>NC_135405.1:8929321-9560988 GCF_051989625.1 Stigmatopora argus | reverse complement strand
GTATGAAACACTTTGCTTGAACTTGCATTAAGCTCTTCTCCCTGTCAGACCCTTCGAATATGCAAATTGTGGTCAAGAAATTCAATTTGAAATGAAATTGCCTGAATTGCAATAGTTTAAGAACTGAGAGGGCAAGTTTTTTTTTCTTCTGTTTTCAGTAGCCATGAAATAATAATGGTCTTATAATTAAGAAGATTGACACTTAAGTATACTGAAAAGTATTTGTTCATTTTTTTCTGGTTTGAAACAAAAATTAACAGCACAAAATGTTTTTGATGGTATACTAACCTAACTGTTTTCCTCATAGATAAAGCAGTGTTGAAAGAATGTGTGTGTGTGGGATTGCTAAAAAGAAATGTCCAAAAGATGCCAGCTCTATTTTAACCCACATTAAACTAGAAAAAAAAATCAGTTTTCCTGTTTTATACGTACGCTGTTTTATACATCTAACGAGGAATTGTGAGGAATTTCTTGCATCTTTTTAAATAGTCCGGCGTTCAGTATTGAATAGAAAGGGGAGAAAAATCCCGGAGTGGCTTGTGGGCAGTACTTTGGGATCAATGAACGAAAGAGAGCGAGAGAACGGGGGAGAGAGAGAGAGAGCGAGAGAGAGAGAGACGGGTGACGTCATCACTGAGTTTGGAGTGGAAAGCCAAGTGGATTTTGCAAGTGGAGATCTCCACCCTCCAACCCACCCACCCTGCAGCCCCCAGCCTCCCATGACACTTGTGTTAAATATTAGCAGGCATTATTCGGGCCAAGTCGCAGCATAAAGTCACACCTGCGGGCACTACTCAGTACACCCCGATATCGTCTCGGTGCCAGCCGGGTTATTTCACAAAGATTTGGGGTTGTATTTTTAATTTTTTTTTGCTCTCTTCTCCCCGCCGGGGCCTCCATCCACCCACCCCTTCCATTTTGACGCCTGTTGCGCGCCGAGCGCAGCCGCCCAAAGGTCACCTTTGTCGGACTGCCGCGGGGCTGCGAGTCGGTCCGGTTCTCTGCTTTGACCGGACTCGGAACGGACGGATCATGCGCCGCCGTGCGTGATGAGCGTGGACTCGTTGGGGAAGTTTGGACTCATTCCACAATTTTCCTTCTATTTATGTATTTATTGTGAAACAAGGGACATTCTCAAAGGTGAACTTTCCTCATTTGAGCATCCACGATGAGTAAAGCTGCCGGATCAACAAGTGGTTGTTTGGATATTCTCAATGTCAAATCAAGTAAGTGGCTTTTTTTTCTCTGACCAATATTAGTAAAAAAAAATCTAATTATAACTCAAGGATATGAAAACAAAAGCATCATTGAAAGAACGCCTAGTTTTCTTAGTCGCATTGTTTTGTTTTAATTAAAATAAATGCTTCATAAAATTAAAGGGTTACTTCGTTTGTAATAAAAGATTTTAATTATTTTAAAATAATAACGAAATGATGACTTAACTTTTCCCTCCATGTAATGTTGCCCCCAGAAAAAGTTATAATTGGAATGTTTCTTGTCTCGTTTTCTTTAAATACAAAACTTTTAACCACCTTTTTTGACTTTACGGTTTTAGCTTAAATATTAAATTGAATTAAGAGTAGAAAAAAACAAATTAAATTCCTCTGGTACAGGCTTTGTAATGAATTTATACTTAAATTTACAATTACATCAATAGAATTCACCCCAATGAATGATTCAATTTAATTATTTGATCCCACGTGTATAATATAATTTAAGATAGCTGAGTGCACAATTTCTACAACACATAAAAACTGCCGTAAAACTTGCAGTAATTACGCCACACCAATATATTCAAACGAAACTGCATGCAAAAGTCAAAGTAACAATCCTATAAAAAAAAAAAATTGGTTCACGGTGCATTCAACCATTTTAAGACATACTAAATATAAATAATAATACTGTATACTGAAATCTTAGTTGATTAAAGGCCCTCCTGGAGTTATTGTTTTTCTTTCTGCTACCGGTTATTCCCATGGCACCCTTTGGGACGGGTCACTGGTGAATCATTGAGCAGGTGGCAAAACGTCAGTGAAATTACAACGCCCCCCCCCCAAAAAAAAAATCCTACCCGTTCCCACCCACCAGTCCTTTTTTCGTTGATATTATTTTTGAACATCACTTTCCCTTCTGCCTTCTTATTTAAACAAAAAAACTCCATTTCCTTACACTCCAATTTGAGTTGTTACGCATTTATTCTCATGGTGGAGTGTCACTCCCTAATCCCGAGGCCTGTGCTCTATAGGCCGAAGAAAGCAGCTGTCCAATCCCATTATGAGGGGGAGTTGGCAGCTTGTCGAGATGCGGCCAGTCAGACGAGCTTCAATTGGACAAAATCATTAAGTTAACACCCCCCCACCCCTAATGTCTCCATTGTACCCCCTCCCCTTTGCAGGCTATTGTTTTACAGGCCCGGCCGGTTATGACTCTTGCCCACTTTTATTCTACTAAATGTGTGCAGTGAATTCCCATACTCTAACGGCCACTGTTCGGTGTGTAATAGAGAGAAGGGAACAAGTTTTTTAGTTAAATAAAAAATAAATCAAAAGTTAATATGCACATGCCAGTTAACCCTTTTTAAAATTATACTAGGCTAGATGTGATTTATTAGCATTGGACATTTGAAAAGTTCAGAAATTGAGTGATTAATATCAAAAGGGTTAACATGTGGATAGACTTAAATTAAATGCATATATAAAGCATATATAAAGAGTGATACATGAATATAGCAATTTAAACATTAGTTGAGTGACTATTTATGAGGTATCTGTGTGAGCTAAAAATAAAGTATAATTTTATTTATGAATTATAATATTGCAATGATTAGTATTGTCTTTTATTTTTTTGTACATGAATGAAATCCCCTCCTAGATTAAACTAATGTCTAATGTAAAACATTTTTAAAAGATTTATAATGATGGAACTCTCCATGCATTAAAAATGAATTTCATTCCAAATATTGAAATTATATAAGTCGATCATAATGAGAAATATTTTTTTTTAAAGTTGTTTATGTGAGGAAACAACTGATTAGTTGTGATTTATACAACTTTAACTGGCACCTTATACACACGAAATATGTTTATATATAATATATATACACATACACACAGATATATATATATATACACATACACAGATATATATACACATGGATACACAGATATATATATATATATATATATATATATATATACACCTATATATATACATATATATACACCTATATACATATATATACACACCCATATACATATACACACATACATACACCTATACACACACCTATACATACATATACACATATACAAACATATATACATATATACATATATACACATATATACATATACATATACATATATATATATATATATATATATATATATATATATATATATATATATATATATATATATAAATAAAATACGGGATTTCTTTGCTTAAGCATTTAAAATGTTTATCAAAGTAAAAGGGGAGACACTTTACTATAAATCTAATTAAATTGTTTGTTTGTTAATTTGTTCCAGGTTTTTTTCTCATGAGATTAGTCATTTGCAACAGGATAACAAATGGAAATGGCATTGGAATTGGTTGTTAATGAAAATTTGGAACATGCAGGTCGCATCCTGGACATCCCGTGCAAAGTGTGCGGAGACCGCAGCTCGGGCAAACACTACGGCGTCTACGCCTGCGACGGCTGCTCCGGCTTCTTCAAGAGGAGCATTCGGCGAAACAGAACCTACGTGTGCAAATCTGGATCTCAGGTAAATTGACCAGCTTTCCTCGCCGTGCGCGCAAGAGGCCTCCAAAAGCGCTTAGAAAGCATTGTTTTGCCCCAGCTGCTATCTCGACGCGCCGGTACGTTGTAATTTATCAGGTGTAATCCAATCTAATGTGATGAAAGAGAGGATTCAAGGACCAGGGGGGCGGGATAGTACTTAGCGCCCCCCCCCCTCCCCGGTATTGAAGGGGGGTTGATAAATGCCATGATGATAGCACCTGGAAATTGGTCTCCTGGGAAGATAATTGTAAGGATTGGAGCGTGCAGCTATTATATGATAACACTTTTTTGCCTTGGTGTGTGTTTTATAGGGTGGGTGTCCTGTGGATAAAACTCATCGAAACCAATGCCGAGCATGCCGCTTGAAAAAGTGCCTGGAAGTCAACATGAATAAAGATGGTGAATTGGTTTTTAATATGGTTATTATATTACCCTGGTTTTAGAATTTTTAGATTTTATATAATATTTTTAGCTTTTGTTTTACTGGGGTGAAATAACTGAAGGGGGGTTGATATTTTTTTTCAACTCTTAAAATTTTTGTTTACACAATTTATTGAGAAAATTACACTGATATCTCAAGGCACTCTTAATGAAACAATTTAATTTACAAGTTACATTAAATTTAACTGATTAGCTCCACCCCAAAAATATATATTGACATATTTCACGCACATGCCACTATTCCCAATACGGCTATTTTTTCTTAATTTATTTTGATTGTATCTAATATACATGGCAAATAATTTTAAGAGCTCGCCACTGATCATTTATACTTTTGCCATGGCGTTTACAGCCGTCCAACATGAGAGAGGACCCCGAACGTCCACCATCCGAAAACAGGTGGCCCTGTACTTCCGAGGTCATAAAGAGGTGAACGGCTCATCGACGCATTTTCCCGGATCCTCTCTGCCGGGACCCCCCTTTTTCACGACTGTCACACAACTGGAGCCTCACAATTTGGACATGAATACAGTGGCCAGCACGCCTGAGAGGCAGGCTATCGTGGGACTGGCCCAGCCCACCCCGAAGGTGACCTTGTCATCCCCCCCCCCCCATTTATTAAGGTTTACATGCTCAAAAATATGAAAGGTTTATTAAATAATTTACTTAAATCGATATTAATGAACCAAGTACAATATTATAAGCTTTATGGACGTCAAAGGTGATCAGCTGCACGTCAAAAAGTGGACGCGCAAAAATTAACTGATGTAATAAAAATTGGAAAAAAATAAAATAAAATCTAATATTATTAGCAACTGACTTAAAGGTTCCCCAGTTGTTTAACCCTAACCTAACAATTTTACTGATATAAGACCTGTCATATTTGACCAGGATATAGAAAATCTAATTTCCTGTATCCCAAATGTGACCATATTTATTTCAAATGTCATTATAATAAAATACGTTATTCATTTGAGATTATTTTTTTGCAGGCAGGTTAGAAGTTGAAATTCTTGCCCTGATTTAGACCACAAATCCGCCAATTAGATTTCTCACGGCAAATCCGCAGCAAGCAACACTAATCATTGCTAAAAAGCAGGTGCCGTGGCTTGGAATTTGACCTTTGCTTACAATGAACCTGACTGTTTCCCCCTAAACACATCCGAGGTGATAACAACCCCACATCCATTTCCTCCTTCCGCAGTACCCCCACGAAGTCAGCGCCACCCCCATGTACCTGTACGAGGTGGCCACCGAGTCAGTGTGTGAGTCGGCGGCCCGCCTCCTCTTCATGAGCATTAAGTGGGCCAAAAGCGTGCCCGCCTTCTCCACGCTCCCCTTATCTGACCAGGTACGTTAAAGCGTTTAACCGCGCGTGACGGGAATTAAGGCAAATGAGGGAGCTGTGGGGGGATTAAGGAGCGTGCTTAACATTGAGAAGAGGCCCGGGGGGGGAGTTCAAACACGATTGCAGGAATGGGTAATGCACTTTATGGACATAAGGTAATAACAACCTCAAACTATGCGGAAATCTTGCCTACCCGCAAGCGCTGCCAATCATCCAACAAATCTTTGGCTAGTTCCATATCAACCTCTTCTGGGAGATGCACAACCTTTCTCAATGAACACCACACGTCAACAAGTACGAAATGACTGCCCGTTTACAGGCCAGCATTTTGAATTTAAAAAAACTCTCAATAGCCTAACAATGTTCAAAAATCAAAACAATATAGAGACTTGACAACAATTCAAACTCATTTGGAGTAAAAACCTATGTGAACCCAGGCACGTGCACCACTACACTGTCAGAGACTGACAACTGCGCCATTCTGATATTTTGATACAACAAACCCCAGAAGAAGTACTTCAATTTTGTCAATTAATCTTTGTTGGGATGAACAGACAGAAATTTCCAGAAACCTCAGAAGTGGGGACACTGTTGTATTTGCTCCATGTTGTTGTTCACTTTCAAGTTGACTTGTTTCATATGTCACATTGTAATCCTCTTTGCAGTTGATTCTGCTGGAGGACGCGTGGAGGGAATTATTCGTCCTGGGAATCGCACAATGGGCAATCCCAGTAGACTCTACGACTCTACTAGCTGTTTCTGGTATGTAACTGAGAAACATTGTACTTGGCCTCTTCGCGCCTTGCCATGTGTTGTAATATTGTGTCATCAGCAGGGATGAACACGGAAAACACGGAATCCCAGCGGATGAACAAGATCATGTCCGAAATACAAGCGCTGCAAGAGGTTGTCACCCGCTTCCGACAGATGCGGTTGGATGCCACAGAATTTGCCTGTTTGAAATGTATCGTGACGTTCAAAGCTGGTGAGAACCCGCCTGCGGTAGCCAATAGACCCCATTATTAGGATTGTACTGTAACGGTCCCCTTCTTTTGACCCAAGTTCCTACGCAGGGTGGCGCGGAGTTGAGAAATTTCCGAAACGCCAGCGCCATTGCTGCGCTACAGGATGAAGCACAGCTCACGTTAAACAGCTACATCCACACCAGGTAAGATTATTTACTAGTGAAGTAGTGTGGTGGGCTGCTATATTACTGTACATACCATTTTTTTTCCTGATTAATGTACTTTAGCGCATCCATCCATAGTTTCATTTAAGAGAATTGATAGTCACTGTTGGCGTTGATTAGTGGTTGAAAAAAAACTTATGTACAAAGGTTTTTTTTTAATTTGTAATCTAAGATTTATTTCGGTAGTCAGTTTATAAAACTACTAAAGAAGTCGAGCAACAATAGTTAACGATATTTCACTCATTCACATTCATTAACAGCCAATGTCTTAAATCAGAATTTGCTAAGAGATAACTAATCGTATTTCTCGATAAATGCAGTGCAAAACATTTTTTTAAATGTACCTAGTACGGTGCAATAATAAGAATTGACCCCGGTGTTGAGCGGAATAATTGACCAAGCCAATTATAGTATATCACTAATAATTTCATCACCAATTTTGTTACACGCAGCTGTGTATGATAACAATAAAGGCTTTTGATTATGATGAATTTTTTCCCTGTGTATCTTGATTGACGTGGAGTTGTTTTTGTTTTAAGGGTGGATTACAATGTTAACATATGAAGTCAACTTTGAACAAGTAAATGTTAAAAACATATCCCCTAACAGGCTCTACTTCCATACGGCATCAAATAATCCTCATAATCCTAGAAACAAACCAACATATCGAGTGTAATCTCCAGGCAGATTGAGGTTACTTTTTGTTAACAACATTAATAAATTGCAGGTACCCCACTCAACCATGTCGTTTTGGCAAACTGCTGCTGCTCCTGCCGTCTCTACGATCAGTTGGCCCTTCTACCATCGAGGAGGTCTTCTTCAAGAAGACCATCGGCAACGTGCCCATCACCAGGCTCCTGTCCGACATGTACAAATCCAGTGACATATGACCCCGCCTCTCACCCCGCCTGGTCGGAGCGAAAAGACTGGAAGATGAAGGGAGGGGCCCCTCAGACCCACCCAGCGCCGTAGTTAGCACATCTGTACGAAAGACGACACGTCAAGAAAACAAGTTCATCAACTAGCCTGTTAACAGGAGCTCTAGTTAAAGGATTAGCGTAACCATCGTAATAGATTTACCTATAAAAGAAGCACCGGCGTGGACGGAGGCGAGCTATTCAAGAATAAATACAGATGACTAAAGACTGAACATCTGCCAAGTGATTTGACAAAGATGTGTTTGATATGAAAATAATTTCAAGTGTCTGTGAGACCAATGATCTTGACGACGACCAATTTAATATTTGTATTGCTGTGTTCAATCCAAGTGGAGGAAACCAAAAAAAAAGAAGAAAAAAATGCATGTGAGAACTGGGTGTTATCGGTGGACCCCCCTCCCCCTCTGGTGTTAAAATCAAGTGCACCCTGAAATGAAGAGAACAGGATCTCTGTGGGAAAAGGAGGGGGATTTGCAACAAGATGGTGTGTATTTAAATGTTTGTATCCAAGCGCAACATTAAAATGTATAGGTCAACTTGAAAGTTAGACACTAACGTGGATTAAAAAAATATATATTCAGCACTTGGGAGCTGTTTTGGTGAATAATATGGTGGTTTTATTCTGTTGTAAATACTTGGAGTTATAACTATTTAGAGGTGAAACCAGATGAATAAAGACAATGAACGGAATGTTGTTTTTTTCTTGACAGTTTTGAGATATCAATGCAATGATTGGACACATAGTCAAATGAAAAATGACAAGTTATGAAATGTTGTAACTATAAAACAGGTTGAAATTTTATAGGAAGTTATTTTAAAGTATATGTAAATAAAGCAGGTATCATAAACACTAGATATTAATGTATATATTGTATATTTATGATTTGGATGAGTTATTAGTGTCAGTATAAATACTAATAGTATTGTCAGTTCTTGTAAAATTATACATAATAAAAACACTTCATTTGTGTAGAATATGTTTCATACCAAAACAAATTCATTTAGGCATTGTACTACCTTAACAACCTATATACTACATTACTCAACAAATCTAAAATGATTCTCATTAAGATTACTTAATGTTCTCTCTTTTTTTGCATATACATTTACCAAGTAAGCAATTAAGAAAAAAATAAAGTATGCACAAATACATCTGACATTTCACCCATTTTATTGGAAAATCTTCAAAATAAACAAAAAAAAATGGCACAGCAGTATATAAATCTCAAAATGCGTATATATCCAGTAGAAATACTGCAGTTCCATCTGTGGAAATTGACTCTCTAGGAAAAGCCATGGTGACAATAGGGCAAGTGCTAGTTGGTGAAAACACACACACATGCTTCATTGTTTTTGTAGAGTTGGGCTGGGTGGGACGTACATCATTCATCTCAAAGCCCACTAACTGTGCAACATGCCATGACTGACTACACACTGGAGTTGACATGTGGGTCTTACGGGAGCTTTACATACATGGGAACGCTCAAAGTTACTATATAAATGAATATATTCCAGACAATAATTAGCTAACGATAAATACAATTATACTCCCATGTTAGTGGCATTCCCACACATTGAGAGAGCAGATGACGCTGCAAACATTCTCTGTGATTTGATTCCAAGTGGGAAATACAAAAATGAGGTGGTAACTTAAAGTGGGCAAGAGTGATATTTATATATAGATTTGTTTGGGGGGGAAGGTTTTAGGGAGATGTATTTATCTTTGATTTGTTTCAGAATTTTCTGAGAAGAACCAGAAGCAGTGAAGAGTGAGAGAAAACGCTTTGGGTTCGGTGGCCGCAGCTCGGCCGAGAGGGAGGGAGGGACGGTCAAGTCGGGTTAAGGTGGGAGCCATCTTCGCTTTCTTAATTAAGCCTGTCTGACTTTGGACGGGGTGTAGTGCTTGTCCACAGACTCGTCCTGTAGAAACATGTGCAGGCATCGTTCGTTCTGGGCCAGAGGGTGACCGGCCACTCTGAAAAAACACACATGACCAAAAAAAAGCGGTCAGAGGTGCTGATGAAGACTCTAATGTGTCTGATGATGTGAATCCAGAAGTGGGAAATTAAATTTTTTTTGGAGGGGGAGCTGGTTAAAATGTGCCGCATTTTATATTCATTTCTGTTCCAAGTGTTCTTCCAAATGTTTCTGAAGTTTTAAATTCAGTTGATGAACCCTGTCAGTTTTGGTAATGGTAGTGCACATGCTTTTCTTTCTTGGACCGGATGCGGCCCCGAAGCCTTGAGTTTGACACCTGCGCGGTTGGCAGGTTGGAAAATGGTGATTGATTTGTCCATGTTCAAAAGGGGAGAGTGACCTTTCCGGGAAGGATTCGGTAACGAGTCAATGAGCAAACGCAATGTAAAGTAAGTGTTATTAAAAATGACTGGGGGAAAATCAATTTGCCATTATGTCTTTTCCATTAAAATATGGAGGGAAATGTTCTTTCAGAGACACGCTGACATGAGGTTCGACTCGGTGTCCACGCCAATGACGCAAAAAGGCTTAGAAAACCAAATACGCCTGAACAAGATGCTGTTAAATGTTAGCATCTTATCCCATCAATGGAAATTCAATTTTGTTCTGACTAATGATACACAGTAAACTTTGGGGAGAAGTTTGTCTAAGTAAGGACAGTTGTTTGACAAGTTTGGAAGGACAATCAAGCGGATCATTCCGAAAGCTATGCCCTTCAAAATTTGACAAATTATCACATACCCGCAATGAAGTCTATCAACAATGACGTGATTAAAAGGAGCGTTTTGCCTGAAATACATGCAACATCTTAATTACCCTCACATTGTCATCCGAAATTTTTTTTTTTAAATTTTCTTGGCACACTTGACGTTCAAACCGAAGAATTGATACATTTGCACATGAAACAAAGATAAATACGACGTCTGCAATCAAAGCAAATCATTATGTCGGCACGGTAACTTTTTTTTGTTAGGCAGCTAAAAACACAAAACACCAGATCACAAAAATATACACTGTAATTTGAGTTGCAATTACCATAAATTAAACATCACAAGTGAAACTTAATGGGTGGAAAAGATGTGGTTTGTGAGGTAATTAGTACCAATAACAGACTAAAAAAGACCGTCTTAGGATTGTTTGTGGTAAGAGGAGTCCAAAAAATGTTAGCAGAACTTTAAATTCAACTAATTTCACTTTAAGTTTGGATGGAAAAGTCGCAACTACTAAATAATTATAAAGTTAATGCAAGCTTTACACCTCTCACCAGGGATGAAATAAATTATTAAACATAATCAAATGGTGACATCCTAATGAGTTGAAATGAATTGGACAGCTATTGGCGCCATTGAGGGATGAAGATCGATGCTCTGTTTTTGTGTTTCTAGATATATATACTTTTTTTAAATTATAATTTTGTGTGTTGGTGAAACACAATCAGTATTTTCATTTAGACTACATGGAATCCATGATACCGTTCTGTTAAAAGGGACTGAAGATTTAAACCTATTTGTGTGCCTTACTTGTTAAGGAACTGCTCCAAACCATGCCTCCTCTCCTCTATGAATGAGTCATCAAATATCCCATCATCCCCTCGGAATGGCAGCTGTCGGATCAGCGCTTTACCCGGCAGGGGTGGCACAACAACCTGAGAGAGAAGAGCAGCACCAGGAAAATTAGTAGCGGCACTTAAAATTGGCACAAAAGGAGACAACAAATGCTAAATTCAACGCAAGCGCTTAAATTTATTTCAGCGGGGCCGTTTGAGAGTAGAGGTGCTTCAAATATTTTGAAGGCTAGAAATGTAAGGTGTGTATTCATCGGCGAGGCTGCGAAAATCCAAATAGTAGGGACCGACGCACCCCTCCCCCCGACTCACCTTGCTCTCCCTCTCCAACTCTGCTCTGAGCCACTCAAAGTCACTGTAGCGCCTTCGTACACTCGACTCCTTCAGCTTGAAGATGGGAAGGTTCGTCTAAGGACAAAATGGAAAGGGTTAAAAGGAGACACTCCTTTCAAGATTTCCCATTGCGGATGCCTCTCCAAACAAATGAGGTCATACGAAAAGAGCAAAAATATAAAAGGAAAAAAAAAAGCATGGTGAATAATGGGGCCCCAAAAAAAAATCACGATTTTTTTATTCAAATAAAATATTTTCATGAGTCTTTTTATTGTTTATTTTTACTCATTGGAGCATATTCCATACAATCTTTATAAGATTATGAAAAAGGAAAATTCCTTAATCTGATATCGTTATATCACCTACCACTAGAACTAACATTTGCGCAATGACATTTGATTTCAGTCATTAATTGTAAACCATTCTTCGATAGATTGTATTTTTATAAGATTAAGTTACTATATTTTTTTAGATAGAAAATATTTTGATAAGGTTTTGCAGTTTTGAATTACTTTTGTTTAAAATTGCTTAGTTAAATTTTTTGATGGGGTTATGCAGTATTTGACTGATAAAAGGTTTTTAAAAAAAAAAAACTAAAAGTAGGGAACCCACTAGAAGTTTCATTTTAAAATGCAACTAATAACATTGCATCAACCAAATAATCCTGCTGAGGTTATATAATAAATGCTATTTAAATGCAATTTTGTAAAGTTAAATAAACAAAGTTTCTCTTTAGCTTTTTCCTAGAACTGTTTGGGGTCTCTTTTGTAAAATAAACTATTCACGTAACATATGAAAAATGAGCATTAGGTCACAATTACCGTTATATGCTTTTGAAACAGATTTTTCTTTCGGGTATTAGGGCATAAAGTTCAAAAAAGGGTTGTCTTTTGTCATCTAAAGAAAAGCCTTGATGCCAAAAGGCTGATTAGAGATGAGTATTCCACTACATAAAAACCTAGGCCAGTTGACATTGTCCTAAGTGGGTAAAAAAACATACAAAAAAACCTCAGATTTGATCAAATCTGTACAAAAACAAAAACGCTGCACAGTACTGAAAAGGAAAATTGAACTTGGCCTCCAAAAGACAAAAATCACTTATGTTTGGGTCACCAAGGTCTGCCGCACTCAAGTCTGTTTTGCCATTTGTTCACATTTTTTTCCAAATCCAGGAGCAGAGGAGATGCACGTATAATCTTCTATCGCTGTTGACAAGCACTTGAGAGTGGCGTTCTCATTTGAAAGAGGGCAGTCGTTTCGACATTGACAGAGAACACTGGCTCAAACAGCAAATCATAGCACAATGCCAAACCTATTCACAAGTCCTGACAGCACATGGCCATCCCCTGACAATGCACCAACAAGGGGTTGGTGAATGAAGATTTTCAATGGTGAAGCGCATTCGCAGAAGGTCAGAATCCACAGAAGAAAGCGCCACAATGGCTCCGCAATTGAGCAAGTAGGTGCAGCATACCTTTCAGATATGAACAGCAGACTGATCAATAGGCAGATGTCTGGAATAGTATGCAGTAAAGGGGATGGGGAGTTAACTACAAGGCTGAGTAAATGGCCGTATAAAAGAAAAATAAGGTGGGTTGTTAGGGGTGGGGGTCATAAAGGAAGAGCCGCAAAAACCAGAGAGCTAGGGAGCTTCATCTGGTCTGCGCTGGACTAATTGAGGAAAGGAGGGAGGGAAAGAGTGGTGGTCTTTTTGCTCTCATGGTCTCTCCTTTTCAGTCTTGTTCCCCTTTATACCCCGCGCTCTTTGATAATGCATCTGATTTCCTGCCTTTGAGAGTCACTGTTGTTTTCAGCGGGAAAAAGGGGGATAGGTTTTCTTTCCTCGGTTGTGTTGACAGCCTTGGTGATTCTACCTAAATTTGGGAAGTGAATCTTTTTGCTGACAAATGAAGATGCACTCTATGAGATTTCGGTTCAGACTATCATAAAACCAAAAAAAAGAAAGACCCAGAAACAACTTTTGATGACATGTGGAGTATCAAAACAATGTGCAAATCGAGTACTGTTGCCAAACCAGACCAAACTATTTGGTATTTGTACAATATTGCCATGAGATGATACTGGAAATTGGAATTGCTGTCGGGGGCTAAAAACTTGGTATCAGGAAACCACCATTCTTAACATGGAATGGCCTCAGTGAGAAAATGTAAAGTCCAACTAAACGACTCGACAGCAAAACGTTTAATTTGCAGGTTCTTCCCAGGTGAAGCTCTCAAAGAGCCATCCAGACCTATTTTCTATCCTCTTCTTTCTCAGGTCACTGAAGAAGTGGATTAGTTTAGCTTTATTGCCCTACTACTCTAGCATTAACTCCACTCGCCTGTCCCTGCTGCGTAATGTTACCTCACAGCGAGGAGCACCGCAAAGTTAATCCCCAGCACAACAGATCACAGTTACAGGTAATCTGCCACCGCCGTGACTCTAATCCCATCATGTGCACACTGGAAAACACTTAGCTGCGCCCAAACCCGTGCGCACAGTAAGGTGGTGCGTGTACGTTTGGCCAATCACTCACTTGACGGAAATAATGCCTATTGAGATTTCAAGCCAGTTTGTGTGCACACACACCAAAATTGAATCCGGTAAATTGGCCTCAAGACAATAAAACCCAGTTCAAAAAAAAAAGAAAGTCACCTGGCCTCAAAAGCCCTCTCGAACCCTGTGATTAAGAGATTGCTCCTGTAAGACAGGGGGAGGAACACAAATGACAAAAGTGAAAAGTGAGAGGTCTCACTCACTCAAGAAAGAGGTGGTGCGTGAGAGCCCTCAGAGTCAAAGATCAGGTTTCCTAAGCCTCTGTTCTCTCAGCTGCCTCAATTTACTGGCCCCGGGGCAACTTTCACCTGCTCAGGTGTCAACATTTCACCAATTGTCCAAAAGGCACACTTTGCTTTCACCGATGAGCAAAAACCCTGATAAATTCGAACTTTTCGAAGGCCAAATGATTAGCCCCCTGAGCCATTGTTGGACATATTTAAAGTCTAAATTAAAGAAAGAATACGGCGTGAAGCTACCCTCTTTACACCGGGATTTACTTTCCATTATGAGTGTATAAGGCGCAATCTATACTTCATAAAGGTTCGAATGAGTCATAATGTATGAGCCACGATATCTAAGCTGAATTGAAAATGGCAGAAGCCTTTCAAAAAGATCACTCATCTCCCGAGAGAGGAGTTCACGACCATCACGCATTAGCTTTTAGCAGGATAGATCAAGTCAAGTCGGAGAGTGTGCATCCTAAAACAGCCCCCCTCAAAACCATCATCTCCCCCCCTACAAACCCCTTTTCGCAATAATGGCATTAAAAAACGGCAACATAATACCAGTTCATTGCATCATACTCTGAAATGGTAAAAGAGGAGGCTCGGAACAAAAGCTTTGAGGTGACGGGTCTTTTGCTCTCGCCTTGCGGTGTACTCTGCTCTCTGATGGTCTATCCACTCTCTCGCTGGCAAAAAGCTGCTTTGTTACCATAGTATCAACTCCCACTTTTCATACTGTCATCTCAAGTAGGATATGGTAGTCTTGATACAATATGTTCCCCATTTCCATTAAAATAGTTGTCCAAGAGGATGCTGTAGACTTTGGATTACACTTGACTGTGCCTGACAAGCACGCCCACCCCCCCTTCTTCTCACACCCACCCACCCCATCGCTACTCATTTTTATTAATGGCCAAACTCCCCCCATCCAAATTGAAGCCAGAAAGAAAGTGAGAGAGAAAGCTATGCGAGTACAAAACAGGAGGGGTAGAGGACGACAAGTAAGAAGAAGCCTTTTATGTGCTCTTATCTATAAACAAAGTAAAAGCCCCAAGTTCAGCGAGCCCGATGCAAACTTTTTAAAAATCAAGGGAAGAGAGACGAAAAGAGGAGACAATCTAATAATGTCATCATCAGGGGATTAACAAATGTCATGGCTATAAACGAGATGCGGTCAATGTTTAGTTGAGAGACCTGTGACAATTATATAGCGTAATGGGAAAATAGCAAAACAAAAGATGATATACTCTTCCATCCAACTTTGCCATCCTGTGGGTCCTCTTGTGCATTTCAACTGCAAGCTTGAACAAAAGAAAGTGAATGACAACTTCAACGACATTACAAGTCCGCTCAGGAAAATGAGATATCCGTCCCTTCTCAACATCTAGTTAGCTTTCATCCCCAGGAGCGAAAGAGGGCGGATTGACGCCATTGATTTGAATATGAGCGTAAAGCCTGCCTGTCAACAAGTGACTATGCAGGCTGACTTGGAGAGAGCCAGTGCAAACAGTTGGCCTCTGCAAGGGGGAGAAAAAAAAAAGCTAACAAAAAAACCCTTCAAATTCGACACCCTCTCTCAACCTTCACCAGGTTGTAAAAAAAAAATAAAAACTAAACTTGGAGTGGCCGTTATCATTTCATAGTGTTTACATTATGCTGCCATCTATCCGTTAAGCCAGCGGTTACCGCCAGAACGGAGTGACTGCATAGAGAGTAAAATGGGATAAGTGGAAACAGGATCAAGGCTTAAGGGGGGTGGCTTTCTACCCTTCCGTGGATTTTGAGAGGGTATGGCCGGGCAGTTAACGTTCTGGCTCACCCCCACATGCCTGGCCTATTTCATTCTTTACCTTCTCAATGAGGGGATTAAGAAAGACTCTCTCAGAGCGACCACAAGGGCTCTCTCGATTTTGGGTGGAACGTGGGACAGCAGTGGGAACTCGAGGCACGGCAAATGAGCTGTAAGCAAAAAAAAAAACTCTGGGTTCATGACATTGTGTGCAACGGGGTGACAATGAAAGGCTTACGAGTAGTTCACAGAGCTGAAGATGAGGTGTTTCAAAGTAACTGAAGATAGAAGTGAAGCAAAGTTGACACCGGAGAGGGATGTGCTGCTTCATTTGTGCTTTTATGCAAAGCGGGGTCACGCTGGGCTACGAGGTGCATAATAATCCTGATTACACGCATACGCCAATTATCCCACGCTGATCAAGTACAGTAGCCGCGTGTTCGACTCTGATGTCTGGAGACGGCTTCGCTTCCTCTGCTCGATTTGGTGAAGGCACAACAAGCCCAATGTCCTGTCATTGTGGTAACACTAAATAGTTCAGACGACTAACTAAACACGTGTCAGTCAATTGAAATGATATTTTTCTGGGAAGATAACAACCAGTTACATTTTCAAGTTTAACAACCTGTTTACAATTGACAATAAGTCATACAATGCCACAAAACTATTTGATTGGGTGAAATAGTGGACAACGTCTTTTTAACTTTTTGGTAACCGGGGGTTGTTGTCTGAGGTCTTGACCAGTTCTTCATTGTTTTCCTGTTTCAAGAAATCTTTGTCTGGTTTTGTTCTTGATCACAACACTAGGGTTTTTTTTTTGTGAACCTAGCGTAAATGTTTTTACAAAGTGGAAGGAAGCGCTAGTGCAACCATAAGGAGAACAGAGCTGACATTTGAACCCTGTGAAACTATCAAAACACATACTAGAGGCTCACAACAAAAACCTCCAACATTCTTCCCCTTTTAAAGATAGTGAGAGATGAGCATTATACCAATATACATATAGATATGTTGGTCTTTCAAAATGAGTGAACGTAATGCACACAACTGAGACAGGGGGTTACGTGTTTCGTAACAGGTTTGTTTGTATAAGACAGTTACCATGCACGTTGTTAAGATTGCAGAATGAGGCACATGCCTTTTAGTCAGTCATCAGCTCGTTTAGGACTGTGGGAGCTTCTCTCAATTTGGAAGAAAGGCCCTTCTACTCCAACGCAATGTCTTCAGCGGTAGGAGGAAGGAAATGAAACAGGGAGGTGAATGAGAGGATCAACATGCATCCTGTCTGCGTCGTGTGACCACCCTGACCACACATTACGCCATTGTGCAAGAAAAACTGCAGGAATAGACGATCAACATTGGTGGCATAGCAAAATCAAAGATTAAATCAGTATGTTGGGAGGACATGGAAGATTATTTTGGTATATAACCAACCATCAATTCATCGTGAGTTTGACGAGGTCCAGATAATTTGGTGTGGCTTTAATTAAAAAATGTTATTAGGGATTGCTGTCATTAAAAAAAAACATACTTTAAAGGTACTCATAGAACTTTGCTGTTCTTGCATGTGTCACTTCATATTACCTTTGTACTCACCTGGGTTTTTAAAAAATCATATCGGACACAGGTTATTTTTCATAACTTAGAAAATCAAGGAATCTATTGTCTCAACGTTTTGTTGATAAAAGGTATTTGCGTCACATAATCGCAAAGCTATAATCTAATGCTAAATTGCTAAACGGCGCCAGCTAGTTTGGACGGAAATTGACAATATATCATGCTTTTTTTTAACCGATCGCTACGATACTCTTAATCATGCATTTTAAACCATAACTACGGTATTTGATCACCATGCCACCCGCTAATAACCCGCATTTAATCTGCAGAAGTGTCAAAAGGTAAATAGCTGAGAGGCTAAGGGTATTAGCAACTAACGATGAAAGCTCACCTTCAGTCTGACTTCGTACGTCGTGTGTCTGCCCCTCCCGACCCCGATTGTATCGGGATTGCTCACATCAATCTCCAGAAAGTTGCTCGGTGGGCCATACGCGTCGTTTAGGTTCTGAGGCTTAGAAAAGAGCCTTCTTGTATCAGCTATAGTGTCTGCCATTTCTAGCCCTGCTCTTAATCGAAGCTAACGGGACTGTCAAGAGAATTTGAAAACTAATATGCCTATTCCGGTGATAACTTTCACAATAAAACACACCGCTCAAGGTTGTGTAAAAAATAAAATTAAATTATTTATAAAAGATTGGGACAAAATATTCGCATACATTCATTTAATTGTTAGTCACTAATTTTAAAGTATCCTACAGTTAAAATTACGGTTCGACATTTCCAGCCTCGTTAATGCGTTTGATGCGTTTTTTATTTTGATAGGTTGAAAATGCAAGCTCTAGTTCCGATCAGCTGAGCTTCAGCTGACAGCTGCAGCCTGGTTTGTTTACAATCTGTCAATTTGTTATCACACACCCACCGTATGGACGAGATGACCATCAACAGAAATTGTATTTATAATAAATTCATCTACACAAAGTCTAGCAAGGCTTAACAACAGCAATGCTTGATATGCTAAATCCATGTGTTTTAAAGTGTGTCAATAAAGTTACTGTATATTGAAGGAACATGGCAGCGTACGTGTTTCCCCCATTTGCGAGATGCTCATTGATATTTGAACCCTTTGGACATTTAATGACATTAAAGATCACTTGTCGCCAGATCTCAAGGACCACTTTCAACGGTATCTTGTACTTGATTGCTGTTTGCATGACATTTATAGACATTAACTGCTTTTGTCGTGCGTGTGTAACATTGCATCAGAGACACTATTTGTTTGCTCATGTTTCATTTGCTATTAAGGAGCACATTTATGATGATAGATATCAAATCTGCTTAAAATCGGAGAACTGGCAGTGATCCGTCGTGTTTGCAAACTTGTAGCCATTTTTTTGAATCGGAAAACAACATACCTGATGTCAGTGGGCGGGGCTTTGACCTTGCAAAGAATTCCAGCATATGTAATAGGGAGCAGGACCAATGCACAATGTAGTATCCATCAGCTGGTTTATGTTGAGGTTTCGTATTGGTTTTGCTATAAAAATAAATAAATAAATTTAGTCAAAAACAACCTAACATATCCCCAAGTTCATTCACAAAATCTGTTATTCACTTGGGTTAATATTCTTTATAATTGTCCTTTTTTTCAAGGTTACACTAGTTCTTCATCCTCGTCATCTTTCTCAAAGACTTCCACTGTTGATTCTGGCAACACAATCACCCAGTATGACCAACTGGTAAAATGTGGCTCTATGAGAGAAGATGTTCTGCAGAGGAGGGTTCTCCAGCAGTTGACTCGTCTACAAAATACACTCCAAAACTACAGTAATACTTCCTACCTGCCTCCCCTGAGATTAAATGCAAACTATGACAGACTTCCAAAAAGGACAGACCCTTGCATTACAGCCAGTGCTCCTGCTCATAAGGTAATAGTGCTATGAAAACTTTGAAAAATTCCTTATGTTGCACATTCAGTATAACATAAAAAACGAATGGGTGTTTGTTTCTAACTTTGTTGTGCCATGACATCTTTTCCCTTATTCAACTACAGAGCCTCTTTTACATTAAACATATGGAGAGACTTTGCATTGTAACATACTGTACTCCAGTTAAATCAGCATTTGTGGCCGAGGGGCGCAGGTCAAAGAGAGGGTAGGGGTCTGGGAAGCATTTTAGAGCGGTGTAATGTCGGGGATTGTTGTTGTTTTTAGGTCAGGGGAGATGACTGTCTAGTGTTCCGTGCTGGGATTTTTTGCTGGCACAGACGCACGAGGTTAGTGCAGAGATTTGGGAAGGCAGCCGGGGGCAGACCTCCCGCTGGGTATGTCCCAGCGCCCCTCTCACTCTCTCACCGTCCCCATGCAGTAATGAGAGAGGAGGGGGATCCCCATTATCTGGGCCATTCTTGTCCTTTTTGCTTTTGATTTGGGACTTTGACAAATACTTTGGTGTGAGGCTATCAACACCACCGCCACTACCCCCGCCCCTTTCTGTCTATGTGCACCTTATTTCTTCACCCCCCCCCCTCTCATTCTCTTTGGCTCTCACACACATTGACTGGACAATTACTCCTTTTTGAATCAGGTCATAACACTGTCCGTTTCAGTGTCTTTTCTCCCTGCCGCCATTGTTCTCGCTAACTGACCAAGTCTGTGAGGAGAGTACACTTGACTTCATATTGACCCAATGTGGCGTGGTTTTGCGGATGGTCGATTAACAATGGGCCATTGTCTCTGGAGAGCCACCCACAAGTCAGACCTGTACAATTTGACACCGTCGCTCCTCCGTGGGGTTTTTGGACGATGTAAAAAGAAGCATTTTTGAAAATGTCCCTCCTATGAACTTTTCCTACATGAGCCACTCTTCTCTCCCCGTCATATGCCGAAGTTGAGATGAGGCCATGATGCAATGCCAGACAGTCTTTCTGAGAGGACGGCCTTGTCTTTCTCCACTCTGCCATGGCAAAATGGCCTCCAGCCACAACTCGCTAGTAGCCAAGCCCACGGCAGCGGGCAACGTTGGGAAGTCAGGGAGAAGTCACAACACTGTTATGCCGCAGTGAACAGGAAGAGCTTGTTCCCGGTCCAGTGTTTCAATCCAGGCTTGGCTTGAGTCAGTGACTGAGTGAGGCAATATGAAGAGGGTAGGCAACATTTTTCATTTAGTTTTCAATCAGCTATTGTCCACATTTACCCAAGTCAAGTGCTTCTTGTGCAGTGGAGTGCTGTCGCCATGAAATAGTCACTAAATTAAAATTGAAGTGGACAATCCTCCCTGTTCAGACCTCATAATGTTGAAGCAATGTTATGTTGCCTGGTTACTGACAGGCCGGTATAGGTCGGAACCTGTTGAGTCAAATTTTTCTGAAAGGAACTTAGTGCAATGTAGGACAGTTCAAGACAGATAATTAGTTGTTCTAAAGTAGCTACGAAAGAAAAATATCTGAAGGGAAGATGCAAAATGCAACTTTTTGGCGGCATATGCATAGCAGGTGCATTACCAAGATTTCTTTTGGACACTAAAATCTGGAAAACTGGAAGAATGAAAAACATTCAAGGCCACTCCAATTGTGCTATTACATCTAATAAAAAGATCCAATTTGTTTATACCCAGTGTGAGTTGAGTTCATGTGTAGACTGATGACACTTGCATCTAATAGGCCGGACCTTCTTTCTTCATATTTGGCTTTACTCAGTATGCGCCGCTTGGTCTCATAGACGCCGATCTTTTTTTCCATTCTTTTTTTTTTTTTGAAGCAGGGACCTTTTGATGATAGGAGGCAGGCAGCACAATGACTTCCAGCAGCACCTCAATGCAACAGTACCGTATCACAATTAGCAGCGCTAAACAGGCTGCACACAGACAAGTCCAGTCCATCTCGTATGGAGCCTCATTCAGTCCTCTCCGTTTTGTCTGACAAATCCCCCCATTGTTCCACTGATGATGCTTTTCTTTCGTGGGAACCCTGGCTTGTCTTGTTGATTAGATCCCCTTTGTCTTCCTCCCCTGCAGTGGGCTAGTCTGGAGAATGTGAAACCTCAAACTGTAGTGGTGGCTTAATGCCTCACAATACTTTGTTTATGAATCAGCGCTTCGGGCCTCCGTACAGTGACGGATATAACAAAGTTTACGCGTGGGTCTCAAGGATATCTATATTGTTAAGGCCAATTTTAGGGTGTTACTTAGTATTGTGATTTTTTTTTTGCCCTCATATAGGAAGAAGATGCTCTTCCTCCACCACCGAAAGGCTTCTATATATATGGAGATGTTGGTAAAGATACATTCATGACATAATTTCTTTGGTGTATTTTTGTAATATGCAAAAATGGAGTGCAATTTCACATGAAAGAAAATGGAAACAAGTACTAAGTATTTGTAAAATTGAATAAGTCAACAGGTCATGTACTCAAAACAGGACATGTGCTTTGTTTAATGCCGTCCAAATGCTTCCTCAAACTACTATTATGTAAAGATGGAGTAACTTAAAAGTGTAGAAGACACCTACCTGACTGACGGCCAGTTGAGGCTGTAGTCTGCCTTCGCCTAAAGTCACTTCTGATAGGCTCCCGCAGCCTGCGGAAAAGCAGTGTTGAAAGGAACGAATGAATTATACTGTACATCAACTAATGATAAAGAAACAGAGATTATTCAGTGCAACCAACAACCAGAGATCATTTTTTTCTAAGAAAATGTGTACCTGACTGATGAACAATACTAAATGAACTAAAAACAGCTTGCCATATAGTCAACACTAGCATCCGGATCAGGATTGGTTAGGTATATGTCAAACCAGCTGAACTTTTCCTCACGTACTTTGAGTCACAATTGTGGCATTAAAGTTAATACAGCAACAATGCTATAAAACAGGAATTCAGGTCATCAACAGAGTTATGGAAATGATGTCAATGATGTACAATGTGCTTCTAATTGCCTACGAAACCAATGCAAATATTGCCTTTCCGTCTGTTTCTATCAATCAGGCACCGGGAAAACCATGCTCATGGATATGTTTTACTGCGGGGTGCAAAATAGCCAGAAAAAGAGGGTCCACTTCAACGGCTTCATGCTGGACATCCACAAAAGTTAGTGTTCTCCTCCCATCGCAATACGACAACAACAGAAGCTTTGACTCAAGTTAAATGGAAATGTTCCACCCCCCGATGCTTTAAATGCTATACTTATCTCCGTTGTGTGTTTACATTGTCAAAGCTTTGCCTTTAATTGTCCGCCATTATGCTCGCGCAGGTAAAATTACCGCTTTACGAGCGCAGGTGTGCTTTTTAAGACATTTTGCGCGCTGCTTTGAAGGGATCCATCGGAGGAAACAAAGCCTGCCGAGACGTCAGCTGGGCAACATGTTCACCTACGACCCCATATCGCCGGTTGCCATGGATATCGCCTCCGAAACCTGCCTCTTGTGTTTCGATGAGTTTCAGGTGAGTGACTCTTTTACTCAGTGTGTGAAGATCTAAGTTATTTCTACCACACTTGTGCGTAATTTTAAGACAATGTTGTGTTATGTTATTTGTGGTGGTAGAATGCTGGAATTCCTTAAAATTCTTTTGGAAACTTGCTGGGAAAAAAATGAAATGGAAATATTTTGTGTCTTCAAACTGTGCTTTGAAAGCAGATATTGTATAAAGCATTAAGTATAGATAAATGTGCGCATTAAGTATACATACATTTGTCCTGTGTGCTAGTATATAGAATGAAAAATTGCAAAAGGAAATAATTTGGGAGCTAAATAGGATTCTTACAATACAAACTGTAGTTTGAGTTTAGAGAAACCTACTGGATTAAATGTTATCAGTAGAATTGAAAACCTATAGTATTATCATTTTTGTTTTGTTTTGAAAAAACAAAGTTTGGAGCCCACTCCCCTCTTAGGCAACTGTAAATATAGCCAAAAAACAGGACTGGGGACACCTTGTGGTCTTATTTAATAAAACATACAGTGATGGGACTTCTAGCAGTGGAAAAAAAGTCAAAGCAGATAAAAGTTATAACCAGACGTAAATTCCTGCGAGCCACTTATTATAATTATAACAAAAAATACAATCATGTTACATAACTGCCTATGCATTTATCTTTTTGTTTTTCAATTTTTGACCAAAGTGAATTCAACAATGAGCCTTATTCTGCTTTAAAATACTAAACATTATCAAGAAGTTGTAATATTTTTTACCACGTTTAGACTATAGCATCATCTAATATGTTTTGTGGATTATTCTAATATCCGCCTCATTTTAAATGTATGCATAATGACCACATCATGCGTTATTATTGCTTTTAGAACTCGTATTGAACAAGAGTCAAGGAAATAGTGGGCAGCTTTCACAAGTCCCTTAAAAGGACATCAACTTTGGGTTTGACACCTGTCCTTTGTAATATGACTGAATCTTAATGACCAATCCGAGCAGCACAATGCCCATATTTCTCTGATATCATTACTGTAAGAGGCCGCAGGTCAAAGGTGACAGTAGGTGCGTTTGCGTTCTCTAATCACTGCACGTGCGACGATCAAGAGCTTTCACGGGCGCCCTTTCTTTCACGTTTTAAAGCCGCGCCGCTGTCTGCGCCCGCTGCTCATTGATTTGTTTTTGTTTTCACCCGTCGCCATGCAGCTTGGCTTGAATGCGGCGAGGGGAAACATGCAGACGTGCGCATTGTTTGGGACGCATAAACAAGAGGTTTCAAGGTTGGGGAGCATCAGTGGCGGCGTATACAGAAGTGAAAAGGGGGAAGTTTAGGGATGGATTTTCAGTTATATACCAATCAGCATCCTCCTCCACTCAGCCATGCAAATGAGGCTCTGGGTATCAGTCGCACTCTCCTGCTTCTTTAAGTGAGTGGAGCTAGAAAGCGACTGGCAGCAGCGGCGGGTCAGATGGATCTTATCCTCTTAAATGCTAATGACATTTCTCCATTCTCTTCATTAGCGCCGTGCCATTATCAGTAATTTGTAGCCCCCCGCCATGCTCCGCTCCCTCCTCTCTGCCGCTCCCCTAATGAATACTGGCCATTGAGACATCCGAGACAGGGAAGGGAAGAAGAGGAGTGTGAAGAAAATGATTGTGCATCATTGTCTCAGGGTCTCAGTCACTGCTTTAGAAATCGCCCGCCGGTTCTGTACGTGAAGAGGTATAACATCAAAAGAGTTACAGCGCCTCGCCGCGACCGCGCGGCCGCCGGAGTAATTGGATGCTCATTTAAATATTGGTATTGGCCGACGGAGATTGCCCCATTATTTTTTTTGTCTCCCACAAGTGCGAGACCGGGCCCCTCCACTTTTCTCATTCTCTGGGTATCCATTCTCTCCCCCTCGACCCCCTCGAGTCATTCAGCAATCAATATTGCCCCCCTCGTACTACACCCGTGTTGAGGGCGCATGAATAAACAAATCCAGGTTGTATAAAAGGTCATTTTTAAATGAGTCTTTTCAAATGAAAATAAAATACCGCGGTCGGAGAAAAACGCATCCAGGCTTGGCTTTCTGTTGTCATTAGGAGAGCACACAATATGAACGCACTCATTTGATGGCCCCCCCGGGCACCTCTCCTTTGCCAAATCCAGGCTTTAACACGCATGTTAATCAAGTTTTGGCAAAGGGAGTGGGTTTATTACACAAAATGCAGAACTCTCCTTGGTATTAAAGGGGGCATATGCTGCGTTTAAGGCCGATAGAAGTGCGGGTCAAAGAGAGGAAAGTGGAGAGGGTGGGATTTTTATTGAAGAATGGAGGGATTTGATTTTGAAACTTGACTCCAATTGCATTTTGTTTCTCCATGTATATATATATATATATATATATATATATATATATATATATATATATATATATATATATATATATATATATATATATATATATAACTAAATTGCTGTAATCAATGGTTGTGGATTATTTTGTCTTAAAGAAATTGTTTTTTTTTTTTAAGTGAGTAATAATAAATCGTATCACCTTATTTATTTTGTCTTAAATATTTTTTTTATTTTTTTTAGGTGAGTAATAATAAATCATATCACCTTATTTTGATTAAAGTACAGATTGTAGAAATCTTTCTGAGCACTCAACTCACTGCTGTGAGTTTTTGTACTCCTCAATATTGGCCCAAAATCATAACATTTTGATAGAAATGGGTTTAGTATTATATAAAATAAATGTAGAAGTTTATTTGGACAACTGATTTAAATAAAAAAGACTGAATACGTTCTTGAATGAATATTATCTCAAAGTGTTTCTTCCATTAACATTTTAAAGCTTGCATTCTTTTTGTTCCGATTTAAAATGATTTGTTGTGCTCTTTTTTAAGCACTCCTTTTCTAACAGCGGGTGGGGGGAATTTTCTATAGCCACTCCAGACCCAAAAAATAATTTTTCAGCAAAATCATGTATAGAAGTTGACCTCTTCAATCAGTCATCAGGCAGGTTATATCAACGGCCATAAAGATGTCTCTCTCTCGCCGTGTTTGTTCGGCAGAGGTGAAAAATAGAGACGAGGGGATTAAGAACAAAAGTGAGAGCGCTGCATCGCTGATTGAAAGGTCAGAGCCCTTCACATAATGGACGGCAACTCGCAAACGGCCTTGTTTCAGCGTTGTCATAGACCTTTGCTTGCGGTGAAAATAACGTGGAAGAAAAAGGCAGCACATAATTGAACGCTTATGTGGCATGGCAGTCTTGATGTGGCTTTGGAGTCTGCTACCTTCACTCCATTGATTAAATTGTGTCCACTGCCTTGTTCTTATCATCATGACCATTCACTGTGACTACAAGTGGTTCTGGTATACACGTGGAAGTCGCATTGTGATGACTATATGCAGACAAAAGCACGTCTGAGTGACAACGATGCAATGTGGAGTGTTGATGATTGGCTTTGACCCGTGTCGTGTGGAAAGTGAAGATGAATCGTGAATCAATTTGGGATATGTGGTCTTCTGTGGTCTCTCTAAATTAGGTGACGGACATTGCGGATGCCATGATCCTGAAGCAGCTTTTCTGGACGTTATTCAAGACCGGAGTGGTGGTCGTGGCCACGTCCAACAGACCGCCTGATGGTATGGGATATTTCATGTTTTTCTCTACATTTTTATTTGATTTTGCTTATATTCATTCAAAACCATAAAGACGAGTTAATATTCGCATTTGCTGATAACGTGCGGCTGTGGGTTTACTAAAAAAAATGTAACTCGCTGGCTGCCATTCACAATTACTTTAATTAGACATCTAGTGCTGTCAATGACAGCCAATAAGTTAAATACTATTATAACTACTATTTTTCTATTCATTTTAATTATGTTTAGTTTTTGGCAACATTGTATTTTTCAGAAATGTATTCATGATTATGAAAACAAATTAGTAGTCATTACTTTTACTAGTATTAGTGTTATATTTTCAGGCAATTTTTACAGTAAATATGAATATTAGTTTAATATATTAAATCGTAGGTCAAGATTATTGATATAGATCGAATTTATTTTGTATTTTTAAAGCAATAGGGTTCAATTGTTGTTTGTATAAGTTGAGTCAGGTTTATTCATGTAACTGCAAATAAACCAAAAATCCCAATAATAAATGAACATATTAATAACTAAGTTATAAGTTATAGCCATTTTAAATAAGCACATATGATATTCCCTGATTTAAACCACCTAATGGATGCGGAAAAACATTAAAAAGGAAAAAAAAAAGTTAGAAGCATCTTTTAAACACTACTTCATTTCACCTGTAATATATGCAGTCAATAAATTACACTTAACTAAGCGGTTTCTGAGTGGATACCAAATGCATGAAACACAATGTTCTAGATAGATACTCAACATCGCTGATATTTCCAAGCTACTAGGAACAAAGACACCAAACCTCACAAACTTAATAGAGAGCCTACTTGGTATTAATTGCGCTGTTAATGGAATACATGACAGCATACAGAGAAAACTGGACATGAAAGGCATACATTTGCCATCTTTATTGATGTGGAGATGGCACTATCAAAAGGCCCCTCCATGTGTTTGTTGACACGAGAGCACATAAAGAAGATTTCAATGTATTTTTTGGTTTTTTATACTAATGGAGACTCATAAAAGCGAGAAGGCTTGACCGTTTGAATTGTATCTTTGGTAGGGAAACTATCATGCTGCCCCCACGTTGCTTATTTTAAATGTATAAGGCCGATTGTGGTTGAAGATAAATTGCTTAGAAGATTGAGATTTAAAGACAAGAATTCCAAGTAGTATATTTACCTCATAGGCGTATCATTAAATCCTTCCTCATTAAAATTTGCTTCCTATTTGAGATACAAATGTCAACATCTTTTAAATAATGGATATTTTAAATCTGGCAATAAAAGGCGGAGACAGTAAAATGACTCACTAAATGATGAACTTAACAAAATAATACTGAATGTATTCACCCTTGATTGCCTGCCTAGTTATTTGTTTTATACAATTTAAAAAATTACAATTGTTTATAAATATATAATTTTTGTCTTTCCTGAAATGTATCAATCAAACGTGTCCTTTTCACAGTTAAAAATATCTGCTTATATCGGTAATAACTCCTACTTTAACATCTACTTTCGATCTACTTACGATCGACTTTCTTCTTGAAACCAGTGCAACATGGCGGAGTAAGAAAGTAAACAAGCGCTTCCTAATGAAGTCTTTTTTCTTGATGCCGATGCAATCCACAACTGTATAGAAGAGAGCCCGGTCCCATTGTAACGCGTTAAAGCCCAAACATCAACAACAACCAGTTGCATTGCATCCGCAGCTGGAGGGTTTAAGCCTCATCTCGCCCGTACGTACGCCGCGTCTTTGTCCCGGTTTGTGTGCCAATGGCGACCTGTTTTATCTGTGTATCAGGGATGCTACTTCAAATGTAATTTGTTTCAGCCGAGCTAATTGAAACCCCTATTCAGCCAGCCGCCGTGGATATTGTCCGCCCTGAAAAGGCGACAGTCCTTTCTCCCGCCACCATTGTTTGGGAATGTAATGAATTTTATGTTGCCGCCGCTCTGCCGGTAGAGAAATCCATTTTTTCTCCCCCCTGCTTTGGGCTCTTTTGTCATATCTCCCCAATCTCATCCTTCAGTTCATCAATAGCCACTTTATGTGCCAATCTGTGGCGGGGAATGACATTATTAGAAGGCTAAACAGCACCTCTAATACAGGCCCCTCCCCTCCTCTTTCAGATCTGTACAAAAACGGACTTCAGAGGGACACCTTTCTACCTTTCATCGACGTGCTGAAGGTAGAGACAAAGTCACATCTCGCTCTTGTGCTCGCTAATAAATTCATTTGTCCACAACACATGTGCGCACATGTGTGTATTGTGAGCTTCTCCTCAGTGGTTTTGATGTGTCTGCTTCCTGGCTGCCTCTCACACTGTCACAAAGCTGTCTTTGATCAGAGCGGGCTTAAGGCTTCGCCCAGAAAAAAGTACCAGACTAGCTAGGGGGGAAAAAAAAGAATAACAATAATAACCGAGAGCGAGGACGGCCGATATGATTGGCAAGAAGAGTGACTAAAGCTGATTACTTGCATTTCAAAAGTAAAAGTGGCTGACATCCATAGCGAATGATCTGCTTTGCAATTTAAGTAGCTCACGCCATTATCCCGCCGCGCATCCCAGATGAACGATGATGTGTTTTGGAGTGATCGTGACCATAAATTAGTTGCACAATGATTTGTTGTGATGCATTTTCCTACAGCTCAAGGCAGCATTCTTGCACGTTTTTGCTGCTATTTAGTGAAAAAGGCTTTTCTGGTATTGTGCCACTGATATTTTTCCCACCAGGCTGTGCTCTTCTAATCTATTTTCTACACTGTTGTCACATAGAATTGTAGCCTGGGAATGTTTTATTTCTTTGATTTAGTTGTTTCCTGGCTTCACTTGTTATATTTAAGAGTGTTACTTTCTCCTTGGCAGTAGGTAAATCGAAATATGTACCTAGGTCAATAAGTGTACGTCATCGAGTATTAATCCATGTTAACTCACTACAGAGGCATAATTACAAAAAATATTTGTCAAAATATCGCTTCAAGACCATAGATATAAAACAATGATATGTAAAATGGTGAGAAACCAGTAATTTAGGAGATACAAAACATTGCTGAATAATAATAAAAAACATGAAAAGCTAAAAAATTGAAGGATTTTAGGATTGAAATGGCAATTTTGACTATTTATGTAGATGAATCTAGGTGATCAACCGATTCATATTTAACCGATTATATTCACTTGCAGACACAAACTAACCTGTTTTGAATAGTCCCTTAGATAAAGTAAAAGATAACATTAAACATATATTAAAAAAAAAATACAATATAAGTTTTGTATTTTGAACCTCCGATACTTAATTGCTAATATAGCCCACAATAATAGAGCCCATTCTACAAACACTACCAGTTAAAAAAATACAAGAGCAACATAAAAACCAAGGTTAAGAATATTGCGAGATTGGGCATTATGTGGAAAAAAGTTAGCTTTTTTTGTTGATTGGCCAACCCTACTAGAAACAAACTTTTTTTTCTGATCAAATCCACCTTCCACAATCCAAAGTGACGGCTTCCAACCTGACTGCGATTTTCTATTCCCAACCATACCATGACAACATGAAGCGGCTTTAAATCTCCCACTCCATCAAACTGATAGTCCACATGCTCCCCACCCGGCCACCAAGCATCACCCCTTGCCCCCTTTAATCCACCCTCATCACGGTCTTGAATGCCTGTTGTCCCTCTCTGCCCCGCAGTACCTCCTGTCTTTCAGACTTCCATGTTTCCTTTTGTGAGGCCATCTGGTTTTTGGGGTCGAGGCCTTTTTCGGCAACTATGCGTCGCCCTCTATACCAGTCTGCTGCAAAGAGTTAAAGCGTGTTTTTAACAGGGTCACCTCGCTAACTAGCTGACCCTCAATGGATTGAATTAATGCTCACTGGGACCGAGGCGGCGGGCCCTCCCCCTCGATGCAACTCACACTTGTATGTGCGTGCCTGATTGTGTTTCAATAGGTGGCGAGAGAGTGAATGATGGTGTTAAAGGTTTTTTTTTTGGGTGGTGGTGGTGGGGGGTGTTTTAGGGTTGAAATAGCCACTGACATTTCCACCCTGTCACCTGGGCTGAAGTGAAAGAGGTTAATCCAGTGCTTCTGTCTGCTTGGGTTGACGTCTTTATTTAACTATTGACTCCTGATTAGATAAAACCGCCTTTTCTCTCGTTTCCTCTGCAACGTCACGACACTGGGGACCACTACCCAGATTTTTGTGGGTTTGGAAATTTCTTAGTGAAGTTGACTGAATCCAAAATGACTTGAAAATGGTAATAATTTCAAACGGTGTAAAATCAAGTCGTTTAAAATATGTTCTAAAGCACACTCATTTAATGGCCTATTTGCTATTTTATGATCATGACTTGAACATAACTAATGAAATTATGTACTGTTCCAAATAACGGTGCGCATAATAATTTTAATTATTAACTCATTCAAATAACAGATTTTGTGAGAAAGCAAAAAATATCATGAAAAATAAATTGTTTTGTAAAGGTTAGTTATTATTAGTCAAGAGAGACAGTATGCCATTAAACACTTGCTCCAAAGAACATTATCTACATTTCAATAAATTAGAATATTATCAATCTGTAAATTATCCTTGGCCACCTATGATTTTAGCATTTTTTAAAATTATTTTTTTTTAATTCGACTGCTATAACTTAAAATTCTCTGACTTTTGACTATATTTCTTCCTTCTCCAATCACTTGAACACTATTTCTTCAAAACGATCATTTCTATCGAGTTGTTTAGTCCGTCCCTCCAAGGAATAGCGTCCAAATGTGTAAAATCCATAGTTTAAAGGCTTTTTTCTAAATGGACACTGGCAGTAACGTAACTAAGACGGACTCCCTTTCAAACTGTCCTCCCTCTCCACTCCACTTTTCATTGCCCATCCTCATGCTAACCTTTTATCCTGCTCTTTATGCTGTGACTACCCTGTTCTGTTTGCTTCTGTTACTCCTTCAAGGTCAGGCCTCGGTATTTTGTAGCACACAATGTGTCTTTTTTAGGGTTGTAGCTCATAGCGTGTGTGTATGTGTGCGCACGTGTATGTGTGTGTATGTGTGTAAAGAGGCTACATAACAACAACCCTGAAGCTACTTTTAATTTTAAGCACGTCTGGGCTTACTGTTGTTTTTAAAGTTTTTAGTCATTTTTTGTATTCTCTATTTTTATGATTCTATTGTTAACGATGTCTGCAATAGAGAAATAATATATAAAGAAGCAAAGTAAAGCCCTCGAGCGAAGACCTTGGATAGAAGGACTGCCCGTGAAGAGGCAGCCGCTTGCCAGTTCAAATCAAACAATCGTTGATATTTTGGATGACTGACATTGTCTCCGAGTTCATTTAATAACGGGGCAGTGACACACTGTGTGCTTCTGCCAGGCTTTCAGATCAGGGTCTCGAACGAGTACCAAATAATGGATGAAGGTGAATCAATCGTACTCTTGGAGTGTGAGGATGGTATCCACTTCATCTAATTGATTAAGTTACCTTGGTTCGGTTTTTTCCCTTCACTGTGCACACTTATGTTTTTTTTTAGGTTTTATGTTTACTCCATCAAGCGGTTCGTCATCTTGTGAAAGCACTATTTATTTGATAATTCTTTCTTGATGTATTTAGATAATGATGCGAGTTTTATCCCAACCCTGTTACTTTTTTGGCCTGTGATACCGTTTTTCAATGCATGTTCAGTCAGTTCTAGTTCAGAACAAAAGTTAATAAGAAAGACTTAGACAGCTTTCTGCTTCAAATTTGGGCTGTTGTCGCTATTATCACTGGGTTGTTGTAAGGTGATCACATTAATTCTAGTTTTAATTGATTTCAGGTAGTTTCAAAACTGCCTACGCTAAGATATGTTTTTTTTTATTTCTCCGTCGGCATCAAATTTCCAGGTTTTAAAATATTTAAGAGTTCTTAAGAGTTTAAGAGTTCAACTCTGGCATGTGCTCCACCAATGGAACATAACGTGGGAGCGACTGAGTTTAAAAAATAAAAATAAAATAAAAAGCGGAGCCCCTGCTGGCCAGGTGCAGGCAGCACATCCAGCCTTATTGACTGTTTTCTCCCTTTTATTTTTGAGGGGTTTGCTTTTGGGCCTCGCCGCTGCGCAAAAGCCGTTTGAGACTGGGGGGTCTCGCAGGGGTCCCCGATCCCGAAAGGTGTGGCCTATACGCTTCAATAGATGTTTCCCCAAGAGGGGCAGCCAGAGGCAGGAGGAGGTTGTGAGAACGACCCCGCAGAACAAACCGCGGCTGGCCCAAGGCGGTCACTTTTTAAGGGAATAGATCATTAGGTGTAATTAGGGTGTTCGCATTGTCACCAAGACCCCCCACCCCTCCCTCCAACTGCGTAAGAATGAATAAAATCACTAGATAGCGCCCCGCCTCCCCACTCACTCTCACACACTGCAGTAGTTAGTGAAAACACTTTGATGTCACAAGAGTCGTCCAGAACTCGCCAGCATAAAGGCAGTGTTTTAAGCTTTTTCTCTCTCGACCCCTTCTATCCCTACCTCCCTTCTTTTCTTTCCGTGCCTGCACACAAGGCTGTAAGACACACACGCTTGAATGAGCGACAGAACCCCCTCCTCCGTACCCCACCTCCAAGACCCTAACCACCTCGCCCGCGCCGCCCTTCCTCTTTCACTCCCTCATCTCTTTTTCAGCCTTCCCACCCCACATTTCTTTGAGGCCTGGTCAATTCTCTTCTGGCTAAACACAAAAAAAGAAGCATCTAATGTTTTCTGCTCCCGGGTAATGAGGGAGTGGACCTCATCAGAGCCCAATAGTCAGCTATCCTTGGCTTTTGTTGTCGCTCAATGGCACGGCGCTCTTTCAAAGACTCAAAAGCAACTTTTGGAGGAGTAAAAGATGGGGAAAAGAGCCGACGGATATAGAAGCAGCAGGCACACCGACAATAGGAAAAAAAAGCCACTTTAGGAAATATATATATATATTTATATCGGTATTACATCAAAATATTACCTATGGACATGTGAATGTATAGTTGAGAATGCAAGTGTTACAAGTGCCACTTTGTAATATTGTGAGAAAAGAAGGGAGGGAACGGCAAATTGTTTGACGCATGGTATTTTAAAAAAATAAATTAGGAAGGGGGTGGATTAATGTTATCCTACTACAGGGAAATGTAGTTTTTGTAAATATTCTTTTATTTTAAAATATTACTGTCAAGGTTCAAATGTAAACAAGGTAATTATGGGACAAGCTAAAATGTATGATGTGTTTTTTATGACAGTTGTTTTAGTGTAACTTTATTCTTGGGTTTAAACTTTTGCTGTCTTATTTTAGGACTCTATTGTACTTTAGGATTATAGTATTAAAACAACAAAGTTTATGTGATTGCAGTCCATCTTGAAATTACTTTTGCAGGACTACAAAAATGCACTTAAGTTAATGGTTTGTGGGGGAAAAAACAACATTTTTACAACCTCCATCAAAATGGATTGGATGTCTTGCGCAGTTCGGCAGCCAATGAGTTGTTAAGGACGTGACCTGAAATCACCCCAAAATGAATAAGCAGTTACTGAAAAACTACATGAAGTCAGCCATGGGAGAGAGAGCAGAGCAGAGCATCCCCGTGCAGTATCTCCAGAAATGACATCTTCTTGTAACTTGATGAAGTTAACTTATGCTTAAATGTATAACACATGGTTCGTTTGAACGTAAAAGTTAAGACCGGCAAGAAAGCATAGAGGTGGGAGTTTGTGCCAAGGAGACGGCGACATGTAGGCGGATTAAATCTTGGAGGCTGTGACAAAGCCCTCGAGATGGATAATCAAGTAATGACCCGTACGGCCTCAGCCTCATTTGATTATAAATAACCTATGGAATCATCTCCGCTGATTGGGTTTCTGCTCCCTTGTTCTTAGCGCGCCATTATTAGCGCATCTTTGAGGTTAGTTCATAAAGGGAGGCCGAAGACAATAGCGCTCATTCCGTGGCTGGCGAGGGTGACGTCTACCTACCGATTCCCCCACCGCTGTTTAGCCATTGGCGGGGTCAAGTCAGGTTGATGAAATGACACGTCCCTTTTGTGTCAGGCTGTTATTAAGCCAATTGGCTCCGAGCGGATGCGCTGATCAAAAGTTGACAGCGGAGAAGAAAGGAGTATTTCCGTCCTCTTGCTTTATGATGATTGCTAATTATCCCATGGCTTAAGGGGGCCAGTGGCAGAAATTCGCTGATTTCCTAATGCGTCTTTGATGGGACCGAAGCATAATTCCTGTCTTTTCTTGGGGATGAATAGTGGAGATGATGATTACAGTTTGAGCTGTCCTCCCTAACATGAATCCTGTTGACATTGCGCACTGGTTGGGAAAGTTTGAACCGCATCATACAGGTTCAGAACTTTGCATGGAGGCACAAAAAAGTAGATGTTGTAGCTACTGCTGTAAAAATCCTTCCATCTCTGCTAGTTGTTATTTTGAGGGGATTTTAACTCAGTGGTGTCTCTTAACGTGATCATATACAAAAGTGTTTTAAACATTCTGCCTTTGGAGTTTACACAATTTAACCAATGGACTAAAGCAATTTTGTAGTTTATTACTGAACGTCACTCAAAACTATGGTGACAAGGTTCTAAAACTTTGGTCACCTTTCTTTTTCTAATTTAATTTATAACTTAATGCCATATTATATCTATTGTTTCTATGTAAAATTAGAAATGAATTTTCTGTATGTGTACAGGAATACTGCCAGCCTATCTGCCTTGACTCTGGTGTGGACTACAGAAGGCTACACAGGACTGGAGCAGGGAAACTCTACTTTCTGTATGAAAAAATAACTTATTATTTGCCAAACCATTTATATTGTCACACACAAATTATGATATTGTACTTACTCTTAACTAATTGGCTGCCATTGACCGCGCTAGACGTCCAATTCACTATGGCGGGGAGGAGCGACCGAATGCACTGAAACATTTTTAACATTTAAGGAATTGGACATCTACTCCCATCAATTGCATTCAGGGATTTAAAGAAATTTAGTTGGGGGGTTTAACCAGTGTGTATTTCTGTTTTTATTGAATTTAATTTCATTAATAGATTTTATTAACCTTGTATTCAATTATAAATGTATTTAGAATGATAAAAACGTACATATAAAATGTACAGTAATGATTAATAATTATTCATTTCAATGACTAAAATTAGTCACTTTCCTGATAAAGGTTTAAATGGTCTTTTAAAATGTTTGCAAAAATATCCAATTCTAAAAATACAGGTTTTAAAAAGGTTTGCCAAGATGTTTTATGTCCATAGCACATAGAACCGAAAGTGAGGAAGAATTGAGGATGATAAAGTCTCCATTGTGGAAAGTGGAGTCAATAGAATGTGACAAAATGGCCAAGCATTAAAAGCTAATTTTCTCTGTTATGAACACACGCGCTCTCAAGCGCTCTCTTCTATTCACTATATGTAAATAGAGTGCATCACTCACTGTTTAATAATGCAAATACACATACACACACACACCTCATTTGGATCTTCATTCACAGGCTAATGCTTGTGTTTAGTGAGGAACATCCTGTTTTTTTCTACTCGTGGAATAAAAAGCTAAGTAGCTTCCTCTCCACTGTGCTCCTCACTGCTTATGTTTGATGTTGCCACTTCAGCACTATTAATTTCATATTCCATCAGCTCTTTATTGCCTCATGCAGGACAGAAGAGCCTGACGGAGATGCTGTCATGAATGCCATGTTTGATGAGCTGGCTTTTGGGCAAAATAGCAGTAAGGACTCTATCGTACAAGTTGGTTACTACATTCTATCAGGGGTAAATAGGGTGTAAATGTCCCTTTTTAATAGCAGCTTTAGAATGTATTGTGCTAAGTGATCATATTAATACTAAAGTTGATGTTGAGTCAAATACAGGGGGGTGAAATTGTTTTGCCTAAAATAAATAATTCCAGCGTCGACCTCCAAATAATGTTGCATTTGTAATGTCGACAAGGCAAAACTACTTGATAATATTGCATTTCATTAATATCGAAAATAATTCTAAGTTCCCCATTGGGAGTTATTTTCAGTAAGACACAATAGTATTAGTTTTTCTTTGACGAGGATGAAGAATATATATATATATATATATATATGAGTGCCCGTATTATTTACATGTGTTCCCTGCACTATGTATACGAAAAATAATTGTTGCTTAAAGTATATGACATGTAACAATTGACATGGTGGTGTGTTTGGATAGTTGTAGGTCCTCGAGTACTCACTGTGTTGGGCAGGGAAGTGACGCTTGAGAAGACCTGCGGCTCTGTTGCAGACTGTACTTTTCACGAGCTGTGTGGCAGAGTAAGTGATGCAATGGTTATTTTTCTACACACATACCCAACAGCATTTACTCTACAGTGTATGGTGTAAAGTTTACAGCATAAGAATACAGTATAAATTGGATTTTTTAACATTTACAGTAAGATGTGTGTTGAATTCATACATTGCCCACAGTAACAGAAAACAAATCTTTTTTTCCCCTCAAGTAGTTGCTTCAAAATAAACAGTTTGTAGTTATTTTTTGAAGAAATGTTCCCTATTAAGCGTTTGTAACACTCAGGTTTGCACACACAAGTGAAAACAACAAAATCAGTGCACCGACATTAAGAACTTTTAGTAACTCCCCGCAATTAATTGGGATACAGTTTCTAAGTAAGCAAATGAAACTTTTGAAATCATTTATTCCCAACTCGTTTGCCTTCATGAAATAGCCCGCCAATGCAAAGCAAAGTTAACAGAAGAAAATCTCCCACTTTACCTGGCAAACAACACATCGAGGTCTCTTATTGACAATATCCACTTACTACTCATCCCAATTGCTCACTGAACGCGCACCTCCTTACGTGTGTATTGTGTCAGACTCTCCCCTCCGTCGCCGGCCAATTTTCTGCTCAATGTCAAAAAGCAATTCTATTGACGTTGTGTTGAATAGTTAGGCCAGGTTTTGTGTGCGTTGTGTGCCTGTCATTCACTCTTGATAAATGTCTTGTGTCCTTTCCTTTGAACAGTTGCCTTGAATGGCAATGCAGGAAAAATAAAAATAAAAAAAACATAAGAATTATGGAGCTTTTTGCATTGAACATTGTCTAATGTAAAATAGCTCCAATACACATCTTATGGTGCAATAGAATCATTGTGTCTTTTTTTCCTCTCCAGATTTGCAGTGTAAAAGGCCACAAAACATGCATTCTATACATGTTGTTTTTTTCCAGGCTCTTGGCACCAGCGACTACCTGGAAATGGCGCGGCACTTCCACACAATATTTATCCGCCGCGTTCCAAAGCTGACACAACGCACGAAGGACCAAGTCAGGCGTTTCACCGTGCTTATCGATAACTTCTACGACAACAAGGTATCCCGGCTTTTCAAGCATTGCTACAATGCTCAAATACAAAGAAATGTATAGCAAGCACATATAAATAACTATCAATGAAAAGAGATAACTTTTTGTCTTATTGCTTCAGGTCAGAGTGGTAATACAGGCTGCAGCTCCATTAGACCAGCTGTTTGCCCACACTGGAGTAGATGATGAGCGTGACCAACAACTTCTGGACGACTTGGGCCTCAACGAGGTACAAGCACGATCCGACATATTCAGTAGAAGCAAAGCTACTGAGTGTCTTTGTAAACAGCTCTTATTTCTTGTAATGTCCATAGCTCTTTTCAAATCATCTAATATTTTTTTGTAACCCTTTGTTCAGGAGGATGGGAGGAATCTGGCTCTTTTTACAGCTGAAGAGGAACTATTTGCCTTTAAGAGGACTGTTTCCAGGCTAACGGAGATGCAGACTGATGCTTATTGGATGGCGGGAGGTCACAGAATTACCAACAAACACTGCAAAGCATTTTCTCAAAACACTACTTGATTGAAATTTTTATAATCAGTGCTGGTAAAAATGGTTATCATTATGGATCTGCTCCACTTAACACAACGTGATACCTCATTTCCCTTGAGATGACTTTTGTTGTGGATTTGCTATATGTAAATAAATGTGACTTGGCCTCTTTACTACTGTTATGGCATTTATTTTTTAAAATTTTAACGAAAGGAGGGTTACTGCAGTCTTTTTGCAAATAAATGTTATCCAAAAATGGTAACTAGGAGTCCCACACTGAAAAATAAAAATGATAGATGCATTATAAGCACAGTTGTTGGCTGCTGCTCTCTAGTGGAGAAGGGGGAAGAGAAGGAAATATAACTAAGACTGACTAAACATTGCATACCACATAACCCAATACAGCCTATATTTTACATCTCATATAACATCTTACTTTGGAGCAACACTATAAAGACTGACAAATAAAAGATGAAATCTATTCGCAAGAGGGACGGATTACAGGACATAGCCAGTTTCTATTTTGTGTTTGGGAACATCCCTTTTTTCCCTGCAGGGGGAGGCAGAAGACAACCATTTGAAGCAAGAAACGAGTTTCTCCCTCTTCAAAGATGAGGTCATCTTCATGCACCATTCCAGCCTGGACCAGCCTTGCCTTTTGCCAAAGCACAACAAAGAGATATCTGCTCCCTTTCGATGCTTTCCACTTAATAAGTGACCAAACAATCACACAGAACAATGACTAAAAATGAATAATGTCCATACAGATAGATCGTGGAGGTAGTGACCCGATACCCCACAACTTACGTTGATTTAAGAAAAAATGCAAATAATCATTGCAATATATGTTCTGTGGCCAGACAGGCATAAACAAACAAGGCAAGTGGTATATGTGACTGCCACAAAGCACTGTAATTTGATTTTGAGTGTTTTATTCATATAGTCTTCACAATACTGATGGACAATGACTGACACATCCACAGTGAAATAATCTACATTTCTTTTCCAAGCAAAAAAGAGGTATGTTATGCAATGGCAATTATCTGAACTAAATTTAATTCAGCATGCTTACGACAAATAAAGGCAAATCACTATAACCAGCAACAACTGAAGCCAGCTCACTAAAGTCCTAAAATGCAGCATCTGGTAAATATGATGTGTTCCGGACTTCAGGCTATAATTGACTTATTATTCCTAATGAGTCCCATTAGTGTGGCACAACTTCGTTATGGTGGGTTTTAAGCACCAAAAAGAGAGAAATGAGTTGACGTGAGTGTAAGGTTTCATCGCGACAAGCCAGTAAACTTTCATGCAAATCAATGTGCCCTGTGGTGCTATTTTTGGCCTTAAAGGGGGCATGTTGGGGCATGTTTTCATACAAATTCAGATGATGTCCCCATTTAAAATTGCATGGTAGAAAAGGAAACCGAAATCCTTTCCAGCATTTTCGGGACATAAATTACAACTCAGGTTATTATTTAATGCCATTCAGAATTGATTGTCTATTCATGAATGGGATTTTACCACAAAATGAACCTTTCCATTCACTTTGTGTGAATGTCAAGGATGAATGAAGCCTTTACGTTGAAATGTACGTGGCATATCGTTTTCTATGCAGTCAAACTGCTGCATCGGGGGTTCTCTTTTATTTGAGGTGAACAAAAAGCTTCACACTATGCGGGTGCGCTATATTCCATGGGCTTCTATTCCATGTGTGACAGTCTATAAATGTGCTCATAAATAATACATAACATTGAGCCATCTTCAAAGGTGCTTCAAACCACACAGTGCAGGAACTGAAGTCCATTGCATGTGTATTCATCCCTTTAAATGCTTGTTGTCATATTTACAATTTCAGTATTCACAGCCTTTTGGCTCATCTGTACAATGTGGGCTGCATTAAATAGTCGTTGGAATTTCCATTGAGCTAAATTAGACTCCAATTATCTGTAAAATTATTTCCTTTGTTGACACGAGCATTGCAACACAGTTCCAATATTGAAAAAAAAATGATTCTCGGTCTAAATATGATTTTCAGTCTTCTTGAACGACTATTGCTTTGAAAAGCTTCCCGATTAAAATATGAATTTCAGTCCTCTATTATGGTAATTGTGAATTATTGCCATCTCATAAAACGCACACGCTGCAGATATGTCATTTACGCTGTTAAGCTTGCCTATCGTGAAGCCTCATTCCTGCACAGGTGCACATGGGCCGAGCATGGCATGGAAACAAAGAGCACTGCTTGTTTTGATCACATCAAGAGGGAAGAAGGAAAGAGGATAAAAAAAGAGGAGGAGGTGGGAAGGCTCTCTCTCTCTTACTCTGGCCACTCAACAAGATGACGTAATTCTGGGACCAGGTGGACGAGATGTCGGGGAGGAAAGAGGTGGAGCCTCAACCATCCCTGACAGTGTGATTGACAGGCGGTTAAAGCTACATTCAGCTTAAAATAAAAATATTGGTGGCAGTGCGAGTGGTCACACAAAAAATGAACATCATTGATTGATGCATTCACATACTGATCATCACTCAATAACAACCAGGACCCTTTTCTACAACATACTGGGAAGTTTGCCACCCTACTTTCTCAAACAAGCGTGTTTCGACCGCACATCTGAAAACTGTCCCTTGAGATATCAATTAACTATTTGAACACAAAAGGTGAAGAATCACGTGTAGCCAGACCGTAAAACAATACACATTTATCCACCATGAAAATGGACCGGTACTTTCACATGGATATAAAGACATGCTATTTTTCCGCTTCATCCCATTCACTGTTATTGACCATGATATCTATATTTGAATTGGGAGGAAGGGCAATACTGTCACCCTCCTGGTTTAAATCTAAGTCAATTGAAGTAAATGGCAGAAAAGGCCATTTAAAAAACAATCTCCGTACAAAATGTATTCATATCTCAAGACACGGCTTATATGTGATGGTTTTATACATACGGTACATAGGTAATATGTTTCAAAAGTAACCAAATTCAGTCTGCCAAAATTCCAAATGGATTTCATCTCTACAAATTTGTATTGCAGATGGTGTGTGTGTACTTGACATCTGTTTGTTGTATTGTAGTCCAAATTTGGATGGAAACCTGTTGTGTAAATTGCTCAAAAGCCACGCTGGGTCTCTACTGACATGTTCAGGCGTGTTCTCCTCCTGTCGTGTCTCTTTAAAAGGCGCAGCCGTGCAAGAACAGGATCCACCAGGGGGCTGGACCTTGCACGCCTCGCACGCTTGTGGCTGTCTGCGTAATGCGTGTGTGTGCGCGCGTCTACTTGTGCGTGTGTTTTAACGGAGCGCATCGAGATACAGTACAGTAGTAAGCCGGAGTGAGGTGGCAGACTTGGGGAGGAAAGACAAGGCGATGGCGTGTGGGGGACTTTCCCAAATGTTTTAAAGTGTTGCTTTTTCACACAAGAGGTAATGCACGGCGCGTGTATAGTTTGGGACTTGATAGTTTTCGGTGTCCAATTCACGATCGCTCCTTGACGTGTGCGTGTGTTCCTCCACAGGCGCTTCACAAAAAAAGACTTGCAGTTTGGAAGCGCGAGCAGTGGAATAGCAACAAAGAACGGGAGCGCGCATTGATGGGACGCGACTTTGACAGCTCTCGGTGTCGTCGCTCGTAAAGTCGAAACAAGAAGGACATCATGGCCGAGGCCGCGCTCGCCGAAGCCGTGGCCATCGACCCGGACTTCGAGCCCCAGCAGCGGCCGCGCTCCTGCACCTGGCCACTACCTCGGCCGGACTCGGGCGCCGCTAAACCGGACGCCCACGATATCATCCCGGAGGAGGAGGACGACGACGACGAGGGTGCCCACCACCAACATTCGGCCATCAGCGGCGGCAGCGGGGGCTCCGGCGCCGTCACGGACGACCAGAGCAGCGGCAGCCCACTGGCCGACGGCGCGCTCTCGTCCCCCGGCCAGGAGAGCGGCGGCTCCCCGCACTCGGCGCACTCTCCACCGGCCGTCACCGCAGCCTCCGGAGCTCTCACTCCGGGCGGCTTACCGGTGCAGCAGCCCCCTAGGAAGACTTCATCCCGTCGCAACGCCTGGGGGAACCTCTCGTACGCCGATCTCATCACCAAAGCCATCGAGAGCACCCCGGACAAGAGACTGACACTGTCCCAGATTTATGACTGGATGGTCAGATCCATCCCATACTTTAAGGACAAAGGGGACAGCAACAGCTCGGCTGGATGGAAGGTAAGAAAAAGTCCCATGCACGCTCACAACTCTTTTGCTCTCACAGCCCAGGCCCCCTCCTTCCTCCATCAAAACAAAAACAAAAAAGCATGTGCCTTGTCAACACACACTCAAGACCCCCGCATACTTTGACGAGGTGCTATTTTCAAGATCTGATGCTCCCCTGACCCGGCAACAATTTTTGGCTTTATCTGTTAGGACTTAAAAGTGATCTATGAATTTGATAGCATGCTGAACTGACCTTACAAATACACAGTACAATAGTAGAAGGATTTTAGCTGTGGGGGTAAACATCAGTTGCTCATTAAATTAACAATACAGACACTCCTCAACTTACGAACGCAATTGGTTCCGAGCGATTGTTCATAAGTTGAATTTGTTTGTAAGTTGATTTAGTGCTATATTTTGTATTATAATTTATGTTTAAGGCCTATATAAGTATATTGAAGGTTTATATAAGTGCATTTGTATGTTTAAGGCTTGTATAAGTAACACGCATTGGTTTGTACTGAAAAAAAAACATTTAATAAAATGGAGAGAATATGTACAGTACTGTAGAGAGAGAGATAGATTTATGTATTAGAAACTGGCCAAAAGAAGCGACCTAATGACGATTGCAGTTTTCTTCTTTTTTTCATCATAAATGATGCAGTAGCACTGTATGGCATCATTCAATTGATTTGCAAACTTTGTGCAACGTTCAATATTTGGGTCCTGCTGCTCGATCTTTCTGTTTATAAATGGTACTGAATGTGCAACGCTCACCACTTTCTGACGCGCATCAAGCTTCGTTATTATTGCCACTCGTTTCAAATGAAATGGCTTGCCTCTTCCTTGCAACTCCCTCAATAGAAGCCTTTAGCTTTTTACCAACCATATTCAATATTGGATGCATGAGATATTTAATGATACAAATGAAAAAGGTTCTTTGCACACTGGAGATACATTCACGCACTTCCACATTGCAACGAAGAAGGTAGATGCTGGGTGAGCTGAGCTCTCACAGCGCCAGGCGTCGGTATTAGCGGCGGAAAGAAGTACTACTCCGAAAAAGACGCGAAATACAAAATTGGACTTGCGAACATTTTTGGACTTAAACGCAATTTGCAGACATGTTCGTATGTACCGTTGTTCGTAAGTTGAATGTTCGTAAGTAGGGGAGCGTCTGTACATGCTTTTTATCAAATGCCATCTCAAAAATAATTGCAGACATTAACTACGTAAACCATAGCTTTGAAATGAAAACATAAGACAACTTGTACTAATGTTATTATTCAGCTATCAGTAATACAACACTAGTATTTTGAGTCCTAGTAGTATTTTGAAGACAACTGCAGATGGAGTGAAAAGCTCCAATTTGTTGCTCATGATCAAAAATGTATTCAAAGATCAAATTCAAGCAACAAAAGCAGCCTTGTCCCCACCTTTTGGTGAGAGGTTTGTTAAAGTATAAAGGTATATAATGCATATATAATAGCTCTGTAATTGTCTGACAACCAGACCATGTGTTGCAATGTGCATACATCTAACAAGGAACTCCTACGATGCACCAAGAAAGGTACTAGTTGAGCATTAAATCTATTTTTGTGGTGTGGATGTCACATTGTTCCCCAGCAAAACATTAGAAACACCTCCCCCTCAGTTGTATTACATGACTAACTCTTAACCAAAATGACACGGCGTAGGTGTGCCAATGATAAATATGACATGAAAGCAGAGGTCCTTTGTTTCTCCTGATGCGAGCCATGTGCGTGAGCGCAGTCCTCTGAGACACACACAGAGAGACGTTGTAACCGGTTTATCTGGAAACACACTAGCCTAGTTTGTGTGCCTCCCAACAGTCATTTAAGTTAATCCATTAATAATGTCAAGGACGGAATGTAAACATATCAGTCTGCAGTAACACAAGCACAGCGTGGTCATGAGAAAATCTCTCAGACCAGTTGAACGGAATCCTCTGGTTTTTATATTTAGAACTAGACGCACATATGATTATCGCAACACATGCGTGACCTTGTTTTGCTGTTTGTTATGTAAAGCCTTGGCAGGGAACAAGCAGTGTCTCAGGCCAGGTAAGCAAGGTTGCGGCTGCCACGACGGGGAATGATTACATAACCACTGCGCTGCTGAGACTTTAGGTGAACCTGAGGGGAAAGCTTTGAAAGGCAAGGATGGGGGGATAGGGCGGGCTCGCCCCTCCCAGTAAAGACATGTGGGCTATGCGAAAAAGAGGCACAGCAGATCAGGGAAGGTCACGATTGACAATACAGGCAATATTTCCATGGAAATGCCTTTTTTCCAATGGTTCTCAAACGTGTAGTGCAATATGCGAAATGCTGGCTATTCTTGAACGCAAAATATTATTCCAAGTGTCACAAATTGACATGGTGTAAAAATCGTTCCACACCCTTGGCCATTCCCATGAGGGCTTCTCAGGTTTTGCAATGCGTGCGAGTGTGCAGCCCCGCTAAGTCGAGGCCGGTTCTCTGTCACCATGAAAAGGCCGTGACTTCTGGAATTTCGGGCATGAGAGGCAATGTGCGGGTGTGTGTGGGGGTTTAGTGTTACGTGTGATCTGCCCATAAATCTTGGCAGGCTTTTTTTAGTCCTCTTACCCGAGACTCTCACCCTTTTTTAAAAAACATCAACATCACTTAAAATAGAGTAAACACACAGCCATTTTTAACACCCCTCACAGGGTAGTCTAAGAAAGATAGTTATTGGGTTTTGCTGAGTTTTTTCCCCAGAAGGTTTAAGAGTGTACGTTTTAGATTAAGGAATGTCATTTTCAGATGACTACTTCACAAAGAGAACCCCTCCAACCCCCAAAATCCCATTTTACTCTTAAAGACTAAGTTCCACAATGTACAGTCAGGTGCACTCGCAGTTTCATGCAGCCAGGGCACCTTTTGTTGAGGAGATTTGCTGAGCAAATCCCAGTAATCCCTCTGGGTTTCTCTCCCAGGTTCCCACTTACGTCACTTCATATCTCTTGTTGGTGAAGCATTAACCTCGGAAAAACTAGGTCAAGACAAGTGTAAGTAACTCAAGGAAATATCTGATCACTTTATGCAACTTCTACCAACTTCTTTGCAACTGCTCGAAAAAGGTTTATAAAGTCGTTATTGGGGGAAATTACTGCTCTCGATGGATTGAACGATTCATTCTCGAATTAGGTATTGAATTGATAGAATAAATCAGTTTTATGGACTATATCAGCAGTATTAGAGTCTCATTTTATAAGCCTTTTTCCCTCGGTTTCATAAGTCCCTGTAAAACTTTTGTTGAATGGAAACTAGAATTTAAGCACCATCTGAACAATTTTTGGCTCCCCTCCTCTCTAGTCTTAGATAAGTCATCTTTTTTTTAGGATTTCGGATTCTAGCAGAGTCTGTGTTTTTCTTCCTGCCGCCAAGAGAGTTTCTGTCCAAAAGGGGCGGGTCCAGAGCTGTGGAGTTGCTGAAATTTGCGTTCAGAGAAGGGTCAGGCATTAAAGGAGAGAAACTGGACCTCAAAATAGTACCTGTGAGCGCACCTGAAACACTGTATATGTGTGTGTGAGAGATTTAAGTCAGAAGATTAGTCGCATCTGTGTGTATTTATGTGAGAATGTGTGTGTGAAAGTATTCCTGACTGCAGTGAACTTTGTGCTTTGCTGTTACTTAACCCTGCTCTAACAGGCTGGCTCTTTACAGCAGCTGCCCATCACAGTCCAAGACAAGGTTATGTCGCAGCCACGCTCCACACACACGCACACAAATGCACGTCTACTCTATTCACTAATTAAACTTTATAGGTTTCCAAAGATGCTGATGCACCCGTATTAAGGTGACACCCTGCTCTCTTTCTCCACCAATAACAGCTGAGCCTGCTCGGTGTGTTTTTAACCTTTGCATACTTCCCCGCAAGGGCAGACATGCACAGACATATGCGACGTGCTTGCCTGCTCATGTTCGGGCTCATCAGCTGCCCGGCGTTGAAACGGGCTCCAAATTTGATGTCCATCTCGCACTGCCACGAGTTGCGGCGTTCCCAAACACAAGTATTGCAATGCGCCCAATTGGTCTGAAACGTATGATTACTAGTTACACCAGTGGTGTCAAACTTACGGGGCTAGTTGACGCTGCGTATTTAACGGTATTGTCCCAGTTCAGGCATTTGTGTTTTTTTAATATCTGACAGTAGTGGTGCGTTTTTGGTTTTCTTTCTTTTTTTCTTCTTCTTGCTTTTTAAATAATAAACATCCACAGACGCCAATAGTGGAACATATCTCCCCCCGTAAACAGTATATATACTTTATGAGGCATTTTTGTGTGGTTGTGTGCTGCGAAATGTATGTAAAATATGGGCTTTGCCTCAATAAAAGTCGCTAAGCACAGTTATAGGCTGTCTAGAAGCAAAAAGTGGCGCCTTGTCCCGATTGTCATTTTAATGGTAGAGGACGCTTAAAGCATTGATACTTTCACCGCGAAATTATTAATTTTTTTCCTAGCAGAGTACAACAAGCTGGACAAACGGGAGAGCGGCTATCATAAGGTTGCCTATGAATTCATGAATTTACTTTATAGCAGGGAGGATAGTATTTTTTTGTGCTGATGAGATGTTGTGTATGAATTATACAATCACTTTTTAGGCAGAGCTAAATCATATGTAAAATGAGATTTGATTCTTTTTTTTAAGAGAAGAAAAATCTGAGCGTCTATTGGACGGTTCCTTGGAACAGTGGGTGGAAAAATACGAACACCACTTGAATGGAAGTGAAGATACACACATGCACACAAAAATATGTTAAATACTAATATTTTCCTTATGAAAAACGCATTACATATTTCTTTTTTGGCAGGGCAGAATAATGTCATTTCCATTCATGTCGTTGAGGGTAGCCCATTTGGGATATGGTCACAGGACAAATAAAAACCTCATGATTCAATCTTTCTTGAAGAACGTAAAAGTAAAACGCAATCAGAAACACTATTACTCGTGTAGTGTTTGTACTCCTCCTGGAACTTCTTGGAACATAATCAAGTAGGCACTGTGCCAAAGTGAAGGAACCCAATGCAAGAAGGCAACAACGAAAAGAGGGGAGGGGGCAGCTGAGTCGGGAAAATTAACGAGCTTTGCTTCCAAAATGGTGTAATACAAGTGCCCTCTGGCTGTGATTCCCAATAGAGTGGTTTGTGAGAGTGTGTGAGGCTAAAGGAGAGGGTGGGGCGCTGGGTTATGGGAACCCACTAGCTCCAGGCACCCCTCCAAACGTCTGAATAGTGTCACCCAGCGCAGTCAGCCTTTGGGCTCTGTTCTGCTTCCATTTTCCAATCAATGGGCACAGTTCTTTCACCAAGAGAAGTCTTGTATTTGGATTTTTATTATTCATTCACACTTCTGAGTCATTTCAATTCATGCCCCTGTTTTTGAGCTGTGCTAACAAGTCAAATGTATTCAGAGTGGGACAAAATATCGATGATGCTGCACTCTATCCATTTGGCCATCCAACCAAAACGATCAATAGAAACACGTTTCATTACGTCATGCAAAACGACACTGGTCAGGCTTGTCGTCGGCAATGTCACTTAGTGAAGAAACACTATATGCATGCTTGTAGTACATTTACGCTGTGGTCCACCATTGTTTTGGCGGCAATTTTTCTTTCGTGCTTACAATCCATTTGCAGCAGCGATATGTTTAGCCTTTACGACTTTAATCGACTTCATTCAGGTTTTGGCAATGCAATCAAATAAAGAGTAGCAACCCCTGACGTAAGAGCATGCAACTGCCAACAACTGAAAACAAAAGCAGCTCTTTTTTAAACCTTTTGATCAATAACATGAGAAGAACCTAAAAATGCTCTTGAAATTCCCAATACTGATGTTACTATTGAACAAAGAGCTAGCACAACTGAGGGTCGTTCGCAGATAATATGGCAATACTGGAGGGATGAAATCTGATTGGACAAAAAGTACAGCCATTGATGTAATACAATTCAACGGATATTGGAATTTAGGCTGTAAATGTAGGTCTGTACACAGAAAATGCAAAGATGATGGTTAAAACATAAACAAAAGCCATCCGAACAATGTCAGTCCTTTCATTTAAAAATCCTCATGAACAGAATGTCTAAAAAAAATCACCTTACGCATCTTTTAATAGAAACGAAATGGCCCCGGTTGAAGCAAAAGATGACTTTCCCATAGTTGCCGCCCTCGCCCTCTCGGCATGACCCGACTCTGTTCAAAGATGCCTCTCAATTATTCAATACGCTCAGGAGGAATTCAGAATGCTGTATTAATTTTTAAGAGCTGTTCTTGGCTAAAGGCGCATTGTTTTTTTTGCTGCAGCGTCTGTTTCTCCTTCCCGTCCTCCAACACCTCTCCTCTCACCCATCCCTCATTATTTTTCTGATAGCGTCCTCGTTTGTCTGGATATAAAACGACGTGTAGGAAATAAACAAGCTGCCCTTATATTGAGCTTGCTGCTCCTCTTCAAACCTGCTTGGGCTTTTAATGAAAGACGATGAAGATTTCACTAGTCTCACCCCTTGCACAATGTACTTTTTCGACTACTTTGGAGATTTGTTTTCCCCCTTCATCTATTTTCTATCGCGCTTGTTCTCATTAGGGTCTGCTGGAGTCTATCTTGTCTTACTTTGGGTTGATATGTACACACTAAAGTGTTTGCTAGTCATTTCTTGCTTGATTTTTCTTGTTTGTTTTCAGAATTAACCACACTTTATGAGCAGAAAACCATGCACAATTGTTAAAATGTCCTGTTACGTTGCTGTTCATCCAGGAAGTCGCATAACAATGGCTAGTAGCACAGCATTTTCATCCCCTTTTGGGAGTCAGCGCTGAACTAAATTGTCAGATAAAAAAAACATCAGCACATAACCTTTAACAATTCAACACCATTCCAGCAGCATCTATCCATTTTCTGACAAAGATATCCAGATCCACAGACGTTGCAGAAACATTACTCAAAGAAGTTGAGTGGAACTCTCCCATACTCTGCCATTGCGGAGTTAACAAAATCAATGGTCCAACTCTCTCGTACTCCCTAATTGCATTTGCTTCTTGTTTTTTTGCAAATTAAAGCCAAAGCAACTCGCATATATACCGGGAGCCTGTTGAGTCGGTGATTTTCTAGCGGAACTTGCTATCAGAGCACCCGATCGAAACGGGCAGCTCAGCACTGTGGTTGCCGGCAGATTACGCTGATCTCTTTTCCACTCTTGATGCGTGAATGTAATGTTTGGTCCTGCTAATTGAAAGAAAGTGCATAGCTGAAGTTGCAAGAAAAAGTAAATGGCAACTAAGCAACTTGATCTTTTCAACTTGTTCGTCACCCTTGTCCAATGGTCTAAGGTTCTATTTCTAAAACTATTGGTCAGCTGAGGTTCCGTGCATGATGAACCAATAGCATGATGAAAACCGCTAAGAGTTGCTTGTTAAGTGGTTATTGATTTCGCAATGGTCCTGACATTTGTGGTTTAGAGGTCACCAACGCCATGCATGAACTACATTGCTGGGAAAATATTAGTTGCCCCCATTACTGATTTTTTATTTGTTTACAGATTCATCACATGAGGAAAAATCTAAACATATTTGGCCACATGTGCAAAACTGTTCCAGCAAAACCAATCAACAAAGCTTTACAATAGTGAACCCTATTTCCCCCTCTCTGATCATCAACTTAATGAGAAATGACTAACAAAAAACGAGCCCTACTGGAAATTCGAGTTTTAACGATCGGTCGTTGTGTAAAGCAAATAAAACCTTCAGAAACCCAGTAATTACAGACACGGGTCATACACAAGACACCCATGCAAATACTTACGTGCAAACCTAAACTTTGATTTACAATTCATATTTTGAAGTGCATAATTATGCACCAAAAAAGGACAGACTTTGGGAAAAGTATACACTGGAAGGACCAACATATTTATACTACTAGCACAACTAAATTACCATAATTATTTATGATAATGGCACGCATAGCCAATTATAGAATTCCGATAACAAGGTCTAATACTTTTAAGCTTTTTTAAGGAGAAAATGCTTAATGCTTGGAAAAAAAATGAGTCTCTTTTGGCTCCACACAAACTGCCACTCTGGCTTTAAAACTTTAATTTGTTTTTTTGGGTGACCCTGTCGCTTTCAATTACACTGATAAAACAATGTGGCATCACTGAGTCGGCAAAGACTGCCTGAGTTACTCATCCTGATTAACAATTAATCGGCTCCGACCACGCTTTCTGTGCCAACTAAAGAAGTGGGGTGCTGACGGGAAATGGTAAGGGAAGGAATTGCATTGTAGTTGCTTATTCCTTCCCAGTTATGCTTCTAGTCCAGATTGATGGTAGCGGATTAAACTTGGATTAACTGGTTTGGATGCCTGTGAAATTGAGCTAATCCAGCTATGCTTGTTTGTGTGTGTCCACTTAGTTTAGCCACAGGGTCCAAATATATTCAAATACTTATTTTCCATAATTCCCATTTAATACAACACAAGGCAGTCAAAGTCATTAACGTCTGTCATTGTACAGGGTGATTAAAAATAAACTCCCTTTTTGAACATGCTTATAATGTAATCATATGTTTTCTCAATTATGTGTATGTTTCATGATGTACGGTAATTAAATCTGTTTGATTGATTATTTTTGTTTAAAATTTAAAAGCCCTGCAAAAAAATGGTTGGACTTTCCATGTTAAATTAGTTAATGCAGTTCCCAGCTATCTTGATAAACTGATTGCTAATGCTAGTGTGGATACCAAATTTGAAATAAAACTAGTATACAACGTTATTGCCACGCACTTTTTTATGTTCACTTCTTGTAAGAATAATGGTTCAGAAATAAAGTACTTAAAATAGTTAATTACACTGTAAAGTAAAATAATGATTGGTAAATATAGTCTGATTAATATATCCACTACAGCAAGTCAGATCACGTTTTTACATTACATAAGGCTGATTTTTTTCACAGCAAAAGCTTCATTCAGTGTGAATTTCTATTTGCCATAAGTCAACAGAGGAAGTGTATAGGTAGCCATTCTCATATAGATAAACAGTGTAGAAAACTGATGAATGTTCTTTTTCCCTAGAAAGACTCTTTCGCTTTCTAACTATAGTATGAAGGCAGTTGCAATCAGTCTGCCAACCACCTGTCCAGCCCCACCGCAGACCGACAGCATTCTCTTGTCTCCCAGAAATCCTAAAGCTCAACATGGCAGTGCAATGCATGCCAGTCCGTAGTATCAACTACAGCTATTCTTGTTGTCCACAGGCTGGCCTCAAATGTTCCATATCCTCTACGCATCATTAAAACTGGGGAATTATGTTTTTTGTTCCTTTGGGCTGTCTGATAATAAATTCCCACAACGGTGGAATGGGAAGTTTGTTACTAGTCCCGCACGTAAACACTCTTGCTTCGAATAAGAGCTAATCCCAATCCTCATGAAGTCAGAACTGAAGCTTGAGGCTTTCAAAGTGTGAGTGCATGCGTGGGGAGGCAACGTACTGTGGCATGAAGTAAGCCTTTGTTCAGCTGCTCAATAGCAAAGTCCAAAGGCTGCCACTTCGACTTCTACTACTGCTACTACAACTACTGAATGCTTTCACTCACTCACCTACTGTATAATTCACTTCCTCAGTTATATTAGGGTTATTTTTCCGCCCTATAAGGTCCTTTGCAGTTTTAGTCTACACTAAATAACCAAACAAAGCAAACCAAATTCTATCCAAATTTGCTCCATAAGACCATTCAAAGGCAAAGTGGCTGAACAAAGTGCAAACACAAACTTGAGTTCCATTTGAAATTACCTTAAGAAACGTTTCAAATTATCTGTTTCCACACGTTTGGTTATCAAGTGCAATACTGCTCAAAATTCACGCTAAGAGTCATGATGAAAATGTATGAACGGAATAACTGCAAAAATATTTATCAGTGAAATGAACAATACAATTAAGACAAAATGGAGCAATAATTGGAGCTGTCAAATGCTAGAGAATTCATTTGTACAATTTATCTTCACACAACAATGCATCATCTCACAATATCTGTACTATTTGTCATCCAAAGAAAATCCATCGTAACCTATTTGAAGATGCAGGAGATGGGCCTCCATTTCATTTCCCCTCTCATTTTATCGGTTATAGTTTATGACGCCGAGGCAAACCTTTGTTTGCGCACCTGGCTTTTATGAGGAGTGTGTGTGAGTGTGTGCTGTTTGGTGGGGGGAGTGGTTAGTGGGCTTGATAAGGAAAAGTAGATCCAGTATACGAGGCTGTCAATATGGGTCAATTTAATAAGTACTGTATGTCCTTTCGTGTTTGCTGACAGTACAATAACTCACATGACCTTTAGCTGATCAGAACAGTTTGTTTGATTGTTAAAAGACGTCACAATTGACTGAATCTTCTCGAAAATCGCCCAACTCTGAGAATGCGGCGGTGAGATGGGTGAAACTTGATTCCAGGGCACGTTTTACCTTAACACCGATGAAAGAGAAAGGTCGAAATTTGACCCAAAGAGAAAAGACGCAGTCGCTTGAAACCTTCTCCATCACCTCTGCTTAAATTCAACAGAAGAGTGTTGCATTTGCTGCGAAGGCTTAAAACATAGATGCTACACAATGGACCATAAGTGAGGTTATGGGTCAGATCCTCAAACCGGATAGACATAGTTGAGTGCTGTTTGTGGAAAAAAAATCAGGTGTCGATCATTTCTCCTGTGGGTCTTAAAAGCCTACTCAACTTATTGGCAGTCATTGATGGTGAAGGATGTTCAATTTGAACTGGGATGGGATGGCAGTGATGTCATGTTTCAGGGTCATTTTATCGCCATGAAATTGATCATTTACAACCCGAGTTCAAGCTAAGGGTCTAATGATACATTGATCAGATCCAATCAATATCACCATCTTTTAGCTATGATATTTGGTTGATAAAATGACAGAGGACAGGAAAGTGTAGGGCAGGACTGGGCACGGTAATCTATGTTTGAAAGGACTGCATCATTTTTAAGACCAGTTGAATTCAAGATGACGGCAAAAGAACAGGGCATTTTAAGGTAACGTGTGTGTGAATGACCTTAAATCATAATTATTGGATCCACGTGGTTCAGACTGCTGGATATGCATTCTGTGGCCGCTCGCTAAGAAGCTTTGTGAGTAGTTTGAGAGCGCCGTGCATTAGTGAATCCGCCTTTCTCTCCCCTTTTGCTCATCTTTCTGTCTTTCCTCCTCCACCCATGTCTTTTCGAGGCTAGTGTGTCTCGCCGGGGTGGCGAGAATGGCCATTGGTGTGTTACTATGTGTTGCTTATGAGAGCATGAAATCCCGCCAAAGCCTGCGGGCACATTGAACCATACACACAGCTTGATTTTACACACAGAATGGAGGGTATATTAAGACTGTGCGTTGGAGGGCATTGTAGGTCTATGCATGTGTGATTCCTCTCTGCAAGCAGCTCATCCGAGGGTTCCCACGGCGACGCTCCTCGCCATCTGCCCATCAATCACTTTGTTTGCTGCTGAAGAGAGGAACCGATACCCACAGATATAGACCCTCCCGAGACCCGCAGCATCTCAAAATGGTTTGGCTAGGGGGATATTAAGGGAATATGGGCATAAACACATCACGCTAAAAGGGTGTGGGGGGCGGCCATCTAGCTAGCCAGCCAGCATGCAGGCATAGAGGCATAGTCTCAAACACACATCTCTTATGTTAGTGGCTCAAGGCTTTTGTGTGTGAAGGGGCCCTTCTACAGTGGAGGCTTTGTGCCTGCTATGAATACGTAGGCGAATTTGTGTGTGTAGTAGTGAGTTGGGGGGGGGGATGCAGGGGAAAGCCCTTGGCCTCAGCTGTTGTTGTACATTTTCTGACTTTCACCTCGTGTCCACGCTTCTCCGATCACAAACTTTCTCTGCTGGTATGCTGGTAACAGCTGCTCTATTGCAATCAATTCGAACGTTTTTGCACTGCACAGAATACTGTAAAGGCAAGAATTAAGATTTCTTCGCCTTTAACGTAGAACGCCGTGACAACATGCCAAGCAGTATTGAGCTCTAATGGAAGAGATACAGTAAATGTGATGGGGGTTCAACTGTGCCGTTAAGTAGGGCAGGAGGCTGTGCAGTGTTTATCTGATCTAGTTATTGAGTCAAGTATGCAACATTCCCACTCTGCCATGGTGTTCTTTATCTTTAAAAAACTAATTAACCAATTGGCTGACAATGACTGTGAGAGACAAACCTTATCTGTTTGAACAATTAACAGTTTTTGCATTTACAACACTAACTTTGGCATGTAGATGGAAGCTAGGGAAACAGATAAACACCTTCCTTTTGTTGTAATGGCTTCAATGTTATTTAATGTTCGCTTATTGGCTGCCATTGATTGGGATAAACATCCAAATCCATTTTGACTGGGAAGGTTGAGCACAATTGAATAATTAGTTATAGATATGCAAGTGGGAGGACAGGATAGACTAGAGTTAGAAGGGGTTACAACACTGCATTCACTACAATTTACCATAAAATTATTTTTATCATGCTTTTAATTATAATTCTGATATTTCTGAGGGGCGCATTATTTAAGATTCTTTACAAGAACACAAACCCCCATGAAAACGTGATTTGAGTTCTGAGCAAAGGTCATTTCTAAATATTTGTAATTAACATTACCGTCAACAACAGCGAGCCGGTTGAAAAGTGTTAAGTTCGAGTTCTAACATGTTCTTTGTGGACTAGTGGGAAAAGCATTCTTGGAAGGAATAATAACCTCAACGTAGAATTAGATAAGCAGGACTCCGAGCAAAGTGGTTCTACACACGCACAAAAAAAACAGGTTTTGCTGACTACTGCTGACCGCACAATTTCCTGAGAAACACATATAATCCACCAAGATTGCGTTATCTACCTGAAAAGTATTTTCAGCATTCTGACACAAATTGATTTACACATCAATGTAGTTCTTGGTCACGGTCATGAGTCTGTCCAATTCAATCAATGGCTTTTGTTTCTTTTCACATAGATGAAAAGACTGCTCAGCTGTACAAATTGTCCGTCACATAGCACCCAAATTCATGAGTCGGAAAACTGACGAGTGTTTACTCTGCGGTTTGGCAGCAAGATGAAAAACAAATGCTCGCCCTAAAAAAATGTAGCGCCGCCTGCCCGGGCATAACCTCTTCCTATTTAAATATGCATGTTATGGTAGAAAACATTGACTTTTGCATCTCTTGTTTGAAGCGAGTTGGACAGGTCAGTATTGTTCAGAACTCCATTTTCATACGAGCACTTATACGTCAGTGTTTTGCATTATTCATTGAGCTCCATCACCTCCCATAAATTAGGATGCTAGCTTCAAAACGTTCACAATTGTGTGTGCGACACCGATTTGTGAGCCAGACCTTTGTGGGCCATCAGATCCCCTGAGGACGCGCCAGTTCTCGGTTATCGCTTCACAATGACATCACTGTGTGCTCGAAAGGCTTTTAGTCTGATTAACGCATAGTGTATTTGCATTTGCGCACATGCGTTATGTGTCTGTGTTTGCGTGTGAGTGAACTAGATCCACCTAATCCTGGCATGTGCATTTACATAAGCATAGGCCAAGCAATATTAAACACGGAGTATATGAGGACTTTCCCAACCTTATGCACCCAAGTGGGTTACTGTATTAATATAAAAAAATCTGGCAGGGAGGATTTGCGCATACATGTCCTTAAAATACTTTATTCCAACAAAATTTAATCCTGATCAGATCAGTCCACGAACAGTACCAATTTTAAAGTGAGTGACCTTTTGAACCCGCCCTCGGATGGTCCAAAAAATGTATTATATATTCTATACACATACTACATATATTTTATTTATTTCGTGAATACGCACCCATAAGTAATTTATTATGAGTAATGCTGTACTTGTTTTGGGAGGAGCTGATTTTGAATCATTAATGGCTTTTCAGAAGATTTTGCAATTTTGCTGGAGTTGGCAGGTTATCTTAGGGTGGCAGAATAGGAATGACTAAATGCATTATACTTATAATAGTAATCCCTGAAGGGGAATTATGCAAACTGTCTGAAATATAGTCCATTTATGATAAGTGCATTTCTTTAGCATTTGTACCGCTTCTTCAGCAACCCATCTTTGAAAACATGCATTTTTTGAGTCGTCTTAACGAAGATTCCCCATTTATCCCTCAGCTCTCGCACCACATGATCACGTTTAGCGTTCAGCCTGCCTCCCCATAATCCATCATTTCCCCGAGCCACTACACAGTTGCGCAAATATGGGTTAGTGTGCCTCTTGCTACCTCCCCCACTGCTTCCCCTCGCTCCCTCATTGCTTGCTTTTCTTGGCATTTTTATTGTCTTGTACTTCCTCTTCTTTAGTATTGTTTTTTGTCATCGCAGCAAAACTGATTCAGAGCATGGGTAGATTAAAGGGTGACTGCGATGAAATGCAATAGAGGTGGAAACACATTTGTTTCAGACGAAAGTGTACAGTTAGTTTGTTATGTAAGGGCTAACCCCAAGTGCCAAGAATGAGTTGGCAGCAGATTGAACTTTCCATGGTGCCTGGTGCCAAAATTGTGGCTACGTCTATGTGTGTGTCTTTGAGTCAGTGCTAGCTGAGCATATTTGTCATTAGATCGTGTCAAAATGATCCTTGCTTACAGTAATTCAAGCACAGTTCAACAAATGGGCCAGTTTTTCCTTTCTAGAACAAATCTCATCTATTTGTAAGATGATGCCACAGATTTTCTATATGCAGTGTAGAAATTGGTGTCAAATTTGTTTCTACTCTATTCTGTTTTTTCATTGGCGGAAATGAAACATTGGTTTGTTTCCCACATTTTACCTATTTTAGAGTCAAAAATGGTAAGAACCATTTTTGGCATACTACATTTTTTCTCTCTTTTGTGAAACTGCAGTTTATCTACCACCACACTCCTCCGAATAGCTGCCTGAGCAGTTCAGAGTTGAGTATATAAACAGGCCACTGTTTGAGGTAGTACTTGTACAGTCTGCAAAGCCTGGTTGGTATGGGCCACGAAAGGAGCAATGTCAAATACGGGCCACCAATCCCATCTCCGCGTGAAGGTTCATCTGTCAACACTCGTTACGCCATAAGACGAAGGAGGCTGAGGAATAAGTGTCTATATTTGTCCGTCCGAGCCTCGCTTGGCGGATCCCTCACCGTCTACCTCCCTCGCTGCAACTCCCCTCAGTCAGTCTTGTCGTTGTCTTCTCGCAGGCCCCCTGTATAATCACCCCAAACTGTACAGAGACAGCGCCGTGGCTTCGCAGCCAGCCGCCGTCACCATTGGCTGCCTGCCGCTTTGACTCGGCTCGCGATTGGCTGTGCGCCTCAATGCGGGATTCAATCAGCTGGGTGGAAGTGTATGTAGGTCAGTGTGTAGCGATGCCCCCACCCCCTTCTCCTCCAGCATCTCAGTGCTCTTGTGTTAATTGGCCGCCTTCCAAGTTTGAAACCCGAGAGAGACTTAAAGGCGAGAACGGAGATATGGAGGGTGGGTGAAGCGGGGAGGTTAAAAGAGGAAGGGAAGTTGACGAGGGACAGGGGTGGGGGAGGATTTGACGTGTGGGGACGCCTGTTGCACTCTGCGGTGCAACAGTACATTTTGGGGGCCTTTACATGATAAATCGCATTGAAAACTTAGCCTAGAGTCAGTATCAGGAAAGATGTAGTATGCAAATGACATTGCCGAGCATGCATATTAAGTCCCATTTAAAGCCCTTAAGTCAGGTAACGTTCCAGTTTTATTTATATTCGCAAGTAAATGCAATCTGCCGGCGGAATTGACGGTACTAGCTCGAGGCCTAGTCACCAATTCATGACATTACCAGATCACGTCGGAATGCAGCAGCTAATCTTTCGCTTTTGGTTTATCACGGAGATACCATGTGTATATACCACATTTCCTCATTTTTCTTCAGCATGATACAAAAATAACATTAGGCAACTAGAAAACAAAGAATTGATTTACTATATAAATAGAAATACTAGTTCCGACAACACTTGGACGATCTTAACGCTTGGAAGGGATGTCACGGGACTTTACAGTCTTGTTTTTGCAGGTATTTTCAATCATTTGTGTTTTTAGTCTGCTCAAAGCCTAGTCTAGTATTCCTAACTGTCAAATATAATGGAAAAGTGTTATATTTTTAATCCAGTTCCATCACCAACTATAAGCCAGGCATGCATATTGGAGCATTTTCAAGCCGTGTTGTTGACTTGTCATCTCTGTCTGGTGCACCAAAGACGCATCTTGCGCACAAGTTGGTTTTGTCTGTTGTGAGTGATTAAACGGGAGTTCAAGAGAGGCAACATGGCATCAGCAACAGCAGCTCGACGGTTTATCTAATCTGCCGGGTTGTGACTTTGTACACATACACACGGAGGCCAGTGTGCCAGGGCGAAATGCTGTCAAGGCGACGGTCACATGTCCTTTGCAGCTTTTTATCGAGGCGGGGGCTGCTCATCTGAATAATTCACACTAACCTAAATTCTTCCACTGCCTTTGCCCACCCTGCCCCCTCACACGTATCGTGAATCATTCACCCTATAAGTGGTGATCCCTAGGCGTCCCCCGTAGTGGAAAGAGCCAGACAATCGTCAGACAGAGCAAGTAAATACACTTAACTTTGGCGGACCATCTGCACTCATGTCTGTGCGCATCCTTCATGTTAAAAGTCCGCCCCCAGCAATTTCTGTTCTCAGCATCCCTAGCTGGCCCGCTCGCCTTTCATGACATGTTTTTGGTTTCTATTCCGAAAGATGATGTAGCCCCACCCACTCGGCTCGTCTGGCTTAGTACCATTTTTTTTCTCCCCTTCTGCCCCGGCTTTGAACTCATTATGATGGCGATTCTTTCCGAGCAACCCATGCGCACACACGCACGCTCCGAGTGACTTTAGCCCAACTCGACCCAACGACTGAGCCAGCCACTGACCCACTTAGTGAGAAACAGAGCACCAGACGGACGGCAGACTTTCTACTGCGGGGCATTCTGGGGGAAAAAAATGAAGCGACAACAACAAACGATGCATGTGCCCGGGCAAACACCAACACACGAACATGTTTGCACAAAAACTTGAAACTGAAATGCGAATGCCTGATTTTTCAAAAACACCTCTTTTACCTCAAGTAAAACTTTGTTGACCTAAGCAAAACATTGCCTGCACAAATACTGTATAGCGTTTATGTACCTTGCGCACACAATCGCCCAGACGGGAGCCGTTGCGACGTTGCAACACAGAAACTCCATTTGTCGCGTGACCAGACAAGGGTGCAACGCGTCGGGCGCCCTAACGTAACGCCACCACTTCCCCTTTTTTTGGCCTCTATTTGGTTATTTTTAGCAGACTTTAGGAGGCCACTGACTGCTGACTCCACATGTCATCACGAAATTGCTGTGGTTGACTGCAAACAATGTCATTGTGAACTGGCACTTTAGTTCACAAAAGGACATTAAGCCATTAATGAGTCAATTCCATTAAAATACTGTTGTTAACAAAAACCAAATCAAATCAAAATTTGCCTCAGGGGAACATCTGCTAAAATAAAATACTCAAAGTGTGGTACACGCCAGCAATACGTCAGCTCTCTCTGAATGGTACGTAAAAAGTTCTGAATTAAATGGCCAAACTGTACAAAATCAAAGTACATCTGCTGGCCTCATAAGGAAGTTAAGGTGCTGCTACATCGACCGTTAGCAAAAGGCCCACCCTGCCGTAAAGTGCTTTCTTTCCTCTCACTTCGCCTCCCACCCACTCTACCCTCAACAAGGACTTGGCACACAGCGGCATAGGGATTACCAGAAATGTCTTCTTTCAAAAGCACCGAACCCTTCAAGCTCCACAGTCACCTCGCAGTGTACGAGCCTGTGAAAGAGAGCGACAGAGTGCCTCCGAGAAACAAAGTGGGTGAAAAGAGAGAAAAAGACGACGAGGATGTGGTTCGAATTGAGCGATTGCTGTACTTAGCGAGTGGGACGGGTACAGGCAAAAAGAAGAAACGCCAGAGAGCAGAGAGATTTGGCCTACTGACAAATGAAGTCAACTTTTGTGTGGTTAAGTGAAGCCAAAAAAGACAGAAAATGCAGATTTAACCTAACAACGGGAAAAAATATGCTTTTGGAAGAGTAGCAAAACTCCATTTGTTTTGTAATCGGTGAAGTACATCCGTACAGCCAGTCATTCAAAGTTAGGACTGAACCCATCTGCTTGAGTCAAACTCAACAAATATATATCGAGTGTAATCAGCCTTTTCAACGACCCATTAACCCTGATGAGGATAATCGGAAATGGATGGACGGAAGATCATTTGTTGTGCGCTCACAGCGCTTAAAGGTCTATGCGCCAGATTAAAGTCGTCGGGTTGGCGCAGCTGCAACCTTCCACTCTCGCAATCCTCCATCCAGTTTTCACTGTCCTCCCTTAAACCCGCCCTTAATAGCCTGTAATGCAGACATGCGCATCCACGCCCTCGCCGTTTTATCAAGCGAGATGAGGGTCGGGATAAGTGTGGCAATGTCATGTAAAAGCTCAACTCCCAAGACACCCTCCTAATACATACACAGTGCAGCTGTATTAATAGCATAGTTTTGCGAGGTGATATGAGGCCACCTGATGAGGCAGGCGGGTTATTTGTGAGGTTGTGTAAGGAAATTGCAAACAATAAAGACAATGGCCAGTGTGTCTGTGTGTGTGTGTGTGTGTGTATGTGTGTATGTGTAGTAACATGTTGTCATGTATGAAATACAGCACTGAGCTGCAAGTGCCCGAGAGAGTCAGTACAAAGACGAGGGCCTCTCGTGTCTCCACTAATCACTGAGGGACCCAGAATGCCCATAAATATAGCATCCAGCCCCCATAACAAGGGGCTATTTAAGTTCACGCCTCACTTGAGCCTAAAATAAATACCTGATAACAATATACAGTCTGCTTGGACTTCTAATAAAATTCCATTTTGGTTGCCATGGCGCTCAAGTTCACTTCAAGCTGCGAGGGCCCAAAGGAGGTGCCTTGTGCATATTTAACCGGTTCGCACTTGGAAAATAAATCACGCCCTTTAGTGTTTGGATGATTTTTGGAGCGTTTGAGAATTCAGTTTTAGTTGAAGTCGGTTTTATGTGATAAATCCTGCCTAGAGAAGATTTGTGAATTCTTATGTTCGTCTGAAGAGTAAGACATACCAACATGGTGCTTGCTACCTGGCCCTTCTGAATGTCTATTTATGGAAGCATTTATGTTCGTACAAAACAAGACGTGCGGAAGAGAGCTGAGGTTCCCATCACCTTTTTTAATGCTCATAATACGCTTAGCAATACTGTGATGTAGTCACGCACACGCAGCGGTGCGTGTATTATGCACGCCGTTCATACTGGACACTCGTGCGCCCACACAGACTAGTGAACCGGCTTAACTGGATTTTAAAGGGAGTGATTTAATTATAGACTATTAGAGAAAACAAAGTTCGCAGTGAGTAAGCAAAAATGCACAATGTCTGAGTTGTGTCACCCGTTTAATGTGCTCACTAATTATGTTTATGTGCAACTAGTAAGAGGAAAAACAATGAGGGAGAGGAGAAGGCTTCCTTCATTTCTCCCTGCAGGAAGTCATGTGCCTCCTCAGAAAGACTTGGGCGGAGCCAAACGAAAGTAAGTCGGGGCCTCGCTGTTGCCAGGAGGAAAGACTCTAAGGGCCTTTCGGTGTGTGTGTTTCAACTATGCACATGTGTGTGTGTGTGTGTGTGTGTGAGCACACCATACATGCTTAAATATACACACTTGAGACACTAAGTATTGGTGTATGCTGTACAGTACAGTATATTATATTTGGGACTGAAAAACTTTTGACTTTCACTCTGTTGCTCAGCTGGGGAGGAAGAGAATTGGCAGGCCTGGAAGTGCTGAAATCAGCACATACACATAGATACACACACATATACACACACATACTTGCCTCTAGTTTAACATTTGCCGTGGGTGATTGGGTCAAGCAATTTAAACAATCTGGACTGAGTGAGACAGATACAGTAGGTCAAAATTGCATATGTAGATCAAATATACAGTACACTAAAAAAACAGGCGAAGGAAGGAAGCTATTAAATTCTTCCTCGAAAGAGTCTTGAATGCTATACGTACATAATTGCAGGTTTTGTGTCTCTACTTGCACCACAAGACTTGTATTTTTAACCCACAATCAGGCTTTTCCTTCAAGTTTGTGAATGCAGTATTATCCAGGGAGGTGGTAAAAATTTTACCATTCAGTTCTCCAGCATTTGCAGATTATGTAATGGGTGGGATTGTACTTGGAGTTGGCAGGATTTCGCATGCATTTAGGGTTTCAAACTTGTGGCCCGGGGGTCAAAATGAGGCCCACGGGATCAACCGTAATTTGGGCAAGAATGATAGAAAAATATCTTGTGCAGTTATTGACTCTGTTGACAATTGAGACAGAGTAAGACAGAGGCTGATAAGACTATCAGGGGCATTTTAGGCCAAGATAAAGCTACCAGTTGATATACATCCCAACTCTTAACTATCATCTGGTGTACAGGCTTTTGGGGGTAAACGAGCACAAGAATGATGATAAGGTGAGGAGCTCAGATAGAAGGTTAAGTCCGATGGTCAGGGCGTCCGATTATGATATCTCTGCAGGGGCCTCTTACTATTGGAGAAACGGGAAGAGGCCCCCCTATATTCTCTGTGCTGGGCCACAAGAGGCTGAGAGGAGGGATTATGGAGCCCATCTGGCTTCGGAATGCCTTTGGGGTCTCCAAAAGGAGCTGGAGTGCTTTGCTGGGGAGAAGGTCATCAGGTTACCAACACCACCTGCTTCTCCATGATAATGAATGTCCCAATATGTTTTGTACAAGCTTGAATGATGGTAAAAGCAGGGAAATGGGAATCATTGAAGACCATATGGTAAGACTTGTCATATATGTGTACGTTGGTGTGTGTACTGTATCTGTTTTTAGCATCATTAGAACGAGCCCTAAATGCCAGCAGGGCCTCAGTGCTAATTCATACCAGATGCGAACTTCTCAACTGCACCAGTCGCACATGAGAACACACACACATACACACACAAACGCACACATGCAAACAGGAAATGGCATGTCCTAAATTCCGACCTATAAAACAAAAAATGTAAAGCTCCTGACTTTTTTGACCAGCATATTAAGGTGTGCTGATCATCAGTTTTTAAAAGTTGATGTTGACGAAGAGACCGTGTGCAACCCCACACAAAACTACATTGCGTGTGCATGACCAATGGGGGCCGTGTTGTGGAAACACGGAATGAGAAGGCGGGACCGCGTCTAAGCGTCGCCCTACACGTGCAAAATGGCGTAACCCATGTATTCTGCATATGGCAAATGGCACAAGGGTTTAATAACATCCCAAAAAAGACTGGTATAATGCAGTGACTCGGATGAATTCAAGTTTGGAATCTGATCTTTAGTTATGTGGAGACATTTTTCAATAAACTCTGACAGTCCAAAAGTACACTTATGTAATCTTATTTGATGTTATTACTATACTAAGAATACAAACAGATTAATCTACATCTAATAGTTATTTTAAATGAACACCCCAATAGTTGTCTGAGATCGGAGTAAAAATGTCACCATGTCCGAATAGCATATATACTATATACTATATATATATCTTCAGCATAGTTCTCATAGTTTCCATCTTAAAAAAAACTTTTAACAGGCGATTCTGGAAAATCAGTTTGACATTTCCAGAAGGGCAAGAGAAAATCTCCTTTTTACAATATGGAGAAATGCAAGTGTCCTACTCAAAGCTATACTTTTATTTGAACTGAAACTGAACTGTTTGTCCTAAAGTTACCTTAGTAGTTCTCTGAAAAAGCTAAAAAAGCTCTAAGTGGATACACAAGTATGCACCCACGGTGCTGCATGGTGTTAAGTGTTACGGTCATAAACCTCAGTCCACCTCTCTCCAGGCTGTCTTAAAACAGCCGAGCCTTTACTCTTCCTTGACTAATTTGTTCATTTAAAAAATATCTATATATTTAAAAAAATATATATATATTATTACTATAAAAGATAGCAACACCCTTCTTACAGGTGACCTTTGCCACATAAAAAAAAAAAATGATTCTCATGGATAGTAAAAATATTTTGGATTTTGCAAATATAGCTTAAATTTAAACTTTTTCAGTTGTAACGATAGCAAAAGTTGTTAAAACCATTTTGACATGAATCTATCAATCTACTGTGGCAAAAAAAGGCCCTCATCTAAAAACTCACAGCCAATACCGACTTATGTAATTTAAGATGATTTTTGTTTGCAAGAGTTACATTTAAAAGGCAAATTGATGATTCACTTGGGTGAGGCTTTCACCTTGCAGTCAGTTCTGCTTGGCTAAGATAACAAATCGTCTCAAGACTGCATGGTAGCGATTTTCTTATCTAACCGCAGGCACTAAAACACCGTTCACCGCTCATAAAGTGTCCCTTTAACCTGGATACTTCTGCGCTGACACGCCACCGCCAAGAGCTTTTGCTATTCTCTGGAAATTGACGTCATCTGTAATGAAATCCTCCCTCTTTGCTACTCGGTCGCCTCTGGAAGGAGGCGCGGTTGGCTATCTCATTTAACACACATATTCCTCATCTGGCACACCAGGACTCCCCACCGGAATAGCAACATTCCCATTTGGGATAACTATGAATCATTAGACTGCCATCCCCTCACTAGCGCCAGCACTTCAACCTTCCACACATCGATGCCGCTAGAGATGTCATTAATCATGTAGACACCCTGCTGAGGGTGTCCTCTTACACCTCCATCCTTGTCTTAAAAGGCCCGTCTGTGTATGTAAAGTAGCGGTGTTTTTTTTATTCAATTTTTGCTGTGTCGCAAAGAAAATCCTTTGTATATCATTAAGTATCCCGTGAACTTTTCCACATTCCAAACAATTCAATACAAAAATATTAGCGGTACTAAAAATACCGTCAAGACAAATCATTTATCTTTACGACATATTGCGCAATCCACAATAGATATCATTTGGCACTAAAGCCCTCCCGTCTAGTTCCGTGCCCATCTTATTTTCCCATCAGATTTATTACTTATGGACATTATGTCCAAGGGCAACTGTTGCTCGTGCTTTCCATTAGTCCTGACTCAACTTGTGTAAGAGAGTGTGGCAAATGCAGAGCCTGTGAATGCTTGAGGACACCGTGTCCCGAAACGCCTAATAGGGATGTCCCGTGTTGTCCCGAAGCAGAGTACACACAGTATGCGCATCGGTGATAAACAGTCCTAATTTGAAACAACACAAACACACACAGCTGCTTGATTTAGCAAGCATATCCATAGAACAGTTCACTATGATCTATCATATGATTATGGATTTTCCGCATAAATTTCATTGCGTGTGTGTGTGTGCTTGAGTTTAATCATCAGGTCATATTCTTCTAAATAGCTCCCATCAAAAAGACACTTGACCCAAAGATGCGTGACGAGTCTGCACTGTTGCGATTGGTTGTTGGAGGTGGGCCGGGTCGGCCAACTCCCCCACCTCGGGCCACTCACTGGAGGAAGAAGCGTAAACACACGCACTTTCCTTTGCCGAGCATGTGGTCTTACACAAGGAGAACACATGGAAGAAGAGGCTGACATCTTCCCAAACTGTTTGTAAATTAAATCATAGAGAATAGAGGAGCTACATCAAAATGGCTTTGCTATATACTGTCATGTTGAGTTCAGGGAAAAAAAAGAGGAAAGCTCTTAGAAACAATTATTTTGGTTATTTACAATTGCAACAGAAAGTCTTCAAGTCGTGGGGCTAATGTTATAATATAACTGTTTTCCTCTAATCGCAACTTTATCTTTCTATTTTTCTTTGATATTTTCATTTTTTTGCCGAGAACAAATTTTCCAATTGTTTTCTACGTATTGTATCTATTTAATCAATTTCAAGGGCAAAATTCCCATTTTGATTCCTAGAACATCGCCTTTTCGCTCCTGATTTTTTTACTTTTATCATGTACAGTAGAAACGCATCAGTTTTTACAAAGGCTTCCACTGTACCGAATCGTAAATATGTCCGTTTTGGCAGAGAAGCATGCATTTAATAGAGTCTACGGAGGAAATAAGGGAGTGTACGACACAAATATAAAGGGAATGAGGCAAAGCAGGATTCTTTCTGCCAAACCTAGAATCCGCTTTTAGTTTATACGTCAACACAAGTGATGAAACACACACAGATACACAAGCGCAAACGCACAAATGATTGTCGAGAATGGAATGTTCTGTCTGCAGTCCAGAGCTCAGGGCAGCTGGAACCTGGACACGGTGTGTGTGTGTGTCAGTGTGACCACAGTATAAATAACCGCGCTGGCTCTGCAGTGTCAACTGAGGCAAAGCTTATTTGTTAAGCGTAGCATACGTGTCACATATGTGCATTCTGGCACTTGTGTGCCTTCTTGGAGACCACCACTGTTACATTCAAGGAATTTTTATATTAGCCCGCCTTTTTCCCCCTATTATGAAACATTTTTGCCCTTAGATGGCCTTGCTGGGTGGAAAAATGTATTCTAGAGTGTATTTCTAAGAATTTTTAACTACTTTATTGTGTTATTTTATTACGATCGAGTGCGAATGAACTTTTTAATCCTACACACAAGAAATAGTCATTTTATCTTTTATACAGCAAGTTACTATTTTTGGGCCATTTAAAAATACTCTCATTTTATGACAATATGGTGTTCACATGTGTGGACATCACATTTTCCGTGCATGTAGGCATAGAAATGAAAAGAAATGTCTACTTTTATGGATGCCAGTTCTCTCTAATAATGTCTCGTTTTGTATTATTGTTCAATATATTTTTACTAATGGAGGAAAACGCCCAATCTATTATAACTCTGGCGTGTTACGATTGTAAACAAACGTGAGAGTCCGTGTGCGCGTGCACGTGTGGCAGCTGCGCCGTCATAGCCGAGTGACACAGAAGCCTTTTTGTCCATCGGCAGCAGCAACATGTGGGAACAATCAAAGGCTGTCACGCAAAAATTTCCTTGTCACTCCGTCCCCACTTTGAAGCAGTGTTACGTTTGAATGACGCCGAGGTGGGAAATCTCATTTGTGGTAGACTTTTTTGTGGCGGCATTACATCAGCTCCTGCCGCGCTGGATGTCGTAAATGCGCGATAAACGAGCGCCAGGGTAGAGCTCTGCGATTGGGCGAGACGGATTCAGACATCTCGTCGTAATTGGATGTAGCCGTGCGAGCTGCAGCGCAGGCGATTGGTGCGGGGAAATTGGATTGAGGAGGCCTGAGACGGTGTTGCAGTGGGTTTCATCAGCCAGCAACAGCACACATTTCAACCCGGAATAATGCAGTCAGCGACTTCTTCGGTTTTAGTGTGTTGTCCAAGAGGTGAAAGGCCACGCCAGTGCTTAACTGTCATTTCTTATTTTGGCTCTGGGATTTGACGCGAAATAACAAGTTTATGCTACTTTTTGCATGCACACTTGACATTTAAACCAGGACTACAAGCAGGTGACCTGAGCCGTTGGTTGCTCAAGAACACCCCGACGCGCAGCATGTTATCGTGTGTTATGTAAACCCGCGCGATTAATCTAAGGCGAATGTCAACACACATGCACCGCACGCTGGCTGGCTCAAAGGAACACATTGTGAAACTGAAGTCCGTTTTTTTCAATTAAATTAGTCTTCCTTCAGGCACTAAATGACACTTGTGGCATACTTTTATGATGGGGTGGCGCCTATGGCAAACCAGATTAAAAACTGAAACAGACCCTTAATATGTCCCACTGTTCTTAGCTGTGTCTTCAACTCACTTGGTGCCATTGACGTTAAAATCTTTTGAAATGAGAGGGATGGCAGTGATTGTCAATTGCCCTCAATGGCAGCCAATGAGTTAGTTTATTCTCTGCTACACCATGTTTAGGGTGCTAGTGAGCACGTACAGAGTATGTGGTGTGGCAGAAGAAGAAAAAAAAAGAAGAAAAGTCATGACAAAAGGATTCAAAGTCCAAGTCTTGGATGTCTCTCACAGCCAATGGCACCCAATGATTTAGAGACACAGCTAATTGTAGATATTGCAATCTAGACTGACTATATATTTTCACATAAATTTGAGTATGTTAACAACAAATGTTGACAAAATGTTTAAATGTGACCAGAAGTAAAAATAGATATACTATATATACATTTTTATGTGAAAGATGATGTTTCAGTTGCCGGAAAATGCAATGTGACCTTAAAGAATAGATTGGGGAATACTAGGCAACCTTGTCAGGAGCCCATGAATGTGTGTTATTTAGTGTTAGAGTTTGGTAGTCATGAATCAGAGCTGTCTCAGCTCTTTTTATTAATGGGATTTGGAAATTGCTCAGAGGAGCTAAACAGTGGGATACACACACCCACATAGTACACATACACACTCAGTGTGTACAAGTAATAATAGGTTTACCCCAACTCAAGCCAAATTCTTACAAAACAATAACTCGAATTATAATGTATAGCAAAGGAGTTTGGGCAGGATACATTTCAAGTTTATTTTTGGATATTGTCACAGTTCAAATATAAAAAAGAGGGAAGTTCCTCGTGTATGAGTATCGGTCGACTCCTAATATTTGTCCTCTAGGGGTTTGTCTTTGGCAAGCGTTTAGCAAGTGATTTTTATGTCATCTCACCCAATAGAGCCGCTGAAGCATTACATCGAAAATAGTTTCTGTGCGAATTTCTTTTTTTAACACTAACACACACCATGTGCGCCATCAACACCTCTTGCACACGCTTTCACTTTTCACCACATGTCAATCACAGATGTTTCCTGCAAGACTTTTTTTGTCTTAATGCTCACATATTATGCGACTCCATTAGAAGAATGCAAACTATTATGTGCCTGAGTGTGTGTTTGTGTGTGTGTGTTTTAAAATGTTGGTAAATCAGACGACATTATGTCATGCCTCATGAGATACAGCCAAAGGATAAACACTGGTCTCCCTGGTATCTCATCTTACTGCACCGCACTGAATAAACACATGCATGCACACACGCACACGCACACACACACACACACACACACAAACGGACCACTCATAAATGTCCTGCAATTATTTTATGGTTTTGCGTCAGACAAAACTTGAATTTATAGTCTTAAAAACAATGCGAACAATACTTTCCACTTGACCACCTTAAACACACAAATATGCATGTACATGCACACAATGTTCAAACACAGAAACCAACAGAGAGCAAAAAAATGTTAAGACTCTGCCCACACCCTATATTACAAAGAAAAAAGGATAATTGAAACCCGCTTGTTCCTTTTGGGTTGCCAATCCAAACCAATCCCAGGAAAGACGGGAAATTTCGTGGAAAACAAATTAGACATTTTGACTTTTCGCCAGTTTGAATTCGGAGCCGTTAAACTATACGTCGGAGCAGGGAAACACACCACTTTGTTTCAGGGTCAGTGTTGAACTTTTACCACAGAATGAGGATGGAGGACAGAAAAGTAAAAATCATAATAATGAATTAGTCAAAGTGGCAGTCATGTGTGCTTAAGCCTCACTTTAAACCACTGGGTTTTCCCAGTGAAAAGAAGCAAGGGCTTGATCGATACGTGGTGGCACGCTTGAGCACACATGATCCGTTTCTGAGTAACGCCCTTTCGCAACAGAGGGATCCTTTGTTTATAATTTCGGAGACACTTGATTATAGATCGTTTCAACACAAAGGCCTTGCCTCAAACAATGTAGACATCAACTCAACTGGCGGACTTTTATTCATCCCTGTCAAGATCGTCATAACAAAGGCTGTCTTCCATTGTTGCGTCCAATCCCCACGAACAACAACTTAGATCAGTGCTTTCTCCCTAAAACCAGCGATTTATTGAACACAACAAAAGCTAGAAGAATCCTAAAATGCCAATGTTTTCCCAGCCCACGACCACAAATGGCCCTAAACTTATCCAATTCTACAATGCTTAAGATGAGGAATTAGTTGCTTTGTTACTTCCCTCGACTGAACACTACCAATCAATATGCGTGAGGCTGATTGACCAAATAATGACCAGTTCCGTTTTGTATTGCAGAATTCCATCCGGCACAACCTGTCCCTGCACAGCCGCTTCATCCGTGTCCAGAACGAAGGAACGGGCAAGAGTTCCTGGTGGATGATCAATCCAGAAGGAGGAAAGGGCGGCAAAGCGCCCCGTCGCCGCGCCGTCTCCATGGACAACAGCAACAAGTACACAAAGTCGGCCCGCGGCCGCGCCGCCAAGAAGAAGGCGGCGCTGCAAGCGGCGGCGGCCACTGCCGGGGACATCAACGGCGATAGTCCCTCGGGACTTTCCAAGTGGCCGGGAAGCCCGACGTCACGCAGCAGCGAGGAGCTGGACGCCTGGACGGACTTCCGCTCCCGCACTAATTCCAACGCCAGCACAGTGAGCGGTCGTCTTTCACCTATCCTGGCCAACCCGGAGCTGGACGAGGTCCCCGACGACGAGCCCCCTCTCTCGCCCATGCTCTACTCCAGCCCCGGCCACGCTTTGTCTCCGGGCAACGGGGCCAATGGGAAGGCCGCCGCGCCCCCTGAGCTGCCTCGCCTGGCGGACCTGGCCGGTACAATGAACCTGAACGACGGACTCGCGGACGAGCTGATGGACGAGCTGGATAACATCAACTTGCTGCCGAACGCTTCAGGACAAGTCACGACAAATGGGACCTCGGGGTTCACGTTTGTCCCCAAATCCAACGGGCTAAGCTCGCCTACCCCCGTCGTCACGCCTGCGTCCAACGCTCCTTCCAACGGCGGAGGAAACTACAGCAACTCCATCTTTGGGTCTCACGCGCCAGGCTCTTCCTTGCGTCCGGCCCCCATGCAAACCATCCAGGAGAATAAGCAGACGTCGTTCTCCGGCATCGGCACTGCCCGCTTTGGTAGTGTGACGCTACAAGATCTTCTGAACTCCGACAACCACAGCGACGTAATGATGACCCAGTCGGACCCTCTCATGTCTCAGGCCAGCGCCGCCGCCGTCGTGTCGCAGAACTCCCGCCGTGGCCTCATGCTCCGTAACGATCCTATCATGACTTTCGGAAACGCCGGAGGGGTTCAGGGAAGCCAAGGGGAAACCCTACAAAGCAACAACCACAACAACGCTACGAGGTCCATCAACAGAGGCCTGAATCTAGCCAACGAGGTGAACATCCTGACTAGCGCCAAACAGCAGATCCTTCTTTCACCCTTGGGAGGAAACGGCTCCTCCTCCATGCAGATCGACACATCAATCTTCCTGAACGGGGCGGTAAGCGGCAACGGAGGCGTCTGCCAGGATCGCTTCCCCACAGATCTGGACCTGGACATGTTTAACGGCAGCTTGGAGTGCGACATGGACTCGATCATCAAGAACGAGCTGATGGACGCCGACGGACTTGACTTTAACTTCGACTCCCTGGTCAACATGAACGGGGTCAGTAACTTCGCAAGCGCCAAGCAGGCTTCTCAGAGCTGGGTACCTGGCTGAAGACCACGCTCGAGGTATTTCTCCTCCAATTGTATTAACTGACATTCCCTTCCCTCATCTCATCTTCATGTCCTTTTTAAATGACAATCTTTTGCTCAATCTAGACGAACAAAGCTTTGATTCTAAGTGAAGCTCTATCACTTGAAAATGTTCCTTAGTTGTCTGTCACTAATTACTACTTAAGGGCTTCGGCGCCTTCTTGTGGCACCTTTGAGCATTCTTGAAAACCGGCTGTTGTTGTAGTATGCTTCTTGTTCGATGCCCCTCGTAAAAACAAAACAATCTTGGTTGTATCATCTATTTTTTTCTCCTTTCCTCAGGTCCAAAGACACGCCCCCTTTATTGCCAAAACCAGCCATCAGCACAACATTCAACACCAACCCTGTGTTTACACGATGAGCACTTGTCTCAAGGAAAAGATCTGCCGGACTTTGAAGCGATCCAAGCCCTTGTGAATAGCCTCTTGTGAAACAACAACATAAAAAAGGCACAACAAACTCTTGAATTATGCAAGTTTCCTCGTGCATAAGGCTCTCAAAGAGACGTTAGTCATCAGGTTGGACTACAAAGACGAATGACAAACGGGTGAACGGCGTGCTTGTTCCTGTTCAAACAAAAAAGAAACTCCCGTGGAGGAACCGTTGTAAATCTGAACCAGTACGTTTTTTTTCCTCCTGGGATGTCGTATTTACCTCCGCTTTTTAAATGTTCAGTGTTGTTTTTTCAGATTCCCCCGTTACGGGACAATGTTTCTGTCAAACTAGCGTGTGTCGTTCACAAATAATGCCACGCACTTCCTACGTATGGCTTGAACCGAAAAGTTTCAATGACTACACGTTGAATCTTTGACTATTTCTTTTTTTTTTAGAAGCAAAGACAAAAAAAATACGGGGAGAAAATCTCACTCGTGTATTTGTACAGTTGGAGAAGGCTTTCGAAATTGTTTATCACAGCGTATAATGTAGCGAAAAAGTGAATATACCTGTGTTTTAGCGATGTGAACATTTCCACAGCATTACAGGTGCTAATGTAAAACAGTGTTGAATCTTGTCCTTGGGGCACCTCGTACATTTTATTTAGTTTAGTTTTGAATTTTTGTGCCGTTTTGACCCTCGTCCTGCAAAACGCCTGAAGAACTGCAGCCAAGGCCATGGGGAGAGAGGCTGACCCTGTGCATGATGGGAGGGGTCGCAAGCCATTTCTGTCCTCCAGTAAAACAATAAGCTGTCTCTCCTGTACATTGCCAAATTACTTGAATCGAGCAGTAGGATATGCTGGCAGCCAAAGTCATAGCACACATATGCACACAATGTTGAAACACACACAAACACACTTGTTCAGATTGAAGACAAATTCAAGGAATGTGTGCAGAGTGCTGGTCATCAGCTTGTAGGGAATTTACGAATGCTCAATATGTGTAGAAACACTCAGGGGAGGGAGGCTTATTTGAGAGGTATTTTCATCCAAGTACACGTTTCCTTAAAATTCATGTATCAGTGAATATTTGTGAACTTGTAATCTGTGAACTTTTCGGTCCAAGATTTTGAAGAGGAGGAAAGACACAACGTCAGGAAAGATTATTATTATTATGAACGCGTTGGCCACTGGGGATTGAAATGAAAAAAAATGAGGGCAATTAAGTGTGGAAAAAGTAGTCATTTGAGGGGGATGAAGTCATGATAAGATCTAAAAGGTATGCATGTGTTTAGAAGAGTTAATTGTTATTGCACAACATTTTTGTACTGTTGTTGAGAAGCACAGCAGGTGCTCGCACTTACCGTTTACAGCAGAATTTCTAGATTGATACGATTCTTCGTTTTTGAAATTATTCACTCTTTTCTTGAGAAAAGATGGATCTTCTTAAAAATACAACTTTTACATTGCAGCTAGACTACTTTTCAGGGCTTTATTCCTTCTCAAGACATGACTTTTTTTTTTAACCCCAAAGGCAATATGAGTTCCATAAAATTGGGCTTTTATTCTCATGGGAAATTTCCTCACAAGATTGAAGACATTTGTAAGTTATACATAATTATTCCTCCTAAGATTATGACCAATTTTCACAAAGTGTAGTTTCTTAAACTTGGGGACAGGGGGGGGGTCATCATGGGATACTTTTTTAAAATACCAAATAAAGTACAATTTAATTGAATCTTTCATTTTCCCCAAAGAAAGTACTATTTTGTTCTTGGAAAAAAAAATCATAAAACTACAACTTTTTTTATCACACTTCCCTCGTGTCACTATTACTTAACCTAATCTCCTATCCAAATCTATTTTTTTCTCTTTTCTGCCACTCACACATGAAACAAGCTCCTCCCCGTGTCTGCATGCCCCCAGTACAATATGATGTATTTATGCATTATGACCTATGTGTGTGTGAAATCCATGTACTCACCGAACGAACGTCCTCGTCGTATTTTCCCTCGTAGTACTTGACCCTCGATACCTCGCCGAGGTAGAGTTGAAGAAGTGTTCTGATGTGCCAGGTAGAAGGGAACACTGTTGCCAGCAATTTTTTTCCTTGAATCGGAATGGAGTAACCGTTGTTGGAGCATCTGGAGGCCCTGTTGACATGAAGGCTTTCACCCCTCTGTATATAATAGTGTACACGTGTATATATACAATTATATATATATATAAATATATATATCGACAAGGCAGAGGAGTGCGAGTGCCGTTTTTGAAGACTAAGTGCACGACTAAGCTGTAACCACTCAACTCATTGCAATGGTGCCGTCCCTTGACAGCAATCGTAACACTTGTTAGTGCTCGGACAACAGTGTTTATATTTGCGAAATCAGCAGCACTTGAACCATCCTCTGACTTTGCTGCGCTCATTATTATTACTGCGTGTTGTCAGACAAAAACTCCTCCTGTGTGTTCAGTGTCTTTTTTTATATGGAGAATCCTAACAATTTAACTGCTTACCATTTAAGATTTGAATACACTGACTGTACAAATGTAAGATTCATACCTTTGCCAGGGGCTGCCGAGGCGTTGACGTTTTGTCTGCTTCGTTTAGCTACCTCCCACAGACAACTGCAGTGCAGAAAAAAGAGACAAAACCACTAAAAATCATGTATCACCTCATTTGTGTTTTTTTGTATTAAAAAAAGGCTCCCTTCTGTACATCCCCGGTCCTTTTAGCATTGTTCCCTATTAATAATCTTCTTGACGTTGATGTTTGTGGGTATTCTTCCTGTGTTCCCTTTTTTCTGGCTCTGTACTCTAGTTTGTATGACAAATGGTGCACATGTAAATAAAGCTTGGTGAGGTACCATGTGCTACTTGTGTTTTTTTTGTCTGTGCTTTGTTATGATCCTTTTCAGATTAAACATGGGTGCAATATCACATTTATGTTGAAATAAAAATTACAATACTATACGATTGCACTGAATTGGTTAGATCAGGGGTGTCAGACTCGGGTTGCCTTAACGTCAACTTGATTTCACGTGCGCCGGACCATTTTAGATATAATATTTAGATTTCTTTTTATAAATGGATTAAAAGAACTGGATTAAAAACCTTGAATATTCAGTTTTTTATAGATCTAAAACAATGTTTATTTTAGCTTTTTTTATATATATTTTTAGATTTTACAAAATGATTTTTTTTTGGAACTAAAAACACAGAAAAAATGGATTAAAAAATTACAATTATTGATTTAAAAGGGGGAAAATCAGGAAATTTAATCTATACTCTTCATTTTAATTTGATCCTAAAACAGAAAGTCGGCACTCATGATTTGGCCCCCGGGCCGCCACTTTGACACGTGTGGCTTAGATGAAATAGTCAAGTGTGAGATGATCAAATATCTAAAATATTGGTTCAATTCAACCAAAAATTGAGAAGCTGTGGTCAAATGATATATTTTGGAACTCCTCTCAGCGCGAATTGGAAGTTTATATTGAAAATGACGTTGTAATTAACTATACAAATATTAAAGAAAAAAACACAATTGGAAATGGTCTGAAAAATATATTTGGACTGTTTTGACAAAAGTAGAATTTACTTCACGTCTCCTTTAAGTCATCTTGTGTATCACTGATCCTTACAAGTGTTTTTTTTTTTCCGGCATACTGGCCATGTGTCTTAAAATGCTGATTTGAGTGGGTGTTAAAAAGTCAGTGAAAACAGCAAAACTATCTTGTCTGCATTTCTGTGAATTCACACAAGATGAATGATTCTTTGCAGTTGTCATTTTGCTGCACCTCTTATTGACCCGAGGAGATAAATAACTTTCTTGTGGGAGTGTTGTTGTCCACCACGAGAGTAACTCCTTGTTCCTCGCACGTTCCTGGAAATCCTCTTACACAATATTTGTTTGTGGAAGACTTTTTTTCAACATAAGTAGGCGCCCATAGACACTTTTTAAGAAGCCAACTGGTTCCTGTGGAACTTCATGGAAGAGTTTTCCGGTCTTCTTATTGGTGAAGCTTTAAAACAGACGTTAGGAACAACGCTTGTGCAAAAAGTAAAGGCTTGCCACTTATGGAATGTGTAACCGTTAACTGTTTCCTTTTGCGTGTCCTTTGGTTCTAGCGCCCTCATCAATAATGCAAGCCGCTGAAGGCGGAGCTAATTGTTCCCTACTTAGGTTTCCACCCCATGACATAGGATAAGACACATCTGCTTGAACAGAATGTCCCAAGCAGACAAGTTACGCCACTTCAAGTTTGCACTTGCTATACAGCAAGGAGAGCGTGGTGGATGGGTTTCGTTGTTATTGTAATTGTTTTTACCGGCCCTATTGTTATTGAAAAAGTAAATAAAGCAATAGCTTGACTTGATTTAGTTCACCGACATTGAAGTACATTGCCGTCAATACATACCGACGAGCCAATTCATCCATCCGACGAGGTATCGAGCTACGCGCTGAAGACTGACAACTGAGTCGGTAGTGTCTTTGTGCTGCGAGCGTCGTGCACGCGCATGCGAGAGTGCTGCAGTGGGATGATGTCATCAGTGTATTTGCTCACTCGAAGAGCCCAGCGAAGAGTGCCTGATTGCACGGAGCGTGTGCGGCACGACCGCCGACGTGCCCGCCAGACAAAATGACACCATTTGCCCCGTGCGAGCACGTTTCCCGAGAATCACATTCATCGCGGGTGGTGACGTGTGAGAATGAGATGCGAGGTATCGGTGTGAAAAGTGGCAGAGGTGAAGTGCGATGAAATGACAGAAATACAGTGTGCGAAAGGGAAGTGAGAAAGGCTGCGATGAGCTGGGAAACGGTGTCTCAAATACGCTTTTAGAAAAGCCTTAAGATGTGCTGCAACATTTTCACATTGGACAAAAAGATTAGAGCAAAAATTGATTATATGTACCTTTCTTTTCTCACTTTCGGATGAATGAGTCTACAATGTTGATGACGTTGGCACAAACGGGACTGGTCGCCAATACATCAGGGGTCAACACCTAAAAAAACAAGTCATCAATAAAGCAATTATTTCAACTTCAATATCGTGCATTTGAGTTGTTTTGTCAACTAGGCGGTTTCGCTCCCATCCCCCTTTTGCTAGTGAGAATTGAGCTCCCATGCACACAAGGTCAAGGTCAGAGTGTACCATGCATCAGTATAACTTGTAGGGACGCACACAAAAGTAGTGCTGCGGGCAGCCTGCGCGCAATCACCGATGCCGTGCGAGCGTGGAGAGAATTACAGCCGGCGCTCGCAGTTAAAACCAGCAGGCAGAGAGCGTACACACTTTCATTACTGCCATTCTTCACCTTTACTGCGCTCTTCTCTTCCCTAGCTGTTAAGTCAAATAGTGGAGACAAAGAAAAAGCTAACATGTCACCAAGAATGAGCCTCAAGCGACAGAGAGGTGTCGACTGTTAGCGACAAACACTAATGCAAGGAGTTCAACGACAAAACGAAAATGGCAATTTACCGTAATGTCACTTGGACTAAATTAACACTTCTTTAGTTTAATGAGCACTTTTCACCCACATTGCTCCTTATTTTGTTATGTATTCTACTCTGCAGGAATTTTGAGACAAAAAAGATGTTGTTTTAGTTTGACATTCCCAGTTATCCTTTTACATGTTGAATTCTAAACGTATCATTTTACAGTGCTCGTCCTTGTACTTTTTCTGACAAACACTTGTTATTTTCTATCAAGTCCTCCTCCAACTACGCTTTGTTGTTTTTCAAACTAGCTGTGCTGCCTTTCTCCCTCCATATTTTTCCTAGTCTGCACATTCAACAATCCCATCTGTGTTGCATATGTCTTTGGGGTTTTTAGTGTGTACATCCGTGTGTTTATATTCACGGCCATTCAAACATGTGGCTTTGCTATCATACTTTGTTTGTGAAAGCGTATGTGTGCGTGAGTTGTCTCCTAGTATTTTTTTTCCACATAAAAACAAGTGGGACGATCAGTGAACCACTAGAATATTAATTCCGTGACTGCCCTTGACAGTGATAGACATCCAATTCAATTGAACTGGCAGCGTTATAACAAAAAATACCGAAATAAAGCAGGTGGTACGGGGAAAGAGTGGTTCACGTGAGTTCACAGTTCTCCTGAGTTGAGCCGAGCATACTGAAGCCCAACCGTATCTGAGCTCTCTTTCTAGTTTCCAAGGAGACGTGTCACCTTCCTTCGTGACGTTAACGGTTAGCAGTGACGTGAGCAGTACTTCATCTTCTCAAGTACCACTTTAGTGATCCCACATGATTGACAAGTTTAGTACCGTTCTGTCAAAGAATGGCATCTCACCCCCCTTTCTGATTGGTTGTTAGAGAACAGGATAAACTTCCTGTGATTGGCTCCACAGGGTGGACACTCAGTCAATCAGGTTCATTGTATCCAAGAGACGAAAGCATCTCGTACTATTTAAATCTGACAAGTATTTCAGATTTAAAATTTAGTGGAAGAAAGGGGGGAAGGGATTCATGAGAAGACAATTTGATGGTGTTTGCATTTTAAATTTGACTCTAATACATTATGTGACAATTATTTGCAGTGTTGTATTTTGACTTGCATCGAGGACCTTACTTGACCAGAATAGGAAAAAAATGCAACACATAGGTGCATGGCTATTTGATGTCTGTTTGTGTGCGTGTGGTTCATACTTCCTATTCGAGATGGTAATAAGTCTGTTTACCAAATTAAATAATAATTTGATAATGTATCAAATGGTTTTCTTTTCCTTATGAAACAATGTGCTTAGATTTTTTTCCAACAATTAAGTTGTAAAGTCATGGTAAATAGTTCAATGCTTTTATGAATATATTGTTTACTATACAACATGTGGCGGCCCAGTGGGGAGTGGTTCGTGCCGATGGCTCCACGGTTCTTAGATCGAGGGTTCAATCCCAGGTTCGGATCTTCCCGAGTGGAGTTTGAATGTTCTCCCCAGGGCTTGCGTGGGTTTTCTTCGGGTACTCCTGCATCTGGTAAGTGGTGGAACTGATATGAAAAGACTATTTTAGTAGTTATACTTTTCATCTACACAATCTGTTCAGACATCACCCTAATAATGGGATTGTGTTGTTTTCCTATTACCACAACAGTTTTTGTCACATCTCTCAAATAGAAATACTTCACTTTATACATCATTTGTTACTAAAAATCAATTGTTTACAAAACAACTAAAAAAATATTATTAGATTTCCAAATTAATGAAACGATCATACCCGTTTGATGTATCGAAATAAAGTAAGCTGTTTCACTATACCATCCAATATATACTGCAATGCAATCTAGAAGAATTTTAGTCCAAATATAAATACATAAATAAAAGATGGGCAATATTATGACTTAAGACTTACTGATCATATTTTTCTTGTTTGTTTGTTGCTCATCGGATCGTGTTTGGTGCAAATCTGGATTTATCTAACATTGTCGTTTCACAGCTGACACTTACTACAATAACTTAATGACTAGCCTGGTCGCGTGTGGTGACGTAGTCCAATAGCGCCGACTAATTATGACGTCAGAGCTATTGAAGCCGAGTCCAGGCACAAGCGCGATGTAAACAGTTGGATTCTCTATTCTAAATATCATTATATGTATACTAAAATGCTCTTTATTTGGCAGAATTTTTAAAGTTTTATAGATTTGCATTCATGTGCCTTTTTCTTTTTTGTTTTCTTTTGGGAACAGGAATACTTTAAAAATATATATAAACTTAACGCAAAGGACATCGCGGACTTTTCTCTGCATTAACAGTAGGTTTTCACTGTTTTCCGTTTTCTAACTTGACATTTTTTTGGTTTTCATTCTACTTTATTGTCGAACGGGAGCGGATTCTGCCGTGTTTGTTGTGCTCGCAACCACAGCAACATGTGGTCACCATGGCGACGCAGAAAGGAGCGTGGGACTCCTCGTTTGCACGGCGTTGTCATTTCCGACTCACAAGCAACCCTTCTTCCCTAATGAAAGCATGCTTGGAACGTAAATATATCAGGGAAATTTTAATCATGCAAAACTAAGATAGTTTGTAAGCTGTGCTGACCTCAAGTCGGCCAAATGGGCTCCATGGAGAGAAAATACGAGCTGTGTGGGCCTTTTCTGCCGAGGAGGCACCCCTCATTGAGGACCAGTGCTGAGATTGTGGGCGAAGCGAGAAGGATCCTCCGAACTCAATCCACCCAGAGGCCTTACACCCCCCAGGATGCAAACAGGCACCTTTTTCCATTAAGCTCTGTTCGTGCAGACCACAGCAGCAGACCTTCTTCTACCTTCAGGTTTGCCCTCATCCACCGTTTCTGTCTTAAAATCCAATTCACACACTCTGTTTTCTCCAATTTACAGTCTCCACTCTCAGAATTTTGACATCGGCGACTCCCGGCCAAATTCAGGGACTCGTCTATCGCCATTGGAACATGTGCGTAAGATCACACCTCGCCTTTAATGAACTCCTAGGTTGAATAATGCAACAGGGAGAGAATGAACACCTAACTCAGATCACTTTGCTGATGAGACCAGTAAAACAATGCAGAATATAATGTAAACAGTAAATGATAAATCCCATTGTTTGGATAGATTCATTTTCCTATTGACTTGATTTACAGCAGCCAAAAAGCATACCTAAAATCCATTGAGTTTTCACTTAAATATATATATATATTTTTTAAGTTCAACCTTAACCCAACGATGAACTTCTGCACTGGCCAAAAACCTCATTTGACATTGTGGCTGACAGTACAAATGTGTGTTGTTTCCACACCAGAAGAGAAAGATTTCCATTCCCGGCAGGGATGACATTTCAAAGGCATCGCCCAAACCCCCCGATGACCCACTGGACACCAAAAGAGGATTGAGGCGAGCACGGGCACGTCTTTTCAGGGCATCATCACTCACCACGTTGCCTCCCTTACCAGCGCACACAGATGGCGAGGAACATCTTTGACCTTAATTAACATTCTCCACATCTGGACAAAGCTCCAGTTTGTGTTCATCAACATCTTTTCCATGCACAGCATCCCAAGAACGATTCCACCAAGATCGGGCCAAAAAGCTGCCGTCTGAACTGGCTTTCGTCTGTGGGGATCATAAGGAATTCTCCAGTGTGCCTCCATTGGCCACAACACGCAGAAGTCAGAGTGAAAGGTATTTTTTTTCTTCTATTCACTTCACCCGGGCTTCCATCATGGTGACATCCCATAATGAACGTGAGATTTAGTGGCGGTTAGATTACTAGAAGGCAAGATTCTTCCATGGCCAACCTCATCAGCCGTGACGGGATGAGGGTGGGGTTATAACTCTCTGCAGTTCCAATCCATCCGTATTGATTGCAAGCCAGGTGGGGGTACCAACAATAAAACCCATTTTGCACAAAATATCAGAATGTTGCCTGCAGCCCAGAAATGCAGCAATCTTTAAGAACTTTTATTGTTTTTTATGACTTGTTTAGAGACATTATTGAGACATTTTTTTAAATAAACCTTGTTTTTGAGAGCATACAGTCGGGCAGTCTGATTTTCTCAGTGCCAGAAACGGACGTTTTCTGCAACACAGCATGTCAAGCTAGGATAAACGTCATCCCTTGCAATGAGCCTGAACAGAATAAACAATATAAGAAAATTACAGCTGGATAGTTGGCGGAGAAAAATCATGTTTCTTCCAGCCCGAGGTCAAAATCAGCAAATCTGTTTCCTTGCACTATCAAGTTTTGGATCTTTTGTTATCAGCACTATAAGCAGAACCCTAATGACCGCTAATAGACGCAGACAAAAAACATCCAATGGGACGTCACTTTATGGCTCTAAATGGTGACTCTATTAGATTTAGATGCCCATTTGGGCAAGCCTGGCAGCTCTATGCATTGTAACTGCAGCAGGCGGTTGCCAGGCCCAAGACAGGGATGAGATCATCCCTCTGAGAATGTCCGTATCGCACAAAAAGCCCCGCTGACGGGACCTGTAATCCTATCGTGGACGATTCACTCTCAACAACTCTGAGATCGTGCCAAAAACTCCACTTCGACGGGCTGTTCGTCATATTTTCACAATATCTGAATCTCACAATTGTAAATGATCGCGTGTGTATACGTGCCGTGACAAAGCATAAACAGCTTTGGCAGAAGCAGATCGCTTGCAAAGTTCAAGTTTTATTTCCTGTCTGTTGGAAATTGCGGTTAGAAATGCGCAAAGGCGACAGCAAACATTCACACGCACACTAGGTCAGGCTGTGAAAAACATGTCATAGAATCTAGAGTCGACTCAAGCGAGGGCAAGTCAGTGTTGGACTTTTGGTGCAACAGGGACACCAAGTGGCTTCTTCTAATAGATCTGTTTTATATGTATCAGATTCAGTTTTTTGATCTCATTATAATATGTATAATGTGTTGTCTCATTGTAAGCAGCAGACTATCTCAGTCCAGTGTCGATAGCGGACTGGGAAGCGCAGAAGGCCCAACAAGAACCAGAGCAGGTGACCTTTTTTCCACCCCTCTTTGGTTCTGTCAAATTTGCTGCTGTTTTATTTTAAAACACTGAACTTGTGAACCGAGCAGACGCACTTGCTCGTTTTAACCAGCGTGCTTTCTGTGTCTCGTCAGATTTGCGTGGGAATGGAAAGAACAACAAAAACGCCGGCGCAGATTCACGCTGGGATACCATAGCGCCGCTCCTGCAGCAGTTAAAGGCCGCGGCCGCTGGCGGTAAGAGCGTTGCAAAATAGAAGAAACGTACGGGGTTTATGATGCGAAGATCTAAAATTGCGGATTTACGAGCACGTCTTCGCAAACTAATGCTGCAGAACGGTTAAGCCCGCTCGACCCGACACATTTAATGGCAAACTAACATTCCAAGTTCACTATTAAATATTGATTTCATCCAAAGCCTTGTGAGCTCACGCATTCAGAATAGCAGAAAAGGCGTCCGCGCTTTGAATTGTGGGAACACTTTTATTATTTTAGTCCGAAAACAAGAAACAGGCCCTCTCTCATTCCTCTGCATGCAGATTGGAGCGGCGCGATTGTGCCGCTCCATTTACCTTTGGAAATTTCTAAGAAAAGGGAGGATGTTATTTTGCAGCTCATGTTTTATTGACGGGTAGATTTAACTTCAAGTGCATTGAGCTGAATTCAGCGCTAAACGGGGCCCAGATATTTAGGGGCTGTTTACGCGACAATGTTTTGCGGAGGCCAAAATACAAATGCAGTAAACACCAACACTCTAAAGTGAGTTTTGGATGACACCTGACTTCCATGCATGTACTGATAACGCTAAAAATCTACATTTCCCAATGACCGATGATGTTAATGCTCGTGCTCGACCAATGCATGAAATAAATCAAGGGTCAATGCTATAAAGGACTCCAGCCAATGATTTACTCCCCTCATGACAGAAATTGTTGTTGTTGTGTAAACGTGGCCTGAGTGCATTTGAAAAATGACATTTTTTTTCTTCTTTTCAATATTTCCAGACAGCTGCCAGGACTCGGCGGACCACTTGAGCGACGTGTGCGCCTCTCTCTACGACGCCTTGGCGGAGGCGGCCATGTTGGGCCCTCACCGCTGCGAGAAGCGATCCAGTGTTCTGCGAACGCTCTTCCGGCTCATCGACCTGAACTCGCCGCGACTCCACATGCGCGTCGCCGAGCTGTGCCTTGCCGTGAGTGATTATTGACACAAGTTTAGTTTTGGTGATGACTCGATGTCTTTTCACTTAAAAAATGTGGCTTTCCTCTCAGTTGCATGTCAGCGGGAACAACCTGCTGAACATCTGCAAGCTCGTCTTCCAGATTAGTCGCAATGAAGCAAATGATGTCCTATTCCATAACAACTCGGTCCTAGGTGAGCACACCTCGACAAAACATTTGAAGCCACAAAAATCACAAGCGAGGATTTGTTTTTCTTTCCAGACTCGCTGTTGGGTCTGCTTCTGCGCGAGGACGTGTTCACGTGCGGCGAAGCGCTCTTTTACTGCGCCGGAACGCTGAAATTTCTCTCAGGAAATGCCCTCGTCGTGCAACTCCTGCTGGACAAGGACTGCATGAGCGCGGCTCACCGCTTCGTCCAGAAACTACGAAAAGTGGACGACGATCACGTGGCGATCGCCGGGCACATTCTTGTTCAGGTAGGGCAGTACTTCAAAAATATAACTTGGTTGTGATTTGCCTCTGTGGAAAAAAGGACTGCTGCAGACCACAAAAGGAAGGCCCTTTATCTTGACCTTTGACCCTGATGACATTTCCAGATAACCGCCACTTTGCGAAACCTGGCAGACCACGCCAAAGCGCGCTCCCTTTTTGTTTCTCAATCCACGATGTCAGAGCTTTGCTTGATTCTGCAGCGCTACCCGGCAGACCGAGACGTGTGCACCAACGTTTCTAGGATATTCAGGTAAATTGACGCTCGTTAAACTGAACCAACATAGTCTAAAATCTGTTTGCCCTGTTCTCTACTCCTCAGTAAACTCTCCTCGTACTCGGAGTGCCGCCTGGCTCTGGCGCAGACCCCCGACTGTTACCAACTATTTTTAGAACTCCTGACCAAACATAGCCGAAAACAGGTAAATCCGCTGGTGTCCTCGCGGTATTTAACTTAAAACAAATGAGCTTTCTCTTAACTAGTAAAGCCGGACATATTGCCATTAATGGCACTGGGCGAAATAATAATCCCCTCACCTTATTCCCGCAGGACCTGGTGGTGCGGGTCCTCTTCACGCTTGGTAACCTGACGTCCAAGGGCGACGAGGCGCGCCGCCAGCTCTTCCGCTGCGAGACGTTAGCGGACACCCTCCTTCGGCTGTACGCCGACTACCAACCGAGGGAAGGGGGCTTTTCCAGGGAGGCCGAAGACGTCCTGGTCAAGCTGGTCCGCGTGCTCGCCAACATGTGCATCCACCAGGACGCGGGCGCGGCGCTGGCCGCCAACGACGAGTGCGTCCGCCTGCTGATGGAGACGATGGGTGAGAATGTGGACGGCGTACTAACATTAATACCGGACGGGACATAATTCAACCTTTTTCGCGTGCACGGCAGAGCTGAGATCTGTAGAGGAGAACGAGGAACTGATGGTCAACGCGGCGGCCGCCATCAACAATCTGACGTTCTATCACAAAGAAAGCTCAGTGCTGAAATGCAAGCAGCTGGACATTGCTCAGCGTGAGTGCTAAAATATTATACTAATTAATAATATACAAAAAACAGTCCTTCTATTTGGATTCATTCAGAAATTAGGCCTTAAAATCAGTAAAAACATCAAAATCAGACCCCAATATTTGCCTTGGGAACCAACCACTTGCCATTGAGAAAAAAACACTTCAATGTTTTTAAAAAGCAATATTTACAGAAGGAAATAGCCTCAAATTAATTAAAATTGGTAGGAGGATGAAAAAATACAAAAAAACACCCTAGGGCTGGTTGTGTGTTTTTCCAAATGCGCGCTAGTGACGTTAGTGAAACTGAACGAACAGCCGCAAGTAATTCTTATTTGCCCTTTTCCAAGTCATGCTGAAGCTGCTGCTGAGCTCCAACATGACCGCCATGCACGAAGCCACCCGCGTCTACGGGAATTTATCGCAGTCCAAAGACGTGCGGGAGTTCATCATGCACAACAAAGGTTTTTCCAACAACTCGGAAACACGATTTTTTGTAACGCGCAAATGTTGACAAACCCAGCTCTCCAGTTTACAGGTTTGCGGTGACACTTCTGGACTCCAAGAACCCAGACGTGTGCTTCTCGGCCTCCGGGGTCCTCACCAACCTGGCCCTGGACCCTCCCAACAGAGCCTGTCTCTCGATGGAGGGGGCTGCAACCAAGTAAGGATAAAAAATAACACAATTTACATTTTATAATGTGGAGCGTCATTCTAAGATTCGGTGTTTGTTAGGTTGACGGACTGCCTGAGAGATTTGGGAGCGGGTGACTGGCAGCTGTCGGCTCAGCTGTGTCAGGCCTTGTGGAACATGAGCGGTGGAGACGCCCCGGAAAAACTGCTGGACGGGGAGGACCGGCGGTCGCTGCTGGAAATCCTCAAATCCTATTTGGGTTAGTTGGCGGTCCCTAGAAGTTGCAATGTTGCATCATTAGAACATGAAAACATTTTCTCTTCTCCCAACAGATGAAAATGTGGCTGTCAAATGGACAGAAAACAAGGATTACAGCAAAGCATCATGGGAGTTGGACTTCCGTCCCGTGGCACAAAAACTCTTATCGTGCTTTGTTGTTGAAATGTGAATACTAATATTATAAACGTACTGTCCTGATGTTTTAGTTGTGCTGCCATCTTTAAAAATCTATCATGTGACTGTTGTTTTGAAAGCACTTTAAAGTCCATCTTTACATATCTTTACAAGTTTGCACATTTATATAACAAACGGTTGCTTTTGCGTGAGTGTGCATGTAAAAAAAATCAAGTCAGCTTCATATTCCTTGCTAAGCAAATGTTTTATAGACAGGTAAACGAATAAAAGGCATGAAAAATCAGGAGATGTCGTCGCCTCTCGAAGCCTTTATTATTATCATCGTTATTCATGTTACACAGACACGGGGCCGGGCAGTGCTTACAAGTCGCCTAAAAGTACAGCATTTTCAAAGTCACGTTTGTTACATCAACACAAATCAGGAACATCACTTCATGTTTCAGGATTAGAAAAACAAAACATCTCGTTAAAACATGACTCGTGATATAAAATAGTCGCCGGCTGATATCGTTTTTCAAATCCAAAATGAGATGTCAGGGGGGCGGGGTTATTGGGACGTTGGCAATTGTGCTGGTGATGATGTCACGACTTAACGAGAGAAGCCGTTTGATTGGATTTAGCGGCCTCACATTGGAAATTTTTCAAGGTGAGGTGTAACAGGCTTAGTTCAAAATTGATAAATTGGACTTGAAGTGTTGCTTGGTGAACCACTACACCATCAAATCGATGCGCTGTGGCAAATCAGTGTTCGTATATACTAGGTGCCGTCCTGCCGAGACAAAAATTACAATAATATAACGCTACAAATGATACACGACAATTCAATAGCATAGTTTTATTTTTTTTTGTCCGTCGTTTTTCATCGTTTTTGTATCAAAAAAAGTGTCAGTAACTGACGTGTCAGGAGATTTGAAAAACAAAAAGCTCCACTTTCTTCCAACGGTACCATTCTTTTTGTCGAAAACTTCCACGCCATCACGTCTTAATCCGCCTTCATGAGAAGAATGCAGCATTTACCGCTTTTAGTTAATGAAATAGTATCAAAACAAAAGCTGATTTTTTTTTTGCACTAGTCAGGCTTGAAGAAGCGTAGCTACAACTGATGGCGGGCCGGCGTTAGCAAATCAGAACGCCTGGGATGAAAAAAATAAAAATAAAAACAAGAAAACAACGCTCACTCAGGAGCACTTTTGACAAAAAGCGATCATGATTTGGGCGTACAACAGTACCTTGACTTAAAAGGAAATAAAACTCCAAAGTCAAAGTACCGTTGTACAAAACATGCTTTTTTTGCACAGCGAAAAAAGTCATTAAATGGAGATAACACGAGGTATTTTTTTTTCCATTACGAGTAAAATTCACAGACTTCCAAAAAGGGACGACCAGGTGGCCGGGATAACGCGGAAGACAGCTTAGCAGTGTGTGTGTATGTGTGTGTATATATTTGTGTGTATTTGTGCCACCGGACCGACCCTTCATGGAGAACCTCATTCTTTCAGTCTTTTTTTCTTTTCTCAACAAATAACTATGATGTCATCATTGACATTGATAACAGTAATGCAGCAGAAGCAAGAAGTTTCCTTCCATGCGTCGCCTTTTTTGACACGTGAAATTTAAAAAAACTACTTTTTTTTTTGCTATACGCACGCGCACACACAACTCAAATAGGGCTCAGTGTTCTATGAGTTTCCACACACACACTCCTTGAATTAGCTTACATGGACAGTTGGAAATAACGCAGTGGATGGGGTATGTTTTTTTCCTGGGGTCGGGGGGTCAATATGACCACCTGCCCCTGCTGAATACAACATGGGGAGCAGCAGCATCATTGTCGTCATCGTTAAGAGCACGCTGCGCAGGGCGTGCGCGCCTAAAAAATGATGATGGTTGACTTCCAAAAAAAAAAGATATGAAAAAAAACAGTGATGACAAAAATAAGCAAATGAATAAAAGGGGATGTTGCTGGAATACTGAAGAAAATCCTGAACGCCATCAGTGCTTAAGCTCAATGCTGCCCTCCTCTGCTCACTGTTGGCACTGCAGGCTTAGAAAAAAAAATGACTGCTTGCTTCTTTGTTCTGATCTTCCATCCAGCTCCTCACCTTGCCAAAACGTTCACTTGAAATGTCAAAACATGACGAGATAAAAACCAGAATATAATAAAAAAAAAACGAGAAAAAAAAAGAGAAGATAACAAAGAAGCACTTCATGTCATGTAGCGAGTGATGGCTCTCAGAGCGTATAAGAGTTCGGCTTGCATTCGCGCTTCCATAAGAAGCAGATTAACGTGGACCTGTGGGAAGGAAGAGAAGACATATTAGCGATGATGTCCTCGTGAAAGACGCTCGGCCCGGTGACGGAAGGTGAAACGGACCTTCTCGGAGTGCTGAAACTGCCTCCAGAAGCTCTCGTACATTCGCTTGGTGGTTTTCTCGGGGCTGCACACCATGGTTTTGATGTAGATCTTGAAGCTGCGGTCAAGCAGCTGGTTGATCTCGCCGTAGTCGTAATCATCATATCTGGGTAAAAAAAAAAAGAATTAAAATCTTAGTTGGTTTGTGGAGTGTTGTGTTGTGTTTTACTTAGTATCCCTAGGTGGTTAGGTCGGTTGGTCCCAAATAAACTAATTAAAAACGGTTAACAAAGTGTTGTCTTTGTAGACAATAATATATTTGATTTGAGTTTTTGACGCTATGTAGAAAAAATAAGTAATATTTCATACATAATGCAAGTTGACCGTCTTCTTTTTACGTCAAGTAAGGGAGGATTGCATGAACGTGATCTGCTCTCGCTCACCTGATTCCGAACATGCAGTGTATGTAGTTCCAGATGGCTCTGCGCAGCATGCTGGTGTCCACGTCTTTGTGCGTGGCCATGGTGTTGTAAGTTAGGTTATAAGCCATCTGGAACTTCTCGTCCAGCATCTGACCCACGTCGGGGTAGAGACGGTTGACCAGGGAGTAGCCGTGATCCTCCCAGCTGTAGTCCTAAGCAAAAAAAAGTGAAGAAAATATAAGCAAATTGATCTGCTTAATGACCGTAACGGCAGTCGTACCTGCACTCTGAACGTTGGCACGTGCTCGCCCCGCCTGGAGAAGTCCTTGTAGCCGTAGCTGGGGTCTTCAAAGTGGCGGGAGATGTCGCGAGACGGCGCCCATTCCTCGTCCTCGGCCGTCACCACCAGCATGCTCTCCGTCTTTTCTCGCTCGAAACGCGTGGCCATTTCCTCCTGGCTGGCCTCCTCGTCGTCACGGCACTCCTGGAGGTGCTTCATGCGCTCCATCAGGACCTCCACCTCGCCGTCGCAGTCCTAGGGGGGCGCACAAAAAACGTTGCGGCGTTGAGCGCGGGCCGACTGGCGCTCGGGTTTGTCTCCCCGTCGGGCTTGGCGCTCACCAGGCCGCCGCTGTCGTGGTGGTTGTTGCCGTTGGCGATGTCGCAGACGCAGTAGTGACCGAGCGAGGGCGGGCGGAAGGTGTGGCCGCCGTCGCAGTGGATCTCGGGCACGATGCCGCAGCCGAAAGTGAAGGAGGCCAGCGAGTGGTAGTGCGTGAGGAGGACCACGGCGTGGATGAGCTCGGCAAGCGACCAGCTGTGCTCCTCGGCCTTCAGGAGACCCTGGGAAAAAAAAGGAGACGCGGACTTTGGAACGAGCCCACTGGACTGACCTCTTTTTTTTTAACAGCATGAGCTCAGCTGTTACGCAACACTTGACACCCCCCGCTTTCTCACCTCTATGTGTTCCTTGGTGAGCAGCCAGGGTCGGTGAGCCAGAATTTTGTTCAGCTCGCCAAGCTGCTGCAGTTTTCGAGGGGCTCCGTCCAGCCCGTTGAGCCACTTGGGGTCCCCACCCACTTGGAGGAAGTCGTTGACGTGCAAGTTGACCAGATAGGAGCACTGGTGTCGAGCCGCCGCCTAGACCAATGTAAATAAATTTTAAAAAATGGCGCTCGGATGGAGTCGCACGACCCACGCGAGGTGACGTAACGGGGGTCGCACCATAATGCCGATATAGTGGCGGTAGTGCAGCGACAGCGGCCCGTCCATCTGCAGCAGGTAGTGCTGCGTGCGAAGGAAGCTCTCCAGGTACTGCGGGTGGAACCCCATGACCAGGGAGATGTTGTCCAGGCGACTGAGGGCGGCGAACGCATCCTCAAATATCGACTGTGTCCTGGTGTCCACTTTACTGACTTGAAGAATCTAGGACGGAAAATACGCCGCTTCAATAACAAGCCCATGAAAGTCAATTTTTTTTCATTAGCGGCAGGTTCTTACCTCTTTTTCGGGGATAAATCTGCTTGGCCCGTTTCCCAGGGGTCTTGGGATTCGCACTCCCAGATCCTGCAAAAGGAGGAAAATTGCCATTTTTGGGAGGATCATAAAAAAAATTGTGATGGAAAATGAGTTTTGAGGACGGCGTCAACAACGGTGAAGCATTCCTGGCAATACAATATGCAAAGCGGACAGAGCGGTTGTTTAAAAGTGACATTTTTGGGGATAATTACAGCTTGAGTGATGAAATATCTGTTTTGCAGCACAGCGCCAGTAAACATGACACATTTTACGGTCGTAAAATAAATATAGCAGTCGCAGTTGTTGTTTAAAGTGACATTTTTAGGGATAAGTAGACATCGGCGATAAACTATCAGGTATTTGGGAAGATAGCATCACTAAACATGCCTTAGATTGATAGACTAATGCATTTAATGTCATGACTGATCATTTTGTTTTAAAATGACACCTTCAATAGTATATAGAATGCAGGTAGATGTTAAAATAGAGTAAGAGTAAGTAAGTTAAAAAGAAAATGAGCAACTTGATGGTTTTTTTCCATGTCCAGACATGTCCATTCAGCAAACTGGAATGAATGAGCTGACCAACAATGTAGTTATTGCATTGTTGACAACGAGTCAAAATGAAATATCTCCAAATAATACAGATCATAACTGCGATTCATAAGAGTGACAAGAAAAACAAGGTTGGGGGCCCAACTTGAGAAGAAAAACAAGTCCGGACAAAAGACTGCACTGCAGCTCATTCAGTCGAAGGGGAAAAAAACAGTCGCTCGAAAGCCCAAAATCCATTGACATAACTTTAAAACCCCAACAAACAATCAAAAACGATTTCATCGAGGCAGCACTGAGGTCAAAAAGCAGCGTATTTTCTTTTTCTTTTATTTTTCTTTACCTTTTTGCAGAGCCGTTCACAATGGGCGCATATCTTAAACAAGTGTGTCACTGCAAAGGAACGATTCTCCACGTTATCCGATGGGGATACCGCGTGCCTCATATCTCGTCCTCCCCGCACTTTGCTGCTTTTGGATCGGCTTGGAAAAGCTCCGCGAAGCGTCCCCCCTTCCCGGTTCTTTGTTCCCTGGGAGGCTGTCGGGTGCAAGTGCTCCGCTCTCGTCAGCTGTTGCGGGCCCGACAAGCAGCGAAGTCACTCCGCCTGACCCATTTGGTACCCCCCCCTTCTCATACATTGAGTAAATAAGTCGGGGCCGGCTTGAGTGACGCGAGAGTGGGCCAATCACCGAGCGAAAACACCAGATCGCTGGCCAATGGGGACGCGCGAGAGCTTGGGGAGGAGGAGCTAAGCGTGAGGAAGGACGAAGGAGGGGAGCAAAACGTGAGCGGAAAGGACAAACCCCCTTTTTGCTTAAAGAAAACATCATCATGTCTTTCTCTTTTGTTCGCTCGTGATTGAATTGCCTGTCTTGTTGGTATGCTAAATCGCTCTGGCTAGTCATTAAAAGGTGTTGATGGTGCAGGATGATCAACATATAAATCAATCATAAAGATGACTTAGGATGTTATTGATGCCTATGGATGTCCAATTCATTTGAAATGGGAGGCGTGGCAGGGACCATAGTTCATGCAAATTACTTTTTTGCAAACTCATTGTATGCCATTGGCAACCATTGAAATCAGATTAATTGGTGCATTGAAGGCGCTGCACGAGAGCATATAAATTTACTATATATTGGCAGTGAATGTACTAAAACCAATGTTGCACAAATATTTATATTAGTATCGGAAAGGGCCCCAACACTGCATTAAAATGGAGGCAATTACTAATGACTAATTACAGCGGGTAACAAGACACATCTTTCCTAAACTTCAGAGTGTCATTTGGCAATTCATGTTTTTGTCTTGAAAGTGATATGATTGTTTTCTGCAATTGATTGCAAAACCAAAGTCTTCCATTTTGTTGACCTACTTGAAAAGGAACAAACAAATGCTACTGATTAAATTATCCTAATGATACAATTTGCACGTATTTCCACGCCGTGGCTGGGTCAGTCTGTAACCCGATGCATGCATGCGTTTACAATGAATTAAGCTCATAATCTTGTCTGAAAGGACAACGAGGTCTGGAGGCCCTTGAACGGACGGACGGGGAGGGCTCTCATAGGTGCAGCCTCTCAGACTGCAGATAATAATGTCATCCTCCCACTAATCAAGCCGGCTGAAGGACTCCCTTCAGAGCCACAGGACGGGCGAGAAGAAGGGAGGGGAGTAAAGATAAGGAGTCCAAGCTCTTATGGCTTTGTTTACCCCAGCCTGACAATAACACGTTCGCTTGCGCGCCGCCTCGCTGCTTTACCGCACCTGCAGGGGGTCCGTTGAGCCCCGAGACCTTCAGGCGACCTGAACCTTCACTTGACCATGTTTTCTGGTCTTTGTTGCAACAACAAGAGGTCGCCAGCTAAATTTGGTTTAGTGAGCGGCCAAAAGGTCTCCCCTCTCTCTCCCGTGCACTTTAAACAAGAGCCTGTCCAGCCAGTTTGGCAAGCAACCGCTCGGCAAGCTACGTTGCGCGATATTCAGCAGGTTCATTGTGTGGAATGGAGCCGGCCAGCCTCCCTCGCCTGGCCTTCTCCCACCTCGGGACCCCTCCTGTTGCTGCAGGCAGGGTGGAGGGGGTGGGGTAGAGAGGTAAACATGTTCCCAGGGGTTGGAGTCAGCACTCCCGTGGCTCAGCAAAAGCTGCAGAAGCCAGGCCGGTCAGCGTTACGACACGCCAGATCCCCCTTTCACATAAAAGCGCTTATAGGCTCGGGGGGTCCGGCTTCGCTGGTGCTATTGTCGCCGTGTACGCACTGATGATTCTGCGAGGCCAGACTGTTGTTTCAGTGCTTTTGGGGCGCGTACGCTTCTTCCCGTCGAGGTGCAGATGAGAACTCAGGCTCGTCGTTTTGCGAGATCAACTACCACGTGCTGAGCAGATGTCGTTAAAAAGCTAAATATGGAGTATAGTTGAGAGGGTAAACTTTTCAAGATGACGCAAGTAGGGGTCCAGATCAGTCGTGGCTTTGGTGGGAGTTGCCAGAAGATTAGATTTGTCGAAAATAACACACTTCTGTTTCAAATGCAAGTCATCCATTGAAATTCTGAGTTTAAATAGAGAGAGCTCAAAGTAACAAAGTATGCTAACTGTAACCTTCTCAGACATATCGTAGCATTTGATTGGCTAAAATCCTGCCTCTATCTCAGGGGGCTATTACTTGGGAGTACTGTTTTTCATTTAAGTTTTTCCCATGCTATTACACACCATAAAAAATAAATATTTTTTTCCAATTTAAACAAAATTTGCAGAGAATTATGAAAAAAGGGGAACAGATTCTTTTGATTTTGAATACTGCAGATTTTACCGTTTGGAAACGTAAATCCCACAACAAATGGAGGACGAGGGGGGTATCACTGTACACAGAACAACGTCAACAACCAGGGGCCATACGCCATCCCCAACTTGGTACTCAAAGAGGCTATTATGCATTTATTGACGTGAAAGAGCAAAAAGTTTCAGGTGCACAATGTCTTGAATAGTACTGTTTAAACAAAACCCCAAAGTTCAAATACTGCACCTATTTGGACACATGACGTTGTTTGACATGAAACTCTGCCAGCTTGCAGATGTGATGGATGACCATCATAAAAAGGTCAAAAGTGTCAAATAAATGATTGTCGACTTAAAGTAAAAGAGGAAAAAAAGAAAGCGGCTCTACCAACTTGGTAAGAGCAGTAAAGTTGATGATTGGGGAAAACCAGGATATTGCTCTTAGCACATTTTCTAGCTATATGTTAAAAAAAATATTAAGTAGGAGTATCCAAAAAATTTGATGGGCACCACATAAAGGGGGGCTAATGACAGGATGCAGCTGGTTGTTGTTAGAAAAGACGGCCTGAGAAATATTATTTGCTATTCAACAATTCAAATATGCTAAAGAATGCATGTAATCTGTAAGTTTTTACAATCTTAATGTAGCTTTGCACTGTTTTCAAAAATGTCTGCTGTATCACAACTCCACTAAATTAAGGTACGTGGCTTAAGTTTGACCTTTTTTGCATATTATCACTTCCCAACAAAGGGGGGAAACTACTTTTTATAGCCGAACAGATGTAGTTTGTTGATGCCAGTGCAGCAAAACCATTTAACAGGGAGGCTGACGCGAGTAATAAGAAGAAAAACAAAAGAGACGACCCAGTGCCAAAGTTTCAAACTCTGCACGTGTCTCGCCTTTTGTTTTCTCCAGCAGTAAGCATCATGTTGCACATTTTTAAAGTTTTTTTCCCCTCCCTCGCTCTGGGATGTTCAACAAGTGGGAGAAGTCTAACAGACCAGTTCTAACCTGGCCTCTGGGCGCAGAAAGAGGAGGAAGCAGAAAAACTCTCGAAACCCGACACAAGCCTAGCAACAGGCGTCTACCAATCGCAGGGTAGGACAACAACGAGACGAGCCAATCTTCTCCTCGCTCTCTCTTTAACTCTCTTGTTTCTCTAAGAGAAAAAAAAAAGGAGAAAAAAAAGTTGAGCAGAGGTATGAAGTTCACTGCGCAGCCTAATCGGGTTTGTGCTTCGCAGAAAGTTATACAGTTTATCGGAGATTGGTCTAACGTGGCTACAAAAATGTTCGTGCTTCTTTCTTTTTGCAGAAAAGAAAACATGGGGAGACTTGGTTTTCTGGGTAAACACTTGGATCAACCCTTTTTCATCAGTTAATTCCAAAATGTGCAAGTAAACTTTTAAGAAGTCTAATGTTATCTCCTTCTTGCAAAAAGCTGACTCTTCAACCAGCGTGACGGTTTTAACCCCTAAGTGCCTTCACAAGCAGGCCTCGACATGCAATCATGCAATCCCTGCCCTCTTGAGTCACCCTGTAGTTAACCACAAAGTGATGTGAGATTGTTTGCGGCAAGAGTCTCGTGCCGGAATCTAACGACAGATGCCTCAATTTTAGAGTAAACTGATCTGGCTAACTTTACCTCTATTTTCAACAATTATTTAGCATTGGGATAGTTTAATTTTCAAATCTGCCATTGTCATCCATGTAAAAATACATCGCAGGTTTAATATATTCAATGACATTCGGACATTTTAAGCTTCAAATCTCCATTGGAATATCTAATGGAATATTGGTATTGAGAAAATAATTGTATCTAAAAAAAATGTACTCTGTCCTCTTTGGATTGGTCTTTTTCCCCATGTAATTGTTCGGGATAAAATACGAAAATAAAGGTGTGTGTCCCTTTTATTTGAATGTTTTAGTTTTGCAAAATATTTTTCCCAACTGTAGTTTTCCTCAGTTCATTTTGTTTTTATTAACAATAATAACTTTTGGCTGGAGTTGCCTAGCACTCCTGATTGTCCAAAGTCAGCTCCATTTACTTACGAGTAGTAGCCAAGACGTACAGAAATACACGTATCGTTAAAACTAAATAACAACAACTGGTTTTGACCAGACTGATAAATCCAGAACCCTTTTAACTGCTTGAGGGTCAGAATTCACTTGTGGAATCTGTTGCCTTTTGGGCCCCCTTTGCCCCTCTGCCTTCCTTTCCTTTCTCTAATTTGTGTTTTTTCTGGCTGTCTATCAGAGCGAGGAAGTCTGGCCAGCTCCGGCTTTTCTGAACAGAGAGGCGTGGACCCCCTCTGGCCCCCTCTCCAACCTTCTCTGCGCACTTGGACCGGCGGTCCAGTGGGCAGCAACTTTAGGAGGAAGCAGTTTCCACGAAATGGAAAGGGACTTCACAGTCTCGGAATTGGGGGTTGGACGACGACATGCTGACGGCTTTATTCAGACAGGCGTGATCTTACTTATAGTCAATTTCCTAAATAATCGGAAAACACGGAGCACCACAATCGAAGGGGGGAAAGGCGTCGGCCCGCAAACTCCATGTGCACGTGAGGAAAAGCAAGTTCCCGGGGATGTTATTCTAACAAAGGGAGGGCAGCTGTCACAGTACAGCAGGCTGTAAGCGGAACAAAAGCGCATCGACAAATATAATAGATCAAACTTCATTTTTCCGACACGAGAAGTGACACAGATTAATAAGAAACAACTCCTTCGTTGTAATGTCGATCGATTTGGACAAAGGAGAGATAAGCACAAAATTCCTGCAACTCTTGCAGCAACGGCACAAAATGTATGCCGAGCTTATCGCTTACTACGTCCAAAACGTGAAGCGCACAAAGCTGACCTTATATCAGCGAGAGGTCTCGGACCAGCCCAAAGAAAACACGGCGTCAGTTTGACGCTAGTGCGCAAGTCCTGGAATGAGCAGCTGTTTTTTTCTCCTCTCTGCTGACTGATCAAAAAATGACTCATCTGACTGCAAGGGTGGCAAAAGTACTCTCACAAATAACAAGCAAATAGACATGATGAGAGTTAAATGTATTGATTTGATGTGAATACTTTGGAGTGTTCGTTTTATGAGCATCAGATGAACAGTACGAAATACTCTAGGAAATGCTAATGATCTGCAAATATATTGAAATTTGCATTTGATTTCAGGTTTCCTGATCTACAGACGGTCGATGGATTTTCATAGGGGGAAAAATGTCTGAATTGGCATGCGTTGATGATAACTTTAATATTACTTGCCAATTTTGAAACCCTTTCAAGACAATACAAAGTTCCACGTGCCGGCCATTTTCGAAAGAAGGAAGTGATAAGGCCTAATCGTTGCCCTCAGTGTCTGATTCCTTCATTAAAAGGCAATGAGGTCCAGCTCGGAAAGAATAGCGGGAGAATCGTTCAGACGGGACTTGAATGGAGAGTGACGTCACTCGTCCGCCGCCCCGGCCGTTAATGTTTAATCGTTTATGAAATGCGATTAGCTGGAAACTCGATCAGCTCAACCTGAGTCCTCATCACCTGTTACGGCAGACTTATTCATTTCCATTAAATTGCGGAAAGGCAGTCAATAATATTTGTTATGTGTTCGATACTAATAACATGACCTTTTCCTGAATAAATGAATTGATGTTGTTCTTGCCCTCATGCATCCGCTATGTTTGCGGGTAAGTGTGGCTCTGCTCAGCGTGTTGCCGATGACTGTCGCTGGCTGATTGTAAAAATAAGGGCCAGTTTTCCATACTGGTAGCATCCATTTCCTCTGTGGCTATGTCTATGGGTACTTTAAGTCAGGGCCAATTGAATTGACAGACCACAATTGACTATTCCTTTTCCCATTTATTGTAAAGTTTGGTGGGTGGATATAGTCAGGTACGCCTTATGGTACTCGGTCGTTTGGTCGCCGGTCTTTTGGTAGCCAGTCTTTTGGTCGCCCGGAAGGTTATTGATAATTAGCATTTAAATCGTTGCTCAAATTCCCTAAATACAAACTGCAAATTATTATTTAGTCATACTTAATGCCCTATTAATTATTAGGCTAAAGAAAAGCTCCAAATTTCCCGGACGTTTATTGTTTTTTGTTGGAGAACTTGTTAAGACCCTGACTGACGTAGCTTCTTAAAGGGACAACGCACGTACATACAAACTCTTATACACTCACACGTCGGCTCAGTGAAACTGCTCATGGCCATTGTTGGCTTTTATTGATGCGTAGACTGTGTTGTTTTACCTTGTTTTGTCGCCGGTCTTTTGGTCGCCCGTTGTTTGGATCCGGGCGACCAAAAGACCGGCGACCAAAAGACCAGCGACCAGACGACCGCACACGACACCTTATAGGAAATTTGAAGTTACTTTGTATGTTTTTGAGGTTTTGGAAATCAAAATGTGACTATCACACACCACCTAAGATCTGACAACTTGAGGTACCACTTTAGCACGCCAATGTACATATGACAGAGGTATGACAAAGCGTTCTTTCTTCATTTTTCTGCCTCCCAGGTGACGCACTTAGCCGCCGAGACGATGTCCACAGCAAAAAGCCACTAGTCGACTAGACGCGTACAAACGGCGGCAAGTCGAAATAGCCACAGGGTGCAGACACGGTGCCGCAATCGGCGGAGAGCGTCTAGCGACTTCCTCAAAAATAAAAACAGGAGCGCATGACATGAGATCACATGAGCGTTGGCAAATTTAGAGGATGCTGAGACACAATATTCGTGTCGGCTAAAATGTGTTACCCTCACATGGCTCACGTGTAAAATTGGCAATTTTTATTAAATCCAGTGGAACAGTTAACTCTTCCGCATCAATAGAGTAACAGAAATATGTTATAAAATTCTCATTTCAACTCATCCGAATGCAGTTATTAAATAAAGTTATGTATTTTACCACAGGAAAAAAGCCCAATTCCCAAAAGGATCTATTTCACTGGTTTATTTATACACAGAGTCTTGACCTTTAAAAAATCTCTGCGCCCTTCTTAACCCTAACTGTCGCCTGTGTGTTTTGTGTTGTGTGTGTGAGACTTCTCTGTTAATGCCACAGATAGTGTCAGATATATTTGCTCTGTGGTTAATCTGTTACAAGGCAGCAGGACCAAGAAAAGGACAAACTGACAGCTGAGCATCTTTTTTTTTGTTGTCGTCTCACTGCGGACATTTTTTTTTGTATGTGGACACCAAGTTATAAGGTAGAAATCTCTAGAGCTATGATGCATTAAAGTATGCACGGAACAAACACGTGCCAACGAAGGAACAGAATGTTTTAATAAATGTTAGCGGATGTCGGACTGAAATCTGTCACGCCTATGTTATGGAACACGACCACATCGCCGAGCAGTCTGATACAGAGTAAACACGCTGAGGGGGCGAGGTCATTTTTTGACTTTAAACAAAAATCTCTTCATTTATTAGGTTTTAAATAGAAACTAACAAACACTACTGCCAAAGAGGTTTTTCCTACAGTGTCAAAGTCCACTTATAGTCATTACTTTTAACTTTAGGGACATATTTGACACATCCTCGTATGACTCATATCTAAACACATTGCATTCACACAATGAGGAAGTCCACTGGCATTTGATGTCACAGCTGGATAAAATGATGAGCGGATTTGATTCCCAATTTAAGCCAACTCAGCTAAACTGACACTGAGTCAGTATCCTCCCAAAGTAAGCAGATTTATTTTGAAATGAGGAAGTGCATTGTATCCCCCAAATCATGAAGCTGAGGTTTTGCATTTACAAAATAAAAAAAGAATTATACAGCAAAGGGTACTTGAGATACTTTGTATGCGGAAATATGTGGGGAAAAAATGCAAGTAAAAATGGGGAAATCTGTGTTATTGTAGTGTGCTTGTTTATCACTTTGAATAAAAGTTAAAAATCAGACAAAGTGAGTGTTTACATGACATAATAGTTAAAATAGTGCCTGAATCAGCAAAGATTTGACTGTAATTTTCAGTTTGACTGAGAAAATTGTGAAGTGATTGTATTTTTTTTTAAATGTTTAATGCAACCCAAATATTTTTCATGTCTGTGAAGGAACGAGGCAAATACAGTATAAAAACGGCATCCCCTTGGCCGCTGATTATGTCACAAGCAGCGGTCGCCAGGGTTAAAGAGGGCACGGATGGCAAATGAAAAGACAGCGGGTGGAAAGAGTAATGAAAGAAGAGTGATAAAAGGTGGGAGGATGGCGAGCGAGGATTATTTGAGCAGTGCGAGGGGGTGGGGGGCATGTGGTAGCGCCTGCCGCCTTATCATGGATAAGTAAACAGCCATCGTCGCCTCGAGTGACATCATTGTCCCATAGAATCAATAACCAGCCACTTCCTGCGCAGCGAAAAAAAATCAATGACTCTGTACACTAGATTACCTTTTTGGGCCCACTCACCTGAGTGGACGCACACAGATACGCATACACACACATACACACACATACACACACAAAGTAATACAAAGCACACTGGTGAAGAGAAACAAACCCACAGCGAAGTATTGGAGCGGTTCAGGTGCAGAGTCAGCTCATTTTGGGATTAGTGCTTGGTGAGGCCCGCTTGTTAAAGTGGGAAAGGGGATAATGCTGCTTTACTAAATCAGATTCCCTTCAGTTTCCCACAAAACTAGGAAAACAAAACTAGTCTATGTTGTGCTCATAACAGAATTCACATGCAAATAAATACAGTAAGTACCGTTGTTTGGGGCGCAGCATAAGTACGTTTTGATCAGAAAATAATACACAAAAAGAGTTGAATCCGTCCGCATCTGTACTTTTAATTCAATTTTTGAGTCCGGCGATGGATGTCCAATTTTTATTTCAACTGCGATCTCACAGCATCAGTGTCAGCAAATAACTTTAGTACTTTAGTAAACTTCTGGTGCATAAGCTCGTTTTCTGCTCGGCTGACAACCTATGATGCAATTAATCACTGATGAGAATTGGATAAAATAGTGACCATAAATGAGTGTCTTTGTTAGTCATTGAATGTGACGGGAACGGGCCAAGAAAGGAAAGAGGGGGAGGAGACGAGTGGTCTGTACCGTAGACACAGTTAATATATCCCGTGATTGTCAACAACACGCAAACTAACTTCTGGATCTGAGATGGAAAACATGTGAGGGTTCACTCAGACAGGGAATAACAATGAAGCCTTTCTCCATTTAATTAACAAATGCATGCGATTATTGTGAAATAGTAATGTGTTTTGGGATTAAGTAATGTAACTGGACATGCATGTTACCGGGGTTTTTTGTTTGAAATGGTTGGCTACCGTTGTAAAAACATTAGCTCTTTGTCATGCAGCTATATATGTCAAGAACTACAGTAGCTCAAAAGATAAATATTGGAATTTTTGAAGATTTTTAGTGTATAATTTCTGGCTCAGTGCCGATTTTGCCTTTACAAAAGAATCTTACATGCCCTATTTGAGTGTCTGGAGAGGAAAAGTCCATGTGTTCTTGCACCAAAGCTGGTCTATGGTGTCTACCCTCTCTGACACATTGATCTCGTACGAAGAGCTCTACGCCAAGGGGTGCGTTCTCTACGGGACTCCCACAGGAAGGCTTCAGACAATACTCGGCTCTCCTAGAGGAACACGCGCAAATGTGGACTTCACAGACGAACATAAACAAAGAGAAGATGACTTCAATGTGAAGAGGAAGAAAGGCAAGTGCACAATTCCTCATGCACTTTGAAAAATCTAACAAAGAACACCTCAGACACAAACAGTCTCATACTAACAATGCACGGTGGAAGTGTGCCATAAAAGGAGGCTGTTGTCCAGTCACTGGTCAACTGGGGCACCAGATGGTCATCTTCCCTTCTACTAACATCAGCTGGAAGGGAGGGGAGTCTATGTACTAACTAGAGGACACCTTTTGCCAAATACGCGGTAGTGACTCAGCCTAGTCGCCGATCCGCGTGGTTACGAGACAGGAATGGAACTGGGACGAGACTCGGGCATTGGTCAAAATCCCAAAACCACGACACCGAACACAGCCGAGTCGGGTGAAAACAGCACAAACATGCATGCCAGAGACAGATTTAGGGCTGGAATAGGAGGAAAAAGTGGAGGAAAGGTCAGTTTCATATCCTGTTGACCGGCTGATGCCTCTCAGTGTGAATGTTAAGAATCAAGAACATTTAACAGCAAGGGGGATATGCTTGAGGAGAGGCCTACTGTTTTTTTTTTATATACATAACTCCCAAATAAATAAATAGTATTACATTAGGGGACAATACACGAGCATTCTAGCAGAAAATGCTCTGCACTTAGTAGAAAACTAAGTTTATGTTGTTTTTAATGAATGATTACTGTAAAAGTTGACAAAATTAGTAAGAAGTCTATGAAAGTAGGAACACACACATTATACCAGGCAGACAAAGAAGCCACCTGCAATGCAAAGAGATGTAAAACCCAACTTTGCATGAATGGGTCCACTGTGTAAACAGTTGTAGGCCTTTACCAGGACAACATGTTTGCAAGTTACATCGGTAGAGGTTAGCCTCGAAAAGAAACACCGGACATGTACACTGTGTTAGCATCGATTCATCTGGAATGTTCTGTAAGCTCTTGGGTCTCTCCAGTAAATGTGTATCCTTTGGTCTTTTCTGTCAATGTGTTTAAACCTTCTCGGTCAATCAATAGCTCTGCATTTCCATCCCCCCTCCTTAGTATTGTCAATTTGTTTTATTTTAACGAAGCAAGTCAAGCAAACTACCATTAAAACCGTTTTTGTCAATGGGACAACGACGGCTCCCATGAAAGAAGGATTGACAGCACGCCTGAGGGACCAACTGACGTACGATGTGGGTCGCGAGGGAGGCGGCTCGGGTTCTGCACGCGTGCGGAATTGTTAAAAAGGTGACAAAAACTGAGATCGGCATGACTTTCAAATTGACGTTCAAGCCTGGCAGTGATGTAATCAAGATCTTAGTCATTACTGAGACATGTAATACTTTATTACTTAAGGCATAAGTGTGAGCCCTTTTCGCCGCCAAAAATATTTCTAAGAATATGCAGCCGGATTCCTAAAAAGCTTGGGGATGAGACGGCCTCTCAGAACTCAACTATTCAGGCAGACGTGAAAAACAGTATCGAGTGCCAAGTGCTCAGACAAAAACCCTGATGTACTCTATAGAAAATCCGAGGAAATACTGCAGGCCACATCCCATCTTTAGTTTCCCCTCCCACTGTAGGTTAACCCCCTTTTCCAGCCACCCCCTCCACCCCACGTTAGTCGTTTTGTGAAAACACTGCCTTGAAAAACATGTCTTCAGATGGAGGGAGGGTCGTGGAAGGAGGGGGTAACCTATATAGTACGCCATGTTTTTTCCCTATGGGCTACCAGCAGCTTGATAAATAGCAGGCCCCCAACAAAGCAACAGATGCTATGGCTCAAACTGTAGTCAGATGGGTGAAGAAAAAAAACTGAAAGGCCCTCCGTGGTAACTGCAGAATGACGTACAACCCCCTCTCCTCTCCACGCCTTCTGTATGGCTTGACCAACCCCTCGCCAGACTCCAAACTGTAATTTCCCGAGCTCCATGAACTACAGTGACTTTCTACAGTTGAGTAAAGGCTACACCGCCTTGCGGTTTCGAGCTCATATCTGAGGCTTTCCCTTATCAAATTCTCCTGAAAACAAAATTTACGGGGTGAGGTTAGTTAGCATGACTTCCATGCAGGTTTGACCAATCTCCTGGAATGAGAAATGAATGTCTTCTGACAGCATTTTGTGGTAGCCTTTAAAGTTTAGGATATGTTTCGACTGGTTGTTGTCATGTAAACCACTAGTTCGAAACACACATTAAATTTTTGCATACCTACATTTGTTGTTTGAAAACCAGTTCCATCTGCTTTGTCACTATACACCCGCAGTTGATAAGTATTAAGACTTTTAAGCTTTAAGTTGAACGAGAAAAACTTCAAACCTTAGTTCATGTAATAGTGAAATGTAAGCCAGGTTCATAAAAACATTTTCAGATTATATGGGTACTCCAGTAACGGAAATATTAGTAAATTTAGGACGCAGAAGTTCGGATGCGGTCTAAATTTAGCTGACATGTCCGTGTTTTCAGCATTAAAGTGCATATTTTGCTTTAAGTGGCTCTCAAAAGGAGTGGACTGAGAGAGGACAGGTCCCCGTCACTACCCTTTCCAGTGCTTGCTACGGAAATGACGTACACATGTTATAAACAGCCGTGTGAGCTCAGACAGACCAGCAAATGGTCCAAGTAAAAAAAAATACAGTGACAGGGAAGAGAACATGTTGGCCTTATACAACCAGCAAGTCTGTAGTACTGTTGTTTAAAAAAAGCTGTTTTTTCATGTGATTCCAGTGAAGGACAAGCTGTTTACAGAACATCAAATGATTTTTATCAGAGACTAATCAAGTTTAATATGATCAAAAGAACAACAACAACACACGTCATGGAGAAGAAAATTGATATTTCATCAAGCCTTGAAAAAAAGGGCTTCTAAGCAATCACAACTGCAGCAGGGGGCAGAACTGATGGTCTTGTGACCTCTTGGAATTGCTGACATGGGTTTTCTTCAGAGAAGAACGGAAGTAAAAGCAAAGATAGTGAAAAATCAAAGTGTGCCAGACGGCTGATAGGTAGTGCACTGTTTCTCACTCTCTGACGTCAACATCTGGAAAAGTTACAGTGTTTTTTATGATATCGCCCTTTACCTTTGCACACGTTTAATCCCATGTATCCATGAATTCATGCACTTTACTCAAAGCAGCTTGGTCCACACCTGTGCACGCTCATTTGTGTGTCATGTTCATCACAGACACATAAACTGAACTGGCAAACAAAGAAAGGTTTGGCTGCGCTGGAAGAACCGAAGGAAGCCTGACAGTGGTCAGGAAGTCAACGAAACACACCCCTGGATCTGAACAGGAAAGAGACAGGAAAAAAAATGGAAGGACATAACGCACACACACTCAGTCTTAACTTTGGAAGACTGCCTGGGACATACTATGCACTTATGATGCTATGTATTTGTGTGGCCTTTTACACTTTAGACTACCACTTCACAACTATGATGAAACCCCCAATAAGAACTAATTAGCTGATGTATAAAGGCTAAACTAGTCACAAGATAGGCATTGGGAGCACCATGATGTCAATCAATTTTCTCTTATAGTTAACAATAAGCTTAGTTGAGACAAAATATTTTTTTAAACTTGCCCTATAATCTCTGACTACAATTGTGTGTAAGATTTTTGTTTTGTTTTAGTTGTGCTTAGATTTAATTAACGGAAAAACATGTGCTTTGTATTTTCAACGGTGCCTAAATGGGATGAACAGGGACATGTCGATTTATTTAGAAAGAATTCAAGCCATAAATTATAACAGGTAATAAATCGTGGCCTGTATGTGCATGCATGAGCTTTTTTTTTCTATGCTTCGCAAACAATTGTGAAAGCGTGTTGACGGTGAAGACGGCTACATTTAATTTTGAGTAAACATTACGTAAATGGCACAATGATGAATATCGCTGTTTGTGTGGTTAAGGGGAGAAAGAGATGATTGACAGATTAATAGTTAAGGACAGATGACTCGAGGTAAAGTTTTTACAGTCCTATAAAAGTCCATGAGCTTTCTTTTTACTGCATGTTTAGCAGTGAAACACAGAACAATCTCGTGTGAAAAGATAATTTGACAAAGTAATACTATTGTGTATATATTTATACATAAATATACACACACTATTATATAACATTACGATTGTACGTATTGAGATACATGATACCTGAGATTCTCCCAGGTGTAAATAATTTTAATGAGATGCAACTTCTATCAAATGGGGAAACAAATTGCATTCTTAACAGAATGTAAAAGTACATTAAAGAGTTGAACCGGGGGGCCTTGTCTATAGCAGCTGCAAGGGCAGTCTACCAAAAACAAGCACTCTATCACTCAGTTTTTCATTGTCTCCTATCAGCTAAAAGGGTTTTCTGACCTCTCCCTTTTAATTCCCAATGTAACAACATTCAGCCAAGCAGTGTCATCTTACTAAAAATGTGTAGTGTGATGAAAAGGACTGTTTATACCGATTGCAAATAAACAAGGAAATGTATTTGGTCAATTTACAGCACAGAGTAAGAACTTTCCCATTCAGCTCCTTATTAGAAAACAGCAAGTTGTGTAAAAAAACTAAAAAAAGTACTGAAACACAGAACCCTTGAAGACTTCCTTATCTACCAGGTTTTCCTTTTTCCAGGACTGTCAGCGGTTCCCAGCCGAGTGTGTTTTTGATGTAACTGTTCGAGATGCAGTCAAGATGGAGAATTGCAATGACCAAACAGGACAAGGAGTCCATGCAGAATGTTTCACAGGAGCGTCAAGAGAACAGAAATAAACCTTGCTGTAACAGGCACTCTTGCCCCAAGGGTTACATAACACAGAGGTGGTCAAATTAAAAGGGGGGGGGGTGTAAATCACAAGACCTGCTGCAGGTTATACTGTGTTATATTAACCCAGCTTGCTGAAAGCAATATGGTACTGGTTTTCACACATCATCCCTATTTGTGTACAGCATGTCCATAAGTATCAGCCACTCAAGGTAAGAGAAGAAGAAATTGCTTGTCCTTGGTCTCCTACGATCGTTTACTGCACTCCCTACCAATCTGCTGGAGGATTAACTACCGGTCGACCCCACGCTCTTCTCTGTTCATTTCAATCTGACTGCCGCAGGTTTGCAGGGTCAGCGTTTAGGCCGATCGGACAGGAAAACCCTTTGCCAGCTGCTGACAATAACAACTCCGCCTTAGCGAAGAGGGTTGTTGCTCTCACGCCATCAGACCATGTGAGAATAAAAGGGGAAAACACTATCTGGGCAGTAAAGAGAAAATGACATCCAGAACAAATTATGAGATAATCAGCATTTCTGGTGAGGAAAACGGAGCAAGCCATAGTGTTTTGTTTCATTCATTCCAATAATGGAGGACATTTGGGCTTCAAAATTCCTGAAAATATCCTTTGATATGGAATAACCTTTCTATTTTTTTTGTTATCTGAAACTTAATGGGTATTAAGGTTGTGAGGGTCCATTCTGGAAGCCCGGGTACCATCTTCATGGCCAGATAAAGGTAAACTAAAGTAAAAAAGCTCACACAGCTGCTACAGAAACTCCCTCAGTGTGCTCAGGCAACCTTTTACCCACTGTTTATACTTCCTATGCGGGGTTTTGCACAGCATGACCTGTTTCCTCTCAGACCCTCACAAAACCTTCCTCCATAACTTTGTCTGCATTGATATTATTACATTATCTTTTCCCACTAGCACCTCAACTAATCACCATCCAAGTAAAAAAAAACCTTTGCTGCTTTCCCGTCCTCTGCACCAGGTCTGTTATTACACGTCTTTTTGTGGCTAGACCGCAGCTACAAAGCCCACAATAACAGACAAACTAGTTTGAACCAGTGGGCTGCAGCCCAACACATTAGAGCGACAACCTGCCATTCGCTAGAAATCCAACAGGATTTCTTTCCATAGCCGTTTGGAACTGCGGTCAAGCCTTCAGACATTCACGTTTTGGTGGTCAAATTAGCGGACGCTCAAAATAGTCCGCCCGCTTAGTCGAAGCGTTACGGTAAATCCATTCAAAACAGAAAAATGGTGAAGCAATGGTGACATCCGTGTGTTCGTAGTGCTTTTAAACCCTCAAAAATAATCTCAACAGTAAAAAAAGGCTTTGCTGTTTTGAATGGATTTACCGTAATGCTTGGACGAAGCGTACAAACTATTTTGAGGGTCCGCTCATTTGACCACAAAAACGCAACTGTCCACTGGCTTAACCGCAGTCAGTTTGGAGCATATTCAAACACACATGGAAGTGATTGGCTCAAAGACTGAACAGGTTGCTTGATTGTATGCCTTGAAATTAATCTTACATAACTGTTCAAATCCAGCCCGCGCATGTTCTTAACTACCTGTAACTTGTACGGCACGTACCAATGTGTTAATGCCATAACCTTTCAGTGCTGAGTGTACTGACCCAGCTGCAAGAATGTTCACGTATTTGCGAATCCAACTTCAAAAAACAATGTATCGTAACATCATGAGACTGGCAAATCTTTTGTACAACAGATAAAATCCCTTTGGAAATGCTACCAAATGCTTGCTTAATGTACACTATTCATATTCTCACTTAGAATGTATCACCATGACGATGTGTGTTCTAACGTTGATGTGTGTTGAGTTATAAGACATATAGGCTAACACGGCTGCGTGAACAACATGTCAATCATCAACAGAATGCCGCGGGGGTGGTGATGATGAGTTGCCATGCTTGCACACAGATGCCCGTTGTATTACGTGTTTGTTTACCTATCATGTAATCTCAAATCTGGTGGTGGAAAAGTGCATCCATGTTAAAAATCAGGAAAAATAATGCACACAAATCAAGGCTTGTTGTCTGGGTGGTATAAATGTCCGGAGAAATGCTGATTATGAAATATTTAAACCCTGAGGTGTTTTGTTTGAAACTGGCATTATCTGGCGACACCCACTTCCTCCACAAATCCTAAAAAATATCTTTGCTTAAAAACAAACTCTGCTACATGTAGACAAGGCTTTAATTGTATCCTCCAAGACTACTTATCAAAGATTTGTATTGGTCAGCAATTCTCTTCTACCATTTTACCTTCTCTGTGTTTATTATGGGCACAGGTGAGGGAGGAAAACCTGGTCCCGGGCCGTGATCTAACATCAACAAAAGAACGGATGAGCGCAACAGTCAAGACAAACAAATGTGACATAAGCAGACAATTGTGCTTTGGGAGAAAAAGGGCCGGGCCCTCCTTGCATAAACACTTGAAGCCAAGCCCACCTTCCAGCACCCCATTTTTTTGGAACCACCTTTTTAAAAACGCCTAAGCAGTAGGCAACCATCAATATTTACTTAAAGTTCAGAGCGAGGGGATGGTTAACAGGCAGCAGATGATACAGCTATGCTGAACTTTTAACAAGGGGCATAAAACAGCCAAAGGGCAGAATACCACTGCTCAAATAGACCTTATAAAAGCTATCAAACTAACAGTATCCACCCTTTGGAAAACAACTGTGACAAAAGTTGCTGAAGGAAACACTTCTTTAACATTTCATTATAAGGCAGAAAGCCATTAAGACCATCAAATCATGCATGTCGACAGCAACCACAGCTAAAGAAGAACAGATTCCTTCTAGAGCAGTGTTGAGGGACCGTTTCTTGCCTCAGGGTGTTCAAAAGGTGCCAAAAGAAGAAGTAAACAAGGCCCAGACTATCTGCTACAGGGGGATGAAAAACTGTTAAAACCTTTTAAGGATTACACAATCATTAAGTCAATATGGATTTCCATGCCAACCTGTTGAGGCACCTGTTAACATAACTGTTTCTTAAATAACTAACTTAAATAAGAATATAAATCAAGGAGAAAAAAATAGTATTTGTCGCAGGTGCAGCCAAACTATGAAAAAAGTGCGACTTTTAGTTATAGAAATATTTCACACAGTCGAGTGAATCTGTGAGTTTTGCTTTTTTGAATCTAACTCCGGAAATAATGTTTTCCACCTTATTGAATTCTTTTTTTTAAAATGCCCTTTGATTTCCAAAGCTAGTTATTGCCATCCCGCCTACACGTCGTATGGAAGAAACAAGAAAGGCAAGCCCGATCGGCGTTCGTGATCTCTGCTGCCTTGTTGTGAAACCTGACTTATGATTCATCCCCCACCAAAGGGCTTTGGAGAAGTTGATTTCCACAACGATAAAAGCAATGCGCTTCTAAGAAAAACAATAATAATCGGCACTATGGGTCTCACCTGTGGCTTTACGCTCTAGCAATATTTTCTGCATGCAGACAAAAACATCTCACAGACTCCCACTTCCTTTGGGAGGAGAAAACAACAAGGCTCGTCAAAAAAACCACCCGTCTGCTGGCGAAGGAACGCCGTGCGCTGTCAATGAGATAAAAGACCTATGTTTCAAAAGCGGCCTTCATTTGAGTGTGTATGTGTGTGACAACAATGAGAAGCATGCTGTTGATTATAAAGTGGCACATGCGAAGACAGGCCACAACTGCAGAAAAATTTGGGTTGTGTTGTTTTTCTTGCCCAAAGCATTTTCTTAGGAATGGCGAGGCGCTGCCAAACGTAGAGTGCATTGGCACGTTAACGAGATCCAGAGATAAAAAACAACACCCACAACAAGATCAAATAAACAAGCTAAATTTCCTAGAAGTATATGGACACACTCCAATGGATGTTATGCAGATATTCCACCCCAGCAGCCCCTCCCTTCTGAACTGACTTCCTTAAAAAAAGCCCCTCCTTTGCTTTTAAGCTGCACATAAACAGATTTGGAGGTGTGTCGCTCTCCGCCAATAGCGACTCGGCCCGGCTGCCGGGGACGTCCAATCGGCAATCGACTTGCCTGCTGTTAACGGTGGTTGTTGTTTTGCTGTGTCCTGTTTTTTTCTCGCTCTTCAGTGATGAATGGGGGAAGTAAAGAGGAGGCCGGGTCAGGCATTAATAGGCTGAGTGCTTGCCCGCAATTAGGTGGGGGCCCATCTCAATTTCCCCAGTGTGTGTGTGCGCGTATGTACACCGAATTATACAAAAATACGCACAACATTCGCATGCTTTTTATCGCTATCTTGCTACCCCCCAACCCTTGTCCTCCAACATAAAAAAAAATACAGAGCACACTTTGTTTCTTGCGCGTAAACAGCTCACATCCTCCCTCGCTCAGATTTCAGATACACACACACACACACACACACACAAGTGTGTGTGTCCTGATTAATGCTAGTCACAGGGTGTGGAGGCTTGGCAGTGAGGGAACAACTGTGTCCCAGTGCAAACAGGACACCTAGCAGTAAACAACACGAGGGATATAGCGCAGATAATCCTGCATTGAGGCTGACACTTTCTTAACCTCGTTTTTTTTGTGCGGTTTCATGAAGATTTGAGCATCCTTGGGAAAAAACGACGCATAAATCGGCCTCTGCTGAAACAAATTGCACAAAACAAAGCATCCATGACTTGTTTTGGAGCCAAAAGTTGAGTTGCACAATGACAAATGCCGTCCAAAATAAAGGCCAACACAATAAAAAGTGTTTGGTTGCACCTGTCTATCATTTTTGGCTTTCGTTACTGTAGCTGCTGGTACGGACTTCACATGCCTTTGTTTAAAGGGGCCGATTTTGTTTTTGTAACTGCAAGTCAAAACCAAGAACCAAAATTCTATGCAGTCTTTGCTTTCTTCGCATGCGGTTGAAGTATAAACGTCAGAGACGAAGAGTGGCGCAATGACAAAATGTTTGGATAGAACTTCTCAGCTGGATGTTCACTTTTACACAACCGTATTCCGAAAAACACAGTTATGTGTGGCATTTCGCAGAGGTTCTTTGGTTCAATAAAACCTAATTTTCCTGGATGACCCATATTCCAATGAAAAGGTAACGGTCCCATTATAAAGTATTTTCACCACGAGCACAAAAACAAAATTCCATACCTGTCAACCAAGGCCCATTAACTTATTAATGATTGCAAATCCTCTTATTAAGCGATCATAAACTGTACAAACGCAACGCGGCATACATTTGCTCATATAGGTTGCACTTAAAAGTCTAAAAAATTTCTCCAAAATGGACGTAGTGTCCAATCAGTCGCTGTGCCTTTTGTATGCACTAAATTCAAGATTGTGTGGCTGACGCTAATAGCTTGACTGTCTGGTTTTACAAAAAAAGTACTTAAAAAAATATCGTACAAAAGTTGTTATACGACGTACGCAATTTGAAAAGATAAAAAAAGCATAAAATCCGGGAAAAATTATAAGTTGACAGGTATGAAATTCATTAATGTAGCTAATGCCACTGTCTTGGATTTTGGCAATGGTCAAATTCATCATTGTAAAACGTGAAAGAACACAAGTTACATAAAATCTTTCAACATCCACTGAAAAAGATTCCTTAAATATATTGCTGCACTATATCCATCTTCCACCAGCAACGATTTCAAAACAAATATTGACTTTCAGCAATAAATACGCTGTCAACCCGCATATAGACTGAGAGTCTTAGTATAGCTCATTATATAAAAAGACAAACAAACAAAGCCTGCTTGAACGTCTGCAAAGGAAAATAAGCAAAGCCTCCATAAAGATAACCAAACACCAGATGGCCAATAAGCATTCTGTGCCAGAAAAGAGAACAGTTGAGTGTTCACATCATAATTTGCAAGAAATTGACCTATTTCTCCTGCTAAGCGGTAAGGGTAATAAATCACAAGCTCTTCTTTCACTACACCTTACAACACCTGTACTTGTTGCCTAGACATGGAGGAGAAGTGTTACATAAGTTATCAACGATGTTTACTTTCCCCCAGTACATCGTCGAGTATACGGTAAGGGTTCTATATACACTTCCTTCCCTTTCCACCAGCCTGACGTCAAGCGACAAAAAGTGAGCCAGTGGGGCCTTTGACGCTTGTGAGAATCGGGCCAATGAACATTGGAAAGTGAGTCGCTGAGTGATATCCCAAGGCGACCCCTTGACTGACAGAAAGGTCCTCTCCTCAAAAAAAATGAGAGATGGATAGAGTGCTGCCTTGATATACGAATGTCTTGACTTAAGAGCATTTTTTTTTTAAATATGGGCCTAAAAAGAATATTAGCTGATTCAAACGTTTGTGTAAATTTTGTGTTGCAGGCTTTTACATGCCAGGCTTCCGCAAGGCTGTCTACTGCAGCACGACGAGATGCCTAAGCGAGGTACAAAAGGAAGAGGCCAAGTGTTTGGAAACTAGCCAGAACAGACTATTAACAAACCCCACTGAAAAGTTTGGTCTCATCGATCTCCCCGTGACCTAGAAATGTCTCTCAGAGGAGTGCGGCCAATCTTCACTCCTCAACTATTTCTGCTTCTTGTAGTTCAAAAGTTTGGAAAAATAATCACCAACGGTCTGCTGGAGTTTCGAAGTCTTGTTTATGTCTCACTTGCCTAAACAAAAACTGTTTTTAAAATTCTTTCATGCACTTAGAACAATGACATGAATACTTATTTAGTTTAGACTCCAGTTAAAGCACTATTTCAACCCAGGAGATTAAAATTGGGATTTGAAACATGGTCCTCTTTAATCACCATCAGCATGGGTGTACTAGAAGGTTACAATAATTAGACCAGTGGCCTGGTTGGGTTAGGGTTAGCCCTAATCCCATACAGTACATGGATCATGAACACCTTGTCAACAAAGTTACATGAATAAGAAAATAAATTAAAATTACTTCATTAAAAAACGTGTTGGCGAGCGGTTTTCATTGCCGCAATCCTGACAACAAAGGCACTGCTGTGTTCACTTGTGAAACAATCTGCTGTTTCACTTCTCAGTTAAAAACATCAGGGATCAAGTATAAAAAATAAAAGTAGTAAGTCAGGATTCTAACAAATAGGCAATTTGTGTGAGAACTGTTCAATATTCTGATGAAAGATGAATTCTTTCTACCTGCAAATACCATCGAGTTCTGAGCTATGGAGTGAGCATCCTTGTTATTAGTGAGAAAGAAATGAGACAGAGAGAACGACTACACAAATCAAAACAAACTTTGAAGCGATTGAACATTCACTTTATAACGCAGAACCATGAATTTCTTTTCCAGTCCCTAACAAACAGAATCAAAGTGACAACACCCCTCTGTTGTCATCCATCAACCAGAAAATAGCCAACAACAATTGCCAATAAAGACAATGACTGAGATGCTCGTTATACAGGCCAATATCTATAGCAGAATTCCATTTGAAGACGGCTTGGACAAGCCTAAACGTCAAGTGCACGCGATCTATCCATTGTGTAACCTTCCATACTCGAGAACAAGTCAGCAAAGCATGACAACAACACATGCATAGAATACCGGCACGTAGAACTGTACAGTAATGCGTACAAGAGGAATGTGCGGCCGCACCACGGTGGTACAATAAACCCGTAAAGTTTGATGGATGGCATCATGACTCGACGCTTTGGTTCGCCCAATTAGAGCTGTTGAGACATGATGTCAAAGGTTTTGAAGGCTAGGGAAGACGAGCGGTCAAACCGATTTGCACAAAGTTTCCGTTTTAGTCAGGACATTTGAATACGTTGAACTGTCAACCGAGAAAAAGGGAAGAGCGTTAGCATTTCCTCTTTTTTATGCACACGTTTTTTGGCACGGTACACGTGTGCTCAAGTAGAACAAAACACAAAAGTGATACAAAAAAATGCATCTTATCGGGGAAAATGATCGTCCACGTTTCTCAACATGCGGGCGCGTTACTGACAGGTGTTTAAATATTCATGGTGGTTATAATTTTAGATTATATTCATTTTTTAAGAGTGTAACAAAAATGGAACCATGAATATTGGAACAAGTCATATACAGTTGCACTCAGAATCATACAATTTACATATTTTGTATTATCTAGAACAGGGGTGTCAGACTATAGATATAATATTTAGATTTTTTCCTTTATAAATAGATTAAAAGAACTGGATTTAAAGCCCTGAATATTCAGTTTTTTATAGATCTAAAACAATGTTTATTTTTGCTTTTTTTTATATATTTTTAGATTTTACAAAATGATTTTTGAACTAAAAACTGAAAAAATGGATTAAAAAATTACAATTATTGATTTAAAAGGGGGAAAATCAGGAAATTTAATATACCTCTATACTCTTCATTTTAATTTGATCCTAAAACAGAAAGTCGGCACTCATGGGCCGCCACTTTGACACGTGATCTAGAATGATCTGGCCCCCGGGCCTCGAGTTTGACACCTGTGATCTATGGCCTGCCAATCATCTTGGTTCGGAATGCGAAATAGGCTTTCAGTTAACACTATTTATACGATGTTAAATGTGGGGATGCAACTGTATCATTACCAAATACATTTTTCCAACTCTGAGTAACTGTAATTAGTTCATCTCGACCACACACACACACAGGTTGCCCTTCACATGCACAAGAGTTGAGGTCAGAGGTGAACGACTGTGGGAACGCGGCGGTCCCGTAGCGCAAATCTGTCGGCCTTCTGACGAAGGGGCCTGTAACATAAACAAGCACTCGTGTACACAGAGACAATGCAGCCCGAGAAAAGCGCACAATAACTACTCGGCTGCGCAGCATGGCGACTAAACAATAGCAAAATGCTGAAACAACACGGGACCCCAAGCCTAAGCTGACGTGGTCATAGGCAAAGCTTGCAGGTTTTGAAAAAAAAAACATATATTCATGTTCCTGAGATGTCGAGGCGACTGTCGACATTGGATGCAGCCACCTGGCTAGATTTGGTGGCCTGATCCACGGATGACTAAAATCCTGTATGCTGCCCGTTATAAATCTCCCTGGACATGTAAACACGAATACAGTACACACACACTTGGAAAGGTAGACAGATCAGCAGACATTCAGCACACACACACACAAGCTGGATGAGAGCCCAGTGACCAGGGCAAGAGGAAAATATAAAAATCATGCGGTGCATTGCAAACATTCATGCCCAGTGCATGGAAAATTTTCACCCCCAACAAGACTTCCAAGGGACCATCGCGTGGGCTCAGAGTGTCCTCATGCGGCTGCAATGGAAATTGCAGCATGCAGAGAAAAAGGTCAATTTAGTTGAGGCATTAAAACAAGGTTGGTGAACAAGTTAGACATAAAGAGCCAACATTTTAAACAGTGAGAATCAAAGAGGTACACCTTACGTCAGAAACAGCATTAAAAAATCCAATCGGCCAAATGAATTTTTAAAATATAATTATTTGTTTTTAATGGGCCCTGATGAATTTTGAGTGTTTTTATAAAAATAAGAGAATCATGAAACGAGGCAAAGAGCCACGGTATGCACAAAATATGATAAGAAGCAAAGAGCCACATTAATTTTGGCCGGGAGCCGCATGCGGCTCAAGAGCCTCATGCCAAAAAGAAGACGGAGCAAGAAGATGAAGGGTAAAGTGATTGTGTTGATCACATTGAGTTCAGCCATTACTTCTCTCTCATAAATATTATAGCCAGATGCGCCAGATACCCATTTTTTTATTAAGAGACACAATTAAAAAGTATATTTCCGATTGATCCTGGTCGACCACAGAATTCTTTTTTAATAAAAAAATGAAACTAAGAGCTGTGAACAAGCAACCAAGAGAGAAGCCAAGTTATTAACGACACACTAAACGGTAACCTGTCATAAAATAATGTAAAAACATAATAATTGTAGAACCATTTATGTGCACGTAAAACCTTGTTGAAGCACCGTGTACTAATGCTTACAGCTATTGTACCATGGCCAAATGCCAAAGCAGCTAAATTTAACTGCATGTGCGATCCGTGCAGGGGGTGACGTGATGCCGCCACATCCAAAACTCGCCGTTCTCAGGTCTGATTAACAACATTAATAATGGCTTCGTGCCATTAGTATGCCAATAAAGCATGTCGCTAATGCTTGCCAAACCCCTGGAAATGGAGGCCTTAAATCCAACCATCATTGATGTTATTTACCGCGTCTGCGGTTTTCATGCAACGACGGGTCGAAATCTTGCGATGAGTCGATAAAAGTGATTCACGTCATGCCTGAAGGTGATGGCGGAGAATACTCGAAGATGTTAATGTGTTGTGCCGTGGAAAGCCACCATATCAAATGATTTATGATCATGCCAGCTTGGGTTTCTACTAACAGCGTTAAAACCAACAAAAAGGAGGATTTAATGCATTCTTAGGAAAAAGTCTTTACTGTTGAAGCATTAGAGGGTGATAAATCATTTTCAAAGAATGTAATTTCATCTGAGGGTTGCTGTATAAATATCAGAGAGACTTGTTTATTCAACACCGCCCTGTGCTCGCTTTTCTCCTACACACTTTTGTGCACTCAAGAACGGCCATTTAATCAACTGAGACCAGACATTTAAAACCGACTTAAATGTTAACACGTGGGTTTGAAAATGAGGATGGTCAATTGGCCGCATTCATTTTTTTTTTTCTTGCCACCGAGTTGACCGAGCGGTCATGTCACGTTAATTTGAGCATCCAGCAAAACGTGTGCTGACACTTTTTTTTAAAATGTACAATAAAATGAAAATGTCAACAGTATCAGGTGCCCAGTTTCGAAAGAAAAAAAATGTGGCTGCCTGCCCAGAGGAGGGGATTCATGCCAAAGCCATCAGAGAGCAGGGGAGTGTGGGAAGTGGATGTTTCTAAAAGTGAGGTTGAAAGTGGTGCTTTTTATCCACACAGCCAAACTCATCATGTGGGGTGGTTAGTATGTAAATAACCGCTTACTCAAAGAAGCGTATTCAGCAATAAGCAAAGAACATATTCCAAAACTATTCAGGTGTTTATGCCACGGTAATGACAAGCAGATGCTTAATTTTTTGGGAGAGTTTCACCTGTTTTCCCTTCAATGCCAAGCCGTAAATTTCCGCTTTCAAGATTTTTCTCTCTCTCTCCCCCATTTGCTGAATTGCAGGGCTACAAATAATCAGCATCAAGTAACAGTGCCAACCAGCCAACCAACACCCCCCACCGTGGCAATGCACTTCATGTCACTGGTACCATGGCGACTGCTAACACTCTACAAAATCCCAAACTCGACGTGAGCCCATCCCTCCCTCAGCGCCAAGAATAATGCGGTCTTCACATGTTTTGGTAGTTTAGGAGACGGGCTTAACAAATATGTAGATGTTTTAAATAGTAATCATGACTAAAAGCAAACAAGCCCGTCTTTTTTTTATGATTTATTCAGGCTTACCGGATTGACAGTGACCTAGATGCACACAATTCCATCATGGTCTCCCCCTCCTTGTATAGGCTCTTTCTATGCATACTGTATTGGTTTTGAGGTTGGGGGGTGGATCTGTCTATGGTGCTGGATCCCCCTCTGGGATGGTATATGAGCTTTAAAAGCCAATGTTCCTTGAGAAAATGGCATGCCTTCAGTTAAACCGATTTATTTGCACTGTAAAAAAATCTACTATTGAGTCTTCAACATGGAAGTGACAGCTTGGACAGATAAAGGTTAGCATGTTAGGCTAATTAAGTGGTTTCGTCATTTCGGGGTACTCTGGCTCCTTATCATATGACAAAAAATGAATATGTTAGGTTCAAGTAAGACTATTAAAACTGAAAACCAATCACCAATGTATGGTGCTGATGTTAGGATGGTTATTTTGTTTTGTCTACCTTCTTAGGGGGCATTGTGTGTTGGTTCTGACACGACCTGCAGTATAAATGAATATATAAAAGGATAAATTGTGTGTCTGTTACAGTGAAAACTAGTTAGTGGACAATATAAGCCCTGCAATTGCAATGGGAAGCAATCCAGGGTGTAACATACCTCTTATCCTAAAGTAACCTGGAGAAATTCTACTGCCTACTGCACATTTACTGCACAGCGTGATAGTTGCAAACATTACAAGCTGAATCCAAAGATTCCAATAAAACCTGAGCTACGTTGATGGGCTGCGGTGTAGCGCTTCACTTGAGGCACAGCTGCCAATCGAAACTCGCATACACACACATATTCGCAGCTTTACGATTCTATCACATCCTCCATATCCCCACAATATTTGACAGTACAGCCACTGTGCCAAAGGTCATCGCCTGCTGCTTGTGGAGCTTTCTCTCCCCCTCGTTGTACAATTTGTGTGACCCGCTCTGCTGAGATCTCTTCTAATCCAAGCAGATCTGTGCAGACCACAAGGCTCTGCCCCCCCCCTTTCCCCGTCAAACCCCCCTTCTGACTTGACTGGAGTAAAACAGCACCACTCAATAGATGGGCAGCATACTCACGGATGCAATTATTCAAGTAGAATGGCTTAAAAAGGAACCAAGACCGAAAATTCCAGACACAAAGAAATACTACTGCAACCGTACGAGTTGTACAACATGATCCTTGTTTACACATGAAGCTTGTTTATTCAGGCTTGACAGGAGGAATGCTATATCTGGCGAGAACATGCCATCACAGACTTATCACGTGCTGTACCTTTCTAGGAGAGGAGGGAGTCACCCAAAAAAAATCGGTTTATGAATGTTATATCCTAGCCCAAAGCTGTGAACGTGAAATTCTGTACTAAATAAAAGCTGTCTTTCTGATTCAAAGGCAAAAGTGCAGAGGAGTTTTTTTTGTCTACGTTTGATTGACGGCCATAGGTGTCCAATCCTAGAGCAATCCTTCAATCCCAACAAGTTTAATACTAAAAAAATACATTGTAAAACCTTATCTCGTTTTGTTTAACCCAATCCTGATTGTCTATTTAACAAATAAAAGCGGAAAGATGTATAGTTGGCCCATGCATCCGAGTTTGACTTATTTGAAAGCAGGTCTTGGAGAGAAAAAAAAGTTTGGACACCCTTGAATTAACAGCATCCTTGAGTAGCAAAACAACTAATGTTGCGCAATGTCTACAACTTCCTACTGTAGGTGTCATAATCAATAATTACTTGTGAGTCATTGTCCAAAGAAAACAATGTGACTGCGTCGCAAGTATGGGACAAAGCCCTGCGGAAGGACAAAGTAATGTGTTCTAGATTGTTCCGGGAAGGCCGGTTCTTCGTAATTAGTGACACATCAGTGTTTGTTTGGGCGATAAAACAACAACGGTGAGGAGACTAATGTGGTGTCAAAAATAAATAAAGTGCATTGTATGCTCCTGACAGGCAACGGTCCAATTTCTGCAGCACTTAACGGAAAGCGAATATAGCTAGAAAATGAATAAATGTCTCTTTGAGTTGACTGTACAATCATTTGAATAAATAAGAGGCACGAACATAGGCATTGCGTTGAATAATGCATGAGGACATTAGCAGGCAAGAAACCATTACGAGTAATATGTAATGTAATAAAGTGGCATGTTGAGTTGCTCTGATCAATCCATTTGCAATTGTCCCTTGTGCGAGGGGTGTCATGTAAAGTGAAAGAGCCATTTGAGAGCTAATTCAAGAGAGACGGGAGGGATAACACAATGGTGCAATTACATAATACAAAGAAGCCACTCACTGTGCGTTTGAAGCAGCCCCGAGACTGGACTTCTTTCATCCCGCCTAGGGAATATGGTGACCGGGTGATGGAGTCTGCCCACCCCTTCATAGACCCACGCAGATACGAACAATTGCGTCTGTTGATTTTGTTTTGGGAATGTGTGTTTTGGATTCAGTGTGTTTGCGCTGCATTGTGGTTATGTGTACGGCCCCCGGTAATCTCGCGTTTCTATTTGAATTTGAACAGAGTCTGAAAAACAAGGTTTAAAAAAAAAAAAAAAAAATTAAAAAAAGACGATACTAAGGGAGTGAGAAAATGTTAAAGCAAATATTAATAATCACAGGTGAACGAATCAGAAGTATTTAAAGTAAAATAATTGTATTTGAAAAAAACTACTTGTAAAATCTGATCTAATCTAAGGATTTTTCTAAAATAATTAAGATGATCGGCCCGATTTTCAGTTATGATGATGATAAAAAATTAAATTAGGGAAATATAGTTGTAGTATTATGACAAAGAAAAGACTGCTTTTTAATATATAAAGGTAATATTTGCAAAAGAAAAAAACAAAAATAAAATCTAACTATACTATTACTCAGTCCCCTAATATTAATACAGACATAGGTTTATTTGAAAAATAAAAATAAAAATTACAAACTAAAAAAACACTTGGCCTTGCCTTGTCTATTTGCATTCGCTCAATAACTTGACACAAGAACTGATACGAGCCCTCTTGGATGACCCCCTTATTTTTCTGTGCTGACAAAACTCCCGATATGCATGCACAGTTGTGCCCCGCATGCAAGCCCCCCACCGCACACACACATGCACCAGAACATCCCATGGGAACCAAATCCGATCCTCCCCACATCCACACATAGATCCCTATTTTCAGCCTTGACCCAATAACCCTTAGCTCATGGGGCTCATTCTTAACACTGCACCATCCCCTGCTCAAGAGATCACTGTCACGGGGATAAATCAAATTTTCCAAATCTGAATTTGCTCCAACAGCCGTCACAGCTTGTACAGTGATTATAAAGAGCTCGAGTGTCATACTGTGTAAAAGCCAACTGCCAATGCTGAAGAGCTTTGCTTGTTTCGCCATTTGAATTTTCTCATTGGTAACACAGACCTAGCAAGTGGTTAGTACGTGCGATGAAAGATTCCAGTCATGCTCAAATAATCATGGAAGTTCGACCAGCTAAAAACAAAAAAGCTGCTCAATATTTTTGGCGGTTTTATACGTAACCATGAAGACAGTCGGCTCCTTTCGCCACCAATCAGAGTGGCTCCTCTCATTCCCTTTAAATTATTTAAAACAAAGAGAACAAGGGGGTTCTGTGCTTACCTGTCATGTGGCAAATGGGTTAAGCGGCAATAGATTACATAATATTCTGTTTATTTTGCATTTCCACATGATCCCTCTATGACAAATATAACTAAATATAGCTCAAAGAGTCATTAGTAATGAATAAGAAATGTAATAGAAGCTAAAAAACTAAAGTAGAAAATTGTATTTGGCTGACTTTGATCAGAAGCGAGGAAACTCCTCAAATTCAGTCCGATTATCACTTGTACCCCGCTTTAGGGCTTCGGTCTTCTGAGGATCTAAAGGCATTAAGGATCCGTCTGAGCCGAGAGCCCCCCTCCCTGCTAAAGCCCACCGCCATTACTGACAAATGTCAGAAAGGTGTATACTGTATGTGTGAGATCAAGAGAGAGAGAGGGAGGGTCAGTCGCGGATTTAGGGTCTTCAACTGTAAGACCTCATCCATAAGAGATGCAACAGTGGGCCCATAAAAAGCAGCCTTTGGCAAGCCCTGGACAACTACAGCTTAACATAATTCAAAAATACCAGACGGCGTGTACTGCAGCGTACGCCTAAAACCTGCAAAGCAGCTTTCTCCCTCTTTCATCCCTCTGCCCCTATCATCCAACTTCCAAAAACACTCCTGCAAAAAACAGGAATTCATAGCAGGCGCAGTCTTTATAGCCTCCCAGTATTGACATCTTGTTATAGTATAATCTATCATTTAAAGTTCATCATATTTTGATTTTAACCTTGTTATAGTTCAGTTTTAATGTCGTTATATTCATATTAATTGTATGACTTTGTGCTAATGTAGAGCTCAGGTCTGACAAGCAAATTGTGGCAGTCGTCATCTCAACTACATTGAAAAACAAACAACTAAACCGTATACAGTAGCGAGACTCATTTAAGTTGATAGTTTGTAGTTATGCTCAAACCTAGTTAAACATAAGCTAAATGACGTCGTAAATCTCCGATGATGAGCCCGCTATGGAATTCTTTCCTCAAAGTGTTATGGAATATTTCCAATAAACAAGTCCGCTCATATTGCACCGTTTATGCGCCATGTAGTTATAGAACAACAAACAGTATTTAGTGGTTCTTAACTCAATCACTGCTTTTGACGTCAAAGGGGCGTCCAATCCATCTGAACTGGACTGCTAGTCTTCCCAGTTCAAACGGATTAGATATCTATGAACGGCAATGGAAGTTAGTTAGTATGCTCTACTATTTTGAAGAATAAAATGCCCCCCAAAAATGATATATTGTCACAATAAAACAAAGAGGACAAGGGGGTTCTGTGCTTACCTGTCATGTGGCAGTTCATTCATGTGGAGACAAAGGGCGCAGAAGAAAATGGGGGGCTCGAACAATACACAGTGGATTGGTTTTATTTAAGTTCTTTTCCAGTGGTATACAAGGATGCAGTTATTTATTTATTACATCCAATTGGAGCCTAATAGAAAAGGCACGTTTGGAGCCCAGACTTATTTGGCCACTGGAAATACATGGGTTGTAAATCGATAGCATTGATCATTTAATAAAAGAGTGGCGGTCAAGTGGTGTCGTTGACATTAATCCACTTGACAAAGCGTGACATGGTTTTAAAAAGGCTGAATGGTTATGAGGAGGCGGCAGATGGTAGCAGATCAATAGCATGCACGCTTTGGAGACAACAGGACTTAATAAAGCCCTCCTACCTGGACGGCCTGAAGAAGTCGGACGCTGCGCTCCCTCACGTCTTCGAAAGGACACCGCTTGGTGAGCATGAGGAGGTGGGCCAGGATGTCGTTCAGGTCACTGCTGAGCGGAGACCCTGATGGCAGTGAAGGCGAGGCCGGCGGCATGGGCCCGATCGCCTCCACTTTCATCAGGACCTCTTGGCAGATTTGCTCCATGGCGGTCGACCTGGAGCCGGCGTCCCGGCTGGTCAGGCCGTCCCACCTGCCTTGAGTCTCCTGGTGTTCCGCGTCCATCGTCAGATATGGAGACTTGATGTGTGTTGTTGATGTACAACAAGGCTAAGGCAAAGTTTAGGACATGAATGTGAAGCAAAATTCTGCAAACGCCAGGAGTTAAGATACAGGAACAATGTTAGCTGAGGTTGAAATATGTGTTTTTGCTTCTCCATATCTTGCAGCGCATACTCAAATGTCACAAGAATGTTACCATTTTGGCCTCATTGCTAAGGAACCAGGGTAAGATAACATTGTATCTCCTTTTTTCATGTATTCCTCCAGGATAACAATGACAGTAAATGTAAAAAGAAAATCAGAACAAACTAATGTTTCAGGGTTTCTTTTTTGGTCATTGCAACTATGTATTGTAGTGTACTATATACTAAAAAGTAAAAATGACAGACCAATTGCATTTGAAAGGAGACTGAGGTTGACAAGGGAAAAACTGCAGCAAAGTGGAGACTAAGGAGCATAAGGTTCAATATTTTGTGTTGATCCAAACAAAATGTGATACAGTTTGCTCACGTCAAATAACATATGTATTGTTTTCTTGCCTCTAGCATGGGGATTTACACCAACATCATACCAGACATTGTTATTGATCCTTCCTTTTTCCCCAGAACAAGCATCCTTTTAATAACAATCTTCCATTTTCTCTAAATGTGTTGCGACCACTTGTTGCGATTGCAAATAATCAACTTTAAACGTCAAAACGTCATTAAAAAATGAACAAATACCCAAGCCTGCCTGTCACTGAGCTCCATTCAATTTCGTCCTTTACCAGTGGGCTCATACAAGTCACCGGGGACCGCCGATTGTGAAAAACGAGTTAGGCATCAAAACGCGAGAAAATCAGAAGAATGTCATGGATAAAAAGGACTTACTTTGGTCACATTCTTTGGTGCTGGTCTTGCAACGGGACACCTTGCCACAGCAGTGACCAATCTCGATCGCCCCGCAGTAATATCAGGAGGCAGGAACTCCGTGGTAAATATTTGATGGATAGCAAACAAGAACCAATGAAAAGAGGTATTGAGTCCTCCGGGGCGGGTTATCAGAAACTCTGGCAGATGATTGGCCAGTCGGCTGTTACCATGCTTGCCAGAGAAGGTTTTCTGGGAGTTGAGTCTTCTTCGGGGTTTCCTGGCGCTTTATTTAGCCAAAGATGGCTTCACGTAAACTACAACTCCCAGCCTGCAACGCGGCTATAACGGTCGCCCCCACAAGTTGTTTATTACAAATATAAGAGTGAAAAGAAAAACAGCAGAAAAGGGGGAGGTATTGTGCTCCCTCGTCTCGGCTTGTTTTGTTCAAATGACGTCAACCGTAAATGTGCAAAAAACGATTGAGAAGTAGGTTAGAATGTTCCTACAATTTCATTTTCTGGATTCACAATTGAAGGAGAAAGTACTAATATAAATATAACACAATGACAATGATCTGTATAGCATATGTGCAACAAAAATGGTTGAGAACGTTGCAGATTGCCTTTTAGTTGTTTTCTAAATATGCTAAAACACCCCAAATGTAATAACCAAATGTGCACAAAAACCCATTTCCAGGGAAAATAATAAACCATGCAGAATGGGAATCCCTGAAATTACATGATTCCTTTTTTCAGTCGTGCAAATGTCGTGACTGATGACTCTCATTGTCACTGAAATCATCGAATATTCTTCCAAGTGAAGAATGCGTGTCTATGAGGAAATATTTACGAGACGTCGACGTCTTTTAATCGCGTAATCATCAAGAATGGGTGCATGGAGATGGCGAGGGGAAGGCGGAACATGTTTGCGGGCGGAACTCGAATAAAGCAAACGCGTGAAGGGAGGGAAATTTAAACTGTTGGGACCCAGCTGTCAAAATAGCCATTTTTAGCATCAATCGGCTAACACACAGATCCATCAAGAACAAGAACCCAAGAACTATGATCGCTTTCTGCTATGGACGACAATAACTCGTCATGTTACAGAATGGAGTTTTGTCATGATCAGGTAAACGTTTCGAGTGTTTCCTTTCTGCTCGGTGCTGCTAACTGTTAGCATGGTTGCTAATTTGATTTATAGTCCAGCATTTCCCTGTTCTTTCTGCGCTTTGATGATGTGCGATTGCATTGGTTATTTCATCCATGCTTAATTTGAGAACCGATTTCTCAGATTTTTTAAAAAAAAAAACTATATATAAATTCATGTGTGTAGCTTTCAGACTCCCCTTCCAAAAACAGCTACATAGGAAGCTACTACAAGCCTCCAGAAAAGATCAACTCAATCCAAAATGAGGCAGAACAGTCTACTAATGTCCCAGAAGCCCCAATCGACAACCCTCTGCTCCAGAAACAAGGTACTGCAAATGTTTCCTTTTTTGTCAATGCCACATAAAGTTACACATTTTCTCATTCCAGCTATCATGGATGCACTAAGGACCCTTCAGGACAAATGTACACGCCTTCAACGTCAGCATTTGCAAACCGAGAGGCAGCTGGCTTCCTTTCCGGCGACAATCGGGGTTCCTGCATTTGAGGGTGATAACAGGAAAGGTAAGTGTGCGCTCGTGTCAACAAAAGCGGCGACAGACATCTCCAATTATCAATATCTTGTGTACAGAGTTGGATTCCAAATTACAGTCTGCCGAGACTCACTGTAAGATGCTCGAGAAGCAGCTGGACCACATGCGGAAGATGGTGGCGGGGGCGAGGAAGGACAAGGATGATCATACGACGGTACAATCTAAATAGTTTGATAAAAAAAGATGAAACATTTATGATCTTTTCATCTCCCGCACAGAAACAGAGACAGCAGCAACAGCAACCGCCGCTGCCACCACCACCACAACAACAACAGCTGGAGAAACAGCCAAGCAACCCCGACAACCAGATTCAACACGAAAAGCTGCAGAAACTTGAATCGCAATGCATCAAGTTGAGCAAGACACAAAATATGTCCGTGGTAAGATGACGACTACACCGAATTCCCTTAACTGGGGTCATTGTGTGGTTTTTTAAGTTTTGGCTTTATTTTTGACAGATGAAACTTGCCGATCTGGAGCAAAAATTTCTCAAAGAGGAGCATGAGCGTAAGCTTGTGCTCGAGAAAGCAGGCCAGGTAAGCTCCATGTAGAAGAATACTCATGTTTCACCGTTGGATTTGAACTTTAAGGTGGAATAAAAGAGTAAATGACAACCTTTCCACGTGCACAGCTTCAACGAGAGTTGGACCCCAACCTCCGACTCGCTTCCCCGTCTACCGTCCAGCAGACTAAGCCAAAGAGTGTCCCCCAGAAAGCTCCATTGGTATATCTCGAATGTCTTCTACGATGGTCTTGAGGATGAAAATGGTAATATATGTCTGCGTTCTAGAAATCTCCAAGGCCAAGTGAGTCACCGTCCCCAAGGCATAAAAAGATTCCCTTTGTGGCCGGAACGGTAAGAGGGCAATTAATTTTTTCGCAAATATAGCGGTCTCCATTAACGTTTTGATTTTCCTCCCAGTCGACCAGCCCGAGCCACTCGGTCCACGCCAACGTGCAGAGCATTTTCCACATGATGAAGCACCACCATCCTCAGTTTTGCGAGTGGGTGAACGGTATCCACCGCTCGCAGAGCTGCGGAGCCAAGAAGAGCCTCCGAATGGACGGGCCGGTGGTTCCCGAGCGAGACCGGGAGCAGCCTGAAGTCCAATTGCCGGGCTCGCTGTCCGACCTCCTCCTGACCCTTCAAGACGAGCTGGCGCAGATGGGCTTGTGAGTATGACGACACCACCCATACACCCATCACATGTCAACGTTTGGTGTGCACGTGTCAGTGAACATCGGGAGCTGATAGGTCAAATCGACACGACTCAGCGTAGTGAGCAGAGGAACGAACTGCAGAAGGAACTCGAAAGTATGGTGGCCAGGATGGATAAAAAGGGAGCACAGATCATTGAGCTGAAGAAACATCAGCAGACAGTAAGAGAAGTACTTTATTCTACGTTTATATGCCTAACATTTATAATTATTATTATTATTCAAAGTTGACCCAGCGTCCAGGGGGCAGCAATAAAGTATCCAAAAAGCCATCCACTTCGCCAACCAGAAGCAAGCATCATTATCAAGACAAGCCGACCAACGTAGGTCAGCAGAACCTTCAGATTCTCAGGGAGACGCAGAAGATCCGCAACTGCCTCAAGCAAGACGACATCTGCTGGGAAGTTTAGCTATGACTGTCTTTTTTTACAAAATATTTTAATGATCAATTTTTTATTAGCTTTTGTACATTATTAATAAAGCATATTTTCGGCATTTTTCATTTAGTCTGATGGTGCATTATTACTAAACAAAACTTATGTGAAGCACATTTTGGATGTTAGTTTTCTTTGACCAATTTTGGCTGATTTTATACAGCGCAAATAGTAACAATCTGACATATTGCAAAAAGCATTGTTTTCATCCAAAACTAAAGACTTATGCACTGTTTTTTATAATTCTGTTACAAAGCATTGCATCGCTTATTACATCACAAAGGGTGTGATGCAAAGACATTACATTACATTTTTATTAATATTAGACATCATTGTTGAGACTGGATTTTGTTGTGGACACATTGGAATAGAAGTGAATAAAATGCAGATATATCAATTTGTTGGGTTCAGCACCAGCACACCTGAAGTTCTGGGAAGTTATTTTTTATGATTAAACATAGATTGCTTAACATTTTGTTATTGATGAGTATAATTATCCACATTCTGGCAGTGTCATTGATCAGTGTTTGTCTTTGGGAAAAGGAATCGACATGAAAACTGGGGTTTAAACAGAAAATCACAGCAGTTAAGATGTTAAGGTTAGTGCATCAGCAGTTGCCTACTGCTGAGTAAACACTGTTTAACCACACAACCAGTCTGGGTTCCTCTTACGTGAGGTCTTGAGCTCCAACTAGTAGTTTTTTTTAAATATTATTCTCACGGTCATTCAGTAACTGAGCTTTTGTCTACTAGATTAATAAAAATCATTCATCAAGCCCACTATATCAAATTTTATCCTCAAAATAGTAGCCAATGAGGGACACATGTCTAAAGATTTACATTCAGGTTTCAAGTTTCCACCTTAAAATACATGTTTTGCTAACTACAGCATTAAAAATCTTTGGAGTTCATTTGGGGTCATTGTGGACACGACATACCAAATCCAAAAATAAGGGTTTGGAAGAATGCATTAACATACTTGTCACTAGAGAATGCAGTCACATGGTTTTCACATTTTGACTGATAAGCAGAAAAAGACATGGTGAACCTGGAAACAGAGGTTTTCTTTTTGGGAGAGCAATGTCCAAACGCGGATGAAGTAACAAAAATATTCTTATATTTTGTATTTTAAGATACTCCTATGTTACATTAATCCTTGATTTTCTATGTTCAAAGATTGGTAACAAAGAAATTCAAAGTGAACTAGTACATTCAACCACATTTGAGTAGTCATTAACATGTTTATGTTCACGAATATTAAATAAATCAAACTCAAACACTTGTTTGAACAAACTTTATTGGGTCAACAGGCTGCAAAACTTGAAGCAACACTTAAAAATGAAGCAATAGAAGAAAAAAAGGGCACATTTCTTCTTTGTATAAAGCTATTGGAATCGTACCAAAGCTGATGGCCTTAGAGAAGGCAAGAGAAATGAACGGCTCCCCAGGATGTGTGCAATCAGGTCATTCAAGGAATGAAGTAGCTTTTTTTTCTTCCCAAAACATTAGAAATGAATCACTTACAGGAGTGAAAGATTCTTAAAAGCCTCGGTCTCACCAAGCAGTGTCGAATTTCCAATCATCGCAGTTTGCATTTTACCACACAACCGTGAAACTAGAATGGTCGGACATCTTATTATTCTTTCATTGGCCTGTATTTTGCTTCACTAGTCCTATTTCCAAAGAGAGACCTGCCCTATACTTTTGCCTGGGTACGAAAACAAAAAAAACAGCAAGAGTATGTCACATGGATGGCGTTGAAAATAAAATAAAAATCACATCTGTTTACCACCTTTTGGAGGAACACGAGGCTTTAAATCAAGACGTAATGAGAGGGCGACTGTTATTTAGAAAGGTCACTTGCGGAGAAGTGTTTCAAAACAATAAGTACACAAAATGATTTCCAAGTTAAGGCTAGATATGATAGGAAAAAAATCACATAAGCGAGACAGGGAAGAAAAAAATAATAACAGAGTCTGAAATTGGTTATGACTACATCAACAATGTTTTCTGCTCTTACGAACTGAACTGAATAAGGCACTTTTCCTGAAGATGTGCGGGGGAGTGAGTAAGATTCAGCAGATTTGACGAACTTGTGTTTAGGCGTAGCAACAATGCGAGCATGTGACGCTCGTCTTTCAGGAATTCGGGCCCCGATGATGCGAAAGCATTGGCGGACACTTAAGACTCAAGTATTTGTGGAAATTTGGGCGAAATTGGGATGCGGCTAAGGCAAATACTCATTGTGCGTCTTTGGACGGTAGCCTAATGCCACATGGTGAGATAATGAAGGCGATTTTAGAACCCGTAATGCGCGGACTAAAATAATACACGAGCTTTCTATTGGCTTTCACGCCCATACAAATAAAGCTGGTCAGTGCAATGCTTAAGTTCAATGCCAAAAATGGAGGAATTTGGCGTAAGATGGCTCATGGTTTCAAGGCATTCTCTTCATGGGTGAGCGAGTGGTTTCAGTTTGGCGCATAAAGAATAAAAAAAAATAAAAACACACCCAAATTCTACACTTCTATCCATTGTGTGGCAACGTACAATTTGACGAGATATTGGCCGAAAACCAATCGAAAAATACTGAAATTTTCCAAGTCTGATGATGCATGTTTTATAATGATTTGGCTCTATACATACATTTAGCCTCTTTGTTGCATTATCCCAAAAGTAATATCTACAACAAGGATCCACTTAAGCCAGCGTAGGAATTATTTGAGCCTGAATTGATGTGTATGAAGACAAAAGCATCCAGCATGCCAAAAAAGCAACTAAATATCAACATAACATTCATTGACTAGCGCTGAGAAGCCAAAAAAAAAAGTCAACAATCCTTCATTAAGACTTCCCTGAACTTGATGAAAACTTAATAAGCTTGCAACAGGCGAATAAATGACAGCAAACAAAAACAACTAAACAAAGATAGCAGCCCACAGCCTGACAGATCTCTCATTCAAAAACCTTTTTCTCTTGAACAACAATTGCAATCGAAATTATCCGACACAACTCAAGCGACAATCGCCGGTTTCGGAGTGCTAGAACTTCTCACCAAGGGAACTAGTTTAGTTGAGTGGCATTTAGGAGGTTGAAAATATGATTTAAAGCAGCTGAAATTTGAATTTTAACTCAGACTTTCCAGTCCACCTGTGATATACACGACATTGCACTCAGGCAGGTAGAAATAATCATCCTTCCCTCAAGTTTCCTCAAAACATTTGACATTAAAAGGCACTTGACACCCACTTTTATGACAGTCGACGTGAAGGAAAAGTGCAAGCCGCGTGCTTCCAACTTATCATTAAACTATTTCTCTTTATTCCTAAAAATACTGTACAATCTTTCTTTTTTTTTTTGAAGACCACTTCTGCAATTGGACAGCTAATGGACTCTAAGCTGAGGCTAGACAGGAGATGGACTCGATGTTTTATTGCGGGTGACTGCGTTTTAGGGCGCCCGATGAGCGGCTCCGAAAAGCCGAGAATAATCGGAACTTCTAATATTATAAACTATGACCGACATATACAAGATAAAACGGCATTGGGGAGAAGGGACGGACGGACGAACGACTGAAGGGGCTAAAAAGCTAAACTTGAACCTTTGCAGTTGTCACGTTAAACAACTCCAGCGGTGTTTCCTCTTCCCGGAAATGACCGGTTGGTTTCCACGGGGAGGCTTTAAATAACTTTTAAACGGAGTAACGCGGGGAGGAAACACTGGTCGAGTTAATCGAGGGAGGCGGACGGGAGCGTTTTGGTTGGTGGGGATTATTCTGAGAGGTGTGGACCTGAGTGTGCACGAGGGTCTCAAAGGGTGTGGTAGTTACGCTCCTTGGCCTTGCAGAATTTGTAGAGGAAGAAGACCACGGCCTGCAGGCCCAGAACCAGCACGATGCCGCCGATGAAGCTGGCCGCGTCAAAGGTGGAGTTCTTGTGGGGGGCTGGAGAGGGCGTCACTGGGACACTTGTCGTAGACCCGCCTGCAGAGGAAGACATGAATGAAACACAATTGCATGACTGGTATTTTATGAGAGAGTAGTCCCTGCTAGAGGAATGCATGCTGTGAATTTTGATTTTTTTGTCTCAAAATAAATATTTGATACAGTACATGTATATCTTTGCATGAAAAAATTAAATGACATCTTTAGAGCTGATTCTGTAGGTCTCATTTGTTATTTTGTTTGTTTTTGTAAACAAATGAAAATCATTCATTTGCCTAAAAAATAAATGTACAAATCACTGCAATTCATTCTTCTGAAAGACTTGCAAATAACAGCCACTTACTTGAATTAGTGGGTGGAGTTGTAGGTACAACCACGGTGGTGGCATTGTGAGAAGATGTAGTGGTAATGATGGTTGTATTGGCTGAAGTTGGGTCAAAATGACAATTAATATTTCATACGAAAAAATATTCAACATTTTTTATTGATAACCAGCAAAGCATGGCACAAATTCTTAAATCAAACTGTTCCTACATTGTACAGTGCAGTACCATACCATTGGTTTAAATGTGTTTCTCAGTACTGGGTGATTAGATACATAGAATTAATCTATCACACTTGCCACCAATGTTCCTTCTAATTTTTTGTTTGTCTGGGCAGAAAGACAACCTCCCTGAGCACACGGAGTACCGGTGTGAGCAACATCATCATTGCTCGCTATGGGCACACACCAGTATCACACCTGCCATAAGCAGATGCATGTCTACTAAACATAAATGATTTAGTAATAATAAAATGTAATGATTAATATCTTTGAATGGGTGGCCTGGCGGATGAGTGGTTCGCGCGTCGGTCTCAGCTAAAAAAATAAAAAAAATATATATATAAAAAAAAAAAGGGATTTTATTTTGTGCGCTCCATATGATTTGCTGTGCGCAGAGAAGACGAGAGTAGTGCGCAATTGCGCACGCGCGCAGCTTAGAGGGAACATTGCTTGCCACTATCTTAAAATAATTTAGAAAACGGTCTAGAATGAGTGAACCATCCCCAAGATTTCAGAAGTTCTTCCCTGTTATCTTTCCTGCCTGCTACATTTTCATCCCATAAAAGCAAATTCCATATAAATTATGTACTATTTGTTAGTAGTCACTGTTAGGACAGATGTTTAAGAAGGGTTGGTGTTTACTGTATCAAAGTTCTGCAAGAGGGCTACTGAGGGTTACCTGTAGGGAGGGGAGTGCTTCTGCTGCTGTTAGTGGTAGGGGCAACAGGCAAGGTAGCCTGGGTGCTTGGGCTCATAGGTTCTGGACAAGGGACCGCAACCAGGTAACATTGGGAGACAGAAAAAGCCAGAGACACCACAGAAGCGTGACAGTGAAAATATCTCCCAGGTTTCCCAGTTCAAGTAAAAAAAATACAAAACAGACAGTAGAGAGCACAAACAGCTGACAAACACAGGCTAAAAAACACTAAGGTTATTTTTTAATGAGAGATTTTGCATATTTAGAAATTCAGACCCACGTCAGGGTTTAGAATAACCGTCACTTGACTTAAGTGGCGAGTTCACCTAGGAAACGTTGCTTCAATTATTGTTATGTGGATAATTGTGATGCCCGAGGCTCATGTGACGGAGGATTTTGAGACTTACCAGTGCAGCTGGCGTTGCTACAGGTGTGGTTTGTGTCCAGTAGAGTCGTGTTGCGGCAACCGATAGGAACAGGTACTAAAATAAAAGACAAATACAAATGGAACCTTTAAAAATCCAATAAAACCGGGAGTGACAGAACATTTCATCCAGTTTAAACTGCTTTGTCATATAACAAATGACATCATGCAAAAAAAAAAAAGCTGTGATCATTTTTTTATAATGAACTTGGATACGTACAGGAGGATTTTAGGGCCCAGGAAAAAAATGGTGCTACATATTTCATTATATTGAAAGAGTGTGAAATCCAATTACTAATTAACCATGGCAAGGGGACTTTGGCCCTCCGTGTTTCCTGCTACGAATAAAAGAGAGTCACAACAGCAACACAGAACTGATGTAAAGGGAAAAAAACAGTATTATCCTTCTATATCATCAGTCATCTCAATTAACCCATATAGATTAAAACTGGATTTTACTGGTACAAATCTTGTGATTGGGAAGACAACTGGTGGCATCTTGTGACTGGGAACCCCCTACTCCAGTTTTCTTCACTTAAAGCCTGATTAGAAAAGAAGCATTCAAAATTGAATCCAATCATTTTGACTTGTGGTCAATTCTTGAAAAGGCGGTTCTCGATTTTATAACAATGGAGCATCAATAAACGTGCTATTTCTCGAACATTACATGCCCAGGTTATAAAATTAAAAATATAGCCATTGTGCAGTTTTGTGTTCCTCACATTCTAACAAGCAAACCTAATGTCTCCCTCCAGATGGCTGCCAATAAATTACAATTACACAAGTGAGATTGTTCAATTTCTAAACTAATATTGCTTGTCTCTTTGGATGACTTATGCGAATAGGGTTTTTACACATACCATTCTGATCAAACCACATGGACGCATGAAAGGACATCCAAAATTAAAACTTCTTCCTGGAGTCTGGTTTTCATCTTGTGGATTTATCAATGAAGAAATAATTCCACCTCAGTTATCGATACCAAAAATGTCCCATTATCACGCAACTGCAAAGAAACTAAACTACCGAACCACACCTCATAAAGCTACCAAATACAATAACAGACAAACTAACACTTGGCCGACAGGTATGGCTCCCAATCCATTGTGACTCCCACGCAATATGAACACTAGCCAATCAAGATACTTTTAAGTGTGCTGGTTACATAATTACTTTTAAGGAATTTTGCCACATGTTGGTTGAAGTATTTTTCTCACCTTTTGGCGACTTGGCGTGGCCATAAGTACAATTGTTGGGGTGAAGTTAAGGCGGGTTGCTATCTAACAAGCAGCTGTGAAAAGTAGTACCGAGCCTTAAGACATTTACGACTGGCGGCCGGCGGGGCTGAGGTTATTTTATACAAACTACAGATATGACGTCTCATTTGGCTTTGGCCTAGAATACATATCAGCAATCAGGGCAGTGGTGCTTTATCACCGAATAAAAGCAGCGTCAAGCTTGGTTAACAGACTGCAAATTCACTTCTGATGCTTTATGCTGTTTTTACATAGCAGGGTACACCCAAAGAAAATAGAATTATGATTATGCAGAAATTGCTGGCGTTCTTAATGTGAATTTTCAGAATAGGTATTTGAACTATCTGGCGCAAACCGAGTTTTTCCAGTATATAAAAAATGTGATCATTCATTGTTGAACCAGAAAGAGGCTTTGGCAAAGCGTTCTGATGTCATTTATTTTTATCATTTAGCGGAAAATGTTCACCACTTAGGAGGGTGTGGGCCTTCAACTGATAATTGATTCAATCTATTCATGGTTCAAACTGACAATGCTCTTTAACCTTTGCATTTGTTTTGCACAGAGTTCATTTAAGCGTACTGTTTTACGCTCTTATTGAACATTACCAAAGCCAAAATTAAAAAACACATCTTACAGTTTAGTCATAAAAAGCCACCCAAGTGCCTTTACGGAGTGAATGAAGAATTTGAAATATCGTTAAACCTGTTTCAGAATCAAATCCTTATATTGAGCCGACTCGTCAAACCAGCCAACTCACTCGTCTCACTTGAATCGAGTGATTGTGACGAAATATGACCTTAATTCTCAATCTGTGACTCCTAAAGTTTTGGTTTCCCCTCTCTCTGGTCAGCAGTGTGAAGATTAGTCAGGTTTCCTGCCTCGTTTCCTCTCTCATGCTCAGGCTAGCCAGTGTCGACCGAGCACAACCCAACTTCAGGCCTCTACAATTTAATTGCATCTTTTATTGTCCCAAGACCAATCAAGCAGTCAAGATATCAACGCGTGTCGGTCAAATCCTGCATTGTCCATAAAACATGTGACCTCAACTCACCATCAAGCTGTGACCGTTTTTTACTGACACTAATAATCTGCTCTGCTCTTCCGACCTAATACAACACAGGCCATGTTTGTGTGTTCAGTGGCGATTGCACAATCCAAACAAACTTAGACCACCTAAGCAGATTTAAATGGGTCAGGTGATGTTAAAAAAAAAAATACCCTGAAACCCAATAATACTTTGTACATTAACGTCCCTTATGCAGTACACCTATATGGAGACAATTTTGAGTTTTAAGGTTAGGAACATTGTGCTATGAAGTTGGGTGCATTACTTGCCACTAAGCTTGACCCGCTATGACATCAGTGGCACTTCCATACATTCTCTCCATTCCCAGGAATCAGGAGTCTCATCAGACAATTGGGGCCTCACAAAGATTGACCTGTGGTCCGCCTCGTCACACATATCTGACAAGCACACATTTAGGGACGGATACTCACATGATGAGCAGTTGAGCCACTGGCAGTCAGGATTGGCTTCGCAAAGTGTGCAAAGGGTCAAGGAGGGGCATCCATCTGAAAATATAATTTTGAGTTTGATTTCTGTCTTTTACTACTGTGATCTATTTTTTTTCCTCATGAAATTAGTGTTTTGCTGTTCTGGTGTTGTGCTTGGGCAGTCCTAAAAAATAAAATACATCATTTTTAATATTCCTTGCCAAGTAATCACCTCCTGCTAAAACCAGGTAAATCGTCTTTGAGTTAAATAAATTATTTTGACAGTTATATATATATTTATCAAATTATTTCTGTTTGACAGTCCACGTGACATTTCTCATGGAACCCATTGGCTGCCATTGACAGCCCTAGACGTCCAAATGAAATCCATCTGACATTTCATTGAAAAAACAATTGTATATATGGTACACCATGTACAATTTACAAATGTTTGGTTGTTTTTAAGAACATAGTGGACACAAGTGTATATGGCACATCATGTACAAGATTTGCACATTTGATCGATTTTTTTCTTAAGTACAGTTCCCCCTTTGTTGGTCTTCACAAAAAATATATGTTATCGGATCGATCCGTGAAATTTGGTGTCTTTTGGATGAGCTAAGGCGAGCTTCTGACTGCGTGGAAACGAAACTGGATCGACGCCAAACGGTGACTTAGTCATACGCCACACTGCCAGACTATAAACGGAAAAGACTTAAAAAATCAATTTAAAAGGAAGAAACGCATCGTTTTCTTGCGTTAAGGTGTCATTTTGTCATCTGCGTTAACCATCGGACCGCTGGAGGCTAATCGATTAGCTGATAGCATTCGACAACGAGCGAAAGCCTCTGGCCAACTTACCTGAGTCTGACGCGGCTGACGCGCCGGTGAAAACCAGGACGATGGCGGCGACCAAATACACCTTCGCGTTCATGGCTGCAATCGACTAATTCGAGAAGATTTCGGGCCACGTGGCGATTGGTAATTCTGTGGGGCTCGTCGTCTGGCGTTTTGCGATCGAGGCAGAGGTTGAAGCTGAAGCTTCGCTCGCTCGACTAGACACTTCCTATATGACAGGTCACGTGACGCCTTTCTACCTAGGGGGTGGGGCGTGGGCGGGGCAAGAGGCCGACGTCACCAATACCGCAGCTTCTCGGAAATGCGCTCAAGTTTATTGAGTCATAGCATAGTAACATAAATATTTAACAATAGAAAAAGTCACTTCATTTCAACAAATAAATGGGCAAATTCGTTCATTTTATGATCCGGTTATCCTCATAAAGGTCGCGGGGGGTGCTGGAGCCTATCCCAGCTAACTATGGGCACCTGGCAGGGGGATGGATACCTTAGGTTGGTGGCCAGCTAGGGGCAATTTAGAGTAAAAAATAATGACATTTTAAAAGCCTGATTGTGATCTTCTGTTTAATATATAAAAGTGAAAGTATCTAAAGTTAGCCTTTGTGTCCTTTAATTTTTTAGAAACCCGTTTTGGACATCCCTGGTCTATCACCGTTAACCCTTTCAGAGACAGTGGTCACTACAGTGGACAGAAATGGACACTTAAGAGCTTTTGGAGTAAGTGTGAATTACTTCATTTGAGTTGTATTCTGATGGCCTTTTTTAAAACATAAATTACATTCATAGTTGGTTACATTTCATGTTTTAAAATGTTAGCTATAGCTTAAAAACTCCACAGTTTACAACAGTACATTCTTTTTTGGGTCGTTGATTGGTGGTCGGGGACTCTTCGATCTTCTTCAGGACATCGACACCCTCCACCACTTCACTGCAATAAAGAAAAAACACATGAATGCATTTGCAGGTTGCGATTTAATTGTCGAATTAGTTGTGACTACCAACCCAAAAGCACAATAGGTCAAGTCCATCCATCGTGTGGGTTGCAAGGTGATGTAGAACTGGGAGCCGTTGCTGTGTGGGCCCTTGTTGGCCATTCCTAGAGTTCCTCGCTTTGTGTGGGAAAGAGCAAAGCTCTCATCTGAAAGGAGAAGTGAAAGTGAAGTGAAGTAATACTAAAGTAATTCAACTGCTTGCTCTTGTACCATCAAAGGTTGGTCCATAGATGGACTCGCCTCCATTTCCCTTTCTTTCTGGAGTAATATCTGCAAACACAATGGAAGAAAATTAATAATAGCTAGTATTTTCATGTATAATGAAGAAAAAAAATGTCATAAATAATATAATGCCTCACAGTAAAAACACTATTCAACACGGCAGGTACACCAATATAATAGCAACCCCCATACAAGTGATGTTGAATGTTATTATTTTTCTCATGGAGGGTTTAAAAATAGTTCAAGAAACATAAATATTTTAATTTGGTTTGGTTAGGACGTGGTGTGTGATGTACCTCCACCTTGTACCCAGCCATTGGGCACCACCCGATGAAACAGGGAGCCCTTGTAGCACAGCGGGTAGTCGGTGGTCGACTGGCCTCGTTCCCCTGTGCAAAGAGCCTCAAAATTCCATGACGTCCTTGGACATACGTCTGAGAAGAGCTGCGTGAAGAGAACACAACCTGCGGTGAGGACTACTGCCTATCTGCAGTAGTTCAAGGATGCCTTGGCATCACATTCACTCCTCAGAACATTGGAATTATTCATAAACGTAGCACGTGTTTTTGAATTGTGCAGGGAAACTTGAGGATAACCATGAATTTACCTCGAACAACAGCCTCCCTGCAGGCTCTCCTCCAATTTCAATATCCATGTAGACAAACCTGTGCTGGATAGGAAACATTTGTTCGAAATGTTAATTTTTAACTAGATCCCTGCAAGAAACCCTGAACAAGTAATATTACACAACTTTTTTATTCACACTGCGTGACTTAGGCTTGTGTCTTGCCATTACACAATCTGACTGTGAGTTGTGACCATGTTGTGGGAATATCATCCCCATTCGTTTAGAAAACTAACCCTAAACCTGCAATTTTGATTTCGTTGTGATTCACCAATCTTTGGCCAGGTAAGTTGTTTGATGTTAAACCTGCCTTGGTTGCACGGAGATGTTTCAGGTAGTATTCATCTACGCAGGAAGCCTGTGGTAGGTCACACGTGAAAGCCCACTGGTCCTTGGCCCAGGCCACTAAGGCACCGTCGTCACCGATGAACTGACCGTCTACAAAGCACATGACGCCACTGGAGAACTGCCACACTTGGCCACGCAACTCCTTTAGTCATAAAAGGATGTCATATGTTACCGTGCCGTGATAATCTTTTTTTTTTAAAATAATACATTTATTTTAATATCTCCATTAAGTGTTTGCCTACTCATCTTACCTTCTTCGTGCTATCCACAAACGCATGCCAGTCAAATTCAAGTAATGGACTGATTTCTGGTTCCGTAAACTCCCGTGGAAACTTCTGTGTTAGACCCTGTTTGGTGCAAAAACAACATTTTCAAATAATGTGAAAGCATTTGTTTTCAGGGCCAATTACATAAAGTAACCATTTGAATTAAATAAAAAAAATATGGTCAATTTAGACCCGTCAATAAACCTAACATGCACGCAATGAAAGCCCACACAAGGACAGGTTCAACATGCAAATACCGGACAGGCCGAGATTTACATCCCATCCCAACTTTGGAACTGTATGGCAACCATGGTAACCACTTCCCATCCTCAGTGCATACCTCAATGATACAGTTGGCAATATGAAAATGTGTCTCTTTAATCAAGCCAACTATTCTGATGTGCGTTTTTGGTTCCGAACCTGAAAGATAAACGAGAAGCGTCTCATCATCAAAGTATACATGCTTCCCAAAGGTGGTATGGTCCGGCTGATTGACGCTCTGAATCATCAGGTACAACTATCGTCAAATTTTCACTAACCGTTTGTACGTGAAGTAAGCATTTCTGGTGATAAAATGTTGTTTTTATGTTCATCCAGCTATCTAGAGCTAAATATGAGGATCAAATAATGCTTTGGTATATTTGGAGTTTGGCAGCCACGGTAGACGTAAACAAGAGGCCTGTATCCATGGTAACAGCCATTTGGCGGCGCAGGAATGTGACGTATACGCATTAACACATGGCGGCGTTCAACTTCGTTTATGTGCTTCCTATTTGTGTAATTTACAACTAAATGATCGTTTTATTGTAAGTTTATACTGTTATAAATATTGTGTTTAGGTAAAAAAAAATATAAAGCTATTAAAATTATTTTTAAAACACATAGTAGCTTGGCTGTAAAAAAGAAAAGCTTGCTGGTCGGAATGTAAACGAAATGGATCGCGGCCCGAGAGGCGCCTACATTTTGAAAACTCAATTGTTCTCTTATGTGTCCAGTCGCTGTCATTCATCCCCGTGTCTTTTTATATATAAAAACATAGTACTGCAGCAATGGGTGTACACGATCTGTGGTCTATTGTCGAGCCTGTTCGCGAATCGGTGCCACTGTACAGTTTGACTGGGAAGACGCTGGCGGTTGATCTGAGTTTGTGGGTTTGCGAAGCCCAGCATGTCCAAGCAATGATGGGCAGAGTCACGAAGCCCCATTTGAGGTAATAATGTACGCGTACACATCGCTGAGTACACTTTGGCATCTATAACATTCGCTAAAAGTTCGGGATTTTTTGGGCTGAAATGTCATCTGTAATCGAACCATGAACATTTGATAGAATCTTGCTAACTAATCAATGATGATACACAGGAATCTATTTTTCCGGGTGTCTTCCCTCGTGCTAATGGGGGTGAAGTTGGTGTTTGTCATGGAAGGAGAGGCTCCAAAACTGAAAGCAGAGACTATGAGCCAGAGGGTTGCTCACCGATTTGGAGGCCACCAAAAAGTCTGTAAATCATCAGTTAACACCAGCAGAGGGCGCTTTAACGCAGTGCTCCGAGAGGTAGGTTTTATTTTGGAATGTTAGTCAACATAATGTGACCATGTCATCCATCACCCCTGTTTGTAGTGTGCAGAGATGTTGGACTACCTTGGCGTGCCGTGGGTGGTCGCAGCAGGGGAGGCTGAGGCCATGTGTGCATACTTGGACTCGAACCGTCTTGTGGATGGTTGCATTACCAATGACGGAGATGTGTTCTTGTACGGTGCACGGACAGTCTACAGAAACTTCAATATCAACTCTAAAGTGTGTATGGTTACAAACTCTCGCCTATGCTTGAATAATTATCTGATGTAAGCTATCAGGGGATTTCAAAATGAGTAATTGTATTGCTAGAAAATCTGAAAAAAAAAATTCAACATTCTTGTTTATGTCCCAACGACATGATCTGATTACTTTATTATTACTATAATTTCCCTCTTGGTTTCAAAAAACACTTTTTGAACAGTGGTGTGTAGACTTTTTATGTCCACTGTAGCATTGTACATTTACATGTTAGCACTTATCTGACAACATTGGTTGGGAATAGTCCTTCACTTTTTTTCATTTTCACAGATGCTAACACTTTTAAAAATGTCCATGCCAACATACACCATGTTAATTCTCATATTTCCTCAGGACCCTCAAGTGGACTGCTACAAGACCTCACGTGTCCAAACCGAGCTGTCTCTCACCAGAGAGAATCTTGTGGGTCTGGCGATCCTCCTCGGATGTGATTACATTCCCAAAGTATGTAAAAATACACACCTAGGTGGCGCCATATTACACCGTCACTGATATTACCAGTGAATTTTTGATGGAGATCTAAATTTGACTATTTATTCCCGGATAGCCTTATCACAAATTTCCTTGAAATATCTTGATATAGTAATTTGAAGACTATATCGCCGACCTCATATACACACGACTTGTTTTCATCTCCTGATGAATGTTTTTTTAAACTCCTTTTAGGGAATCCCAGGTGTCGGGAAAGAGCAAGCTCTCAAGCTGATAGAATCTATCAAAGGGCAGACTCTCCTGCAGAGGTAGTATTTAAAAAAAAACCTAAAAAAAACATCACCGCTATGAAGGCAACAGAGTGGTGCGATAATGTCGCATGTGGTGATTCTCTCAGGTTCATGCGTTGGAAGGACGAAGCAGCGTGCCTGTCTCAGGGAGTCGTGAAGAAGCTTCCCCACTGCCACATATGTCGACATCCAGGTGAGTGAGCTTTGAACTCGGACTTCTCTTAGTAGCCAAGATAACAGTGGGTTTAAAAAAAATGCTGTCTCAAACGTGTATTCAAAGTCGAACTACAACAGAACCACTAAAGTCAAATACTGCTAATCAAACTTGGAGAACTTCATTACGACTTCAAAACACAAATGGGGTTGACATACTATACTTATAGGAATAAAATATAACAATACTAGAGCAGTTCCTTTTTATCCTGTGTCAAAAACAACCAATATTTTTGCACCTGCTTGAGCAACTGAACCTGGCGGCGACTTTTCTTCCTTTTTTTTCAATAGATTTATTTACTTACTTTATCATTTAGGCTCAGTCAAAGCACATGAACGCAGCGGCTGTGTGCTTTGCGACAGCGATCAATTCTGTCAACCTCAAGATTTTGACTACCAGTGTCCATGTGAGTGGCACTGCTCGGAACGTACCCGTCAGGCCCAGTCCATCGAGGCAAACGTCAAAAGGTATGTGGCCGTTGTCAATATAGCATCAATGTTAAAGAACAAACGTTGGAGTGGCAACTAATAGTGCACATACTGTAGTATAAATTTATTGGTGTTGTTTTATACCCATTCAGGAAAACTCTTGCGAGCCAGCAGTTCCCGTTTACAGAGGTACAATTGTTTCCCCCACGCTTCGTTTTTGAATGACTATTTGAGCGCACTGTTAATTTCAATTTCCCTGCAGATTATCAATGAATTTCTGTTAACCAAGGATAAACCTGTCACACAATTTAAGAGAAGACAGCCAAACATGCTATCAATGCAGGTAAAGTACATTTTGTCCATCTACTTGAACATTTTGCTTATTAATGACTCCGAATGTCCTTTATTTCCACCCTGTTTTCCTTTAGAAATTTGCCTATGACAAAATGGAATGGCCAAAGCATTACACCAGCGAAAAGGTTTTAGTTCTGATGACCTATACAGAGCTGATGAATAAAAAGTATGGCAGAATAATGCCACCGCAAATAAAGCCCATCCGGTAACATCACATTTCATTTTAATCCATCCCAGAATGAAAATATAGGATTTTATATGATTCACTCTTTAGTATTTAATTCAAAAATATTTTTTTATGAAATTTTAAACAATCTTCTCTTTTCTCCTATAAAAAGAATATTCAAACAACGAGTGAGGAATTCGGTTTCCTGCTTCGAAGTCATCTGGAGCACACCAGGCAAGTTAAAGCACGTATACACACACACACAACCATACACGCGCATATAGAGGGTGAGAAAACATCCTCTGGGATTGATTGACAGCCCTGCTGTGTAGCCCAATGTTGAGTTTGTGGTGTGGGGATGTAGGAAACTGCTGGGGGTTGTTAGTGACTGGCTGTGAGGTATACGCCTTCAGAGGTGGCAGATCACTCACAACCGCCGCTAGGTGCTAAACCGGCTTCCTCTCCATGCTGGGAAATCCGTCATATCCAAGTCTTGCTCACTAACAAGCCAGTCACCTACTGTAAATATGTGCTAATAAGTCCAAATAAATTGTGATAATACTCGCCTATTCATTTGAGTTCCAGGAATATACAATTTAAAAATAATGTTCCCAGTGGTGGGTGCTAGGAATTATTAAAGCAGGATTCAATTTTGAACTTGAAAAAGTTGTATGAATTTGTTTTGAGGGTGCTGGCAAAAATCTCACTTGACAGAAACGCAAAATTCAAGTGTTAAGACAAATGGTCCTTTTATTGTGCATATGCTGCAGATCATTACGTGTTTCCAGAGGACCGTCCCGCCGAAGATCAGCACGAGGTCAGGTCGCTGGAGGAGGAGAACCTCTTCGGTGTGGCTTTCCCGGAGCTGGTGGAGTCTTACTTGGAGGACAAAGCGTTAGCTGAAGAGAACAAGACAAAAAGTAGGAATATGTTTGCTTTTATTTTATTTTCAGTCCTTAACCCTTCCAATATAGCCAATGCGCCAATAACGAGTGGACGAAATGTCCTGATCAAAGGCACCTGGAGCGTTGGCTTGTTTTTGCAAGCGAGGCCGTTACGGCTGCTCCGACACCCTGACATGTTAGTTTGACAGCTCAGCCAGCGCACATCAAAGGCTCGGGTGGAGCCGCGAGGTGTCTCCCGGTCTTGATTGTTTCGCTGTCACTTGTTCGCTTGAAGCAGGGTTCGGATTCACCTTGCGCTGTGTACGGGAAGGAAAACTGGCATCCCACATGTGAATATTGAAGCCATGGGAAATCTGTAGTAGAAGGATAGAACTGTCTCACCTCTCTTCACTAAACAAAAATGTCACAAAATGTCTAAATACAGGTTAATTATCGTATTTTCCGGACTATAAGTTACACTTTTTTTGGTAGATTGGCTTGACCTGCGACTGATACTCAAATGCGACTTATGTCTTTTATTTTTTTCTACTCTGATCACCAACAGCTTTATTATTTTTTTTTTTTAGGCCACCGTGATCCAAAAAACTATAAAACATGCCACATTAATAGATTCCTATTTTACTAATACTTAAGCGTCTAATGTTTGTTTCTGGGTTTCTGATAACCATAAGACAGCGGATTAGAAAAAGTGCCCCCCATAAAATGCAAGTTATACTCCACTGCGATTTTAATACTCACATTTAGTAGGTACTGCTTATGTGAATATTGTGTTATGTATTCCCCTTGAAGGTAGAAATAGATATATCATTCTAACATGGCCGTGCCTTTACAGAAAAGAAACCAAAGAATAAAAAGGAGAAGACGCTTGATAAATCCGAGGGTGTTTCGGAGCTCCTAGCACAGATGACCCTTCAGAGCTCCCCTCCTAAAAAGTCAATCGCGCAAACGGCACCTGCCAACCTTCCAAAGATCCAGGAAGTGCTTTTATTGGAAACACCTCTGCGCTATAAAAAGCACCAGCCACTCCAGGAGAATTGTCCTATTAAGCCTCTTTCTCAGGGAGATTGCTCGCCGTCCCCTTCCGCTGCTATCGACGCCCTCCACCTTAGTGACATCGATTGGGACTCTTCATCGTTCACGATCACTACGCCACCGAGGCACGCTGCGACTCCTGTAGGTGGCGACGACAAGGACGTGGTGGAAGTCGAAGGGAAAATCTCAGCACCTCGGCCAGCAAATTCTGGAAGTGAACAATGTTTCAGCGAATTTCCTCTCAGGGAAAGACTGCTCATGCGAAACGCAACCGCAGCATGCCAAGAGATTTCCCCTAAACAACAGGGCACCCTCATGCCAGTCTTAAAACCCAAATCACACACTCGAGAAGACAGCGACTGTCTCAAAATATCAGCAAAGCCGCCTTCAAACAAAAAGATGGAAAGCGAAGCAAACGCATCCGTACAAAACCAGACTCAAACGAATGAGAGACCACCTGAAAAGTACAAATTTGTCCGAGGGGCAGCCTCAAAAGTGCAGAGGTGCCACTCTGAGCCATGTAAGGCAGAAAAAGACACAAAAACCACTGTCAAGAAGAGTGTATGCATGACCGTGGGTTCCTCCAGTGAGGACAGTGATGAGGAAAACCGGCAGATCAGAAATCAGAGAACCACCAAGACCAACCACGCACACAAATCTGTTTTGGGACGACAACAGAAAAGCAAAACTGAACGTGTCCATTGCGTGATTCTCAAAGGTGTGCAAAGAACAGAAAATGTCGTAAACTTTAAAAGCAAAGGCCAGGTAGATGCACAACTCGATGACGTGTTTCCCAATACGCCGTCGTCGCCCATCATCGTCTTAGACAGCGACGATTCCGTCATTGGCGTGGATAGCCCTTTACCGCTTGCCGAGAGACTCAGGCTCAAGTTCCTAAATTAAAAAGAGCACGACAAAAGTCATCATAATTCACGGTCAGTAAACATCTGCAAGTAAGTAAATATATTCAAAACTAATTTGTATTGCTCCACCATCTCAATACTTAAGAACGGTGACTTGCTTATCATCCAATTCTGGCGGTAGGGAAAATGAACGAATGGTGCAATTTCTGAATTATATGTCTTTTAAACACACCCAAGAGGTCTGAGATTTTGGGTTTACAGCCCTCTGCTGTTGGTCCCCTTGATCATGAGTGAGGCCTTGCACACCTTTTCAGACATAAAAGGTCTGGTTTGAATTCGGTGACAGCTGCATCCTCTTCACTGGCTAGTTTACCCCCAAACTCTTATTTTTATATGTTGCATGGCATAATATAAGTTTATAACTTCCAAAATGGAAAAATAAATTTGTAAAGTTTGGTCTCACAACTGTTTTGACATCATTTTAGGCTGCAGAATCCTGAACGGATCTCAGTTTTTGAATGATAGAACTCATGTTTTTGTCATTTTTTTGTTGGAATAATTCCAAATATAGGCCATATACAATGAAATATTAAAGAAACGCACGACTACCATGTTTATTTTACATTACTGAGCTTTTATAAAAGAATATGGGTAGTTTACTCCTATTGTGTATCAATACAAGTATAGTGTGTATGTTCGGTTCACATGTTATAAAACCCTGACAGGCTTTTTTTGTATCAATTTTATTTTTAATTGTTATATAAATGTAATTCAGTGTTTTTTTCTCTCCAAATTGCTGCCCATTATTATCAATGGATACATGGTTTAATGTTTTGTTGGTGTTTTTAATATTTCATTTGGCCTTTACTAATGTTTTTAACAAAAAAAAAGGTCATTTCAACATCGATGTTCAATTAATTACAATGTCGTTTGGAGCAAAGTAGTTGTGATGCATAATAACACGGCCTCCCAAATGTTTTGGGGGTCCTGCGGTGGGCCTGCCCTTCATTAGGCACATCACATCAAACCGATAATTGTCGCCGTGCAGACTTTAAAGGCTCATCTCCCACAAAGGGAATCTAATTATTTGTCTTTCTGTCGCATTATCCGCCTATTAGCCTTATTCGCACCTCGGTGACAACGAACGACGTCCTTCGCGAAGGTCGCATTTTGCCACTTGGGCTTCGCTTTGAACTCGTTTTTTTCCGCCTCAGCTGTGAACCCATAAACCTCCGGAGATGCGCCCGCGTATAAAAACAAAACAAAAAACCCACAAAAAGCAACGTCGTCTCCCCCGAGAGAGCCGTTCGTTTGCCATCAGCATCTGTGGATGCGATTCGCTCGACATGGACCTCCAAGTCGCAACACCCGAAATCCTCCGAGACTGGACGGTCGCGGACTCTTTTCAATCCGGGGAGACACTACAATCCTGCTCCCCGGAGTCGTCTTCCTCCTCCTCCGCGGACTCGGGTTGCTCCTCGCCGGAGATGTTCTTCTCCGGTGGACACCAAGAGATGGGCTACGACTTTCCCCAGAGAGGGTGCTCCTCCTCCGGCTCCTCCACTGGCTCCGGGTCCGGGTCCAAGGCGCACAGGATGGAAGGCAAAACCAGGATGTCCACTAAAAGACGAGTCAAGGCGAGCGAGAGGGAGAAATTGAGGATGAGGAGCCTCGCTGAGGCTCTGCACCAACTTCGGGATTATCTTCCACCGGATTATATCAAGAGAGGCCAACCTATGACCAAAATTCAAACCCTCAAATGTGCCATCGAGTACATCAACAAGCTCTCGGAAATATTAAGCCATGCGTAAAAAGTGAACATTTATGCACAATCCAAAAAAAAGAAGGAAACGTTCTGCTCATTTTGGACTTTTTTGTTTTTAATATACTATAATGAGTGCTTGGATTTATTATGGATTTGTTTAATTGCCCTGCCTTGATGTAAATATTGTTTCAAGGGCACTTATTGTTTTCATGTGAACTGTGGAGAGAAAATTGATGATTTGTAACAATAGTGCCTGTTAAAAAGGTATTTTTTTTTTAAATTCATGTGGCATTATTTGAGACAGCACATGTTATCAGTGCGTTTGTCTACTATTAGATAAATAAACATTTTCATATTCATTTTTGTCGTTTCAATTTGTATTTTGTCATTTTATACCGTTTTATTCTAAACTTGTCCAATCAGGATGTTAAATTGGAAAATAAAGTCCAATCTTGCATTAAAAGCAATATAATTCATATTTGAGGATAGACCCAAATACATGCAAAAATTCCTAATGTAATTCCAAAAGGGCCTTTTATGTATTAGCTGAATCTAAAACCTAGGTCAAACGAATTGGACGTCTACTGCTGTCAGTGGCATCTACTGACTTAATATTTCCATTGGTACAGGTGAACTGAAAAATGTATACAATCAAAACAATGTTACATAAGTGTGCTGATGTGGTTGTGTTTATAAATAACTATAATTTATTTTTACTTCCCTATAAATGTGTAAAAAAACAAACTGTCAAGTTATTCAAGTGGAAGATATTTTGTGTTAGTTTTAATATCAGAGAACCCTAAACTTTGAACAGGAGTGCTGACTTTTTTCGCCTCCTACTGTCCAAAATAGAGACTAAAAAGCTTGTGAATTCATCCTTGCAGGTATACATTTATTGGCTAGACTTTTGTGTTTCCTCCAAAGCCTCATCATTCCATACAGGCTTATGGATGTGCTCTGGAATTTTCTCCATGGCAATCTGGTAACAAAAAGCAAAAAGGTGAGGATTCATAACATCTACGGTTCAGGTATTCAATAATAACTCAACTCACTTTTGTCACCTGCATGGCAACACTTTCAGGGAGGTTCCTTTGAATGTATTCCAAATACACCCGAGCTGTGGAGCCCGTTAAATGAGACAGCTATAAAACAAAAGACAAATTGATATAATACCGCATTGGTTAACTTGTTTACTACCAGTAACTTGACTTTACCTCAATGCACCTGTAGTGTGTTCTCATCTCATACTGAACCCGATGTTTTTTGAAGATGTGGACTGACTTCAGCAATGTAAACCTTTCCATGTCTTTAGGAGGTTCAGAACTTAAACCAGAGCAGAAAAGAACACAAACAGGATTACTATGATAAGACAAGACTTGGTGGGTCGATTCACAGCACATATAACTGTGACTCACACTTTGTCAATGTTTATCCCGAGTTCTTTGGCTGCCATCGTTGCGAAATACTCATAGCTGTCCAAGACGGCTCTGTCGTGAGCTTTAACCTGAACGGTCACCTTTTGGAACAGCGTGTCAGGCTCCTCCGTCACAGTGATCTGTGAAATAAATGGAAGTGTGTGGGGTGAATTGATGATTTCAATGTTGGGGAAAGTTGAATACAACTCACTGGTGAAGACGCCATTTTTAAAAACACTGAGGATGTGTGGAAGGATGAGCTCAAAGGTAGATGCCTCCTGCAAACAATTTGAAATTCATCTATTATTACGTTTTAGACAGCATGCAAATGACATGGATCGATGTTTTCTGACCTATACATAGCATTTTTTTCAAGATCTCAATAATTAGACATATGCCTACCGAATTGTAAGCCATTTCTTCTGTCCTGCACAATGTCCCGTGACTCGGGACCCCTACAAAACATTCATATATTAGCAGACGCAAGGATGGAAGTCACCACAGATCCACATTACGCCCATACTTCTATTGCTTACACACTTGCAAATACGCCCATAAGTGCAATATTCCGCGTTAAAACGTTACCAAATGTGATATTCTGCTCAGTATCCTTGCCAGGGAGCAGCATTCTCTTCGGAGCGCCATGGAAGCTGCCATGTTGGAGTACCACACGAGAAACCGGAAGCATCACGCATCACTCATCACACTGCTGCCCTCTTGTGTCCTGGAAGGTACATAACAACAACATGTGCTATAAATAACAATGCGATCAGTAAAACCAGTCATGGTGACGAACAAGCAAATAAAACTTGAATAATTCATATTTAAAACTATTGTTAACCGCAGGGAGGACATTTTCAACGTGGCTATTTTATGCTTTGATATGCTTGAACGTGACGAGCGTGCGTCATGTGGCCGTCACGTGACCCAGCTGTCGGGGCCCTGTTGCCAGCTTCTATGCTGCGGCTCTGCTGAGACAGTTACCAAGCGATCAGCGACTACAGCCGAGGTAAGCTTCCGATCTCACTCTCGCCACTCTACATTTGCCACACAAAGACCTCAGATGTCACTCCTTGTTCTATCCAGTTGTCATTATATATTAAATGACTAAAATCATTGGCTTAATTAAAAAAAAAAATCGAAATAAGTACTAAACTGGCCGTGCTAGTTGTAGCCGGTTAGCGAGCAGTGCCAGCGCGGATGGACAACCTCTGTTCGCCGCCTTGGCTGGTTCTGGATCAGCTATTGTTAGCGGGTCCGTTAGCCGCCTCTTTTTTTTAATGACGATAATGACAGGGTAACAAATGCGGTCATCTGTTGCGTCATCGTAACCTAAAGACTTGAAAAGGAATGGCCGAAAGGAAAAATCGGGCTTTTGTTTCATGGGGAGATGTTTTGATGCTCTCGGTGGACTAGGCGCTCCACCACCTAGCAGCATTTGAACGTGGATTGTATTGTCCTGCACCGTTTTATTATTACCTCATCATCCATGGCATGCAGCTGTCACTTGGCTTGGATTTAAAACGACTGCAATGACCCATTTTTTTTCTAGATTAATGCAGATGATTTCTGTTATGTGCTGGTTAGGGATTTCCATTGAGATCGCAAGGGAAAAAATACTACTATATACACCAGCCTGTGACCCTAAATAACAGTATCTTCATTTGATCTTAGGCATGTGTCCTCTTTTATAAAGGACATTGATTTTATAGCATGAAAAAATGAATCTTAAAACATTTACTATTGATGTCTAGTATTTGCGGAGTGTTTTACTCCCTTATTGGTTGGTAATATGCCTTCTCAATTCAACAGTACTTTGTTTGCATATATGGGTGATGGCCGAGATACTCAAAGATCTCCGGGTTCAGGATGGAGGACGTGTCCAGAAATTTTGACTTGAAGCTCTGGAAATATCTTGCTCATGTTCTGACATGGTGCAAGGTTAGGGGTTCTATTGCAATGGCTAGACAAAGCGGATATGTTCAGGCGCAAAGCATTCCACAAGCCTTTGTTAATTAAAACGGAGCCTAAAAATGATAACACGAGTCTTGTTCAATTATTCAGCAAGTCGTTAAAATCGTGCCGCTCTGCAGAATAGTCCCGGAATGAGAAAGTGCCATGAGTAATAGATGGATAATGAGGGAGTAATTTAGGCCAGTTTATTAATATTTATTTGCAGCAGTATCTGGATGGATTGTGGTTTAACAGTCTGACAATAAATCTAATAAATGGATACTTAGCCTCTAAATGATCTGTTTGTTTTCAGAACAGAAAATCCCATTTTGCAAGCCATTTTGGGGAATTCTCACTCATTTTTTGTGACCCACATTTTGCATTACCAAAAAGCTATAAAATTAAAGAATAGAATAGCCTTTTTTTATGGACCAAAACCTAATCTGAAAAGAATATCCATTTTGGTTAAGATCTAGAAGTAAAATACGCTAATGTAGCAATGTACCTCCTCACTCATTACTTGTAAAAATGTGAAAAAAGTCCATTGTTCACAAAAAGCGGCTAAATAATCCTGTACGAAGCTTTTATAGGTGTTGAATCTTTGCACTAGTATTGCTAAAGTGGTTCCAAGGGCTAATTTCAAGCCACCTTGTTAATATTTCACAAAAGCTGTGGGGTGTTTATTTATGAGCTTTACTAAGTGGTGCTGCGATTTGTCTGTTTTTCCTCTGGCTTGCCACAGTGGGATGCCCGAGGTTTGCCGGAGTTATGACGTTACCGGGAGGGGCGGTGCTCCTGCGGGGTTACGACTGATGGAAAGGAGTCCCTCCTCCTCCTCCTCCTCCTCCTCTCGCTGCCAGGATCGGATGATGAGGACGAAGCTCGACGGCAGCGACACGCAAACGGCACCGGGATCGTACGCCAGCAGTAGGACATGTTGAGCCGACCTTTACGTGCGTTTCTTTGGCGATCTCCAGTCATGACAAGTGCCTTCCCAACCCGAATTTCCCAACTTTTCTGACGTTATTGGGACCCTCAGAGAGGTTTTCACTGATGTCCAGGGACTCGCATATACTATGCACCATTGCTGTCACACGCTCATCACGGAACCTGTAACCTCAGCACGGGACTCTTGAAGGGAGGACCCTCACCCCCCGCACAAGCGCCCACAAGGTAGCTTCTCCTGGGCGCCACCACGCAGGGATGTTCGCCTCCGTGGAGCACGGTCCGGTCCTCTGCAGCGACTCCAACATCCTGTGCCTGTCCTGGAAGGGCCGCGTGCCCAAGAGCGAGAAGGAGAAGCCCGTGTGCCGGAAGCGCTACTACGAGGAAGGCTGGCTGGCCACCGGGAACGGACGGGGGGTCGTCGGCGTCACGTTTACATCCAGTCACTGTAGACGGGACCGGCCCACCCCGCAGAGGGTCAATTTCAACCTCAGAGGGCACAACAGCGAGGTAGGAGAATTATATTTTCTTAATTTTAATGAATACTTTCCTCTCCGATCATAAAGTTAAAGTAGGAATAGTTTAGATCAGGGGTAGGGAACCTATGGCTCGGGAGCCACATGTGGCTCTTTTGATGGGTGCATCTGGCTCTTTGCTAACCTGTGAGCTAAAATATGGAAATTGCTGTTGACAGAACTGAGATATTACATTTAGAACTGCTTGAATCTTAATTTTTTTTGCTTTAATCTTCATTTTTTTTGCTTTAATCTTCTTTTTTTGCTTTAATCTTCATTTTTTTGCTTTAATCTTCATTTTTTTTGCTTTAATCTTCATTTTTTGCTTTAATCTTCATTTTTTTGCTTTAATCTTCATTTTTTTGCTTTAATCTTCATTTTTTTTGCTTTAATCTTCATTTTTTTTGCTTTAATCTTCATTTTTTGCAGTAGACTCTTCTGGAATGCATCCTCTCATTGATTAGCAACAGTATAAGAATCTTTTAAAAAATAGTAATTTTTTTCCACTTTAAAAATGGTGAAATTACCCCCCAAAAAATGATAAGGCACTTGTTTACATGTATGTATTTTGACTTTTGAATTCGTAGTATGGCTCACAAGGAATAACATTGGAAAATATGAACTGTTTGTGGCTCTCTTCGTCAAAAAGGTTCCCGACCCTTGGTTTAGATGATGTCACCTTATATTTTTGAGAACATTGTTTCCCCATCCACTTGCTATCTAATGTAAATATTTAGAGATTTTGAGTTAGCCTACAAAACTCTAAAATATGCACAAAAATGTATGCTGTCATAAGTCAGGCTACTTCAGTGGTTTTCTTTTGTTACCTATTAAGAGTTGAGATTCAAACATGGGAAAACTGAGGCCCTTAAAAAGGATTAGTCAGAGTGGCTTGGATTTTCTTCAGGTAGACCTTTTCTCCAGACTATCCCGATCTTCGCCGAGTAAGCCTACCACGGCTTGGAGTATAAACCTAATAGGCATCTTGTTCCTGTTTCTCCATTCCTCCTAAGTCTGAGTTAGAGATAATTAGAAGGGAAAGACCTTCAAAAAGAATGCCACTGAAATTGGACCTAGTTTTTCACCAGCCTGACTAGTCTAATGACAAACTTCAAACTTCACAACCTCCTGTCTGTTGTGCCATGCTTGAAAAACACAAGAGAATATTTTTACATCTGCCTTTTTTTTGCTATGTTAGGGAATAATTCCTCTGATTCAAAATAGATCAACACCTCGTTTGACGAGCCTTCTTGCCGCTCCTTTTTTCCCCTCCTGACAGCGTCTATTCATTCCACACCAGCTCTGAAAATATGAGAGTAGCTTGACAATGTCATTGTGAACCATTGTGTTGAGCCCTCCTTTCAACTGAAAATAGATACTACGCCGGCACATTTTGCATTCATAGACATCCATCTTTCTGCCTTAAAGTACTCCTTTTGATGAATTATTTCAATTTTATAGGGTGTTCGTAAAGTGAGAATAGACGCTGTGGGCTTTGTAGGCACAATATTGGAAAGTTTAATCAGTAACTCGACGATGGTTCTCACAAACAAGAAAATAAACAATGTGAATAGTGGGGAAAAAAAACAAGAGTTTAGCCTCTAACTCTGGTTAACGGACTATGTCTTCCGCAGAGACTGGAAAATCTTCCTTTCATCTCGAAGTACACTTTGTTTCGACTTGCCTGGCTGACCATGGATTTGTCTTTGAGTCTAATCAGTAGTTTGCCAATCGCTCGTGGCTCTGGGGAATACAAGAGTAGCAAAGAAGTGAGGCGTAATTATGGAGATTGAAGAACAGATCTAGCCTGTCACGCTTGACCGATTACTTTGCAGAGGCATCTTGGAACAAACCACTAGTACTGTAAATGAGTGGGGCTGCTATGTAAAGAAACAGAAATAACCAACAAATGTTTTATTATTGATGAACGAAAACACACTTCATCATTGTTCTTCAGTCCACTTGTGCTAAAACTCCTGCTTTCTCTCAAGCTTTGGGAACTTTTGTGTCTTTTCACCTTGATTATCTTCACTTGGTCGTTCCGTTGTGTTCTTTCATATAGTATTATTCTCTTATCGTGTACACCCTGTGCTTTCTACCTGTCTGACCTCTTGACACATGCGATGCGCTTAAGAGGAATAGCTTTTACTGCGCTAATCCATCCATGGAGCGGACAGGACGGATTGCATAACCGACTGGACTGCCACGTCAGGAACTTGCCCTCTTGGTTTGCTTCCAGAAACCGTTAGGGCCGATACTGAAGATAATGTCGTTATATAGGCGGGCCTTTCACCCAAAGCCAGCTGGAACAGGCTGCGGCACCCCACGACCCTGACAATAATCCGTACTAGAAATGCATGGCTTTCGGTGGCACGATGGGTGAATGGTTAGCACGTCAGCCTCACAGTTCTGAGACCAATGGTTCAATTCTGGGCTCCTTTTTTATGATAATAACTAACATGCAAATGCTTATCACATAAATATGAATATAAATTCAGCGTCACGTATAACCGAAGATCCTGGCAAACCTTTGTCTAGGTAACCAATGGTCCTCCAGCTATTTCCATGGCAACCCACACTGTCATTGACAATGACAATATTTCCGTTCCTGCTAAAAATGAGGGTCTTGCTCATATTTATAAATATATAAGTGACCTTATGGGAATACAATAAAATGTAGAAGGCATCTGATTTACTATCTAGCACCCTCAGAATCTCCCTTCCTCTCAAGCCAGCGGTTCTTCGCCTTACAGTAAATGAATGAAGCTTTCCAATCGGCTCACAATTCTTTTTTATTAAATACCCAAATCCTCTTACATCCAAGTGAGCGCGTCTTGTAAAACCGTGGCAAAACAATCATGATATTGATTTGTCTAGAGAGTGCACCGTTCCCCTCCTGCGGCCAAAAAGTATGCATTTCTTTTGGCCGGGCTCCGTGCCAACAGCGTTCAGTGTTGCCATGGTCCTCCATGCGCTTTTCAAATGTGACACTGCACCTTCTCAATGTCCTTTCACTTCTGCTGACTGGACCACCACCCCGGCGCTGCCCCTTGATTTGATTTGGCCTCCTCTTTTAACTTGCTGGGGTCAGCTAAGCGACAGGCTCTTTTGACAAAAAGCACCACACGAGAAACACCGTGGCAGCTTTCCAAGGGCAGGAAATATTAATGGATAAGTGGCATCCAATGATTTAAGGGATCAGAGAACCTGAGCAGAGTCCTCTTATCTGATTACATTTAGGTTCAGAGAGGGGAAACATAAGGGAATAAATAAAAACACTGTTGCGTTTCCCGTTGCCTTTAATTGCGAACCTTTGGAAACATATCATGTTCAGTCAATCCTGCAGGGAAAAGTGGTTTTCTTGCTGGCTCTACTTTTCATTGCTTGACATTGATTTAGTTATTCCCATTTTTTGTGCTCGCTCTACAACTCTGTTATTTTTACACAAAAACCACCCCACATAAAAGTGCCAGTCCTTTCCCGGAATGTAACTATTCTGTAAAAAATAAAATCAGACCTAAATGAAAGCACGCTATAAAAACGCGGGTTCACCAAAGCCTCCAACTGCCTGTTTATTAATGAACAAGAACAACATAGTTTGAGGTCTTAATAAGCCACCATATTATCAAATATATATTATAGTCAGCTGGAATAGGCTCCGGCACCAGTTACCAGAAAAAGCAGTATAGGTAAAGCATAGGTGCATAAATATAATTAGTATTTAATACAGATGTAATGGAGACAAATGCACAGTTCTGTGTTATGTTATGTACATCTACTTGGCAAAATGTCTTTGTGTATCTAATGAACAATTCATTGCTTATATACATTATACGGAGCAATCTTAGCCATTTTTATGTATTTTTCTTTAAAAAATAAAATCTGAACCCCATTTGAAAAAAGTCAAAAAGCTTAAAAGCTTTAAATATAATACTTAGGGTCTGTGACATGCTATAGTAATCTTAATAAGTTCACAACTTTTGCACATGTTCATTTCTTCCTTTCTAATCATGATAGTGACTAGGATAATTGCCAAGCATTTGTTTACGTGATTCTCTGGGGTGATCGGCATCATCCCTCAGTGTCCTGCAGTGTCTTATCCTTATCCTGTCTGTCTGTTTCCATGTGACGTGCGATCTCTACCGACTCGCTGCGTCACGGCGAGGTGCTCAGCTGTCTTCCCGCGGGATGTCTGACCAGCTCGCACTAATCTCCACACCCTGCTAAATTTACACTCACATGTGCCGATTAGTCCCACTCTGATGCAGAAGGTGGTTTGGGACATGACATGTGCCCATGATGCTTTTTTTTGGGCCTCATTTAATTAACTCTAGTTCTTGTTTGGAAGAAAAGGGGAAAGCTACCCTAACATAAAGGCAAATTTACCATAAAGTGCACCAGATTGGACCTTTCCTGGCATAAATATGATTTTAAAGTAAATTATCTTTCAGCACAAGAACGTACTAGTAGATCTATGTTGTTGCATGCAATTTTTAAGATAACTTTAATAGCCACATTAGATTTTTTTCAACAGCATATGTAATTGTGCAATGGCTAATTTAACTTTTATCATATTTAGATATTGACATGATAATGCTAGAGAAGATCATGATTATGAATAAACACCTGTTTATTGCAGGGAATGTATTCCAAAACTAAAACGGCCATGAAATCTGAAGATAATTTGATGATAAATAGGATTCGGATTAATTGTGTATAATTTATCATGTTAGACAGAACCTAGCAATATTGCCGTAACCATGACAGAGGATTATGATTAGCGTTATACTTTTGTTTTCCTGCAGACATATGCCAGAGTAAATAAAATGCTATCCCTTTGCGGCAATCTAGTGTAATCCTTAGAACCCCCCTAAGAGTAATCAGTGTTGCAGCGTCCCAATCTTTATCCTCATTAAACAATACCCAGGTGGTGCATTGACACCGATGCAATTTAAATGCTCTTCAATGGAGGAAATTTCCAGTGAAGCACAACAAATAACGCTTCTTTATCGATGTGCCAGCAGTATTATGCGATAACAAAGTTAACAACCCTCTTGGAAAATGTTGAACAAACAAGGAAATGCATGCATAAAACACAGTACATATTATAGGTTAACAGGGAGTTCTGTATTGACTATTTTTCTCAAACTTAAAAGTTAAAATGGTATATATAGGAATCATTTTAAGAAACCAGTTAATACAGATCCTTTCTTTCAGTTGATGACTTTCATGCCTTGAAATGGCTTCTCTCATTAGGTGACCACTTGAGCGATCTTACTCATTTAACGATGGTTTTGCGAAGCGTTGGGATCACGATGAACAAGCCCACCCATTCTACGTTAACTAAGAGGTTAGCAGTTGTCAGAGTCATACTCAGAAAGTGTAAGCCTGGCTAAAACGTGCCCCGTGTTGTGCCTGGGTGCATGTACGACCCACGTGCTTTGCTGAGGGAGAGCGGCGCTGCTCCCCGCTTAGGATTATTCCTCCGGGAATAGGCTGAGTCACGCCACTGAAGAACAGGCAGATAGAAATGTATACACACACACACACACAGACACGAGCAGAAAAGCAGGGAAGAGCTTGAGGGCGGTGATGGGTTCTTTTGAGGTGACACTAAGTGATCCTTACTGCTAAATGTCAGCGATCATTCCTTCATTCCCCTGTTGATCGTCTTTGTGTGAAATAGTGAGCCATATAATGAAGTGGTGATACACTTTATCGTATTAGGGTGAAAACTGAAAAAAAAACTGCATGTTTGTATCCGTTTTTAACTGCAGGAAATGCTCCGTTTTTAAATATTTATGAGTCTGCAGAGTTGCAGGGCTTTCCAACTTCGCCCTTTTGAGCCTAAATGATGTCTCCAAGCAGTTTGGGTGGAACTGGAGCTTCTAAATGAAATTCCACCTTCCTGCCAAAACTAGTCAAGCAATTTTTTTTAACGGCGGCTTTAATCACAAAGGCTTTCCTGTGCAACAACAAAAAATACATCCTTCTGTTTACTTCCTGAAATCTTGCTACGTCAGCATTTACGCGTCGTTGCAGGACCCTTGCAGTGTGTACCGCACTCTATTTTGAAAAATGGATTAATTCAAACCGACATGTTGCCCGATTTTTTTTCCAATGTAGAATTATTACTTCTCACTGCTTTATATACTCTCCATTGACGTAGGAGTCCTAAAACGTCTATTTTTGTCATAAAATGTCGAACCTCAATTTTGTGTAATACATCTGATGATTACAGTTCCTCTGAGGATTTTTCAAAATGAGGTTAACCTACTTAATGATATACTGTATAGTCATTTGGTTTGGTACTAAAATTAGCTTAGTGCTAATGTGACCACTGGTGGCTCACCGCGGTGGGACGTGTGCTTTAGAGAGGTTTGAGTTGAAACATCCGACAGAAATATGGGAAAATTGCATGTTTTACAGTTGTTTCGTGTCCTCATGGCGCCTCAGTTGTTCTAATTTTTGTTGTCTTTCTGTCCATTTCAGGTGGTCCTGGTGCGATGGAATGAGCCCTTCCAGAAACTGGCCACCTGCGACACAGATGGTGGGATTTTTGTTTGGATCCAGTATGAAGGGCGCTGGTCCGTGGAGCTGGTCAATGACCGTGGAGCTCAGGTAGATCACCTTTAATCAATTCCACTATCATCATCAACAACACAAGGTTGAAGTCTTAACATCTCTGCAGGTCAGTGACTTCACGTGGTCACATGACGGCACTCAGGCGCTCATCTCCTACCGCGATGGCTTTGTCCTGGTGGGCTCCGTCAGCGGGCAAAGGCACTGGTCCTCCGAGATCAACCTGGAGAGTCAAATCACATGCGGTATTTGGACTCCTGACGACCAGCAGGTATGAACCGCACTTCTTTCTTACCTAAATTCCCACCTAAAGTCTTATTCTAACGCTTAACTGTCACCGCGTAGGTTTTGTTTGGCACTGCCGATGGACAGGTGATCGTGATGGACTGCCACGGACGCATGCTGGCCCACATTTTGCTGCACGAGTCGGACGGCATCCTCAGCATGTCGTGGAACTACCCCAATTTCCTGGTGGAGGACAGCAGCGGGAGCGACACGGATTCCGACGACTACCCCCCACAGCAAGGTGCGTCTCTCCAACAACGCTGACGTACTATTGTCCAGCTGTTTTATTTACGGGATGCGAGAAAGCAGATGTGCTGCCATCTGTGAGCTCCCTCCCCCTCTAATCAGGGCTCCCTAATGCTCTTATTGCATTGGATTTCCCAGTGCGCTACCAATTTGTCTCTTCTAAGTCTCCTCAGTTCACATTCTTTAATCAACGCTACAGAAAATACAATCGCTCCTTCATATGAATCGTCTAAATGACAAAATCATGCCTATACACTTCTTTTCTTTTCTGTTTTTTTCTCAGTGCACAACCACAAACCTTTGCTGACGGTCAGCTTCACCTCCGGAGACATTAGCCTGATGAGCAACTATGATGACCTCTCACCCACCCTCATCCGCACTGGCTTAAAAGGTAAACAAACTGCACTTTTCCCCCCTCCATGATATGGTTTTTATAATACTTCTGCTCCTTAGATGTGGTCGCCCAGTGGTGCTCGCGGGGGGACCTTCTAGCAGTGGCTGGTATGGAGAGGACACTCCTTCCCCATGATCCATCTTGCCTTTCGCCTACCAGGAATGCCATTGTAAAGTTCTTTAATATCCGGGGTGAACACATCTACTCACTAGAAACACCAGCACAGGTGAGCATAGGAAAAAAAAAACATTTAGTAAATGATGGCTAGAATGATTCATTATTTCATTAGTAAATTAATTGTGATCTACTGTGATAGTCAATGAACTGTTTATTTAGGTAAATATATTGATTTTAATCATTTTTTGTTGACATTTTTGAAGAAACAACAAGGAAAAATCATTAAAAAAAATATTTTTTTAATTTAATTTTTAAAGACGTAGACATTTGTCTATTTTAATGATTTTAGTTTTTAAATTTCATTAAAAACTGAATGAAAATGTTATTCCGCTATTTTTGCATTACAGAATTTCATTTAATCAACATTGCTTTTGCTCTGGCGTGATGCCATGTCCGGTCCACTATGAACATTCACAAGGTCGAACACAAATAAAGCACACCGAGACAGATGAGTGAGATTTTGAAGCTTCTGCAGAAGGAGAGTACGGAGGTGGTGGGTCCGACGACTCTACTTCTATAGAAAATATTTTACTTAGAGCAAGATTTCATGACATACAAATTCTCTGTTACAAAGATGCATCGCGACAGTGACACCGATGATGGTGGTGATACTGATAATGTTAAAGGCTACATATAAACATATAAACAAAGGACATACCCTCTTACAAAGATGCATGGTTTGAAACCGATGGCTGTGATGTGGATGGTCTCTATGACATGGGCATGACACGGATTGAAGGGGATGTCATAGATGTGAAACATTATTTGATTACTTTTCAAGATTATTTCACATGCCTCATGAAAAAGTCCTGCAATTATGGATATTTGGGTTATTGCTGGATTAAGAACAACTTTGAGATACTTGATTTCCATTGGGCATTCATGCACTAGTATTCACCGATTAAAAAGCCTCTATTTTCTTGGCAGCGACCCATTACTACCCTCTGCTGGGGCCACCGGGACTCCCGTCTCTTCCTGGCATGCGGCCCGGCGCTTTACGTGGTGCGCGTGGAACACCGCATCGCAAATCTGCAGCTCCTCTGCCAGCAGGGCATCGCCACTGCGGTGAAAGAGGAGAAAGACGTGGCCAAACTCACCATTCCTTTGCGTCTCTGTTCCTACGTCACTTCCGCTTTTATTCCCACCATCAAGGTAAGATTTGGAAGGCTTATTTTGACTCTTAAAGAAAAAAAATCTTAGCGGTTGGCTACCACGCCTGTTTATCTCCCCAGCAGCCCATTCCAGACCCCAACAACATGCGCGACTTTGTGAGCTACCCGACAGCTGGTAACGAGCGTCTGCATTGTACAATGAAGCGTACGGAGGATAACCCAGAGGTGGGGGGTCCGTGCTACACTCTATACTTGGAGTACTTAGGAGGTCTGGTACCCATCCTTAAAGGCAGACGGATAAGTAAATTGCGCCCAGAATTTGTCATTATGGATCCCAAGACAGATGGTAAAACCGGTAAGACGATTTCATGTCTTTTTCTTGAACCAGCATTGCTTGATTATAAACCCAGACATAGAATAAAGTATGACTTTACGTAAAAAAAGGCTAAACCTGAGTCGTTTTTTCATTTCTTCTTCCTCTTTAGATGAAATATATGGCAACAGCTTGATATCGGCAATGACTGACAGCTGTAATTGCTCAGACTCCAGTGACATTGAGCTAAGTGATGACTGGGTCGGAAAGAAATCTCCAAAGATATCACGGGGAAGTAAATCCCCCAAGCTTCCCAGGTAAAATCACACGCGCTTATTTGATGAATTTACTAACACAATTGTGTGGGTCTGTTAATATAGGGTCTTACGAGTTTGAATGGAATTTTCTACTTGGTTGATGTTTTTCACTGCATGCCTAAACCATCTTTTCCCCCCTTCCCATTTGTGACTTTCTCTGTAGAGACTTAGTTTGTCCCTTTACCAACAGAATCAACATTGATCCCAGGAAATCGCCCAAACTGTCTCGTACTTCCCAGGAAGTATCGAGGTCGCCACGGCTACCCATTCGCAAACCTTCCATTGGGTCGCCCAGTCTAACACGGAGAGAGTTTCCTTTAGATGACATTACTCAGGTACTTGGAAAGTTTTGTTTAGGCCAATGGTGGTGAAGCTATTCAAATTGAAAACTCTTTCTCATGAATGCTTTGTAATGCTTTTCAGCAAAACTACCTTGCTCAGGTCACATCCAATATTTGGGGAACAAAATTCAAGATTGTTGGCCTCGCTGCATTTTTGCCAACAAATTTGGGTGCAGGTAATCTATTAATATATTGTTTTTCTAGATTGGAAATATAAATGCTGTTACTAGTTTTAACTTTAACACATTGAAATAGCATTGAAAATAAAATCTAAATCTGAAAAGGCAGAAAAAGAAAACTCACTTTTTCCCCTCGTCTCCCTTCAGTCATCTACAAAACCAGCCTCCTCCACCTGCAGCCCAGACAGATGACAATCTACCTGCCAGAGGTACGCAAGATCTCAATGGACTACATCAACCTGCCCGTTTTCAGCCCCAATGTCTTCAGCGAGGATGAAGACGACCTCCCCGTCTCAGGCCCTGCCGGTGGCGCAGACGACAACCCGCCATGCACCGTCAACATTCCCATTGCGCCTATCCACAGTCCCGCCCAGGCCATGTCCCCTGCCCAGACCATCGCCCTTGTCCAGTCCTTGCTAGCCAATCAGAATGTTCAACTGGATGTTTTAACCAACCCCACGGCAACCTCACCGGGAGCCAGCAACGCCGTTTCCGCTGCTTCCGACCAAAGCCAAGACACCGTCCTTACGGCGCAGTACACGGTCCCCACCCGATACTCCAGTCCAGGTCAGGTCATCTTTGGAGGGCTGGACATGACTCGCCTCACAGTTGGAGCTGCGCAATCTCATCCGCCTTCACAGCAGCTGCATTTACAACAACTCCAACACCATCAGCAACTACAGCAACAACAACAATTACAGCAGCAGCACCAACAACAACAACAACTCCAGCTACAGCAACAACAACAACTACAACAGCAGCAGCAACATCAACAACAACTCCAGCTACAGCAACAGCAACTGCAGCTACAGCAACAGCAACAACAACTGCAATTACAGCAACAGCAACACCAACTGCAGTTACAGCAACAGCAGCAACAACTGCAGTTACAGCAACAGCAACAACATCTACAGCTACAGCAGCAGCAACAACTACATATACAACAGCAACAGCAATTTCAACACATGCAGCAGCAGCAACAACAACATCATCAGCAACAGCTCCAGCAACACTTACTGCAACAGCAGCTGCAACATCACCACCACCACCAACACCACCAACAACAACAGCAGCAACAACAACAACAACAACAACTTCACAGTCAAATAGCTGTGCCCCTCATACCACCATCGCAGATGTCAGGAGCGGCCATGCTTCCGACCGGCGCCCTGCAGATCCAGATCCCTCACCCGCCGCCGGATCTGCTCCTCGACAGAGGAGCCTCGGGTGAGCAGCACGAGACCCTCCTGAAAATCAAAACCACGCGTTCGGGTCCGCAACTGGCAGAGGCTGACACAGTGGTGTTCAGTGCGCCGCTTGAATTGAGTAAAATGAATCCCCCGCCTCCATATCCCGGAACCGTGGCGGCCGCGGTGGCAGCGGCGGCGGCGGCCGCTTCCATGTCGGCTTCCGGCGCACCCTCAAACGGCCCATCGGGGACGGTTGGGGGCGCCACTGGAACACCGCCGCCAGCTGAGCTCTGTGCAAAGAAGGGAGACTTCCAACTCTATTCCCTCGCTCAGCAACAAGGCCAGTACCCCACGCCATTAGGCTACGAGAGAATCACCACCTTTGACAGCAGCGGGAACGTGGAGGAAGTCTGTCGTCCTCGAACCCGTCTTGTTTGTAATCAGAATGTCTACAATCTGCAGGTGCCAGGAAGCTCTGCCACTCTCAGGGTCACCTCTTCATCCTCATCCTCCTCTGCAGAAGGCAAGAAAATCCAACTGCCGTATAGCTCTGCCACCCTCAACAGGCTTACCGCACCCCGCTATTCCATACCAAGTGGAGATCCTCCCCCCTATCCGGACCCGGCCAATCAGAGCGGCGGCAGGAGTTCCGGACAGAAGCTGGACGCTAGTCTCATCCACAACACTTTAAGGAGGAATAGCCGGGAGGCAACCCTCAAAGTTGCCCAAATGTCAGAGCCTCCGAGGCCTCTTCCACCTAAAGCTAAAAACAACAGTGCGCTGGCGGCGTCCTACCAGCAACGCGTTCAAACGGCATTGTACACGTGCAGTCAGTGTAGCAGCGGGTCCAGTATCGGAGTCACGGCTCCAGGCAGCGCCAACGGAATCGCGGGCGGTACCATCATCCGACAGGATTTTCCTCCAGGCAACGGAGCGCCGCACAGCACCGTTATCGTACACTCCAACAGCGCCACCCCCCTGGCCTCGCAGTCCTCTTACAGCTTGCTCAGCGCACTGGAAGGCTCCGGACCGGCGGCGGGGGGAGGCAGCAACAGAGACCACGTCGATTACGTCAATTCGGCGTTCATCGAGGACGAAACGCTTAATCATTCCCTCAGGCATTTGGCTGTGGGAGGAAATGATGCCTCGGGCCTGATCGTGAAACGGCCCCCACCCTATCAGTGGGACCCGGCCACCACGGAGGAGGTGTGGGTCCCTCAGGAACGAGCCGCAACGCTCAATCCCGCCCCGCACAAGCCGCCCCCGCTTCTCCTCAGCCCCAACCAGCACTTGGACATGTCCAGGCTGCCTTACGTGCTGTCCCCGAAGTCTCCCACCACTCCCGGCGCCGTGTCTTTCCAAGCCGCCGCCGGCTATCAGATTTCTCTCCAGTATCCAGGAGCACAGCTTCAACCGATCCTGACGTCACCACGCCCCTGTTCCTCTCCAAAAGAAGTGGTGGCGCCCGTGTCCCTGTCACAGCAAGACGCAACCATCGTTTTACCCGCTGGCTACCCTGCCAGTCTACCCAACATGACCTGCTGTCCTCTACCACCCATGTACCCCTCAGGAAGCAATTGTGCCGGGCTTCCTATCCCTCCCATCACCCTCCACACACCGTGGGGCACGTACAACCCGTGCCCCCCGTCGGCTAGTCCTGCTGTGCCTCTACCGCCTAAAGCTTCCCATATGGCGTTGGACAAAAATGCTCTTTCCCCACCTCCGTCACTGCCGCCCCCACCTCCTCCGCCGCCGCCAACGCAACCGCCACACACAGAACTGCAGAACCTCGCCGGTTTGCAAGAAGCCACGGCGGAAAGCGGGGAAGGTTTCCAAGAAGTGCTGTCCTTAGCCGAGAGCCCCGTGCCGCCTCGTTCTGAGAAGTTCAACAAAAAGAACCGCAAGAGGGCGGAAGGCCGGACGGAGGAGGCTAACGTGCCATCTTTAGCCGAAGGGAGCAAGTCCAAGAAGGAGGGCAGGACCCTGGGGGACTTCAACTCCCTCATCTCGAGTCCACGGTTGGGCGGGAGGGACAAGAAGAAGGTGAAGGGTCCCAAGGAGCAGCTCAAGGCTAAGAAGATGAGCAAGGCCGCGGCCAACAGCGAGTTCCAGGACAGCTCGGAGAGCGAGCCGGAGCTTTTCATCAGCGGGGACGAGCTGCTCAACCAGAGCCAGAGCGGGAAGAAAGGTTGGAAGACAAAGAGGAACCTCAGGGCCTCCAGCGAACTGGAGGAGATGAAGTGCCGCAAGGCCAACGAGAAGGAGGACCGAGGTCTGGGCAGCCAGGGCTTTGTTTACGTCATGGCCAATAAGCAACCCTTGTGGAACGAGGCCACGCAGGTGTATCAGCTGGACTTTGGTGGACGGGTCACGCAGGAGTCCGCCAAGAACTTTCAAATAGAACTTGAAGGCAGACAGGTAAGAAAGCGCACTCAGGGTTGGGACTTGAATAACATAGATATATGAATATAGAATCTCTTTCGTCTTTTTCTGAAATGAGGTTGAGATGGAATTGTAAAATGTTTCTCCCTAACGTTGTTTGCAGGTGATGCAATTCGGCCGCATTGACGGCAACGCCTACATCCTGGACTTTCAGTATCCCTTCTCCGCCGTGCAGGCCTTCGCGGTGGCCTTGGCTAACGTCACGCAACGTCTCAAATGAGACGCCGCGCCCAGGCCGGGATTGAAGGAAGTCGCTTTTCTGGGCCACGGCGACCCTCGCCGGCTAGACGGAAAAGACACGAGGGGAGCGATGGGATCCCCCTGCACTACACGATGCTGCCACTTGAGTCGCGGGTGCCACGGGCCAGCACTCTGGCGCTGCGCTCCTGGCGGCCGTCATGCAAATAAACGCTGCTCTAGTTAGTCCAGTCGACGCTTTTCGACGAGCGAGAGAAAAGTGTCAATGTGCGGTTTGGTTAGGATTTCTTTTGGATTTGAATAGAAGAAAAGGAAGCAGCGCGAATACTTGAAAACTACACTCTGGTGATATGTTGTTTGTCTCCAGAGCGCACGCAGGTACTACTGGCCACTTCAATCCATTGCTGTACAACACACCACTAGTCGATTTTCGCTTTTAGGGGTGTTTGCGACACCAAATGGTGGACAGTCGGCTTTTGATTTTGCTCTCGGCCATTCCTTTTTCTACTGTCAGTTCACATGAGCGGTGACGTGAAAATACGAGGATCCTTTTTTTGTTTTTTTGATTGAAGGATAAGCGAACAAGGATTAAGTTATGCGTACTGTACATTTGGAATCGCCGCCATTGTTTTGGCCCCATCCTGTCTGCATGCATCGCTTCCATTCAGGAGACAAAGTTGCGATATTTTCATGTAATGACGTTCCTCCGACGTCACTCGCGGCGACCTGTCGTCACTTCTGTGAAGTGCGTGTTTCTCGCCACCATCCCCACTCTTTAACGCGGTTAAAGGAGGTGCAGGGAATATTTTTATACATTTCTCCCGTAATCTCCTCAGACATAATAGACATATCAGTAAAAAAAAAAAATAGGATAGCTGAGTTATTTGGGAGGAAGGAATCAAGAGACTTGGATGACTTTGCCACTGTGTTTAATGCTGTAATACTGTTCAAAGCAAAATTGAATATCTTATTTTGCTGATTTAAAAAAAAAAAAGTCATCACACCAATGAAGGATGAAGCCAGTGGGTCGACTCTCCGGGTGGGGTTTATCGCTTGTCTTTTATAGCAACATAACTTCATTAGTCTGCTCAGTTAAAAAAAAAAAAGTAAAATTAGTTGCAACTAGTGCATTTTTTCCCCATAAAGTTATGAGAGAAAAGATAACACTGCTCACAAAAAGCCCTCTGCTGTTGATATTATTATGGTTGAACTTTATAATATAGTAATGTGACTTTTTGGTGTTTAAATACACTTTTAAAATATCAATACCTTAACCCCTGCCTCCTAAAAAAATTAGAACATTTCCTAAAATCATGATATTACAGTCAGTTCAAATTGTAGTAAAATTAAGACATTTGTCAAGACATTTGCAAATAAATAGAGTTTTTATGATTGATTTTAATTGTAATTTAACTGTTGTAAAACATTTTCCTTGTCAGATCCAATCAGTATTTTCTGTATTTTTTATTCCCATGCAATTTCACAACTCTTTTATTACTCATGGTGGTTTTCCCAACATTTTTCATTTAATTCTGACTTTAATAATTTGAAACCTCATTAGAAATCTTGAGAATTGTGACATTTTTAAAACTTTACTCTCGAATTAATAACTCCCCGCCCCCTTTTATAATAATAATCTCAAAATTACCCTTTGTCACTGTAATATGACTATTTCTCATTGTATCATACCTATTCGTAAGTAGTATTCCTTTTCAAAGGAAATAATCTTATCTTAATTATTCTAAAATTAATTGTTTAAAAAATAGCCTTAATCTTCTAAAGTGATAAATTAGTACTCTTACAACTATTCTGTTGAAATGTGAAGTTTTTCCCTCAAATTTTTGTGCCAAAATACACTATTGCATAAAAAAAGCTGGAAAATTAACATTGAAACTTGTATTTGACCAAAATGAAATGCATGGTGTAAGATCTATTTATGTATAGTTGTGCAATATTTTATTTTCTGGAAAAAAAAACTTGTTGGTTGTTGGCCCACTTTAAAACAATCTTTTACATCCAGCATCTCAAATTGCGGGTGTCTTTTTTTTTATAAGCTCATTTCCTAAAGGAGATACATAACTGTACATTGTGGAGTTTTGAACATTTAGCAATTTATCGCCCCAATTTCTACTAGTTTTACCTGAAGTGTAAGATGGAGCAAGTTAGTGACTTTTGAATGGAGAGGGCATCCAGTACTGTTTTTCGTCATGTTGTGTGTGAGTGTGTGTGTGTGCGTATGTGTTTTTACGTCTGCCTCATCAGTGTTGAATCCACTTTCACGGCTAATGACACGTTTACATCAATGTCACGCGTTCACAAAGTGCAAGCCTCTGAGCTCGGATCTATCAAGTAGGGCTTTTAAAGGTGTTCAACCTGATGTAGACACTGCAGGATGGGGCTTTTCTTTAGGAAAAGTATGTGCTCTGTATTTGTAGGTGTAGACTTTAAAAGAGGGAGAAAGAAAAAAAGAAGAAAAAAAAGTCCAATTTAGTGACTGAACGTTTTTAGTGAATGGATTAGTTAAAGCATGCCAATGTAAATTATTTTATAATTGTATATGTCATGCATCTTTTGAATAAAACCAGTCTGTTGCCAAAAAAAGTCAAAATTTCTGTCTGGTGCAAATGAACAGTTGCTCATCCTGCTCTCGGTTTGCATGAATTTTCTAAACAATAAAGTCAAGAAATATAAAATATATATAATAACATTTGCCTTTGTGAAATCTATCTCAAAGCTATCATATGAATTGTCAGTGATATTAAATATAAAACTTACAGGGATACTGGGAGAACTGCCATAAATTGTTTTAAATTAAAAAAAATCGTGTGCTTTATAATTTTTCAAGCAGCACGTTGACGTCATCAGACGCGGCTCTGTCCGCGGTGCTGATTTCTAGACACGTGACCCTTCTCTTTACTCCCCGTCCCTTTCTATTAAATCGGTTCTCGTCTCTCTTCCACCATTGAACCGATACAAACAACAACGCTTAGCCTGCAGACGATCTATTTTGTTGCCGTTTCTCCCTCTCAACCCATCGCCATTTTCCCCCATATCATTCCAGCGTGGTGCCGCCATGGACAGCGACTACCTAGAGAACCCTCTTTACAGCGACCTCAAACACTTTTGCCGTAAAGTCCAAGAGGCCTACAACGAGCTCAAGGAAGAATTGACACCCTACCGGGATGAACGTTTTTATAGGTACTGCATTTTACGAACAAAGACATGGCAATTTCACTCTACAGACGTCCTCTATTTGGAGGAATCAAATGGAAAGCCATACAAGTGATCATTCGATGGTGCAAAATTGATGGACTGAAATGGTTAAATATGTAACGTTCCTTTTGTGCAAAATGAGACATTCGAGATTGAAAAGATAGTAATGATCTTTATTAAAATAGTCATTGTAAAATGACAATACGTATATAGAATATGCGAATTCAATGCCTAGTAAAATGATGGTTGTTGTTAATACGCATGCGCGACTTTTCCTTTGCTGCTCCGCCCCATTTGAATGACGTCATATTCCAGTTTTCGCTCTGCCACTTTCTACGCGGATGTTGTTTCACCAACAAAGTGTTTTTCTCGCTACAACGCGGCCATCAAAGGGAACATATGGAGCCGTAAGTTTAGCTTAGTATTTTACTCGACATGTGTCGGTTTGTTATTAAGATTATAAAATACAAGCGTGATAAACTAACTTATTTACATGCACCATATGCTTCAGTTTGTTAGCAGATGCTAACTTGAAAGTTGGCTGTGTTGACATATTGATAACGTATTTGTAATTCCTTTAAAATATATATATATATCTTTCCCTTTACAGATTAGCGCCCATGCGTCTGTATACTCTGTCAAAAAGACATTTTGTGTTGGTCTTCGTGGTGTTCCTGGCTTGTTTCGCCCTGACAGTTGTTATTGGAATTGCAGGTATGAACGTTCATTCATTGGCTAGTAACTAGTCTGTTGTCATTCAATTCATAAACTCTTACAATTTTAATACATCTTTCTTTTTAAAAGGTCCAAAGATTATTTCTGAGCAGGTATACAGTGGGGATCATCTTGCCAAAAACTTCTCTGTTAAGGTAATCTCATAAAAAAAACATGAAACTGAATTGTTTTTAAGTACTTGAGCAGTTAGCCAAATTGTCACAGTACAAATGAGGGAAAAAGTCTTTGTTTACTGTTATGTATCACCCTCTTTCATTTAAAATTATGACATCTATTTGTTCACTAAAACTTTTAATCCAGTTTTTAGGGTGATTATACACTTAAGACCCTCTCAACTCTTTCCTACTCTTAAGTTTTTTTTGTATCATCTCTAAATGAATACATTTCTAATTCCTTCATTTTTAAGACTGGACCCTTCAATCTACGTTCACCACCTCTGAGTACATATCACCAGCAGTTGTGGCTCACCTGCGTAATACAGGCTCAACACACTAATGGTAAGAATGCACAAAAGTTCAGGGTTCGAGCCGGTCTCACTCGTGGTTTGCACATGTCAAAATGGAGGCAATTTTTCTGCCACAGTGGGCGACTTCCAGCAGCCTTTTGAGATGATCCTGGACCTCAAGGGAGTGAAGCAGGATGCTAGTGTAGCGCAAATCAAAAGCGTGCGCAGCAAATCGCGAACGCTGCACTGCAGGACCGTGAGTGTCACCTGTCGCGATCCCACCTGTGCGTATTCAAAACATGTCGTGAACACCCTCAACCTGTCGTAGGAATGTGACGAGATCATCGTGCTGCATTTGGGCTACCTCAACTTTAACCAGTATCAGGTCAAATTAAGCTTCAAAGGCCTCGAGGATATCACGTACGATCTCAAGGTCAACTTTGTGGTAAGTGACACACACTGATTTATAGGAGAGCCATTTTTAACGGTTTGATGAGCAATTTATGTGCATTTCAGTGGAAAACCTATAATCCCACCTTTTCCCAAGTTGAGATCTGGTTTCGCTTTGTCTTCGTGTTGCTGACCTTCATGGTGACGGTGAGGGGAAAATGCTCATTTGATTTGGGAGCTGGCACATCAAGATTTTCTTCCCTCATTTTCTTCTCAGTGTCTTTTCGCTCACTCGTTGCGGAAGTTTTCAATGAGGGACTGGGGCATTGAGCAGAAATGGATGGCCATCTTGTTGCCTCTGCTGCTACTCTACAATGGTAATTTCCTCCCATCTTTTTAATATTTACCTTGCGTTTGGAATTGTTGGAGCAGTACGTAACTTGAAATGGCTTGTGAAGTAATTAATTTCTGTTTATTGTTGCTTTCCAGATCCCTTTTTCCCGCTGTCCTTCCTGGTAAACAGCTGGTTTCCCGGGATGTTGGATGCCTTTTTTCAGGCACTTTTCCTGTGCGCCCTGCTACTTTTTTGGCTCTGCGTCTACCACGGCATTCGTGTTCAGGTGAATCCCGCCGCTGTTTAACATAACGCGAGGGCTGTTTGCGACTAGTTGGAAGTCAAAGACCCTCTTTTCCTGCCTTAACGCTTAAACAACAACATTTCGCGGGTCGCCTTTTGATGCCACAGGGGGAGCGGAGATGCTTGACGTTCTACCTTGTGAAGGTGGTCATCGTGGGCCTTCTTTGGGTCTCCGCCGTCACCCTCGGCATATGGCAGACGTGAGTTTTACATCTAATTTTTTTGCCCCGCGGCGGGAATGACTCATTTTCACCTTGCTGGGAATCACAGGGTCAACGAGCTACAAGACCCCACCTACCAGTATAAAGTGGACATCCAGAACTTTGAGGTGGGTCACTTTAACGCAAGTGAAAGATTTGAACTTCTATGAAATGGTGGATCCTCCCAGGGCATGAAGGTGTTCTTCCTGATTATCGTGGTCCTCTACACCCTCTATTTGATCTTCCTGATCGTCAGAGCCTGCTCAGAACTCAAAAACATGCCTTACTCAGGTGAAAGGGAGCTTCAATAGAAGAAGTTACCCTCTCAAAAAGTGTAAAAGTGTTTAAACTCGCATGCGTTTGACTTGCCTGTAGATCTGCGGCTAAAATTCTTGACGGCACTGACGTCCGTGGTCCTGGCCATAAGGTACAATTTCTCGTGAGGGTCTCCGAGTGGATTGAAAGTGGTCAGGCTAGCACTAATGTCTTTTTTTCAGCCTGGTCATTCTCTACTTGCGGTTCGGCGCCAATGCACTCCAGGACAATTTTGTGGCTGAGCTGTCTACTCACTATCAAAACTATATCCTTTAAACTTGACGATATGCTGTGAAGCAGATCCTAACAAATTCAACGTTTTGAAGTCATTGTCCTTAACTCCAGACATACCAGCCGAGTTTTTGTCCTTTTATGGTCTGCTTAACTTTTACTTGTACACATTAGCATTTGTTTATTCCCCTTCTAAAAACGCCCTCTATGGTAAGTAGTTGGAAAAAAGGAGTCGCGACAACTGCTAATAAAGATGATTGATTCCATTTTGTTTAATCTTTCAAGACTCCCAATTGAAGGACAATCCAGCTTTCTCCATGCTGAACGACTCGGACGACGACGTCATCTACGGGTATGGGTGCTTGACTTTTTGTTTTTTGGAGATTCAAATCCAATATGAGGTTGTGTTTCTTTTCCAAAGGAGCGAATACGAAGATATGCCTTTACAAAATGGACGTGCCATCAAAGCAACCACCAACTTCCAGGATGAGAGTGATAGCGACTGATGCGGTAGACGTAAACAAACAGAAAATATCATGTGAATATGTAAATAAGAGATTTTCACAAGGGGATACGGCAAGTGTACATGAGTATATTTTTAAAACTGGACCACTCCTCCAGTTTCTACTGTACTGAAGTTCTACTGTAAATGGGGCATTTAATTGAGTTGTTTTGTTTTGATCGTTTGACTTGCACAATTAGCGTTTCTTAAGTACATAGGAATAAGAGGGTCACTCTGGAAATAAATGGAAAAATATGAGGAAAGTCATGAGGTAATTAGGCTTTCGATTAGGAAAAAGGTGGAATATTGCAATATTCTTGGGGGATTTGGGTTATAGACAATCCACATTTTGTACACTTTCTGTTCATCTACTGATGTTTCTTCTACTTTAATGCTTTGTGTTTGTTATTGCAAGATTCTGTGTGACATGAAGTTTGACCAAAGCTGAGATTCAAGATTGTGATGGTAAGAAGTAAAAGTGCCAAAGCTGCATTTAATACGACTCAGCAAATTGGAAGCATAATATATCCTTGTGAAAAAAATGGGTTTGTAAATGCACTTTTTATTTATTTGTTGGCATTTCCTACTGTATTGCTTGGATTATGTGTATTTGTACTTTATCTACTATTGTTGAACATATCTGACTACTTTGGAATGATCTTTGCCTTGATGTATATCTGAAATGCGGCATAGGAATGTTTTCGGAACCACACCTTCTGGTATTTTGCCATTTGTCATTTTTCCTTTTGTCCAGGTTTACAGGGAGCCAAAGCAAATATCATGTACTGCTCCAATCGATATGGTGCCTTCCCTTCTTGTCAATTATTGGTAATATACACCCGATATGTACGTGCCCTCATCTTTAGTTGTGAATGTTATATTAATTTTAAGATTCGTACTAGGATGGGGGTTCTGGCATTTAATAAATGAGGGTAAAAAAAAATCACCTGGAGAATGAAAAAATACTGTTTCCTTTTATTTGATCGTACATTCTACATATTGTGAAAATGCAGCCAAGTTTAATATTCAGACAGCCAAGCCAAAAACACTGACAATGCAGCACATGGATTTGTTCTCCCATTTTATTGCACAGTTTCCTGTTTGGAGACAAAAGAAAACAAGTATCTTTTAGACATTTTTTTAAACTGTTGTTATTTTCATTCATTGTTTTTACCATCAGTAGCATTGTCCCAGTAGCACGAGCTGGCAGTCTGCAGCCCTGCTCCATTATTCTGCATGATGACACAGGTGACTGGGAAAAAAATACAACTGGGGTTATTATTCAATGCGAGATTAGGATTAGGATGAGATTAAATGTCCCCTGTCAATAGTCACACTGACCAATGTATTTGAAAGGCTTTCCAAGTTTGCACAGTTGACTGAGGCACTGCTCCACAATGGTGGTACTCCACTGGTTCACCCGGAAGTGTTGATAGGAGCTTGTGCCAATTGTTGTTTCTATAGACTGCGGGCAGGACACTGTAAATATTTAGTGCTTCATAACTAGCCTAGTATTGATTAAGATCCCTTCAAAATAAAATTGTCATGGTTCGACCAAACATGCTTGGTTAGCGTATCCATGGCAACCAACGGTACCCCCAAACGCGCCACTATTAACTAGCCATCGAGTAAAATAAGTAATAAATGTAATCCAATTCCACTCACGTCTTTTATTAACTTTGTGACGTCCTCCACGACAAAAGTAGTCTGTTGGCAACAGAAACAATAATGAAGAAAGTGTTTCAATCGTAGTTACGGTACTAGTATTGTATTTTTTTCGTGAAAAATATTTGTGATATGTATCCTAAAAGATGTTTTTTTTATCCGCATAAATGATACTTGCCTCATCTTCACCTCCTTCGTCCATGTTGAGCAAAATAGTTGGGAGTTTCAGAGCATAACTTCCGGTAACGCGTTTACGTCACAATAAACGCGTTTCTATGACATTTGAAGACGAATCAGAGATAAATGTTTAATGTAATTGTCATTATTTGCATAAACGATGTCGAATTAAACACGTTAAAGAAAATCAGACCACCAAATTTTGTATTTGTAATTCATTTTGTAATATTCATGCCAAATTTATTTTCCAATTTTTACACTGGGATCTGCAAATTAGATTAGACAACTTTATTCATCCAGTACTCGGGGAAAGTAGTAGAGGCCAAAAATTAATATTGAAAATGATTTATTGTGAGCACAAATGGTGAAGAAAGAGGACTGTAAACCAATAGTACAGACAACTGTACATTGTCCTTTGTCTAGAAGGGTTTCTCATTTTTGTGTGATGGTGAAGGAGTTCTGATCGATGAGTTTTCCCACTCTCTCCTGTAGCGTCTGGACCACGTCAGTTGTGATGAAGACGTGCGTGTCGTCCAAGTCTTTCAGGATGAACTTCTTCCCCAGAGCCATTGTCTCATCCAGATACAGGAGGAATTGCTTCATGGCAGGGTCGCTTAGGAATAAACAACAACACGTTTGAATATTGCAAATACATCCCACTATAGTGGTCTTTTTACTTACCATTCTACAAGGACACCTTTGTGCACGTTAACCATTTTGAGTGATGGCCTCGAAACCTGTTGTAAGACATATTATTAGATCGCAACCGTAAAGCGCACGATGATGTTCTAACTATAACAACGTCGACATTTAAAAGCCACGTTTTCCGTGTTATTCTCACGTGCAGGACACGCGTGAGCAACGATTTTATTGGCATTGGATGTATTTAACAAACCAACCTGGAATGTGTTATTGTTCAACGCAAGTTTGCGTGTCTCATAATGATGACGACATGACGGCGAAGAATTATGGACAAGTTTAGTATCATGCTAGTGCGCATGCGCGAATACAATTAATCGCAACTGTGCTTTTGGCTTTAAATCAGTTAATCGACACGTTATGGTAAGTTTTTGAAACTAGATTTCTTAAATTTCAGGTTATTTGGAACTGATCCATGTATTTTAAAATTTCAGCTTGTTCCCTAATCGATAAGCATTTGATTTTAGCATGCAAAAGATGAATAAACATATCGATTGACATGTTTGCAAAGCTGCATCGACCCACAGCGTGCAACTAAATATTGTATATAATAATTGTCATTTGTTTGCAAAGCTGCATCGACCCACAGCGTGCAACTAAATATTGTATATTATAATTGTCATCATTATTACTGACGTATCGATGCAAAATAATGAAAATAAAAATGCATTTAAGCAGTTAATGAAAATAAAAATGCATTTAAGCAGTGATGATTTAAGTTATGCATCCAAATAGCTCCTGAGCAGGTCACAGGTGCGTAAACAACAAATAATAAAAACGAAACATATTGTTTTTAAATACAGTGTACTAAGCCAGTTTTGTGGTTAAAGCATACATCATCATTTTTTAAATAAACTACTAGCACATCTGACTTGAGGAAAAATAAAATCAATTTCATATCTTGTCTTAAAAATAATCCATTTGGCACTTGTGAGATAACCATCCAGTTTTCTACTTTAGCAAATGGCAGCTCTTTACAGTCTTATGTTATCGCTTATTCAATATGATCACAATATTCATGGCAAGGAATGTCATGTATTATTCCAATGCAATAATCAATGATGTTGTAAGCTGATGAACGTCAGCGGCCGATGGTGCTGTGCAGAGTTTCTTGGATGAAGCGGAGGCTGCGTTTGTACAAAAATGAATCTTTCCTCTCTGGTTTGCAGATGCTGAGATGATCCACGTCCACCTCGATCAGGTCTCCGATGCCGACATCTGGAAAATTAATTCGGTGAGTAGACTGCTTTTTTTTGGAATAACAAACTTTATATCATTTGTGCATGAGAAGTTGGGTTTCCTTCAAGCTTACTTGCAGACTGTGCTGGGACCACTAGTATCTTGATCATAGGACCGATGGTTGTGGGCAGCCTTTCCGCGAAGCTAAGCACATTGATTTCCTTTTCTTTAGCCATGTGCAAGAAGTTTTCATTGAGGTCGCGCAGAGCTGGAGAATCTGAAAATGAGACCGTTTATAAAAATAACAATAATTGAACTCAAAAGTTTTTTTCTCTGAGGGCCACTTTCAGAAAAATAGGAGGTAAATGCCAATTTAAAATCTTTCCACTTTCATTTGTTAAACAGAGGATCGGAATCGGGTATAAAAAAGGTGTTTTGATGTTTTTAAAAGGTATAACTCATTGGCTGCCATTGACGAAATGCATTTGGGGTTTGAGATGTCAGAATTGACTTTATTATAACTGACCTCTGCAAAGCTCTTTGACCTCGATGGAGGGGAAAAGCAAATATCGGACACTGACGGAGTATTCTGCCATGAAAGTCCCGTGATGGGGAACGCTGTAGAACAAAACGCCCTTGGTGTTCTCGAACAGGTCGCTCAGATCTGGATCTTTCGAGGCATCGATCAGCATTTTTTTCACGAGCAAGCCTGACAGAGACGAAAGGATGGAGGAGGAAGGGCCAAACTAACCCACTTGAGTGATAACACACAGTTGTAGTAGGACTCTAACCCACCTCCCATACTGTGAGCTACCCACACCACTGGCCTGTTTCCAACTCCCGCCATCTTGAGTTTTCTGAGCAGTTCCTGACTCCTGTAGGCTAAGGACTTTCTGGATCATGGACAAATACAAAATGTAGGATTTAGGCAACCACTCGGATGTCGGTAAATCACGCAAAACAGATGGATTCCTCACCTCTGATTCTCGGCTGGACACTTGGCCAACCAGTCGCTGAGGTGGCTTTCGTACTCCACGGACAATACTCTCAGATTTGGACAATCTGCTGCTAACCATGTCTGTCAACCACAGGAAAATGGAAACTCCTCATCGATGCTAAGCAAGTTTGGCTTTGTCACCTTTGGCCAGCACTCTGTATAATCATCCTCGCTGTCTCCATCGTTCTCGTCTTCTAGCGGGTTTCGGTCTCTCTGTCGCCACGTCTTAAAAGCCGCCCCCAGAATCCCGTGGATGAACAGTATGTCTGCTTTGATTGGCTGGCTGGAACTGGACGCGAAAAGAGTGGCTTTGAAAAACAACACAGCGAATGAGTGATTTCCCTACCTGTCGCGGGTTTGCGGGTGGAGGATGTAAACGCCGTCTTGGTACTTCTCATTCACCGTCTCCCTGTCCAAATTGGCGAGCGCGCGGGCCGCATGGGAAGCGTCCATGACATATGGAGACTGGACCATCTCAGCCAGCACTGACAGCCATCCTAGATGTCATGGAAAACATTGTAGCATAAGAAAAATAGATTTTATTTGAACTGCGCCATGACCAGGCCTAAAAAAACAGTTTTATTGATATTTATTGCCCTATTTTGTTGTCATTGGGTTTACCTGACTGGACGATGGCTTGGTGGACTCTATCGTTAAGAGCCAAGTTCCCGATGATTCTCACAATGTTCCTCTGGATTTTCTTCGAGTCTCTACGGAGCTGATAAACCCTCTGTAGGAGCTGCAGACCCCCGTTGGACACTATATGGTCACAGTGGCTCTGGAACTAAGCGCAACAAACATGTTCTAAGCTAGTGTAGGAGTTTAAAAAGACTTGAAGATGGAACCACAGTACCTTGGAGTGATGCACTAAAGCTTGCAGGCAAAAGGACTCGACCTTCTCGGAAGGAACCGAAGTCAGGCTTTGGGCGTAAGGAAGGCCGTTGCCACCAAAACACCACAAGCCACCCTACGGTGACATTGTGATTGTGAATTTCTGATTTCACTACAAAATTCTGAGCTAGCTTTACCCGTTGTGCTGCTAACGCCTGAGTGCTCTCCCTGAGGGCCAGCGAGGTGAAGTACTGAACGCATTTATCCACCTCTGACTGCGGTAGGGAAGCGAGCAGTTGCCTCAGGCCATCCTCTGCTGACGAATTCTGTCAATATATTGAAAAAAAAGTGAATGGTTTGGTCACACAACGGAATATTTCACAGCGATACTTGCATCGTCCAGGTCAGGAAGTGAAGGCGGAGGGAGGAAGAATCTCGGGTCTGCTCGCAATGTCCGAGCTAGGCCCACTGCGGTCCTCTGGTCGAGCACCTGGGCCGCAGTCCGGTATTGGTAGTCTGCATTATTGACGACATTGTTATCTAACCCGTGTTGTTTAATACAACGATATTACTTGTTACTTTACCTTGCCAATTGCAATTATCCACCAATTCCTGCACAGCTTGCATTCTGACCACGTGATTGGCAGACTGTGTCCTCTTGAGGAGTACCCATAAAGCCACCTCGTGTGGGTCCGCGTCCACGTTACTGAGACGCTCTGAAGACACAAAATAATGGGATCAAGTATGCTATGTTAAAAAAAAAAGAAAACTCGCACATCTGCCTACTGACCCTACAGAATCTACGGAAAGACCATCGGACCACTACATCGAACGTTCACAAACCTTTAAGCAAACTTTGTGCCATCCAATAGGCAGCTGGATTTCAGAAGATACAATGTTAATGTTTTGGGTTGGTGTTTACAGTAGTAAACACTCCTCATTCTAAATAATTTTCAAGGAATCCTTCGCATTTCTTACCATCTAATGACCGTAACAGAAGACGCGAAGAGATGTCTAGAAAGCGCCTTGCCGCTTTGTGAAGTTCCCTTCTTGTCGTGTGAGTTAGCCCTGGAGAAAAAAATGTCACTTGCATGGATGTTTTTTAGATATCACCGTTTGTTTAGGATGATTGTCAGCTGGTTCATGATGAGGGAAAATGGCCTCGCTTCCTCAGAGTATATTTTGACCAGGGGAAGTGAGAAAATTGGCAGGAAATATAGCTGAAAGAGGAAGTATGGATGGGAAGTGATGACAGAAATAGTCATGGAACACCTGGACCAACTATTAAAAAAAATAAAGGCTGTCAGCATTTTTACAGAAACATTCCCTTTTTCGTTTGTAAACGGCAGGTCATGGAATCCAGTAAAAAATTGTATTGGTGCAACACTTTATTTTAAAGAGAATGCTTTCTGTACACATGGCAACTACCTGTCAGGTTCTCCTTTTCATCAGAGGGACTCGCTCGCAGGTAGATGTAGGATTTGTACTTCTCCCGATGAATGGCGCTGGTGTCGATAGTCATCGCCTTGTCCAGGGCGGCCACTTCGTACGTGATGAAAAGGCAACCTCTGTCCAAGTGGAAACGTCAGACACGTACATCCACAAATCTGGCCATTTTTCAAGTGAAATCACTTACCCTAAGACTATAGCTCCTGTTACCTTGGCAACCTTCCCTAGGGAGAAAAAAACATTGTTGTCTAAAAACATTTTTAAAAATTGGGGTGCTGGTCCCCACATTTTGAGAAACATTATCTCTAAATACATGACAATTTATTTGTGATGTTTGAGCCCCAAAACTCACTTAAATCCCTCCACCGTAGTGATTTGGTCACTCCTGGTAACCCGGCCGTGCTCAGTCTCCTGCATCGTATCAAGCGCAGTGCAGTCGCAGACATCCTCTTGTTTTGCTAAAACAAATACATAATAAATAAACCAGCTCAACTGCACAGACGTGCTATTCTGCAAATGACTGTGCACGGGGGTGATGGAGCATGTTCATCATGAAGTTGTCATATGGTTCGACATACCGAAAAAACGAAATTTAGCAAATTGTCAGTCACCAAAAGCCATGTGGAAAAAGTGAATATTTTAGTAATAAAAGCAGCCGGCGATTTCCTTGTACTAAACGTCAGAGCTAAGCTGACAGCGAGCTTTAAACTGACGGTGACTCCAAGTCTGACATCGTCTGTACTCCATTTTTATTCACTAGTTATTGTGAATTTGAAATTAATTTGAATATGAAATTACGATCTGAACTTAATATTTTACCGATTGGTGTTTTGAACACATACCGTGTTTTGTCCAGCTGATGCGCCCCGGGTTTGTTTTGCAAAATACGTCGCACAAATTCTACGTCAGCATGGAAACGCCTCCCACGTGAACCTTATGTTCTAAAAATACATTTTGTGACTTACTAAAATCAAATCATATCACGTATTTGAGTAGCGTTGGTTATTGTGTGTCTGTGTGTTTATTTAAAAAATATAGCACATCGATCCATTTTTGACCAATTTCAAAATATTTGACAGGTATGTTCTCTCTTATTTACTAGTTTAAAATTGAAGACCTAAAATGATCCATAATTGAGCATATGAATAAGTGGTTGCACTGGATGTGCCTTGTAATGGCTGGTGAACCTCATGCGTGTAAAGTGTAATTTTTATAGAAAATGGATGAATGCTTTGTGTCATGTTTATTCATTTAATCAATGTGTTGATAGTGTTTAAATATTCCAGACATGCTTATTTGTGTAAATGATGATAGTGAGTAAACAAATGGACAACTTGAAGTTCATACGTTTGCTCCATTTATTACATTAACTTAATGTTATTAACATAATCACATAATACCCAACATATTATGAGCACCTCATTGCCATATTACATATTTTGAAGGGGTTTTCTCCAAACATATTTTATTGATCAAAAATGGCAACATTATTTAAAAAATCTTTATAGGATAATTACTATTTTAATTGATTTTAAATAATGTGCTCTTAATATTTGCTATTCAAGTGGTGCTTACGTAACCCATAATGTGCTATCCACGTATGTATGATTATAGGAGGCTGAATTTTTACATTTCTTTTGATGTCAGGGCTGATTAATTAAATTAATTGACTTAAAATTACTATCCCTCTGTTATTCTTGGTCAAATTAGAAATAATTTTGGTAGATGTATTGTAGGTATGTAGTCACATTGATCAAATATTTTTTGTCAGTATTTCTCATAGTCAAATGAAGCTGTCAATATTTTAGGCAATTATATTTATACAAGCAAAATAACAATTTTATTCAAAAAGTCCCTTCCATGTTATGGCGTGTGGTCAAATAAATCAAATACAGTTTTAGACATATATTTACAAAGTTCAGGAGAGCAATCCGGGCCATATTTCCCTATGTATTTGTCTCCTGGTAGGCCCTAATAATGCTCTCATAAGCGGGAGGAGGGGTTTGCGTAGCCTGGAAGCCCCTCACGCTGTCCCCCCAAAAGGAATTGGGTCTCGGGGGGGTGGCTACGGAGCGAGCCGATCCGGTGGAGGTGGTCAACATGGGCGTGCGAGGCAGTGACGTCTGGCTGCCTTCCTCCGCCTCCCTGGCTATCTGGCTACAGTGGATGAGGGGGTGGAAGGTGGACCCCCTGAAACTGGACTTGTGGCCCAGAGTGTCGAAAGGATCCGGGGTGGACGTCTGGCGATGGAAAGTGAAAGCGGCGCTGACCAGGCTGTTGTTGCTCCTCCGGTCGTGGTTGCCGCTGCTCCGGTTGAATCCCGGGTGGTTTCGACGGGAGGGACGAGTTTGCCGAGGAGGGGGGCAGCTAGAGATCCGGGCAGAGCCCGCTCTGCGGCGGGAAAGCCAGGTCAGGACCACGTAGACCAGGGATCCCAAAAGTAGGCCCGCTGCCACCGAAACGCTGAAAGCTATGATTAGGGGGACTAGGGAGAGAAGATGTTGTTTAGACACTATCGATGTGGAAACAAAAGAAAAAGGCCAGGAATTCACGTTTTTGTATGGTATTGCGATGGACCATAGTCGAAGAAGTCATGGAGATTAATGCAAGAATATCATTTGGGTGTCAAACCTCAGAAATGTGAGCTGGACGTGCTAAGCACTATTCCACACTTGAGCCTCTTTGGAAAATGTCATTTTTCTTTCATTTCAATTGCGCTTCTCTTCAGTGCTGGTGGTTTCCTGGAGTTCTTTCTGTCTGTCTTTCCAACAATAACAATCGCATCACTCTACAACACACTGTGTTACATTAGCGCTCCTTTGGATCAATTTGAAAGAAGAAAGGATTCTATTACAACTACCGTTTGTCATCTTTGCCTCAAAGTGCTCATTGATTTTGGCCAGAAAAAGCTGACCTAAATTCTTCTCAGCTTAAGCCATTGCTCAATACTGGATGTCCATCAACGCTCTTTCTTAGGTGACTGAATTCCGTCAGGTCAAACCGCAGTGAATGACCACTGACGGCTCTCTCACTCAAATTATACTGTAAAAATAAGTGCTATTTGTCTTTATTTTGCAATTTTGAAGTTTACACACATGGGTAAAACTGTCCATTGTTAACGCTTTTGATTGTTTTTAGTTTTCCATCCATACTTGTGAACATTGAATGATTTGACATTCCTATTAATTTAAAACAATTGTTTCTGGATCATTTTAAGCCTTATTATTATCCCAAGATAATATTATTCTCCTAATACACTGCTGCCTGGAGACTACAAAAGCCTGAGCTCTTGTGAAAACACTAATATTCCAAGTGTATATCAAAATGAGAGCAAGAACACAAAATGATGATGAATTTTAGGAAATGTTGTCTTTTCCAAACCCGGATTGAAGTTGATGTTTTGGAATAGCATGCCTTCCTAAAGCCAAGTTGAGTTTATTTCCTTGTCAAATGTTAGTGCACATTTCAATCCACTTTAGAATTGGCGCCCCCATTTCCTTGTTTTCTATTTTAACATCCATGTACTATGTTCATGTTTTTGTAATTTACTAGTTTAAGTGGTTGGATATCAAAATCCATCATTGTGGTTTATAAACCATGTTTTTTTTCCCACAATGAGTGTTTTCATAGAGCGACAACAACAAACTATTTTCTCCCATTGGGTCTCCCACATTGAATGGTTAAATCTGGATGTCTGCCACGAACAACACATCAATTTCCTTTTGTTTACAGCTAAACATTGACTTTGAAAATAATCTTAACAATTGTTCAACCATGTCCCACCAAATATGCCTCGTTTTGAATCTGGTAAACGTATGACACCATATTCCACGTGTTTTCCCGAGAGAGAAACAAGCACAATTAGCCGAATAAGATAAGAAAAGTTAGGTGAAACTCACCAGCATCAAAAGACTGAGCAATTTCCATGAAGAGATTGGTATCATTCACAGCCATGACTTTGCTTGCCGTGTCATGAGAGCACCAAAAAAAAAAAGAAAATCAGGAGCTCTCTTCTTTCTCCCCTTTTCTTGTCTCTTTTTACATTCACTAATGGATTTTCCTGTCTTTCTCCAGAACTTCTTTCCTGTTCCTCTCTCCTCCCCTCTTTCTCTCCACGCGTGTCAGGCTCCCTCAGCTCAGAGGCGCTCGTGGACTGGTGCTTGAATTGTTTATGGAAGTGTGGAAAAAAAAAAGAAAAGAAAAGAACTCCAACACTGTCACATTTCCTGCTTTCCCCCCATGAAACAAGCTCCAGCAGAAGCTTATCTTTCCCGGACAGAGACCCCGGCGTTGGGAAGAGGGAGTGCTTTTCCTCTCTTCCTCTTTCATCATTTCCTTCAGGTTGATAAATATCAACATGTAAGAAGTAAGCGCTTAATTTAACACTTGGTAATGAGTTTTGAAGCCGTTTTTTAGCTTCGCCCTCTTCCAAAAGTTTCAGACTTTCCACACAGCACGCCAGGTCAGTGGTCGTCTGGCCCCATTTGCGGCGACGGAAGGGCCAATAAAAACATTTCTTTCGATAAGCCTGACAGAAGCCCAAAAATGGAAATGCGTTTTAAATCACTGGGTGACAAGTTATCATTTTATACCAGCAGTTGTAATCCCCTCCAGCTGAAATTTATCAGGGCAGACACAAAGAAACGCGCTTGTTATGGTGTTGCTATGAATCTAATGCTGCTTAGGCCACAGTATTTATGTACAAAACACAGACTTATTTCCTTTTTCAGGGGCCGAACGAGACACACAAGATATTTAGCAGAAATATTTTTTTCTCCGTGTTATTGTGTGTCAACAAATATGATGGAAAAAAAATTTCCAGAACTTAAAACATAAGGGTAGTTCCTTTTTTTTCCCATCCAGGAGATGGAGTACTAGTCCACCATTTCATCCTACTTTACAACTGGTTTCCATAGATATTGAGAGATGCTCCTTTGACTGGGTTGTAAATTACAATTGAATTAATCAACTTAAAAAAAGTGGTATGGACGCTTTTAGTGTACGAATCAAGTATTTAATTTAAAATATGACATTCACATTTAATTTTATTAACTATTTATTTTTCAAATATGTATAATACCTTCACCTCAGTCCTTTTGGCTGTTGTCAAATGGTAAGCAAAATTAAAAATGACTTGAGTAATTTAATTCTCAATGTAGAAAATGAATTTGGCCCTCAATTTCGGGTGTTTTTTCCATTGAATAGTTATTCCACCCAAAATAATGCATCAGAAAAGCCCACTTTTTTCATCATTTGATCATTTCTTAGCTTTCTATTCCTGTGCCAGCTCGTAAATGTTGACAGAATGCGGTCACATGGCGACGAGGGAATAGAAAGCCTATGGATAGATAGCATGCGAGCTGAATGCAATAATTCTGGGTGTGATGTCATCCTCTGTTAGTGGGTGGAGCCAAGGTAGTTGAGAAAGGAAGGCTAATTCGAATCTAATTTCATTATTAGAGGTATTTTTCTTGGATAGAAATGTGTCCAAATTATGATCTGTTATCATTTGATGTCCCTGTCATAGCATCTTTAAGAAGATTGTACATCATTTATTCTTAAATCTTCTGCATTTGCAGTGTAAATGTCATTTAAAAAAATAACAAAGAAAAAACTAAATCACCCTTTTAAAAAAAAAAGTAACCTATTGGCCTACGAGGCTACCTTATGTTAATTTTTCTGCCATCGACAGTATTTTACGTCCAATCCATTTTGACTTGGAAGGCTGTCTGTGTCCAAACAGTTGACGCTGGCCCTCAGAAAAGCCAAATATATTCTTTCCACTCACTGTAAAATAATCAAGCACCCCTGCCCTATACGCTCAGCATCTTTAACAAGAGATGCATCCGTCCTGGAGTGGAGGCCAGCGTCTGCCTCTTTGGCACCGAGTCAATTTCATCCCACAACTTTCTAAAAAGCCTGGGAAAATTGCTGACTCTGTTGCAGGGTGGATTAACACAGCAACCGCCGTGCGTTTATTAGATAAGCAAACGTCAGGATGGTTCGCCACAGGAGCAAAACTCCTTGCGTTGACCCTATGTTTGATTTTTTTTCTTTTTTTTCTCCTCTCTTCTGCAGTGGCAGCTCCTTTCTCCTCGGCCGCATCTGCTCGCTCCTGAGGGGCTCTCGACGTTGGAGGTCACCCTGAGCCGGGCTGCATAGGAATGAGGACTGCAGAGGTATGTATATGCACCCTCTAGCCAAATACATCACATTTTCATCTCAAAATGACAATCAGCAAGCAGAATTCTATTCGTCATCATTATATTGTCATGTCGACATGCTGTTTTGCTTGCTCTCACAAAAATAGCCAGTGAAGTGTTGCTATATTTGCTCACACAATGTGATAGTCTTCAATTTGTTAGAGGGTTTAAACAAATGAAAGAAAAATCTAAAATATTTTGCCCATTCAAGGGCGAATAGCATCTTAATCATGGGAATCCCAGCAAATAGAATTTACATTGTAAAAGATATAAGTTCATTTTTCTGGCTCAATAAAAACAGTATTTCCAGGAAGACGTCACAAAATGATTTTAAAGAAATTTTCTTTTTACACACATATATTGGCACATGACGGTTATTTACACTAGCTGTTGTCTGGCTTGAAAATTGTATAGAAAGCCAATTTCATTTTAAATTTACTGGTATAAATCTAGGTCTCAGATTGTCATCTGTGTCTGCAATGTGAAACTTTACTAATTACACACCTGAATCCTTATTATAATAATTTTATACCTTCTTCAAAGTATCCGTCCGTGCAACTATTTCCAAATGCGCTGCTCGCTAAGATTCCCAGAATTTGGATTCAAATCAAGCAAACTTCCTCAATACCGTCACCAAATTCCCACCTGTCATAACCAACAATAGCCCATCGATGCTACCTTGCGTCCGATTGGTCCCCGTGGCGCAGAGCGAGCGAACCCCTTTTTGGTTGGACAGCAGATGGCAGCGCATGCCAACCAGGAAGCGGTCCTGTACGCTGACATCATCAGCAGCATCAGCTGCATCAGCAGCATCAGCATCAGGAGGAGGGGGAGGAGCTTCGCTGACTCCTGAGTTTCTGCAACAGGGATGAACTGAGGAGAAACAACATCCAGACAGACTACTAAAAAACAAATCCTTTTGCGTTTGTGTCGCAGCGGCGATGGCGGGTTGAGAGACGACGCGGGCGACCCGGCCGGCGAGCGGGATGGCATCACCGCAGCGCTACAGAGACTCTCCTGGTGACATTGCCAATGTGATGCAGAGGCTGCAAGGTAGGCGTTAATTGCTTACTCATAGAACGCCGTCTCTGCTTGCGGCACGGTTTGGAGGTGACCCGCCACGTTGGCGTGACGTGGCGAAAAAGGGAAAAAAAAATGCTGACTGCCTATTCAAATACGAGTTTTATTTAAAGATAGAATATATTTTGTTGGTGTTTGGGTACACGCTGATTCACGGTCAGTTGCTATCTTTAGTTTTGCATCGGATGAAAGGTTCACTTTTATGTAGTTTTGACGTGTTATTTGTGAAGGGGATAAAAAAAGGGTATTATTGGTGGTTTGAATTTGTGTGTGGCAGGTAATATGCGATGCATGACTCATATCTTGAATTGGTATGCAGTAGGATTGTTTGTTGATTGATTCGAGGGAATTGTTGATAGTAGAAATAGTCATGGGAAACAATGGAATTAATCAAGGAAAAGATTGTTTCCTTACTGGTACTTAACCTTAATGTCCTTGTGGTACTTTCATTAATAATATGTAGTTGTTCTGCCCCGAAAATATGTCAACTAATTTATTCTGCATTACATTTGGAACACTTTTGTATTTCTCGTAAAGCAGGTTTTTATCTGTTACACAACACAATATTTGTTTTGGTCCAAAATTTGTGTAAAATAAGTTCCGAATTCAGCAACACTGTCACCAGGTGGCTGTTGATAGGTTAAAATGTCATATACTAACTCGATTTAATATTTTATGTTGGTGTTGAATAGTAAATTTATAATAACAAAACATTTAATGACATTACCATACTCACTTGCCCATGTGTTTTTTTTAATGTTAAGTTCTCATCTGTCAAATCGTTTCGATTTTTATAGTTCTGTTATCACCAAACCTTTTCATCACTTTCACAATGATAATCAACATATTTTTTGCTCCTCTAAGACCAGTGAGATAATACTTTGATTAAGACGCTAAGTGCAAATGAAAGAGCCTCACGCCCAGCACGGCGCAGCAGTGGCGTGAAACGGTTGCATTATTTATGCCGACACGTGTACCAGCACCTCCTCCTTCCACCAAAGAGCGTCCTAATTTATCAAGTGTTTTTCCTGCCTGTTTACTGTAGAGTCCGCAACCGCACAGGAACCTCCGTTTAAAGCCTTCAAGGCAGTAAATTACGCTCATTGTAAATAATTCAGCACGAGTGCGGCTTGTTCATAGACGCGGCTTACGTAATTGGCCTATTAGCGTAGGGGCACATGTGGAAGGAAGTCTTATGGCTTTTTTAATGACATATCGCCCATGATGTCTTTGTATTACTATGTCCATTAGGATACGCGTTAATGTTGATATACACTCACAGGCCACTCTATTAGGTACATTGGGTTACAGTCCAGAATGCAACTTTTATGTTGCAACGGTCTTAATACCATGATGCATCTGTAAAAATTATTATATAAATTATAGATGCTAGGGCGGTCTATCGGCTAATTGTTCCAATCTGATTATTCTTTAGGATGCTAAATAATCACATTTAATTGTGTCATTTAAATTAAATTTTTAGGCATTTATGCCACACAAAAAATCATAAAGTTAATCAATTTTTTTATGTCACTTATCATCACAAGGTTCGTGAGGGTGCTGGAGTCTGTCCCAGCTGACTTGGGCAAAATGGGAGCTATATACCATGAACTGGTTGCCAGAAAAGCACACCATTGATGGATTATTTCTAGGCCTATGTGTAACAACATAAAATATTTATTGAGAGAGAGCCATACTTAACTTTGTTTGTGTGGGGCAAAAGTTAGCCAATTGCAATAATTCACACACTTCTCTGCACAAAACTTTGGTTTTACATGGACAGAATCAAAATTTAAGCACGTGATTCCCTTTGCACAAAATGCCTGTCAGGTAGAATAAGGGCGCCGGCCGAATGGGATAGCCTGCCGGGTCGCTTCCGACCCACGGGCCATATGTTTGGATACGCTTGAATTATGTTTTTATTCTATTGGATGGTTTAATTGTGGCTGATATTGTACGGCATGTTCAAATCTGCATATGAATGTAAGTAGAAATGAATCTTTTGATGCGTCGTGCTGCCGAGCCAAAACCTCCATTGGCAATCAAAGGCGCAAACGTGAAAGAGTAGAAAGTACATAAATGTCGTGTTTGCATGCTCATTCTGCCTTAGTTAAGGCTTTATTGACTTTTTTCTGGCAAGGAAAAGCTTGCATCAAATTTCTAATCATACTTAGTGTTGTTCGATGTCAATCAAATACATTTTAACACTGATTAGCTGTATGAACACTCCTGCAGTAAGGAGTATGTTTTATTTATTTTGCCAAAGTTGCACATATGAGCAGCAGATAGCATGAAATGAGCACTCTACTTCCCCCGGGCTCCATTTTGGAAGCTTTCCCTAATCACGCTATGTGACATGAAGACAATTCCAACTTTGGTGCCCATTTTTTTTGAAAGCCTCACGCACAAGTGCCTTCTTTCTCCCTTCAACTGTCCCTTTTGCCGTACCCCTCTGCACTGAAACCCAGCAATTAGTGACACCATATGGTAGAGAATGGTGAGGCCACTTTGAACACCTCCCAGCCTGAACTCCTCCATATGCTGAGGAATTTGCCTGTTTTTTTTTTGTTTGTTGTCTTTTGTTGTCAGGAGGAAAAAAAAGCCACTGTTTCTCCTATTTTCAATTTCTCGCCTGTTTTCGCTCCCAGTGGGTGGCGGAGGCGTTCCATTTCTGCCGCCAGCGATAAATGATATCTGCCTGCCTGCCTGTCAGGCAGATGAAGTTTGGTGCAATTTCACCGTCGGTACATGATTCCTTTCGGGTTAGTGTTGTGAAGCGGAAATGCATTGTTTTAATGAATTCGGCAGGGTTGTCTGATTGCACTGGAGGAAAGTTTGCAAACATTTCCGTTGATTTATCTTCTGCAATAGACCCTAGTATCACCGTAGCCTTTGTAACTGTGGAAAATGAATGAATGTTACAATTACCTCCTCTACTATCTACTATTCACTGCTATCTTAGTATTATTTGCTCACAAGTATTATATAATTGCAGTACCCTTACTCCTCAAAACATACTTGTCTTAAATATGTGGTATGTCTGTTTTGTTGTTGTTGTTCTGTTACTTTATTATTATTATATTTTATGGGTGTCAATGTTTATAATTATATATTTTTTACATGTTAAGTGCAGTTTTTTCATATTCATGTAAGGAAACGGGGATCTTAGTTAAACTAAAATAACATGGTGTGATTGAGATCAGTTTTGGAGTCACCAGTTAAAATTGAATTTTGATTTTAGTTTATACTTTTTCCCCCCAAATTTAGTTTAAACTTGTTTTAGTCTAGTTTGGATATATTTTTTTAATATTATTTAACTTTTTATCAAATGTATATGGCTTAGAGTTAGTAAAAGCATAACAAAGTGTAATGAATACTCAAAAGATTTAAAACCATGATTAACTTACTAATGAATGAACATCCATCCACACATTAAATTATCCCATAATAATGCTGCGAGAGAGAGAGAGATAATGACATGTCACAGCTGCTTAGATACTGTCATTATTGTCAAATCAGTATTCATGAAAACAAATGTAGAATTATGCCCACTCATTGAAATGAAGTCATCGTCCTTTTGATGATTTGCCGAATTTATTTGCAGCATTTAAATTGCCTCATCACAAGCCATACGGCTTGGGCCATTTCAAACCCCAACAAAGTTAATTTGTCAACTATGCAAGTCCATCTTTGTTCATGCCCCTCCCCTGCTAAGTAGCACTCTTTGCATAATCCTGCTAAGAAACACACAACAATGAAAAACATAACCTGGGCAGACTTACAATCTCACCACAAAACAGAATTTCGGCAGAAAAGGAAAGCATCCAGCGCTGCCAAATTCTTAAGCCTCTGATTGTTGGTGAGTCAGGCCCAGACCCCCCCCTGACTGGCACGCGGCCACGGCGCCATGCGGTTGCCGGCGGCGACGCGACACTCCGGCCACGATGGTTGAAGGCCCGAACAGACGGTCACCTTGAGCCGCGCCAGCCGGTTGTTTTCTGGACACTGCCTATTAATCGCCACACGACTTCACACGCAGGCGCCGACACAAACAACCTGAGTGGCTGTGATGCCGTTTTTAGGCCTTGATTGTTCCGCTGGGATTGAAGCATTTAGCCGAGGCTTTCTTCGCGTACGTGCTACGGTGACTCTTGAAGGTCGCTAGCACTTTGAAATGAAGCCACAGAGCCTTAGACCTGCGGTGATTGATGATTGGCAGATTTTTACCTTTTTCTTCTTTAGATTTTTAATCTTAATCTATTTCCAACTCCAAGCCGAACTGTAGTATTTGTGTCCTAACAGTTAAGTTGAGTCCATGAAATTATAAAAGGTCAAGCTGGATGACCTGCTTTTAAAAAAAAAAACTTTAAACTAGTATTTTTTTTTACAATAGTATCCACCCATTAAATTAGTTTTAATTTATTTAACTTAATTTAAATAAATTTTCATTTCATTAACTAAATTTATTAAACTAATTTAATTTAGCAGTTTGCACCTTCTTATATTTTCGGACCTTGTTGTGCTTCCCGTGTCTCTGTGGGTTTTCTCTGGGTGCTCCAGTTTGAACACCCTCAATTGTCCTTAAGTATGAATGTGAGTGTACATGGTTGTTTGTATTATCACACCCTGTGATTGGCTGGCCTCCAATTCTGGGTGTCCATCGCCTATTGCCCACAGTTGTCTGGGATAGGCTCCAGCGCCCCCGCGGAAAGTCGAGACAACGCAAACTCATGAGGTTTAGTGTGAGCTCTTTGGGGCGGAATCCGGTACTCGGACGTTTGGTCGCTGGACGTTTGGTCGCCGGACGTTTGGTCACCCGGACGTTTGACAACATGATGGACAGTTTACTGTTGAAACCAGCTCTCAAAATTATATTCATGAAGAGAGACAGTTTAATATCTAAATATCTACTGTTGAAAACAGCTCTCAAAATTATATTCACCCGGGCGACCAAACGTCCGGACGACCAAACGTCTGACGACCAAACGTCCGACGACCAAACGTCCGGCGACCAAACGTCCGGCGACCAAACGTCCGGCGACCAAACGTCGGGTCGTATAATACCAGCATGGATTCCTTTTCCCTCCACATAAAGGCTTATTGGCCTTGTCTGATTCTGAATTCTGCTTAGGCATGCGCGATGGCATTGTACGCAATCCAAGGGAGTGTCTCATTGACATTTCACGCTTCTTATCAGATTGTAATCTGATTGAGCCCGCCGGCCATTCAAGGCTGGATTCGTAAAAGCACGCACGTTCGCTCCTTGGTGGCCGTGAGTGAAAAAAAAATTCACTTGTCTTGAGCCTAAATGCCACATCCTGACTGATGACCCCCAGCTTCAAGATACAATTTGTTGTGTATCCTGAAGACCATTTGATCAAATCAGACACTGATCTGTCAGGTAAAAAGGCATCACTGATGCATCAATACAACCCCCCCTGAATTTATTTTCTATCTACGTACGACGTAAACTGTCAGATGGGGCCACCAGATGTTTCTGGCCAATGTTAAAATACAATGTCTTCGTAGATAGCATCCGAACAGCGCGTTTTGTGCGCCCCATTGAGCCCCTCTCTCCCTAATACATTGGCTCCCTTGATCGGTCTTATCTTGCCCACCCAGCCACCTCCTTCCCCCCTTTTTATTTTTTGACTGTCACCTTGTGATTGGGTGGGAGGAAATTTGGCCACCGGTGCTTTATTGAGCAAGTTTCTTCTTGAAGATAGAGGTGGCGCTCTGACCTCTGAGCTGTCCAGATAACAGTTGGGAGCGGGAAAGTCATTTTTTTTAGTCTTCGGGGGCACCTTTTGAATGATTTGATTATGTTTCGGTATTCTGCAGAGGTCCTCGGACAGGATTCTTTTCTTCTTGGCGGTTATATTGAGGTTCTAAAACAATAATTGAACATTCAGTTTGAAATATGTTGGCCGGAGAATATAAATATTTAACTCGTGCCGTTGAAAGTTGCACTTTTGTCACCTAAAAATTCTAATCAATTTTAAGATAAGATGAACGAAAATGAATAAATGTTGCTTTGAGTAAACATAGTGACAATGTTGCAAACGTACAAGCAGTTTTAATGTTTGTTTTTTAAACACCGAATAATTTAAACCATTCAAACATTGTTCCATTCACATTCTGTTTGTCAACAGTCATCCAAAAATTTATTTCTACGTCTAAAAATCGATTGACCGAAATTAGGATTTCACTTGTCTGTGAATGGTAATTTTTTCAAACTATTGTTATGACTAAATAACACCTGGAGATGGCGGTGTTGTGTATTATTGGTTTTGCGGTAAACAGCTTTTGTAGCAAAAGATTAGGGCCTGGATCTTGACCTTTGCAAATAAGAGGTCAACAAGTCGGACATGTTTACGCACCTCAAATGCAAAAACAGTCTGTACATCTTTATTATTAATGAAATACATGTTCATTTCCTTTTTAAAAAGGGCAGATTTTGACCTCCTTTTGGTCCAAAACACTGATTATTAAAGAACTGAACTTTGGTTAATTAAAAGGAAACAAGCAGCAGTTTCTCATCAATCAAAAAGAACATTAAAGCAGTACTGCAATCAGTACATGTCGACAAAGCCGCCCTAATAAACCTTTTGTTCAGGATATTGAAATCATTTTCAATGCTTTTCCACCGAGACGCAAGTTAGCGCCGCTGTCAGATAGGACCGGATTTATCTGGATTTAATTATTTGCAGTTTTTTCTTCTTCCCGCGGTAACCGAATTTCCAGCAGTGATTCAGTTAGCGTTGCTGACGCCTGCGCTTTCACTTACTTAGCGGTCCCTGTAATGCTTGGCGGGCTGCTCCCTGGACCCGGATAAAGAGCTTAGACTGTCTGACCCAGTCGCTCGACGATACGTTCACAGGGACAGCCACACGAGTTCAAACATATTTTCCATATTTTGTATTGAATTGAATGCTTTTGTTGTCATTATTCAAGCAGAGTTGCGTTTTCAGCCGAGTTGCATTTCAGTGATGAATCCCGCTGTAGTCTTTCCGCGACATACATTTGTGTGAATGAACCCTTTCAGGCAGGAATTACCAAGATTTTTTTTTCTGTGTATGTTCATTGGCCCCTCCCACTAATGGCAGACGAGTTATACTGGTGTATCTTTTTTATTCATTTAGTTTTTTTTATTAATGTTGTTCAGTTATTCAGTTATTTTTAGGTTAGATTAGATTGAACTTTGTTCATCCCGTACTGGGGAATTTTTTAATGACCAGAAAATAGTCACTTTTTCTGCAAAGGGATGCAGGTGGCCAAATTGTTTTAATGACGCTATTGTTAGCGAGGCTTTCACCAACATTTGGACATGATTTGTCTGCGGCTCCTCAGCACATCTGCTGGTGAAAAGGGAGTGCCACTGCTTGTTTTGATAATCACTTTGACTTGTGTACCCCTTCTTCTCGCCCTATTTAATGCACCCGCGATGATGACTGAAATGTAATTAGCCCTACTAATGGGCCAGTGTTTGGATTTCCTTCTCTTGCACTTCTACGTCGGGGGTACAAATGCAGTGGGCTGCTGAATGTCAAAGCTGAAGGGCCTAAGTGAGGCTCTTTTTTCCTTTTTTTAATGACAGATCTCAATTTAAGAGCTCTGGCAGGAAGTGCTGAGAAGAGTTTTTTTTTCATTTAATGAGGCATTGTGGGCTTGAAAGAGAAGAGCCGGAATATTGGACGTCAAAAGGGCTTCCAATTTGTAATCATCTATTTGTACTGTGTAAGATGAACGTGCGTGGCTCGCTATTTAGCGCAGGATCGCTTTAACGGGAAAGTTCCATTAATGTTCTGCTGGAGCGAAAGATGCATTAGTGTCTCTTTTGTGGCTTTGTTTTGTACTAGTGAAACTGACCATTTACACCTGCATCATCTGTGAGTCACATCACACGAGCCTTTATGGAAAAATAGAGACACTAACAAATAGTGATGTCATCGTGGAGACGCTTTTAAAGCTAAAACTTTCAAACGAAAGACGCACCAAAATATACAGATAGATAGAATCGGAGTGCACCCATCACTACTTTTGTGTTTTTTTTCCTCAAAATTTTGGCTGCATTTATGCATCACACTGCCCCCTATTTCATGATTCCATATACTATATATAATGTTTATATCACTGGCATTTCAATAGGGTCAAAAATGAAAATCAATACAAAATAGAGGGTTCTGAATTCTTTATCCCATTGTGACAAAAGCTTACAAGAACTTTTTTTTACATTAGGGAATCTAGGTTAAACTCATTAACCTACTATACGTCCTTCAAGTCCGCAGTCAAACAGATAAAGAGTAGCAAAATACATTTAATTACTCTGTACTAGCACTTACCTACTTGGAAAGTAACATAGCCATCGGCTTCAACAAGGCTTTAAATATATGTTGGCGAGACGTCTTATACGGCTATAAATGACACCCTATCCCTTACAACCCTGCCTTTAGAAGCAGTTTAACTGAATCACAGTTACTGTCTTCTCCCCTTTGTGCTCTTTTTTCCCCTTATAATTACACGCTTCCAAAAAAAACCTCGACCTGTCCTCAAGGTGGGGCTGTGCCCCCGACGAGACCCGAAAAAGAGGCTTTATACTGCGGAGAATTCCAACCCAAACACCCTGTGGCTGGAATGATAACAATGTGAGCAGAAGCTGCAGTATTCCCCCCTGCAGCGGGCCTTTTGTGTTTTTCTTTAATAGTCGAAAAGAGCGGTTCCTCCGCTCCTCACGAAGCCGTGCTGACCCACGTTGAACTCCCCCACCCACCACCTCGGGGAAGGGCTCCGATGTGCGTGGGGCTCTCCATTAGGGATCCCGAACTGGCAAGCAGCTGCGCCTCTAGCTTGGTTCAACCCTTCTTTCTGCTTTTCTCCTGTTAGAGCAAATCCAAAAAACACTCCAGAGGGCCGCAGCCCCAAGGCCTCCGTTGGTTTTTTCCAATGTAGCGCACTAGAAGGGGGAAGTGATTGTGTTTTAGCGTGTGTACACACCTGCTCGCATTCCCAGAATGCTCGCGGGGTGATGCCTAACAAATCCCGCCGTCTCGTTAGGATTTTATCCTGGGGTTGTTTCCCTCATCGAGGGCTGGGAACCTCTGGTTACCTCACGATGTGACACGATGGGCTGCGTGGGTCAGGAAATCATTCAGTGAACAAAATCAACAGAAAATGACCTGTAGTTGCCCTAAAATAAACCGAAATTGACCTGAAAATGCCCCCACACTGAGAAATTTGGATGTGAATGATGTGGTTTGGTTGCCATTGATGGGACTAGATGTGCAATTCAGTCAATATGGATTGGACGTCTAGAGCCGTCAATGGCAACCAATGAGCTAACAGACATTTTGTAGTGGGAAATGGTTGCTAGTCCTCACTGACAAAATATGAGATTTCACCGGATTTCATTATTCAGTTTTCGGTTGTTTGTAAACGGGAAGGAAGGGTCATCGGAGGTGGCTTCAGCACCATGGACAGCTCCTCTACAGTTTATGCATGAACGCATCTCTCATGTTATGCGTCATCTTGTTTCATTGTTCTATTTTGCTCTCGTAGGTTATTGGACCCACAAAAACTATCGAGTGTCTCGTATTTATTCCCAATACACAAACAAATCCCCATCATGTTCAATTAACATTAAACTGGGAATAGAAATTCAATAAAAATAAATACAAAAAGAATCATGAGCTCACATTGACTTTCGGACCCAAAAAATTACTAATTGCGATCACTATTTTTCACCAAATCACCACATTGAAATCCATTCACACAGTAAATTGCATCTTATTCACATCATTCACATTCCAAAATATTACTACAATGATGCAAAGTTTTCACTTGTTTACACTTTAGACCAGCAAATGAATAACATAAATGCATCCCTTTCCTTTTTAATTTTTTTTTTGAAAATACATTTTTTTTGTTCAAAACGTTGTTTTTTTCGCACATGCAGATGTACCTTATGGAATATAATATATCACTCCTCTTTACTTATATTTGATACCTGGACGCATGCCATAAATAATGTCATATGGAAGGAATAGTGTGACCAGAGTGTGTGATAATCAGCAGACAGATAGTGTATGACAGCTGCCCCTTGGTTATTGATGAATTTCATAATTAAAATGCCTCGCGTGTGCAAACGCGCGAGAGGAAGCATGGCAGGGTTCACCAAAAAGAACAAAAGGAGGAAAAAAAATCACACAAGTGATAAATGGTTTTTCATCTGGGCCTTATAAAAGAGCCCATCCTGGTCCACATGAATATTAGGTTTAGTAGCTTTCAAGTAGGACATTTCAAAGAGCAGCTTTTACGCTTTGATATTGCATCACATTGCGTGTGCGATTGCTATCATGTTTGTGGGTCAAATAGGGGAGTAACATACGCAGAAAGGTCATGCATCGGATAAGGGGGGATATGTAGGCCAGGCGGAGTCAATGAAGAGAGCATTGGAAGTACTTCAGGTTGGTGTGCGTGTGTGTGTGTATGTTGTGTTGGCCATGACAATAGTTTAAGGGGTAGTCACATTTTTTGCAGTGGAATTCCCACAGATATTCAAGGGTGCATTGCATCACGCCTTTTGCTGGAAGTTAGTTTATTTTATAGAAAATTTGTTGATATACCCTTGTTTTGAGTGTCTGCAGTGCCTGACTGTCATTAAATGTGCTCCAGCACCCTCCGCGACCCTAATAAGGATGAAGCTGTTCAGAAAGTGAGATGAGAGATGCAAATTTTGTCAAAGCAAAGAACACTCAGTGATTTTGACCTGACGAACTCATGTTACATGCTGTTCTTTAGTCTTTTCATATACAGACCAAACTAAATCTTTTATCTAGGAATAGTTTGAACTTGGAACATTTCACAAGGATGGTTTAAAGATGATAAATGCTCTATTTTCTATTTGAAAGAGGCCTGTTGGCGCCGCCAATCACCCGTCACCTTCTCATCCCCTTTAAGAGCAGCATGATAGAGAGACACTGAAATTCCTTTTTGCGCTTTTAAGGTTTCCTGCTGCTGTATAGGCAAATTTTTAAGTATTTTGAGTCAGGCTCGATTTCAATTTGAGCAGTTGCACATTTTTTTCGTGCATCTTTTGTTCTGTAAGTGGCTCTTTTGTTTCTGTTAGCCTGGTCTCCCCAGGAAAAACACTGCATGTGAGGAACGGATGAAAGACGAAGCTCTGTGAACAGACTTGAGTGGAAGATCAGACAGCCAAAGCGTCCCGGCGTTCGCTCGCTCGCGTGCGTGCTTCCCCGCAGGCTGTGTGCGCGCCGCGCAAAAAGCCGCCAGCCCGCACCGCATGCCGCCTGCGCGGATAAGAGAGCAAAAGAGACGGCGCCGTGTTGCGAGGGAATTCCTGCACTTTGCTGCCATCGCGAGCGACACGGGCGCGCGCCTACGCGCATCCCGACCGGTACTCTGGTGACGCGCCGTCGTCCCGTTCCTCCCGATTGGCCGCGCCGTGGAGGGAAGGGCGCGCTTGGTACCAACGCCGAGGAACGAGGAGGGAGGGGCTGAGGTGTTAGGAGAGTGAGAGAGGTGCAAAGCAAGAAAGATTGATGCTGAGGCAAGCCGGTACCGCACTGCACTCGCTCACTCACTCACACGCACACTTTTTTTCACAGTCCTGAGCTGCTTAGTGGGAAGGAAAAACCCTGTTACCGCAAAACAGGAGGATATTTAGAAGAAGGATTGGTCGGCTTCAGAGCAACAGTTTTGAAGGAGCTCCCGGTTGGGCAGCAAGGGCAGGAGCAAGGGCAAAGTGCAGTCAATTTTTCATTTTTCATGTGGACGTCCTCCCGTCTCACCCATGAGAGGTGCAGTCCGGGGTACGACATGGCCAGACGAGTGGAGGTTGACACGTCCCCGAAAAAGAACATACCGCCGCCGTTCAACCTGGTGACAAGCTTCTACCGCTACCTCCGCGGTGAGTGCAAGCCTCTCGCGGCACTGCGGTATATACGTGTCAAGAAGTATTTGGACAGTGGGATGATGCAGAAAATGGCTTTGATGTTTCACATTTTTTGGAAAAGTCAAGTGGCAAAATGTCTTGGGGAATTCAAATTTATTCTGGCAGTCAAAGTCTTAAAACAAAGAAGTGTCACCGCTGTCTAAATACTTACGGAACTGCAGAAGTGAGTGTTTGTGGGTTCATTTGGGTCTTAAGTGGTTTATTTGTTCAGCTGCGGGTTGTGTTCAAATATATTTAAGGAGGGGTGGGCAGCAGGGGCTCCATCTGTAAGGATTTAAGAGATGGCAGGTTCAAGACCCGCTGCGTGGGTGAAGCAGATGTTAGTCTGGAAAGGGTGTTGAAAAGATTGATGCTGGAGATACATTTTTAACTCCCAATATGTCTACTATTGTTCATCTAGTTGCTCCTGTTGGAGGTATGCTGCAAAAAAAAGTCATTTCAAAGATATTAATGTTTAAAAATCTTAATTTAATCAAATTTCATCATACTCCTGGATATTTGTCAAAATTACAATTCAATAGGCTGAGGTGATTTTTTTAAAATATCTTACTCCCTTGAAGTTTAACACTTTTATCTAATACCGGTCGGTGTCCACCTTGACTTCATTCAAAAGTGTCTGAATATAACTGAATTCTTAAAGTGTATAGTTATTATAATTATTTTTAAATTTACAACATGCCCATTGTGAGTTTGTACATGCACTTCCTTCAATTTGGGGACTGACTTGGTTACCACAGCAACCGTGGCGCCAGGACAACAAAGCAGACCTAAGGATATTTCATTAAGATAAGAGACGGGCCGCCGTTGATGAGACTAATGATACAGACCCACATAGCCCGAGAAGCTAATCAAGTGCGTTAAAATGCCGCTCGCGGGCTTGCTTGCTGAGGTTGCCTTTTTTCGCTTTGTACCTATTGAATGCCCGGCTAGAGCTCAAAGTCACCTCGTCACTGCGTCGATGTTTCCCGTCTCCCGCGTTCTTTCTTTAAGGTGGTCGAGATCGTTCTCATTTCCTTTACGATATTAACACGTATCAATATTTGATCAGATTGAGAGAGGAATTCATCTCACAGGGACTTGCTCACTGGCACGTTTGACTCGGTCCATCTGCATTATGAATGAAAAACCATACACACATACACACCTGAGTCCACACTGTACTCGGTGACCCACTAACCAACTCGACTTTAATCAAATGGGGAGAATGATTGACGTGGAAGAACTCCCAGTCTGTTGTCTTCTGGATGACATTGCGAGGATATCAGAGTGAAGAACAATTGACTCACATGTCAGCAACTCAAACTTCACGTCAGAATTCCAGTAATTGTGTCTAAAAATAACACTTAACAAGTGAGTAGAAGCCAATCAAATGAGGAACTGCCAGTATGATGACATGTCAGTCACATTTGTATGTGAGCCATTTCACTGAAATCAGAAGTTGAATGAACTCTCACCTCAGAAACTTTCACCTCAAGGTTTCAAATATCTGTGCAGTTTTGGAGAGGCAGGCAAAATTATTACACACATTATGCAAAACACGCAACCTTGATTCAATCAAGATTAGGAAAATATGCGGTTTAAAATGACTAAAATCCTTTGTCAATCATGGTCATCATTTTTCAGTGCATTCTTGAAGCGTCCGCCAAAGTATTTCAAATTTACTCGATATAATGTAACAGAAAGCGGTTATTAAAAAATAGACAATGCTATTTCATGTCCTTTTTGTTGATGAATGTTAGTGACGGCGTGCTTTCTGATTCACAGACGAGCAGGAGGCCGTGCAGAAGAGAACGTTCACCAAATGGATCAATTCCCACTTGGCTAAGGTAGGATTGTGTTTGATTTCCACTGCCAAGGCACACAGCCTCCATTGTTGTTCTCCTTATTTCACCACTTCGCTCCAACTTCCCGTTCCGTTCAGTACTCGCCTCGCTCTGACATTTGCTCCGTTTTCCAAAAACACATTGCTGAGCCGGTCATGGGACCCGCGTGCCAGCCTAAACCGCAGCCGCAGACTCCACGTCTCTCGTTATTTTCATTGTCTCACTCTCTTTTAGCTGCAAGCACGGCTTTATGCTCACTCTAATTACCACATTCACATTAAAGCAATTAACACAGAAGACTTCTTTGTTCCTGAAAGATGACATCCGTTATTTAACTCTCACCAACCCAGCAGCACTTCGTAGCAATTTAGATGTTTTCCGGATAAGTGTCTTAACGCTGACAGACTGTGTGATTATTTTTTGATATATGTTTAACTTTTTTTTGTTACACTGCAACACAATTAAGTATTCTTTCCTATTTGAGACAAGCAGCTGTGGAGAGGTTGAGCCTTGGCCACGCGATGCAGAAAATTCATTTGAAAAGAGCACCCCGGGGAATAAACCTTGACGTAATAGGAAATCACACGCTCCGGGATCGCGCCGGCGGAAAATGATCCGCAGCCAAATATATAGAAAGTACTTGAATTTTTAATGACACAAAAGGTAAACACATGGTTTATTTATTGTGGGCCGTTTTGGGCTATTCTCTAGATTGGTGTTGTTTGGACTTTTTGCTCCAACTGTGTGTGTTATATTAGGAATTGTGGTGTTACAAATCATGCTATCTAATTACCCATAATGCATAATCAAGAGACACGTAGCGTCCATAACAACAGGTATACAGAAATCAGTCCTTTTATACTTTTGCAAACTACTATTCATGTTTACTTTGGTTATGAAAGATGTGGAATGCACTGCATTTAAAGGGAATGAGAGGAGCGATTTGATTAGCTGCGAATATATTCAGCTTTCCCACATCTAGTAGTTTAAAATTTACACTGGGCATGATTGTAGTCAGTGTGAAAATTTATTGATGAGCGAGCGATAAGAGATCGGGACCTTTTATTCACTCTTTGAGTCGAAACGTTGAGTTCTAACGCCAATTCTTGTCAGCTACCATGTGGTATTTTAAACCCTTATGTAGCTCTGCTAGCCATCTCTCAAGACACCTTGTCGGTCTAATGTTTTCCCATGGATCAATCACAGCTTCATCCAATGCTTCCTGCTTGATTACATTGCTTGCACTCTCCTCTTGTAACCATGGATATACTGATTGGTCACAAAAACCCTGACTAGCAGTTAGAGAAGGTCAACAGAGGTCTAATGATGAGAAGAAGCTTTTTTTTTTCTCCTCTAGAAAGTTCCCCGGAAACGTGGGTGCAACGTAAGAGGATTTCTGAGCGTGTGCAATGAGCGAGACAGAAGAGCTTTAACAGTTGGTTTAACTGGGCTCTCCGAGGGATGGATCATGCCCTTGGCTTGGTTGATGATTAGGCTACTACCACTTATCACAGGTCTTTAATTCCGCGCTTAAAGCTATGTGATTAATCGTTAGGTGCGTTGAGAAAAGGCTGTGGGGTACTGGGATGGGGGTGTTTCCTTTTTACCAACACCACCCACCCCCGTCATTTTTTTTTACCACTCCACAGGTATAACAAAAGACATCTCAGTGTGAGAACCGGTAATTTACAAAGATGATGAATGAGACTTATTAGTGGGTCGCCGCATTAAGACGAGACACTGGGAAATCACGTTAGATGCAGCTGCCTATTTTTTTAGCGCAAAGTGCAAAATATGGATTTATGTGCTCATTGGGTCCCATTGGTGGTGATAGACAACGGACTATTTAGTGAAAAAAATCAATTTATGGTAGAAGGCCAAAAAGAGCCACTTTGCGAGCCCCAAAAGTTTCATTTTTTTAACACTGTTAACCACTTGTATTAATTTCAAAGAACACTTCTTATCTTGAGGCACACCTTATAATTCAGTGTTTTATTGCATTGAATTTTGTTATGATTTTTACTTATTTCTTTTAGTTCTTCAACCGAGTTCGCGAAATCAATCGTGTGAAATATGTGTCGAAATCCAACTCATAGACTTCCAAGTTGGCATTGTGACAAATCCCCCCGTGAGAAGCTTGAAGCTTAATTACCAACTGGCCGTCGCGAGCGGCAGAGGTCTCGTCGCCGCCGAGGCGTTTCCTCCGCAAACAGCTTCCGTATACTAAGTGTTCTTTCAGATTACACAGCTAAGTGAAGCTCCCTATCTGAAGTGTGTTTAAGAGGGTTAACTTTTTAATTGGCTTCACAAATATATGCAGATAGGCTAACACTCGCTCCCTTAAAGTCGACAGCAGGAGTCCATATCGGTCCTTCGGGGTTCAAACTACACGGGGCTAATTATAGGAAGGTGACCGTTTGTACATTTTCCCCGGCCAGGAAGGAATAGGTGAGCGCAAGTTGGCAAAATAAACTCTCAAGGTCAATCACCGTCATCTGTCAGTGCTCCAAACCATAATTATGTGATTTTTTTTGGCGTATTGTTTTATATATATTTTTGCTTTTGCATTGCCAGGGGTTTTCTTGTGTGCAGATCCCCTTGTGTAAAGCAATATTATGCAAAAAAAAGTGCGAAATCAACTACCAGGTCCAAGAACCTATTAAAATTGGCCTTGGCAGAGATGCGCATCCCTACCGGGTGCCCCTCAGATTCAGGCCCAAATAGTAGTAATGATGCATACATTCAGCCAATTCTTTGTTTGTGCAGTCTTCTAATCTCAATAGAGTAAAAAAATATAAGGATATTGTTAGTACACGGTAATTAGTAGCTGCACATTAGTAGCTAGCAAAATATTCACTACTTTAAAATGTTGGCAAGGATGGTAAATTCTGCTACAGTGCAAAAAAAAACTCATAATGGACTGTAATATGTAGTAGTGGTCAACCATGTTTCAATAATTTCATCTCCCCAAAAAGTTTGAAATCCAGTGCTCGTATTGGAGTGTTTTTAGGAGACCCCAACAAGAAGCCATTAACATTTCCAGCCCCTCCGCACACAATCAATTATGACAGCAGACACTCACATGTAATTAGTTCATTAAAGACCCTTGATTCATTTTTTCTTCTTCTTCATAGCTCATGTAGCTCTGCAATCGAAATGGATATTACTATTTTATTTTTGTAATTATCCCCAAATACCCTCATTAGCCAATAGGATCATCAAGCACAAAAAGGTAAATTTAACTTCAATTAGCCTATGAGGCTGATTTAACCCTTTCTGGAGGAGTCGTGGATGGGTTTTGTGAATGTGTGTGTGTGTATCTTAATCACCAAAGCCGTGAAATGACATTAGAAGAAAAGCCTCAAATGTTTTGGACTAATTAATTTTTCAACACGTGTGAGGTTTTGAGTCGGTTTTTTTCCGTCTTCTCTCCCTGTCCTCTCTCATCTGTCTCGCCGCCACTCTGTTCTGCTCAATTATCCCCCACATTCACATCCAGTTGATGGCTACACACACCCAAACACTGCAATTCTAGGCACACACTCATTTTCACTCTGCTAATCTCACTGTGAATGGCTGGCGAGTTTAAAGCGCGGGCCCAGCATGTGACTGTACTTTAAGAGAAATCCTTGATGTGGCGTCTACGAGAAACAGAGATATGTGGATTTTCAATCCACATCCCTCCCCAGTTTGAGAGGTTAGCAAGAGAGTCAATGAGAAGGGGATCCGTTTTGACATCATCAGCATATTTTAGGATTTCAAGACCCCACTCAGAGCCTGCTGAGCCCCTCACTGACTCCACTTATCACACTCAAAGGCTACATTGGCCAGGGGAAAAATGCTTTTGCGCCTAGTACATTTGGATTTTCTGTTGAAATTAATGTCTTCTAATGTAGTATTTAGACTTTTACCACTCGGGAAGGGTATTAGTATTATAAAATGCCTTTGTTCAGAGTTTCATGTATCTTGTAAAAGCCTTTAGGAGCTGAAATTGGGCTTCTGGTTAGGAAGCACACATTTTTTTCTCAAAGTTGGAGGGTATTTTTTTTTTTAAATTGTATTATAAAAAATACCAAAATGTGTTTCTACAGTGTAAAGTAAAATATTCAACTTCACAGCATAAGCAGTCTAACTGCAAATGTTCCTGTAGTTTTTGTATATTTTTTAAAGTCATTGTAGAAAGAAAAACTATGTTAGCTCAACAGTCAGCACGCTAAAGTGCCACAAAAATGGCGCTCTGATGTCAACAAAACCAAATTACTAGTATTTTTTTTCAGCAGTAATACAATAGTTGAAATCAAATTGTTCTTATGTTGGCCATTAATTTCACAGTAATCTTATTTTAGTGTAGAATCCGGATTTTTTTTTACATTGTATTTGTTGACTCTTTCCATATTTTTTGTCTCGACAGCATGTTCCACCACTGGTTGTGACCGATCTCTTTGAGGATATCAAAGACGGTGTGAAGCTGCTGGCCCTTCTGGAGGTCCTTTCCGGACAAAAACTGGTGAAGCTTACACATTAGTTGCCTTAATCTTAATGAAATTCATGTGAACATGGCGGCTTCTCAGCTTCCACATGGAAATTTGCATTGATCGGTGCTTATTAGGATGTTTGAATGAATTAAAAAAAGGCAGATTCACAAGGGCAGATAAGTGTTTGGCGGACACACACACACGTCAAGACAAAGACAAATAGCTTTTGGTACTTATTTATGTCAATATTGCCTCAGGTCCAAGTGATCCGTGTTTTATTGATTTAAGCAAAATCACCGATTGGGAAGCGTTCGCTAGTTGCTCTTTTCATTAAGATATTTTTCCACAACTGGAAAATTCCATCTCTCCAACAAGCACTTTTTCATCCATTTGTTGTTTTTTTAATTTTCTTTTTGTGTATTGTATTTTGTTTTCTTCCCTGTAGCCATGTGAGCAAGGCAGGAAGCTGAAGAGGATCCACTGGGTCGCCAACATCGGCACCGCTCTCAACTTCCTCCAGGGCAGAAAGGTAGGAGAAAAGCTCCTCCTTTTCATCTTTGGGGTTCTTGTCTTTGTCTTTTTTCCTCCCCTGCTGCCTCCTGGGTGCAAATTCGGAAAATAATCTTGACCTTTAACTTCTCTCATCATTTATCTTTGTATCTCCACCCGCTGAAATCATCAGTCGATTCATTCCACTATGATTCATCTTACTTTGAGAAGAAAAGGAAAAAAAAGTACGGAATCCTTAACCGTTTTACCGTCCAACGTGGCAATCCACTTGCAGGCATCTTGCGCACAATTATATTGACTAATATTTGCAAAGCGCTTAAACCAACTGCCCCTTCAGTCAGATTAGTCACACACTTTGGAGGAATCCCCCCCCCCCACTCAAAGAAAATAAAGCCAAGAGGCGGTGTCTGTGAGGACATTGATTTCCCCTCTTCCTCCAGTGTGACAGGGTTAAACCATAAATCCTATGGCAGTAATCTGCAAACTGGAGATGAGGCGTCAGCAGGCTTCCTTTTCGGATGCGCCCCGTATATCCGTACGTAAATCCCAAGTTTCAAATTAAATGTAAACACCCACGGCGTGTAAATCCGACGGTATTTACATTCAGTCTTAGCAAATGCTCCGTGCGTCTTTTTCATGCGCTCGCATCAGCGCCTGTTTTCTGAATCATTATATACAGGATAAATACATGATTACAATAAATGATTTCAGGAACCTGACGGGAAAGATCTACAGACTTTTTTTGTTAAAAACTTTTCTCAGCCAGGTTTGAGTTTGTTTTTTAAATTAAATACTGTAAATAGTCGTTCTGTATAATTATTTATTATATATAAATATAGAAATATTTATATATATTATTATGTGTTGCATTTAAATACAAAAGTGTTTATTCGTTTTTGGAAAAAATACTGTTTAAGATTGGGCTATTTTTAAAAAATATGTATTTTACGTTTTGAAAGGGCTTAACTTTTGTAGTGATTTTTTTTTCATTACACTGCAACCCCAACATGCTAAACTAGAGTCTTTCTTATCAGGCTTACCACAACAGCACCCCTTCTAGCGCACAAAATTGCCCTGGCCTGACCCCCGACTTTATAGCTTCCATGTTAACCCACTTAAAGTGTCACTTATTACCAAATGTTCACCCGTTTGCTTGGCCGCGCCTTCCATAATCTGCTCTGCGTGGGGATATTGAAAATATATCACGGCAGATCGCTACAAACATCAGCCTCCCGGGGGACTGAAATAGTTTACGATAACGCCGGGTCTGCCATCACTCGCTCAACACGGTCTCCATCTTCCATCAAACAAATCTCCAGGGCCACTAACTTCTCTCTCATTTCTCTTTGTGTACGTGCCTTCTAGTCTGCCTACAGGGGATCGCCGGTCAGTACCTACTCTCTCTATATACACTCTTTGTGCCCTTGCTCGACAGTGAGGTCAAGCATACATATGTATGGTGTTTTTCAATATTTAAAGGGCCAACCCAGATGAGAAAAAAACATTGTACCGCCATAAAAACAAGCCGTTTTTGACCCCTTGGTTCATGTATAAAAGCGTGACTGCATCATTAATAAGGCATGGTTATGCAATATAACCAGAATGCATTCCAATATTGCGTATTTTATGACAGATCAAGCTGGTGAACATCAACTCCACCGATATTGTCGATGGTCGGCCGTCCATCGTCTTGGGCTTGGTCTGGACAATCATCCTCTATTTTCAGGTAATACTATTCTACACGCTCAGTCCATGCGCGAAATCCCCGAAAATGTGCCGTAGACAGTAAATAAGTACTTTTAAAAAGAAATGGAATCAACCTAAGCGCTCTGTATATATTTACGAGGCAGCAAAAATGCAAATGGGGCTGACGGATTGAAGGTTCGAGCTGGGAAATCAATTTTTGTGCATCCACGGTGGAGGCGAGCAGTTGCTACCTTCGGCATTTTTTTTAAGCCTGCACGCACTAACAAGCGCTTCACCAGAATCACCTCACTCTCTTCATAGTGCAGGCAGAATATTTTGCCACCAGGATAATAAAATAGAGCAAATAAAGAAAAAAATGCTGACCGGAATGTGTGATTTTTTTAATTTATTTTTTCCCTTCGACCGTCTACAGATCGAGGAGCTCACCTGCAGTCTTCCGGCCGTCCAAGCGCCGTTGGGCAGTTCCTCCTCTCTGAACGGCTCCACCAGCAGCATAGAGACCGCCAGCCCACCTGTCAAGAAGAAGCCTCAGACCCCCGTGCAGGGTTCCGCGAGAAAGGCCCTCCTCAGATGGGTCCAACAGACAGCCACTAAGTACGTGCTCCCCAAAAACAGGACTTCGCTAATAGTAGTTGCCCAACATTTTATTCGATTGCTTATCATTACTCTGTCATAAGACATGTAATGTGACTGAGTCATTTAACTCAAAGACATTTGAAACAATGCCAACTTTGCCTCAAAAGTGACAGAATTTCATGAATGACACATTAGGACATTTGTCCAAAGGATTCATGCATATTTATGACAGTTGTCATGTCATGATTACGATGGTCTTTTGACAATGTTGTAATAAGCATTTAAGATCAAATTTAAGCTGAGCAGCAACACATTTTGAATTGAGTAGCTGTACAGGCATGTTAATGAGATTCAATGATGACCAATACTTAAGAAACAATTGTCACCATTGTTACTGAAACTGCCAATTTGACCACAATGAATGTATGTAGACATGTGCACACAATATGTACGCCACATTTATAATGAGCGATTGACCACTAAGATTTCTTCCGAGTCATCGGCTGTTTGGTGTACAAAAATAGGACAACAACAAAAAATCCTCATACTTGACCGATATTTGGAAGTGAGAGTCACACTTTGTACTGTAATTCTAATATTTGCCGCCACCTCTGCTGCAGCATTAGAGAAATTCCGCCCGCATTAAGTTTATTTTGTTATCATTCATCCAGTATTGTATTATTATTTGACCTCGTAGCTCCCTCGTGATGAAAACGGCACTTTTGCTGGTTAAAATTTCATCTCCTGTTTAAAAATGCTTTAATTTTCCCATTTAAAATGTAACTTAATATGATTTGGTCCTTCAAGCCACCCTACGAGTTCCACAATTTGACCGTAGTTGATCATTTTTTGGTGCTTCTAGTCATGTGGTTGATCGTTTTTGATGGTTGTTTGTCGCTCAGGATTTAGAATGGCGCACAATGACTATAACTATAACATAAAAGCATTTATCTGCTCATCTTGAAATGTATACGGGTTTGAATAAACCAATGAAAGCGTGCGAACCTGCCAAAAGTTAGATTTGTAATTAACATTACTAACTGGCATCCCCTTTTCCCCTAGACGTCTTGGAATTGAAGTCAAAGACTTTGGCCCGAGCTGGCGGACCGGTTTAGCATTCCTTGGCATTATCCATGCCCTTCGGCCCAATTTGGTCGACTTGGAGCGTTCGAGACGGAGATCCAACCGGCAAAATCTCCAAGAAGCTTTTTTGTTAGCGGAAACGCAGTTGGGCGTCTCACAACTCCTTGACCCCGAGGGTGAGTTGCATTTCCTTCCACCTGTCCTAGAGCCATCAACTCTATATTTAACCGATTATAGCCCCCTTGATCTGTAAAATCATTTAACTGGCCATCCCTAGATGAAACGCTAATGGATTTGTTCACCTGTCACGTTGTCATTGCATGCCTTTACGAATCAGTGACACTAGCAGTCACGCCAGCCAAACATCTGTGTCCTCTCGTGCCGTCTCTCTACAATAAACGCTGACAAATCAAGCCTGACATCAGACTAATTAAGGGCCATTAGGCCATGGCATTCAGTTGAAAATAGTCCAAAGAAGATTTGGCTGGGGAGAGGCGAAGGTTGATTTCACATCCTCTCCATATCATTTGTCAGACGTGGACGTGGACAAACCCGATGAGAAATCCATCATGACGTACGTGGCTCAGTTTCTGAAGCATCATCCCGACCGAGAGCACGGCGCCTCGGAAGGACGGGCGGCGGAAGGCCAAGGGGAGGTGAGCAGCTGGCGTGGGTTTTTCTTGGCACGGTTGGCTTCGCTCGGGTGTTGTTAGTTCGTTTTTTTTAATGTTGTTTTTGCATGGCTTGATTGTCAGTTGGCAATTTGAGCAAAAATTGTTCACCACAATGAAATGCAACAATTTGCGTTTGAACATTTTGTGTTACATTCATTATATTTTCTATTGCTGTCAATTTCCCACCCTAGGGATGTCCCGATCACATGTTTTTGCATGCGATTCTAAGTTTGAGTCGCCGGATTTTGAGGATCTGCCAAAACCGATTTGGATCCGATACGTCTGAAATGCAGCAGTGGTTATTAACGAAGTTATATTTTTTCCACAAATCAGTTGTGCAACACCAAATACGGTTGCATACAAATATTTTGATTAACCTTAAATGAAACCAATCCAATGTGATAAATCCAGCTATTTTGCTTGCTTCCATAGTGTGTTTATGTATATATATATTTTAATGATTGTTTCATTGCTATTGCCGGCAATTGACATTCAATCCAATTGAAATGCCAACCATCCCAGTCAACATAGTTTAGACGTAATACATTAAAAATGCCAATTTTTAAAAATCGGATTCCGATCCTCTTAACATAATGTAACGAGGCCCAATTTTTGATATCTTGATTTGATCGGGGACATCCCTAGCCTTTGCTCACGTCTTGCGTAAACTGTCCCAGCTGACTTTTTGTCGCCTGTTTTAGCGCACATCTTTGTCGCTTTGCGTGTCGCCGATGTGGTGACTGCCGCCTTTGTCCTGTTGCTTGTCGTGCAGGCGTCCGTCCCGCAGCACGGTTTCCTCGCTCCTCGCGAAATCGAGGAAATGTTGGAGGTAGGAGGCTCTTGAAGCTATCGTTTGTCTCCCTCAAATGATATCTCACCCGTTCTCATATCATCCAAAGCCTGCGGGATTTCCGTGATATGAGACGGGATGTCATATTACTATTCGTTGTTAATGTTACCTCTTAGTCCCATTAGCATGACAATGAAAGCTTCCGGCAAAAATGGCCACAAAATGGTCAGCTTGTGTGAACTGCTTCAGCTTTTTGTTTGGCAATTTTTTTGTCTTTGGATGCGTAAAAAAATAATGATGTTCATACTGGAATTAGCTTCATTTTTTATCTACGGTTTAAGCTGTCATTAAGACTCAAATTGTGGGCCTCCCACTGACAGAAGTGATGAGAGTGAGAGTATTATCGCCATGGCGACTTGAAATCCAATGAAATATTGGTAGGAAATCTGAGATAACGTAGCCTGTTTAAGCTGGGTGATTCTGGCAGCTGAGAATGTTTTGACATTTTGCTCAACGCAGAAACGCGCTTTTTAAAGAGCACCACTCTCACCCTCTTCACCCTTTTCCTACCCATCATCTCGTCAATCCATCAATTTTGCTGTACTTTTTACCCCCTTGTCTGCTTTTCATACCTCCCTTTCTCCTCCATTTTCCACATCCATATTCCCACTCATCTTTCCCTCCTCGACACGGAACTCCCGTAGCGAGAGCAGCGTAAGAGCCTGAGGGAGTTTAAAATGTGGCTGGACCAGCTGGAGAGTGACACGCTACATGCCCAGGAGATCGAGGGCAATCTCGCTCTGCAGTACCAGGTTAGAGTGTATGCCGCGTTCGTGTGGTTTGGAGTGGACACACCGACCACACACACTCACACACACACACACCCATTATTAGCTTAATCTGCAGTGGTAATACACTGAGGGGATCAGACGACGGGCCCGTCATATTTTTCAGTCTGTCTGGCTTAATAGAAAAGCCTGCGGATAAATTCCGTTTCCAACGCAAATGGGCTTTCCCCATTCAGTGTATAAGAGTAAGCTATTTTTATCATTTATTAACTCATTGGCTACTATTGAGGATAACAAAATATGATGTTAGGAGAAGAATTTTGGATTTGTTGTACTAAAAGAAAACATTTCTGTACTAGTGTGCTGCTCCTTTGTGTTTTTGGAAGAAGTATTTAAAAAAAAATCTGGAGATTTTGTATGTTTTATGTTGGGGGGTATTGTGAAGTATTTCTGGGTTCTTTTCTTGTTTTTTTGGAGATAACTTTGGGCAGGCTTGAGTGCAAATAAGGGACTTTTTGTGCTGATTTTGGAAGAACTGGGGAGCATTTGTAATTCAGTTTCTTGTTGATTTTGAGGAACTTTCTATTGATTTTTAGCCATTCCAGCTAACTTCCAATTGATTTTGAGTCACTTTCTGTTGTTTTTTAAGGCATTTTCAGGTCATTATGTGGATTTGGGGTCCCTTTCTGTTGATTTCTGGGCACTTTATGTAAATTTTTGATCCTTCAATTCATTTGTAAATGTGGCTCACTTTCAACAATTGTGTACCTTATATGATGTAGTTGTTCAAGAGTCTGCGCGTTCAACTGGAGATCCGTAGAAAACAAGCGGAGGATTCTCTAAAGTCTACACAGAAGGATGGCATGCTGACAGTGGATCAGGCTTTGGTCAAACAAGCTTGGGAAAAAGTCTCCAATAGGGTAAAGGGAACTCAACACGTGATATGTTTTTGTTAGGGGATTTTCAAATGTTTGTCTTGTTGTATTTTAGCTTCTGTCCTGGCATTTGCTTCTGGATACATCCCTTCCTGCTCCTTTGGGCGGCTTGGGCGCCTGGTTGCACCACACAGAAGAAGCCCTGCGACAAGATGTCACGGAACAGCAACCCAACGACGAAGCGACAATCGCTCAAGCCTTGGAACGACACAAGGTTGACCTCCATTGACGGACCCTGCAACGAAATGGCTTAGCCAAGTTGTTTTCAGCGTGTTTATTGTCTCTTCAGGAAGCGTTGAAGACCCTCGAGGGCCACCAGAATGTCTTCCAGAGAATCCAAAAGGACAGAAGTATTGATGGCGTCCCTGTTCCGCCAGAACAGATACAAGACATGGCAGAAAGGTGAGGGAAACTAAAAAGTGCTCCTCTTAATATTCAAGCTAAATGACCGTCTCTGGCCTCCAGGTTAGACTTTGTCTCCACGTCGTGCAGCGTCCAGCTGGCTAAACTGGAATTCCTAAAGCACAAACACCACATGGAGACCTTTCTCGCTGAGGCCGAGTCCAAGCTCAAGTCTTGGATTGTAAAATACGGACGGCAAGAAAGTGTGGAACAGATGCTACGCGATTATGTCGTAAGCCCCCCCCGCCGGACGGATGGTACAGCAACCCTTTAGGTTGAAAATTGGGATTCACAAGCTATCCTTCTTTTGTCTCTGTTAGGTTTTTGTGGAGAAGCAGTATTTCGTCGAAAATTATAAAACCTCCTTCCAGTTCTTGAAAAGCGCCGCGGAGGTTTACATTAGCGCCGACAGCTCAGGTGAGGAATGTCTGGCCTCACATTTTGTGGGCACTGCGGGGAGTGTTTTAATTATAATGCTTTGAAAGGAAAATTGCAGGGCATTTTCTCCCCAGTGTTTAAGTCTTCAACCTTCACCTGGTGGGTGGTGGGTTTCTTTCTTATGATTTCCATGATATTCACCAAAAGTACACGCTTTCAGCTACGAGCACCAAAGTTGTCTGCTCCAACGTCTGGAGGCGAAAGAGCTAAATGAGCCCCCCCAGTAGGGAATACGACCCCATTTGCTCCTTTCACGGCATCGCTTCATTTCCGCGGGTCCCGGAGCACTCAAACGGGGCGAGAGCTCTGATTCCGTTGTTCCGTTTCGAGGGCTCGTGACAGCTGTAGGCGATACAGAAGCTGAAAAGTCGCAGGGAAAGGAGGACACTTGTCGTAGACCCCACAAATGAGATGCACCCACCCGAGAACATGGATCCCTCATAATGACTTTGACGTGACTGTCTTTTCTCCCCAGCCGACGAGGGCGAGACGGGTGTCGCCCGGCTGCTGCGGGACGTGTCGGCCCAGTGGAGGAGTCTCTCCATGGAGGTGCGTAGCGTAAGGAGCATGCTGGAGGAGGTGCTGTCCAACTGGGACCGCTACTCCTCCACGGTGGTCTCATTCCAAGTCTGGTTGGAGGACGCAGAGGGAGCCCTGAGACAGCCGGAAAAGACAAAGCAGGTACAATCCAAGTCAAATCACTGACATAAACTGAGGGTATTTAATTGAGCAAATCGCCCACATCCCCCATTTTGAATTAGTCAGCTAATTACCCCACTTTTCATTGTTTCTTTATTTAAATCCGCACCATTGTCTCTTTTTTTGATGAGCAGTCATTTCTTCTGCTTCTTAATTCTTTGCACGTCTGCTTCTTTCTCAAAGCGCTAAGCTTTTTTTTTTTGGGGGGTGCTTCTAATCGCCTTTTCTTGTCTTTTCATCTGTCGCTCATTTTCCGTTCCAGGAATTCTTCCGGAATCTCAGCCACTGGATGGATCAGCACGCCGCCCTGAACGACGCAGGGAATTTTCTTATAGAGACGTGCGATGAAATTGTGTCGCTTGAGCTCAAGCAGCAGCTTCTTCTTCTGAATGGACGCTGGAGAGAGCTTTTTGATAAAGTCAAACAGGTATCTGAATAATAGTTCAATTGATTGATGATTTCGTTATCAATTGATTATTTTCCTGACGAAAAATCAAGATTTTTTGGTTCAATTTTTGACTGGCCTTGACACTTTGTGTGTGTAGTTGTTCAGACATGAAATTGTTTAGGTTATAGCTATCTGAAAAACTGTTAATATATGACAAACACCAGTCTAGCAACTGGTGCAAATCACACTCAAGTCTGACATGAAGTCTGTAAAATGTGGTAATTAAATCAATTCCATGTTTTGTGGTTCAGTACAAATTTAATACAATACAACACACGTCATTATACTGTACATGCTTGATAAAAACCTGATACACAATCACAGTATCTGCTTAGTTCTGTCTGTGGTAGAAAATAAGGTCCAAAATAGATCTAAACGATATTATTGTCTCATTTGTTGCAGCACGCCCAAATTGACGAGTTGGAAAAGAGGCGAAAAGACCACCGAAAGACAATGACCACTTTGGGAGAACTGCTAGATACAGCGGAGGCCAGGCTCAATGCTCCTACTCAAGTGTCTTTCCTTGGCGTGCGAGCATTTCTGCAAGATGTGGAAGTGAGAAAAGACCGCCGTACATTTAATCCCGTTAGGAATGGCAGCTCGGATTAATACAATCCCGCAAAAATACGACTGTCTCAATACTTTGCTTCTTTTTGACAGGCTAGTGCCACGCCTGAAAGTACAGTAACACTGAACCACTCATTTCAGAATACAAAGCAAAAGGTTGTCACCATGGAGACGCAGTACAAGCTCGCCGGCCGCACCGCGCATCTACTCGCCAAGGATGCACCGCGCGACGAAGCATCCGGGGTCATTGCCGCCATGACGAACGCTAAGACTCAGTTGAGTTGGGTAGGTGTTAAAAAACGGGGCCACGTGCACCCTTTGTCGTGATCGTAGAGGATTTAATAAATTTATATTGTCACTTTTGTTTCTTCTTTGCCCCGAAAAAATGTATTTCCAGGTGAGAGAGCGCTGTCCCGTGTTAGTGCGCGAATGTCACAGTCTTCTACCTTTGCTGGAGGAAATGGAGAAGCACATCTCCGTCTTTTATCAAGCCTTGGATCGCGCCAGTCGCATCGCCGCCAGGGACGCGGAGACGCTAAGCCCACCCCTGCACAGGCATAAGTGGCAGGTCCGTATCATGACGCGTTTAAACGGTAAGAGCCGACGCCGCTCTCCACTATTAAATCTAAATATTTCTCAGGAGTTGCTGAACCAGCAGCAGAGTTGCAAACGTTGTCTGGCGGTCATCGAGAGGAACCATCACACGGTGCAGAAGTTGCTGGTAAACACCAAGGTGCTTCGAAACTTGGACACCAGTTTGCTGCAGAAGAAAGTATCCGAAGCTCAGAGCTCAGCGCAGGTCAGAATTGGTGATGCATCGTACCGGTATGGGTAGTGATTTGGAACTAAAAAGATCTCATCGGTATCGGGGGATACTAAGAAATAACACACCCTACTACAAACTGTTAATGCCCAACTATGGGGCATCCAACCATCTTCTGTTGTGAATTTTATTGACTTTATTACTTGTAGAAATCCAATCTATTTGAATTACTGACTTAAGACAGGTCCTATGGTTGCAAAAGCGTTATGTCAACTGAAGATGCAGCAATTTAATGTAAAATAACAATAATTCTAAAAATGTATATATTTTAAAATTTTAAAAAAGTGGTGTTGGCTGATTCCACCCACTCGGATATCGGCATCAGCCGCCCAAAAATGGTGTCGGTGCAACATTAGTCGCAAAGCTCGTAACGCTCTTAATGAGATTACAAGACGATCACACACGCCCAGGAGGCAGCGGCGATGAGCTTCGCCTGCCATGTTAATTTCCCAAAACTAACATTGGAACACGCTCTTGACTCAGGCTCTGCAGAGGGAAGTCTCAGAGTGGAGGAGAAGGGAAGAAGCCAACAACTCTCTGAGGCGGAGGTTTGAGGAATCCAGAGAGGATTTGGAGGGAGTCCTAAAGAGAGCCCAGGACTGCTTGGGAGAGACGGGAAACGCCGAGGAGTTGTTGAAAAAACACACGGTGGGTGAGAGAGCAGCAGAGGTTGCCATCGGAACCATCTGATTGGATACTTTTAGGCAATTCCTTGACATCATCATTCTCTGGCAGTCTTCTTTTTAACTAGCGGTTGTCACTTTTGTCATCAAGGATTTTTTAAGCCAACTGGACCAGCGTGTCCTCAGCGTCTTTCTGAAGGCGTGTGACGAATTGACTGACATTCTACCAGAAGAGGAGCAAGAGGGTCTGCAAGAAACCGTCCGCAGGCTGCACAAACATTGGAAGGTCAAGCGGTTAACATGCTATTTCCTCTCAAATTAATGGCTCCAATGGAACTCTGGCTTGCCATAACAGACACTTCATTAACTTAACTTTAACACTTAGTCTTTAATGTGCCTTGCCACCTGGGACTCTGCACATCAATTACTAGAAGATTGACTTTCTTCGCTTTTAGGGGTTAGGGTGTTCTTGGGCGCATTACCTTAAGCGTTGTATTTTATTCTATTGTGGCAAAAAATGAAAATAGAATGGAATGTTTAATTCTCCCCATCTTGTTTATTGTTGAACACACACTGACACAGCCGTCCGTTACAATATTAAATGTATACTTGGAAAAAATACCCAAATACATTTTAAGGACTAAGACTGACTAGCGACCAGTCCTTCAGGATTTTAGCTCCAGCACCCCATGATCCTGACAAGGCGAAGCAGTGTTGAAAATGAATGAAAATGTGAAGAAAGTAGATAAATATGAATATATGGTAAACCTATTGAGGCATAATTCACACAGAAATGATAAAACTGAATGAGAGTTGTCAAAACAACATGAATTAAGAATTAGGAAATCATATGTAAAAAATAAGACACAGATAATTTAAGGGAATATACTAAATGAAGTCAAAATATGCCAGGATGCAAAATTACCTTTACAAAGTAAATGATAATAAGGCAAGAACATTTTCACAAAAGACGTGCAAAAAAAATAAAACAATACTGGAACAAATGTGTTATTTCTATGTTACAGGACATGCAAGCCAATGTGCCTTCTCACCTACTGCATCTGAAGGTGGAGGTAGAACAGAGTCGAGCTGATGCCGTTCTCCAAGACTGCAGACAAGAGCTGGACAGGGAACTCCAAATCTGGTCTTCCTCCTCCACCGCCGAACACGTGATCAAAGAACACAACGTGAGCCTACCCGTAGCAACAAAACGGTCAGAAAAGCAATTCCCGTGCTCAAGCCGGTCTCATCCTTATCCGCAGACGTTCTTCAGGGAACGCAAACCGCTGGCTGCGTGCGAGAAGCGCCTCAGAAACATGGAAGATCTCTGTCGCCAGTTGCCTGACAATGACGCGGCTTATCGAAGGCTTGAATCCACTAGAAGAGCCGTAGAAAACGTAGCCGACCAAATTCGGAGTACAGCTGTCCGACTGGAGCAGCATCCTGATACGTGGAAAGAATGGAATGATAGGTGTGCATTCCATTGAAAAAACAAGATTTTTTTTCTTCGTTATTGTAGTTAAGTACATTTCTCATTGTCTATGCTGCATTTTTTGTTGCTCAATGCAGATTTTGTGAGCTTTCCGACTGGCTGTCGTCGCAGAAGACGTATCTAAAGGAGACGGCGAGTATTTCTGTCCATCAGACGGAAGTTGATGCCGCTTTGCAAGTGAGCAAGCATGTTGTCATTTGCATTCAGAGTACTGTGGCTGATAACGTGAAGAAAAGCAATATGCTGCCACAACTAATATACGTGGCCCGCAAAGGAGTATTTTGTGTCCCAATCTCGATCGTAGCTACAGTTTATTCATTAAAAACGTGATCTTCAACCTGATTTTAGGCATTGCGAGAAGCAGGCGACGCCCGGAAAGAAAGCCTTACGTGGCTTCAGAGTCGGCTCTCGAGCCTGACCGATGTGACTTCTGAAGTGGAGACGCAAAGGCAGCAAAACGCCCTCACCAAACTCTCAGCTGACTTCGAGGAGCTGTTGTCCTCACTCTGCCAGGTATTCCCTGATTGAATACTTTTAATTTTTACTTCATTCTGAGCCCCTTGTCTTTCTTCCTTCCAGGGATACGGTGAGTGTTCAGGTACATTCCAGATTGAGGAGCTCAGAGAGGAGATACGAGGTGCTCTGGAAGCGGTACTTAGAACGAGCAAAGAAGCTGAGGAGCAAGTCAGCAGGATTCTAGATGCTGAGGATGTGAGGGAAGCACAGGAGCTTTTCCTTATTCATCAGGTAGACACGACCATTGGCCTCTTCAAATGAGATGAAGTTTTCAATAAAATAGCCGAATTTTGATGTAGTCTAGCTTGAGTATCTAATCCATTCAAACACACCGCTAGTAATTTTACCGGCATGAACATAACACGTGAAAATGTTGTGTTTATTAAGTTTTTACTGCATTGCAGCAACACCTAACACAACTCCAGGCTCTCAGGAGGGAGGCGGATCTGTTGGTGTCCCACTCGCAGCAGCTCCATTCGGCAGAGGCATTGAGTGGCTCCGTTCGTCAGCTCGAGGAACGTGTTCGAGAAACCGACTGCCAGTTCAGCGCCAATGAACACGGCCTGCAGGTAATCCGAGCCAGTGCCTTTTCTTCAGACGGGATCATTTGGGCCGCTAATCTGTCAACAAACGCCCCGCCGGGATCATCGATTGGTCCATGTGTATGACTAACAAGCTATTGATTGTTTTGTCTTAATGTTGTTTAGACACTGTCAAAAGCTGTTTCAATCTGGGAGAGGGTTCTCATTTTGATTGGAAATTTCTATTAAACTGAAAACATTGTTTCTGTGGAATCAGGTTTTTGTGTATATTTTAGTGGTTTTTAGTTATCAGGGTTTCCACAAGTGCTAACAATTATTATTTTTTAATTTCCCAAAAACATAGGGGTTCTTGACCACCAGTTTTTCAAGTTTTGTCTTGTCATATTTGATTTTTAGGCCACTCTCAGATCTTGGTTGAACTTTGAAACGGAGTGGGAAAGTCTTCAGGTGTCCATTGGTGACATTACCATTGAGCTCCACAAAGAGCTAATATTCAACAGTCTGGACAGCCTGAGGAGTGAACTGGATCACACCAAAGTACGCATGACGATATTTTTCCTACACTCGATATTTTCCCTCTAATAACTCTGATTTGATTGAAGGAGCTGTTCATAAAGCTGGAGGACTGCTCTCTGAGAGCAGACGCCCTCCTGGAGGAGGCAGCAGATCTACAGCTCAGTCCTAAGCATCAAATAGCGGTACTACATCAGGCTCAGTCCACCAGAGAAGCAGTCCAGCAGCTTCAAGACCACCTCAACAAAAAGTCAGTCATAATAAAAGCGACCCTTTTGGGGTGTGGCGATTGAACACCTTCTTTTTTCCCTCCAGCGTTGTCAAGCTAGAGAGGACACGCTCCTGTTGGGAGCACTTTGACGACCAATCTGTGTCGTTCTCGACGTGGCTGAATGAAAAACAGAGTGTGTTGGATGACATCGAGCTCGCCATACCCTCAGATCACTTGGATGAACACATCAGCACAGTTGAGGTGTGTGAACGTGCAGAATTGTCCTGTACATATAAATCTAGACCAGCGGTGTCAGACTCGGGTTGGTTCGCGGGCCGCGTTAACGTCAACTCGATTTCATGTGGGCCGGACCATTTTAGATATAATATATTTTTTTATAAATGGATTAAAAGAACTGGATTAATACCCCTGAATATTCAGTTTTTTATAGATCTAAAACAATGTTTATTTTAGCTTTTTTTAAATATATTTTTATATTTTACAAAATGATTTTTGAACTAAAAACACAGAAAAATTGATTAAAAAATTACAATTATTGATTTAAAAGGGGGAAAATCAGGAAATGTAATATACATCTATACTCGTCATTTTAATTTGATCCTAAAACAGAAAGTAGGCACTCATGATTTACTTTCCCAGGCCACACAAAATGATGCGGCGGTCCAGATTTGGCCCCCGGGCCGCCACTTTGACACATGTGATCTAAACCAAAAAAAAAAAAGAAACCATCTGTTCCCAAAATTATGGAAAATGTCTGACTACATTTTTTTAATCTCTGTATTAAATCAGTTAAATCCATCCATCCATCAGTAAAGCTTCTGAGATGTGAAAAAAAAAGAGTTATGTTTCATTTAACATTGAAAAACTAGGTCGATCCTGACAGGATATAAATTGATTCTAGTAAAAGGAATTGTAAGAAATCATACCCGTGTAATGACCATGTCAATCATATGGAAATAAGTGAACTAACTTTGTTTTGTTGCCGTTAAAAATGGCATCCTATCCCTTCTTCTGCCCACTCAGACGTTGGCAGAAAGTTTAGAAGAAAGAAGATTCTCACTTCTCCAAATTGAGGAGGACTGCGAGGCACTTTGCAAATTTGTCACCCCTGGAGAAACCGGATGTTTCCGGGCGCTGCTCGCCCAGATGAGGCACTCCTGGGAAGAATTGACGGAGAACACAGAGAAGCTATCAATGCAGCTCAAACAGAGTGCTGCCTATGAGCAGAGCTGCAGCGATAACCTGGAGCAGGTATTTGTTAACAGAAAAAATAAGTGACTCCTTCTTTGACATTGATCACATTTTTTTTTTGAATAAGGTCAAGAAAATAATGAATGATCTGAAAGAGGAACTCGACACTCCTGTTCCACTTTGCTCATCATCGTCACACACCTACCAGAATTTACAAAGTCACTTGGTAAGAAAGTAAGATAAAGGTGGTCGAATCCTAGTGTTCAGACACTAAAAATAGGCTAGAAACGTTACTGAAAATAAATGGATGACTGGATTCTATCCTTCCAGGGGGTCTGCCACTCAGTAGAGGATCTGGAATCTAGACTGGTGGCTTTGTCTGGAGCTGTCAGAAGACTGGGAGGGGGCACCAAGATGGAGGAAGATATGCCTCACCTCCACAAGCTGTGGGAAGAGTTAGTGGAAAAGGCTAACCAGAAACAATCTGCACTAGACAGCCTACTAATACTGTGGCAAAGGTATTTGGGCAACATGTTTAAACCACTCATTTAGACAAGAACGTGCAGACTTTTTATTAGTATTGTAGAGTGTACACAACAATAACTAAATTGCGCCGCTACAGTGGAATTCGCTCGAAAGTCATTTTGGTTTGACAGTTGACGCTTTTACTGTGTTTACTGACTGACTGTTTCTCTGCAACCTGTCTAATTTCGATTGTGTGAGCGCTTCCATTTGTCTTTTTATTGCTTTGGGTTCCCTAGCACCCCCCTCCCTTTTGTTCCCCAAATGAGCATGGTCTTATCTCGGACTGCATCTTGTCTGTAGCGCATTCAGCCGTCGTGCATTCTGTTTTAATAAGAAGCTTTTGTCGTCATTGTTTTGTTTTCGCCTGAGCTGTAAGTCTGCATTCTTTGTTTTATTCATGAGGAAATGGTAATGACCCTGTCAAATTGTACATGAGATTGGTATTCTCCTGGACTTTAACGTGTATTTTAAGAAGTGGATTCAATTGCAAAGGGAGTTTAATATAGAAAACGCTTGTGTTTTGTCAGACAGTACATTTTATAAAACATTTTATAAGCCTTTCTGATTTTTACATTGATTTGCAGCTACAAGTGCTCACTGAATAATTTGGATACTTTTTGTAATTCGCAGATTTGAAAAGGAAAAGTCTTTTATAAAAAGTTGGCTCGATGGTGTCGAGACCGCCTGCAATCCAGTTGATGAGTTGCTCTCTGCAGACAAAGTCAAGCTCACGACAGAGCTACAAAACATCCAGGTATCCTTTTTTATTATCACTAGTGTCTACTTTTGCTGTCTCAACTGAGCCCTGCATTGATTCTGTAGGCAATACAGGATGAAACCCCCTCCAATGACGCCCTACTTGAGGGGCTGATAAATTTAGTGCTGTGTCTTTACCCGTCTGCACCTGAGGCTCGAGCTCGAGAGCTGAATGATGAGCTCACGCAAATGCAAGAAAGATATAACTCGCAGAAGAAAGACATGAAACACAGGCAATTACCCGTTTTTCACTCAATGATTTGAGCATGGAAAAAAGTGTATAGGGTAAGGACTTACATGCATTATCAATATTATTTCAGATACGAGCAACTAGAGTGTCAGTTGTCCCAGCTTGAGCTTTTTAGTGACGCTCTGCTGACGCTGAGTCAAAAGATTCCAAACTTGCCATCTGTCTTGAGAAGCTCTCTTCAGTTTGATGTCACGGATCTCAATGGCGTCTTCACCGAGGTCAAGGTGAGACATCGTCTCTTCTTCTGCTTGTCCAATTCATAACTTCCCGAACTGGTTTCAATAGAAATCTGAGCAGAAAGAGCCTCCCTGGACAGATTGTATCCCATCAGATAACTTGTGTCCGCATTGTTTCACATTCTAATTCCAGGAGCACGAGATTCAGATAAAGGCTTATTCTCCACTCATAGAGGCTCTCCAACAAAGAGAATCCGCTCTGCTTCCACGCTCCAACCCCGAAGCGCAACGGCAGCTCCAAGCCAGGAGGGAGAATTGCCTGCAACCATTTTTTGAATGCGAACACGTGTTGCTCCTGCGTAAAAAGAGCCTTTCTCATTTGAAGACCTTCCTGGAGAAGAGCGAAAGCACCGTCCAGGGCGTTGCTCAGATCATCGAGTCTATTGGGAGGACAGGGAGCTGGGATCCATCCAAAGCGAAAGAGCTCCACAACCTATTAGAGGAAGTCACAGGGGTGGTGGGCCAGCTTGAGGCTGAGGCTTTGGGCTTGGACGGGCAGCTGACCACGGCCCAGATTCAATTGTGTGAAGCAGGTGAAAAAACCTCCTGCAGTTCCCTGGCGACGACCCTCATCACATCCCTGGATGAGGCAGGAAACCGTTTGGGATGGAGGCAGAGCGAAGCGGACGACCTCAGTGTGATGTGGAGCTCCTTTACGGGGAAGAAAGACGAGGTCATGAAGAATTTGGAGACATTGGAGATTAGACTAAGACACGAGACGGTCAAAGAGATCTCTGTGGAAGCTTTTCAGAACAGGTATATACACTTGATTGTAAGTTTGATGGGAGTCCTGTTTTCTGAGATTCCGAGGATTGACTGTCACTGTGCCACTGGTTTTGTCTCTCAGGCTGGGTTACTTGGCGCAACTGGGGGAGGAGCTCCAGTCTCTTCATCAATCCCATGAGTGGTTAGATGAGAAAGGAACCCAGTTATCCCAGAGGGACACTGAGCAGGCCGGGGTGGCCCTGAGAGGTGTTAATGTTGTCAAGGCTGCCTGTGAACGTGTCAGGACTCTCATTACTCAAAGGTTAGTCTCAAATAACAGGGTTATGTCATTGCCTTTTCAATTGGCCAGACCAGTTTCTCTTTGTGGGTAAATTAGCATTTTATTATGTCTCAATCTGTCCTTCGAAATAGCACTGTAAAAGAAAACAATTAGCTTGAGTCTGTTTGTTACAGTAGTTACTTTTGTGGTATGTTAGATGGTCAACTGTTATCAAACAGAAATTACCTTTTTTGTCAGGCTTATATTCTATGCTTTTTCTTTTGTTAGTCAGGAGAAGAGCCAAGGACTACTAGACCTACTTCACCAATACCATCACTTGAAGTCAATTCTACGTACTTGTGTAGAGAAATCCCAGGCACTCGCTCTTAACCTCCCTAATCACACGCACGATGCGGAAGAAGCTAGGAGAGCCTTCTTACATGTGAGAACTGCTTTGCCCTGAACCAACACATTTGTGTTAAATGCATTATCAGTTTTCATTGTGTTTGTATTATACACTACCAATAGCAGTTTCTTCATTCTAAATTGTTAACTGGCATTTTTATAGCACGAAAAGCTGCAGAGTGAGCTCAGAGAAAAGCAGGAGGACATGGACAAGCTCATCAGTACGGTGAAAGACCTGCAGAGAGAATTGGAATGCATTCCTGATTGCGACTTAAGTCTCATCCACACAGACATGGAGTGGTTAAAGGCACAGTGGTTGGAGGCAAGTATCGAAAAATTACCGTCATGAAAATAATTTCTAATTCTTAACTCATCTTACAGTGACTTTCTATCTTAAATTCATAGCTCCATGAAATAAACCAATAACAATCATTACAAATATCATCAGATATATAAAAATATATATATTAAAAAATTCCCAAGAGTAAAATGCAATTCAATTTTGCACCTTGGAATTAATTCCCCAGGTGCCTAGACCCAGATTTTATCCAGTCGTTCACCATAGTAATCTTTTATTTTGATTGGCAATTTCACCAAATGTATTCATTATTATGGTATCAATCATACAGTACGTCAATTGGAGCACATTTATTATTTCTTTTTTTTCTTGCTTCCCTCAGGTTTCTGAGAGAATTCAAACTAATACGGAAAGGTTAGGCTTCCGTGTGATCCTCTGGAATGACCTGAAGCAGATGGAGCAAGACATAAATCAGTGGACCACCAGCGCCTTTCTCGCTGACCTCACGAACAATGTCATCAACCTGAGCGATGAGGATACGCAGGCCCGCCTTGTCACCTTTCAGGTCAATTCACATTCCTGACCACAGCGGGTGCGACTTTTGAGATGTGCTTTTATGACCTACAGACTGAAATGGAGAAGAGGGAGCAGTTTCTCGAAGCAATGGAGGAGAGAGTGGAGGAACTGAAGGAGCAAAGTAAACTGGTGGAAACCCCCTTACAAATGCAGGTCTGTATTGATGCTGATTGATAACAGGCTACAAAACAGAGAGGTGGCCAGAACGTCTGACAAGGATTGTGTCTCATCCTCTCTGGATTTAGGTTTTGGGGTCAGAGCTAAGGAAGAAGTTGGATCATGTTCAGGAGGTGTTCAAGAGGGCCAAGCAGAATCTGACCTGCTTTAGACTCCAGAAGCAGGGACTGGAGGACCTGGTGTCCCAGATCATTGTACGGCTTGACACCGTCGAGGCTTCCTTGTCGGATCTCAACGAAACCACCTCCCCAGAAGACATTGCTGCTATTAAGGCATGCATACGGCAAAAGCTTGTTTTCAAAATTTTGGGGCATAAATAGGGCTTCACTGTATGTCTTTTTGTTTTTCACAGAGACTGCAGGATGCTGTTGAGCAACAGAAATCAGACGTGGAATCGGCTCGAGAGGCTCTGAGCGCCTTAAGCAGGTCGCATCCATCTTGGGAGCTCTCTCGCCTGACCACCGATGTCATAGCGGTCGCCCAGCGCACCGACGCAATCGCCCAGCGTTGTGCAAAGGCCAGGGCCGGCCTTCAAGATGTGCTGCATCGCCATTTCAACCGTGAGAAAGAACGCAGTTCATTATAGCTTTTGTTATGCAGAACGACTTTGCAACAATCAGATATTTGTGACAAAGGAATCGCTTAAATCATCCGTTTAATCTTACTTAATCCTTGTTTTCTGTTCACATTGGAGATTTGCATCAGATTTAGTGTTGATTTTCCCCCAGAGGCCACTTAAGTGGCATGCACTCACTCCATTGGTAGTCATTGCCTGGCGCATAAGTGCACTCTCTCTTCTCTGACACACACCTGTGCCGCTTGCTCCCAAAGGAGCTATTTAGGGCTAGTTGCCGGAGCAACCGTTTGGCCACGCCTACCCCTCCAGTCTCCACCAGCGCTTGAATGTTCACTTTCCAGTTCTTTCAGTTTCCCAAAACACAAGAGTGGGGTTATTACAGCTTTTCTCTTCCCGTGTTTGTTTATTTTGGTCTTCTCCCTGAGGCAGAGCTCATCCAAGAATTCCAATCCTGGCTTTCGGGATTGAAGTTGGAGTTGAAAGAATGCGCCAATCCATTGGGAGACATGTCCGTCCTAACGGCAAAGTTACAAAGACTGCAGGTACTGTTGATAGATCTTTTGTTGTTTTCTTTCTGTTGATAAGTGCTGGTCCAGAAAAAAAAATGCTCTGATATGGCTAACCTTTGAACACAAACAATTGCCCATCCCTGCTGTGGGCTATTGACTCAGATACCTGCCCTTCCATCCATCCCCTTCAAACAGTTGACAGTATGGACATCAGAGGGTGAAGCGCATCTCTCCCGGGTTCATGAAGAGGCAGACAGGCTCCACCTCCACTTACCAAAAGCTGCGGTAACACAGCTCCAGGAGAACTTGTCTTCCTGCCAGAGAGAGTGGAGGAACTTTCTGGAGGACTGTTCCCAAAGCCAACTTAACTTGGAGGAGAGCATTCATCTACTCACAAGGTGAGGAACTGCTATTCAGTGAAGGTTTTCCAAATGAGGAAATTCTCCATTTCTCTACTTAGTTTCGAGGATGCCGCAGAGTTTGTCAGAGAATGGCTTTGGCAGACGAAGCTCAACCTCAACCAGGAGTCTTTTGTTGGGGTAGACAACCAACAAGGTGCTCTTGACACCAAAGAGGAACTGGATAGGGTTGAAAGCCTCCATAAGGATCTTACATCAAAACGGTACTAGTTTTTTTCAGAAGCTTCCTTTGATCAGATCAGAATTATAGTTACATTTGAATTTTCTCTCTTAGTGACGCGATAGAGCGTATCATCCAGGAGGCCAGGTCCTTGTCTGAAGCTGGACGCGGATCCGGCGGTGAGGTACGATTGGCGGGCCAACTCCAAACGGAGCACCAAGCTCTGCTCAAAGTTGCCCGGGGGAAGTTGCGAGGCTGCCAGGAGAACCAGGCGTTCGGGGAGACCCTCCAAGGAGTGTGGGCCTGGTTAGAGGAGATCCAGGAGAAGCTAGGTACGGTGGACAGCACCATGGGGACGAGGAAACAATTGGAGCAGAGGCTGGAAACTGTGCAGGTGATCCCCAATGAGCATTTTACTGCCCTTAATCCTATTTGACACTGGAGGACGCTGTTTCTTCACGGCGCCAACTTGCCTGTCGTCAGGAATCCTTCAAGTTGTTTCATCACGCCTCCCTTTGTTTGCGTAGGATATCCTGCTTCTGAAAGGAGAAGGTGAGGTCAAATTGAATATGGCCATGGGCAAGGGAGAGATGACCTTGCGCGGCTACAGCGTCGCCGCACAGGAAGCGGTGCGCTCGCAGCTCCAGGAGGTGGAGGACGCCTGGGCTACGCTGCTTGTCACCACCATGAGCTGCCACAGGTACAATGCCCTCTTGAAATGACACCTTAGCCAATGCGTGCGTACGCAATTGCAGATGGCGTGCTTTCAAATTTGTTTGTCTCTCCTCATGATTTGTTTTCCCCCAGAAAATTATATGAAGAGGATCACACATTATAGATAATTTGAATGATAAAAACTCCTTTTCAAATTCAAAATGGACCTTAACAGCCCCCCCACCTTACAAAAAAAAATCACCATTCACACTCATTGGCTCCACATTAAGGCCTACACAATGCATACTCATTTTCTCCTATAGACTCTCCTGTGTGATGTGGAACCAGATGATGAATGCTAATAACTCAGTATATATTTGACTCAAATAGATTTAGTCATTATCACGCCATGTGTCTAAATGTTTTGACAATGTGATCATGGTGTCAGATTAACCACCACATGCAATGTATGCGTTTTCTAAAGAGAAAGACCACATTTCTAATCTTTTAATTCTCAGTCGTCTGGAATGGACCGTGTCCCAGTGGACAGAATACCTGGAAAATGCAAAGCAACTCCGGCGCTGGATGGAGGTCGTGGAACGGGAGGTGCGGGCATCCCTCGCGCCGCAGCCGGGTCCCAGGGAGAAAGCGGCGCAACTTGAAAGGCTGCGAGGCCTCCTGGCCGAAATGGATGACCACCAGCTGGCTTTGTCCAGTCTGGAGGAAAAAGCCAGAGAACTTTTCAAGAAGACGGGCGACCCCAGTTTTAATCACGGCGCTCGAACGCAGCTCCAAGTGCAATTCGACGAGCTGGCGGCTTTGGTGGAGGTGCGAACCACACTAAAGACCTCCTGACTTGTAAAAGATAGTGTTTTACATTTTTGGGTGGGTTTTCATCAGGGCAAAGTACGTCTGGCACAGAATTTGGTGCTGGAACATCAGGAATACTTGGAGGCCGTTCGGGAGCTCACCGATTGGTTGATAACCGCAGGGGAGGAACTTCAGCATTGGTCGGAGGCATCTGGAGATTCTGCCTCTATCCAGAAGAAACTACATGAAGTGAGGGTGAGAAATCCATTTATTCATTTATTTTGCATATGGCATGCAATATAAAATTGTTCTCATGCAACGAAAATGAGTATAACATAGAAAATGAGTGGAGCACGCGTAATCCTAATCACTTCAGTTTATAATCTGTTTCTATAGTAACGGATTGCCCAATCTTGTTTTGGCGAAAGCCTATTATGGAGGAAATTGTATCTCAATGAATGCAGCACTGGTCGTTACACAGCCGCAGAAAAAATCCTCCTCAGGCACATTTCTCTACTTAATAGTTTGGTTTACCAGCCCGTGAATTCAGAAAGGTAGGGAGAAAGCAGCATGTGGGATAACTGAATAGGCAAATTGATTTACATTTTAATTTTCACGTGCGGATCCTAATTATCACATTATAAATTAGTGTTTGAGGAAGCCTAGTGTGAATTCAAAGAGACACACACCTAATGATGGCGCTGAAACACACACACACATAGACACACACCAAAAAGAGAGTTTATAAATAGCATCGATTGCTCGTCCTCAGTTTGCACTTTGTGAAACCACGGTTTCCGTGGCAACTTTGCCTCCTCTCCCTCTTCAGGACCGCGTGGAGTCTCGGCTCCGAGAAGGCCGCGAGCGCCTCGGCGTCGTGCGGCGGACGGCGACGGCGGCGGCGGAGCACACGGCGGCGGGGGGTTGCGAGGCCATGGACCGGCAGATGGGGGCGCTGTCTCAGGCGCTGGAGCAATGGGAGGGCGCCGCTCTGAGGGCCAGGGACGGCTTGGAGGGGGCGCTGGCCTCCGCCGCCGCCTCCGAGGAGGAGTACGAGCGACTCAGCTCCAGGCTGGAAGGCCATTTGAAAGAAGTGGATGCTCGACTAAAGGGGTGGAGCCAGGAGCTGACTGGAGCCGAGGGGCGCTGCGACGGCGAGGAAGCGGTCATGGGATGGCGCTTGGCTAAGGTACTGACTCTGCATGAGATTGATCTATTCTAGTCCATCTCCGAATTCCATCAACTGGCACTTCTGATTTTAAAAGTCTCAGGCGGATTTGATTGACATTGCAGGGCATTGAAGCTGAAACTTAATTGGACAAAATAAGTAATATTCATAACATCCACACATGCCTTAATGAATGCCATGAAGTGGTATGAAACGAAGGGGATAATAACAGAAATGAATTATTGCCATTTCATGGGAAACCCATTTAGCATTTGGGTTGCAAATGTAGGTCAGTCCTTCTCAAGGCCTTTCCTGCCTTAACAGCTCATTACTAGAATTCATTATAAATCAGAAATGCCCTACAATTGTGCATTGTCCATGTGTTTAAGTCAAATTAATGATAAACTCAACTGCGATTTGGGTTTAGAATGCTGTATTCTTTTTTTGGAAAGGTGATTAGAATTTTCAATTGGAAAACATAAACACACACGCACACACACACGCACACACACACGGACTGGCACATACAAAGCACTCTGCTTTCCCCAGCTGCAATTACTCATTTCTTTTGCCAATCAGAAGAAAAGACATTAGTCCGTAAATCAGCTTTGCTGAAACAACCAAGCAGTGACAGCTACAATCCAATCACTCTCCCTCATTTCCCACCCATCATCCCCCCCTCCCCGGCATTCACTGACTCCATCCCCCACAAGTTTACCTTTGCCAATGACCTCATGTTGTCGTTGACATTTTTCATTGTTTTTTTCCCGGTTGGATGAAGTAACAACTTTGTGGTAATCTAGCATTGTTTTTCGCTAATGTATGTTTACACGACTATTACTAGAATAGCTCAAAACTCATATTGTTTGACAGCATTTGGAAGAAATGAAGTGATTTGAAATCAATCACGATACATTGACAGAACTTTTGGAACCAATTTAAAAAAAAATGTTGTTTACAGCAGTATTTTGGTTGAATTTTTAGTGTCTTGGTATGACAGAGAAACAAATTTATAATGACCTAGTAATGGATAAGGATCGGGAAACAGGATCCCTGGTGAACGCTTTTCAATTAAATTTGTTGTACAGCTTTTGTACTCCTCAAGGACAAATGGATTCACTTAGGATTGGAGTTGAAAATGGCTTTCAATTTGGAGGCGCACTTGTAAAATCTGCTCATGATTTGATTACCCGCACTCGTTTGAACTGCCGCGTGCGGCGCCTTTTCTTCCCCTTCTGCCATTCGCCGGATGTTTACAAATTTGACTTCTCCCTTACACAGCTCCGTGTTAACACCCGCCCTCTCGCTGCCCTCCTCCAGCCTCCTTCCTTGCCCGTCTTGTCAAAAGCACGGCGCAGAGGAGGAGTCAATTTCCCCCCGATGTACTCTCCTCTTGCCCCCCCTCCATTTCACTAGTATTTTTTTTCTGTAGTCTTGCATCTGTGCCGGCTGACAGCTGAATTCCGCTGGGAGAAAGCGTGAGAGAGGAGAATCGGAGGCGGGATAGGAGGAAGGAGAGTAGGAGGGAGGGAGGGATGTTCATTGGCGGTACGTCAGAGCGTGAGGGAGGCTGTACATATTTCACGGGACGGGATTTTATGATCGTCCGAGTTCAGCGTGTGCGGCGCGCCGAGGAGAGCGGGAGGACGTTGCGCTCGGCTTCTTCCTGCCGCTTCCTCGCACTTTCGGGAACAGGCATGCTTTTGTATCGGCTTCACTGTGAGTATGTGTGTGCCGATTGAGCCCCGGTGCGAATAGGAATGTGAAGACCCTTGTAGTGAGCACGCTGAGACAGTTGCTCTGTGTTTTGCCTCGTTCAGGACGTACTGGAGGGCCTGCAAAGCGTCGAGCCGATGGCAGAGAAGTTGAAGAGTCAACTGAACGAGCTGGTGCAATACTCCAGAGACTTGGGCTCCCAGTCTGAGCGGGTCACCTCGCTCATCAAGCAGCACAACAGGTGAGTAAACAACATGTTCTGGGAGGAGTTTTGAACAGAGTGGTCCCATGTGTGAGAGATAACGTCAGCGCAGAAGTATTTTCAGTAGAATACTAAATGATAAAGGAGCATAGTGATTTTTAGTTACTGATACATTGATGGGTGGAATGTGTGGTTATGGTATAGAAACTGCTAAGATGTTCCAGACCAATCAGCAGGTTTTATTTCATCCCCTTTAACACTGGCACATTTGTTGGGGAAGCTCATCCATCCAATAACTGATGGACAAAGAAACTGGATTGCTCGGTGGGAGCTTGACATTTACTTGGAATGAGGAAGCACAACAGACTTGCTGGGTAGATCATATAGATGTGGGAAGGTAGATTTGGCCCAGATAATGCATGTGGGGAACATGTTCTCTTTGATTCAATTACTAGGATTTTTAAAAAAGTTTCATTGACAATTCAACTTGTTCATTCCTGTAACGTCGCAAATTTGGAATGTAAACATAGACTTAATACACAGTACATGGCTGCGCTTCAGCCAAAAATCCAGGTCATTTGTCTTTTTCAGGACGAGAAGCGTGTAAAGATCAACTCTCTCTCCCTTTCACAACGCTTACGTTCAAAAAACATCCATTCCAGTTCATTGTCATTGCACCCTTTTGAGAGAACCGTGTCATGATGAACTCTAACGTCCTCATTCTATCATTAACATTGATAAATGTGGAAAAACAGGAGGTCCGAATGATTGCGCGAGCGGACGGCTTATATTTTGAGCTGTGTCAAGCAGTCGGTGAAAGTTAACGAGCCGCCAGTTGCCATGCGACATGCAGCGCTCACCTCTGCTTGTCTGATGATGTCGTTTTAGGCCCTCTCTTCTACGCTTTGGGTTAATGTCCCTCAACAACGACTTTTCAACGGGAATATTCAACCACAGGACATAAAAACAGCTGAAAGAAATCATGGCGTGATCCAAAAGTGCTGAATGGCTTGCTCCCATAAATTTAAACCTATTTCAGTTTTTATATGAACATTTTTTTCCTGAAAGTTGTAATAGAAGACGAAAGGATTTAATAAGCCAAACTTGGATGTGAGACACCATCTGGATCGCACGCGTACATTTAGCCACAAAACAGGTTTTCTGACATACACGTGAATACATAATGAGCCCCTCTGCTCTGGCTTTGGAGCAAAACTCCCACTCCTAACTCCTGTCTTGACCTTCCCCATTCATGCATATGGATGATATGCACAAACATGCTCCTCTCCAACCTGACACTCATCACAGCCATCTTGCATTTAGCCCTGAGACAAAACAGACCGTTTGTGCCACCTGTTTTGTGCCAAGGAGGAATAGATGCAAGTCAAACGGCAAACATGGTTGCCTATTTTGAACACTGTACACTGCCAGTCCAAGTTATCGTGTGCAAAAATTCAACCCCGCCCTTTATCGTGTCATCCTACTGTTAGCCCGCCGTTAAATATCCCCGTCATGTTGTTTTTGTGTCACCGTTTCCCTCGCAGCATCTAGCTGTCGTCCCTCATATTATCAGGTCTATGAACTCCTGCCCCGCTCATATGTCGCCTCTCAACCAACACCGATGCTTGTACCCCCCACTCACCCACTCACCCACTCACCATCCCCCACTCTTTACCCCATTCCTTCCACTTCACCCACTTTTCCATGCCTCCACCTGCGCGCTTCTCATCTCCCAGCCACAACACCCCATTTTATACGGGAAATACAATACGGTACGCACGTATTGATTGGCCTTCCTTTTTTATGCTGCAGCCTCAGCCTGCGCGCATCACGGGAGTGCCAAAATAAGGAGCGCCTTTTAGAACAGCGTTTTCGTGCCTCCCTGCGAGATTTCCAGCAGTGGTTGGTCAACGCCAAGATCTGCACTGCCAAATGTTTCGACGTGCCACAGAGCGTAGCTGAAGCCTCCACCGCCCTTCTGAGAATACAGGTAAGGCACCTTGAAAACATTTACAGCCATTTGGCTTCTAATTTTCTCTTTTGGATGACTATATATGTTACATTATGTAGGTCTGCAAATTTTCCCTCTTCTCACTAAGTGCAAAATCCAAATCAAAATTGCCTGGTTTTGCATTTTGACAAATTTTCGGCTTTTTATGGACAGTGTGCTTTTTTTTGGAAGCTCCTCTGCGAGCGTCCTCGTCTGTTTTTTTCTCTCTGAGAAGCTGGCAGGTGTTAACATCCTGGCAGCCTTACCGCAGTACCCCAGGGTACCTGGCTAAGAGGCGTGTTGTTGTCTGTGAAGGTAGTTGTCCTGGCATTCTGGGTAATTACCGTCCTCATAATCACCTTACTGTTTCTGTCACAGTAAGAAGGTATATTTATTAGCAGACAGTCACGTGATAGAAAGAAAAAATACATCTCGAAGCAATGCCAACTATTTTTATCTTGTGACCAAAGTGAAAATAAGTGGAGTTAGCGTGCATCTTCTTTAGAAGTTGTTTTTGTCACCCAGTCGACGGCAGCAGCGGCGGAGAAAGAGTGTCCATGTTTTATTTATCATTGACCTGGTGAGGAATGTGGAACAATGTTTCCGCATGGCTGACCTCCAGGAGGGCCCACGAGGGAGGGGTGGGGGGCTTTTTAAGGGGGTATTTACACAGCGTCACCCTTAATTGTACGCTGACACTATAGCAGGAGTGTTGAGATGGAGTAAGAAGGCGAGAAGTTAGACAAAAACAAGGGTGTGCGTGTGTGAGAGGGAACGATGCGCTGACTGCACAGATGGTGGAGTGGTCCCCGCTGCGCTGCTGTCATCGGCTGAGCTTCGAGGGAGGGGTGTTTTGCGTGGAGGAGCTACAGTATGTTAAAAAAAATAAATTGAAAAATAGAGAACACTTGACTTCTTTTATCTGCCTACGCCGGTCAAGCCCCGCCTGGTGCCCACGCATGAGGAATCCGTAATGACTTTGACTAATTGCTCCATCTGACAGTGTAAAGTGAGAATGCGGGACGAACAGACCGGCCATCATGCGTGCACCCTGATTGGGCGGAATTAGCCACGCCGGTGGAAAACAAACACGGAAAAGGGGGAGATAGTCCAGAGTCACTTGCGATGGAGGAACGTTCTTTTGTGGCATCTTAGTTGAGTAGATGCACATTTTTTGACAGGTTGGTGTGGAGGAGGATCATATAAATGCATTTATGCAAAAGCATATAAATGAAGAAGGTGCATCTTTTTGGGGTCAGCACAGTTTTTTAGTTGACAATAATGATAAAATTGTGTCCAGTTTGTCCATAGTAAATTCTTAGCAAAGCTTTTGGGTGTGCTCATTGTGTTTGTGTTAACGATTCACACTAATATGCAATCAGAAAATGGCCTTTGCCATGTGTGAACGCACCAATAAGAACATTGTATAATACGTAATTATAAAAAATATAGTTGTCTACCACAAAAATCTTGGAAAAAAGAATGGTGTAAGCAGTTGTCACTTGTTTAATATTCTCGCCATACATGTGTTAAACAGCTCCTTTGTCTTTTTGTCCTTTGGTCTTTGGTGCATTTGTCTCGCAGGAGTTTTTGAGTGACAGGGAGCATGGGCAGGCCAGACTGAGTACAGTGGGAGCCAGTGGGGAGCTGCTCATGGCGGTGGTGTCCAAAGAACGGGTAGAGGGGATCAAGGCCAAAGTGGACAACGCCAGGGAAGACTGGAAAAGCCTGATGAATAACCTTCAGCTTCGGGAGGACATTCTCAAGGTGGGTTGAAGTTGGCTACAGATGGTACACGTCACTCTGTTGAAAACAGACAAAAACATACAAAAGGCTTTGTATATAGCATGTCATAGCATACTTTTATTTTTGCACTATAATCAATGATAATTTCAAACATGACAATTTAAATGGTTAAAAAAAAGGTTTTCTAATATTGTCTTTCATTATGATATAACAATACTGGCCTGGACTAAGTCGTTGGACATCATATAGTAGGTGAGCGGCATCAGGAGTTCTATCAATCCATCAAGCTTTATTTATAGAGCACTTCAATAAAAACCGAGGTTAATAGACACTCAGCCTCAAACACTCACGCGCACAAATAAGCTTTGGTTGTCCTTTACAGCGTGTGGATTAAATGAAATGACTATACGGAGGTTCCGCTTTCTGAAGATGAATAAACTATAACTGCCTTGGAACATCATCAATGAAGGAAAGACTATGCTGGGTAGTAGTGAGTCATTGAAATGAATGAATTCCAATGCAGTGTAAAATATAATTTAAGGAGTTAATTGTAGATCAAGAACATTAAAAACATGGAGAAATGGGTTTGAATCATACCAAACAACAATGAATGAGTCCAACATGTGCTGTTTTTCTTGGCAGTGAACAAAAGCTTTGTTTGGGGAAAGCCATGTTTTGTTTGCTTTTCATTCCAATGACATTGTAATGTGGAAGTCAGCATTCTGTGTCGACCGATCACTTTTGAGCGCCACTCTTTTTAGGGACTGTGCTACTGCATACAAAACAGGTATTTTGGTGTTTTATGAATAAACCGAAAATCAGTCAATGGAAAATACATAGTTGAGGGAACAATGTGCTATGTTAAATATGTGCTTTGGCTTTTGACATGAATGTCGTCTATTGTCTTGTTTTATTGACTCTATCCGTATTGTTCTTTATTTGACGAGTTGCAGACAAACAAACCTTTAACTCATTGGGTGCCAATGAGGGCGTCCAATCTGTTTTGTCCGGAAGGGGCGAATGCGACATAGCACGGCACTAAAACATGCAAATTCAGATTAATTGAACATCGGCCGTTGTCAATGGCAGGCAGATTTGCACAAGGATATCATTTTTCATCCTCTGAGATGCGTTCGATTGACTGAATGCATTCTTCCTGTGTCCAGAATTTGCGGTGTCAGATGTCAGATTTCGAGGCCAGCGCCGAGCCCCTTCAGGAGTGGCTAAGTGGCGCCGAGGTCAGAGTTCAGGAGAGCAGCGCTCGGCTGCACGACCTCTCGGCCAAGAAACGGGAGCTCGACAAACTGCAGGTAATGACTCCGATCCCTCCATTTTAAAGGTGCCGTGTAGCATTTGCAATCCAGTGATTCCCTCGTTCGAGGTTGGCTCAAAAATACTGTAAATCCTTTCAACAACATCTGTCCGCTTCTATTGTTGAACTTCTATTGTTCCTTGTGGAGCATTGTGCTGATTTTTCAAGGGCATCAAATACTTGTAACTCCCCATCAGATAAACTCGCCTTAAGTGTAATCTGAAATCAGCTGGGAGAAAGAAGACCTAATTACATTTGTTGAGCACCGCTGGATCAAAATAGAGCAGCAGCTTGACATAATAGTCGCAGGCAAAGTCGGGAAAACTAATTAAATCCCCTTCTGTCAAAAGGTTTTTTTTTATCCCCCCTTGCCTGCGATAACAGAATCTGTCATGTCTGGCAGAAACGCACAAAAATGAGGATAAAGAGGCGAGATGCGTTAAAAAAAACAACGCTGACAAAGGAGGGGGAAATATATCAAACACATCTCAAAACTCTGCCTAATCACTGTTGATATTTTGTGCTATTTATTCTGCCGCCTTTGTCTGGCCTGACAATCTTATATTTCCTCTCAGTACCTCAAGTACATTACAATACTTGTGCTCTAATACCTTTTTCATATCCTTGCTTTTATAGTGTGATGGTTGCTTAATGCGTCGTGTTAGAAATCTTAACAAAACATTCTACTGGGAAGACTAGCAAGATATGTGTCCGTTTTTTGTTATTGTTTGGTGCATTTATTTTGGAAAAAAAAGACATCCGGAACACCGTGTCTATTAGCTCAGCAGTCAGCACGTTCAACAGCCACATGACAATGCAGGTTCAATCCAAGAAAGGAATGCAATGACATATTTATCAGACTATTTATACATTTGTTTGATGTAAAAACAACAGTGAAAATGCACTTCTTTTTTCGGTAGTTTGTTGTTTGATTTTTGTAGTTAGTTTTCCTGTTATTTTTAACATTACAATTCTGACAACCACAGTTGACAGTATTTTTCAATACAATTTTACAATAACAGCACTCAATTCAATTAAATTTTCAGTAAATTAGATTATTTTTTCGGTCTCACATGCTCTCTTTTCCCTTTTCTACCCAACTACATTACAGCATGTCTTGGAAGAGCTAGTAAGTCGCAATGCAGAACTGGGAAAGCTTCGGGAAAGAGCTCACGGTTTATGTGAGGGTGAGGCTGTGGGCAAGGGCTTCATCCACCGAGTGTCTCAACTATCTGCGCAATACTTGGCCCTTAGCAATTTGACCAAGGTACATAACACATTCTGTCATCTTTCCTTTGTCATTTATCTGCATATCCCTTGCCTCCATTTCCAGACCAATGTTTCCACCCTCATCAGCACAGGAAAGGCCAGAGGATTTGTCAGGTTTAGCCTAAAATGTCAAAGATGTGAAATGTGGCAGCGCGGCAACAGCTGACCTTTTCCCAGCCCTTATCAAATACGTCAAGTGATGTAGTGCGTTGAAATAATTACTTTGGTAGATTGATCTGATATTTTGATCATGCTGATCTCACTGGTCTACAAAATTTAGGAAAATATCTGCTCCAGAGATTAAAAAAAATGGCGCAGTCAGATTTGCTGTGGTGAAATAAAAGATTTTAGTGCTATATATTTAATGTTTATTTTTGGCATTTAATACATTTGAATGATAATCCCTGCATCATGATATTTTGTACCCAGAATTAGATTCATTAGCTCATTAACGTATTCAGTCTGTTACAGTGCAACTAAATACAGTTCAGTTGTATTCAATGTAAACTACAATATATGCACATCATATTTTTCAGATGTCTTCCTTTTCATAAGTACAGTTTAATGTTCAAATTGCTCCATCCCCTAAAACCTCTGCATTTCCCCCCTAAGCAAATATTTTAAGCCATTATTTACATTTTTTTTCTGCAATTCTCTACAGGACAAGGCCTCCAGGATCGAGCGCGTGGTCGGAGAGCATCGCCTCTTCTCTCAGGGTCTGAAGGAGCTCCAAGAATGGGTATGCGAGGCCCAGAGTGTCCTGGGCACTTGGACGACCACCACCTCTGATAAAGGTGTACTAGAAGACAGGATGTTACACCTTGAAGTAAGACCAAGTAACGCCTGATTGGTAACTATGGAATAGGAGGGGAAAAAATTGATTGTTTTTTTCTTGTTCTTTTGTCCAGGCCTTGCTCGCTGGCCGTCAGGAGCGAGAGATTCAACTAAAGATGCTGCTCACCAGGGGGGAAGCTGTCCAGCGAAACACGTCGGCGGAGGGCGTCCCAGTAATTCGCAAACAGATTCAGGACCTGAAGGACTCCTGGGACTCCTTATTGTCTTCTTCGATCAAGTGTAAAAGGTTGTGACACCTTTCCCAAGGAAAGTGGTTTTTTTTAATGATATCTGTTGTTTACAATTGGTGTTTTGTGTGCGTTAACAGCCAGTTGGAAGGTGCCTTGTCACAGTGGACTAGTTATCAGGAGGATGTCGGTCACTTTATGCTCTGGATGGACCGTGTGGAGGAAACATTGAGCTGCTCAGACAGGGAGTACGCGGAGATGAGGGACAAGACAGCAAACCTTGGGAGGACCAAGGTACGCAATGTCCAACTCCCGAGTATTTTGTCAAATTAGTAGTCTTTGTTTTTCTATTTATGTCCACGTTTAACATTTAGATTTATGGTTAGAGTCTACTATTTGAGTTGAGTCACATCGGTTGTGTTATTTTAGGGCTGAAAGCAGCTTTACATTCTCCACGTTTTGTACCCGAGGGGCTCCCTGCAGGGTTGGTGTCGTGACAATGAATCAAAACGCCTGTGTGTTTATTCCAGCTTCTGTATGAAGAAGTGCTGAGTCACAGTTGTCCCCTGGAGACCATCGCATCAAAGGGGGCCAACATGGCAGAACACTGCAGCACCCAAGAAGAAGTAAAACAACTCCAGAGTAGATATAACAGCCTAGAGGAAAAGGCCAAGGTATGCCGAGGTGTTTGCTTTCATTGTCTTTTTTATTTTTGTTTTGTTTCGGGGAGCTCCATTCATCAAGACATGCAAGGTGAAGTCATTTGAAGGTTTATTTATAAAGCACATTTAAAACAATAGCAATCGAACAAAGTTCTATTCAAACAAACTAATAACGAAATAAAAGGGATCCGTTTTCAACTGTTTTACACCAAACAATTAAAACAAATGGCTGAAAATGAGTGAGAAAAAACAACTTTTGACTATTTTCATGCCAACGTCAGCTATTTTTTGTTTGTTTTGTTTTACCAATAATAGAAAAGAATGAAAAATCCCTTAATGGCAAAACATCAAATTCAAAGCCAATTTTTAAAATCCTCAGAATGCGGTCAGCAAGGCCAAGAGTCTGGTGCTGATCCACCAGGAGTACCAACGAGGACTACATGTTTTTGAAGATTGGCTGGAGCAGGAGCAATCCACTCTGGCGTCCTTGTCCCATCCCGATGGGAATGCGGAAACACTCGAAGAAACCCTGAAAGAGCTCCAGGTATTCAAGATCCGATTCAACCGGAAAACTCCCATCGCCATCCGTTCAAAGGTCACCGCCGTTCGTTTCCCTGTAGATTCTACAGGAGCGCTGCTCCGACGGCCAGTCGCTGCTGTCGTCCGTGCTGACCAGCAGAGAGCGGGTCATCCCGTGGGGCGTACCGCAGATCGAGGACCGAGCTCTCGACACGGCACAGCGGGAATGGGGGGCTTACCAGGGCCAGCTGGAGGAGACCCACACGCATCTGAACTCCGTGCTGACCCGGTTGAGAGAGATGGGCCAAAAGTTCCTGACGTTGGCGCGCTGGCTTGAGGAGATGGAGAAAGGGGCCGACTTGAGGACTCATCGGCGCTCGGACAGAAGCACCAAGGAGTCGCAGCTGAAGAAACTCAAGGTTAGCAAAGTTGCAGACAAAATGTTGAATATTTTGAAATTAAAGCCAATGTTTTGCATGTGAACAGTCGTGCCTTGAGATGATGCTCACCCGGCAAAGCGAAGTGGACGGCCTCCGCTCGCTCGCCCAGCAAGCTTTGGAAGAAACCGACATCAGCGGTCGCGTAAGCGTCACGGCGACCCTGCTCGCCACTCACTACCACTCACTCCTGCTCAGCATTCAGGTACTGCAGAATCTTCTTTGCTTTTTCCAGAGTTGAATTAAATCATTTTTTCTTGAAATTAGTTTTTGGTAACTTTGTCATGACAGCTTGGAAAATGGACGGGCAGGTTTTCTCATACAAACTCAATTTTGTTTTAAGTGAATTCAAACTGTTTTTTGAACTAACTGCATCTGGTTGGTATGCCGGAATGACAGAATGGCAGTCTGATGATGTTTGTGCAACAAACAAATGTTTTGGTTTATCAGAACACATGTTGGCCAGATTGTAAATGATCTGAAGCAAAATAAATGTCTAAAAAAAAAGATAATCTGACGCTCACACACATACGCATTAGCCTGCCAGAGTTCAGCTAGGTAAATACAGTCACTGATGTAGAAATACAATCCCTTGTCTATTACATATATTAATAATGTTTTTTTCAGTTCAAATGGACTGATGATAAAGATGAAAAGACCCAAGCGAATGGGCGTCTTATCCTTAATGGCAGTGAAAAAAAATGCTTTTAACACACGTTTATTCTGTTGTTCCATCTTCTTTCTGAAGTCAACCATTAAAGCACCATTTTCTTTCCATCTGGGGTGTGGGGAGAGAGTCTTTAAAGGTAAAATCAATATGGCTCCTCTATTCCGAGTCCAATGAGACAATCTCACACCCTTCATCAAAAGTGGAAAAGCTATCCCGCCACCTCATTGATTTTTACACCTTCAGCGACAGCCCTTTCCAAAACTTTCCACATCTTAAACTGCCTTCACGCAGACGCGAACCCGTCACATGACATCCCTGCGATGTCAGACGTATATGTAATTATGCCATGTGTAGTGGGGGGAGGTGAGGGACTGTTACCCCCCCTCTCAGGAAAGGTGTGCACTCAGCAGTATCAGCTAATTGGACCCAGGATTTGAGACACGGAGGGAATAATGCGTGAAAACGGCAAAAAAAAAGCCTGGCCATCCTTCCTGGTGTTATTGACTCCAAATCTCAGTCAAGTCATGAAAGCATTCTTTTCGTGAAGACATAAATGTTAATGTGCTCCTTGCAGGAGACCGTCAAGCAATTGCAAGAGGAGCTGAGGAGCATCGAGGAGGCCGAAAACCTCTGCGCGTCGTTCACCGATTGGCTGGGCTCCACGCAGAATAGCTTCACGGAAGTCACGGATACGGCCGAGCCGCTGGACCGCAATGCCTTGGAGAAAAAGCTGAAGAAATTAGAGGTACTGCTCTAATTAAGTACTGGGTGAATGTGAAGTGTGGACCTTAATTAACACGTCACTTCGGATTTTACACTTTGATCTGAGTGGGAGACGTGTTTTTTCTTGCCTCCGTAAATTGCCATCAACTCATAAAGAAGGTGATTAAAAACTATTATTGTATTCTGGGAATAGGTGGTTAAAATACATTGTTTTGGTTTCTAGATTAATAGAATTGCTTGTGTCGTCTTTTTATTTCTTCAATGCTAGAATTGATTTGAATGATTTTAACTCATTGCCATTGAAGGCAACAATTTGAGAACCACATAAGCCACAAAATAATATACTTGGTAGATTTGACATCTATCGCTATTAATGGCAGTGAGTAGATAAAGTATCACTATTAAAGAAGGTGCATATTTTATATTTTTGGCAGTCTATTCAGCTCTCGTTTTCCTTGCGTAGGTGGCCTTCTTTAATAATTACGTTGCCAAATTCTTACCAGGAAAATCTGGAACACAAAGCAACATAGCAACACAGAATATTTGCTTAGTTAACACATTTTTTGGATGGCTTCAGCATGCTTGGCCATGAAAAATGTCTGCTGTCCAGGCATTTTTTTTATTCCTTACACGTTATCTTTTAAGCTTTTCTGCCCAAATGGCATTTTTTAACAGACAGCCTCCTACATAAAAAAATACTGCTCGCAAGATGGGAAGTCGTTTCCGTGATTAGAAGGTTTGTATCGATCCTTTGTCATTATGGAGACAAAGTGAGCTCTGCTTTGCGAAGGAGGGCGTGATGCCCCGCTGTGATGACGAGGCGCCTGCTGGTTTGGACTCCGTAATTGATGTCCCGTCTCACCACGCCGCTCTGGTGTCAAGACGGGTAACGGGGCTCTCCTGCATGTTTTTTTTAACTATTTAAGCCACACGGTGCGTGTCACAAGCCTGCTATTTATTCTCGGTTCAGATCAATGGAGAGCTTCTGACAGGTTTTCTTCCTCCAGCTTTGTCACCCCCCACGCAGTGAACGCCGCAGGGCGGCGCGGTCAATTGCGATGATTACACATTGATACAAAGTGAAGGAGTCGATAGCGGTGCTGAGGGTGATTAGTTGGAAATGTACTTTGATTGAGGTCGACTTGGAGACGTTAAGAGCACGCTTATGGTCAAAATTAAGGTTAATAATAGTACTATATTGCTGATAATGAACGTGATAGTGGTGAGCATGAGTTTTGCATGGATTCCCCGTCCCTGCCTGGGTTTCCTCCAGGTGCGCGATTGGCTCGCAAGTTGGTGTAAAGTTGGGTGGGATAGGCTCAAAAAATGACATCGTATAGACCTTTTTTTTAAATTTTATATTCTTTTTTTCTTCTTAGTTTTTATGCATCAATTTTTAAATGCATTGCGATGTTACATAACGTACAGGTTCATTTCTTTTCAAAATTTAACAGTCATTTTTTGGAAGTCTGCCGACTTTCTTCACATTTGTAATAATTTGACCTAATTTCTCGTTCTCTTTCTTTGTATCATGATCAATGAGTACTATTTATATTTGAACCAAAACGAAGGAAAACAACACATCCTCATGAATGAACAAATCCGTGTTCCTAAATATAACCATTTTGACAACTCATGGTTCTGAATATTTAATGTCGTAATGAAGGAGTGGATTACGGTAACTGCTGACAAATGTGACAGGATACTTGTCACACACACAGGGGGTATACGTTGAATAATTAATGCTAGCATGTGATGGAGGAGCGTTTAACAGCCTAAAGGGCGCCCCGTGTGCAGTCCCTCATGAATAATGTTCAGCAGACTGTAATGTCTGCTACTTTATCACACATTAATGAATCAGCGTGGATCCTAAACGCACCATATGGGCAAAATAAAGTAGGCGGGCCCGACAGTGGCGAGTTAAACAGAAAACCGAGTGAACTCCACCTCAAGTGGCAATTACTCACTTGTCGATTGTTTGTGTTCGGGTCTTATTAACGCAAACCATGTGTTGGTTGTCTTATTAAGGCTGTTAAGAAGGGAGCACAGGTGGGTCACTGCGAAGACGGGGCGTCTCGGGAAGGCGCCAACGCGGACGTGCGCGGGCAGGCACAACATATCGTTAACATGGATAGCTGGAGACGCCTCGTGTGGCAGAGCTCCACTGGAGTGGTAATAAAGCCATGATGAAAACTAGATGGCGCCCCATTGGGTTTGTGTTGCTGTTACCCTGGAAACACCCGCGGCTCTTGCTTCCCGTTAAGGGCCCGAATAATTGGGTCCTCCTTTCATATTATTCACGACGTAGCCGACACACCACGACATCCTCGGACCTAGGTGTCTCCTTGCCGTGTAGGTGTCGACCTTATCTGAAGGCTACAAAGCCCTTCAAACACCCCCATGTGGTGAAGAGCTGAGGTTTTTCAGGGGGAACCTAAACAAATAGTGGTGAGGATATGTTAGGTGTCGTGCTGAGATTTGAGAAGAATGGCGCTCAGGCTTTAAGCCGTCATCTGGATCGATAGCAAAGCCTAGCTCCTGTTATTTTTGAAGTTCGCCGTTGAGTTTCATTCATGATTCATCGAGGCGTTTGGGGAAATGGGGAAATCCTCCCACAAAATCCCAATTTAAACTCCAGATGATTTCCCCCCCCCCTTTACATTGTGCTTTTTTTCGGGCCTGTGCGACTTGTAGTCCGAAAAATATGGTACTAGTTAAAGTTCCATCGCTCTGTAGTTACGATTGCAAACAAGACATAGGAAATATAATCGGAACACCTGTTTTTCTCATCCAGAGTCTCCAGGCCGATCTACATCACGGTCACACCCTACTGAAGTCCTTGAGGGAAAGAGCCGAGCAGGCCGCCAACTTCCTGAACGAGGCCGGAGCCGAGAGTCTCGGCGGGGAGGTCGAGGCACGACTCTCCCAGCTGGAGGAGCTTGCGGGCTGGCTGAGGACGGAGCACAGCTTCCTGGAACGCGCCTCGCTGCTCGCTAAGGAGTTCCAGGAGCGCTATAAGGCTCAGTCCCAGTGGTTGCTGGAAAAAAAGGCTTTCCTCTTCTCTGCCCCGGAGCCCAAGGCTGAGCTTTACCAACGGAGGGTCCAGCTGGCCAAGTACAAGGTGAGTTTAACCCCTCGCCTTAATGCTGTGTTAAAAGCCTATCAACACTTCATTTGCGTTTTCCGTCAATGACTGATCGGTCACAGCCAATGAGTGCGTCCTTAAGGCTCATAATGACCATTTACTCTGTTGTTTGCCCTCCAGGCTGTTGCGCAGATGGTTCAGTCCCACGACGGCTCCATCAGGTCCGTGGTAGAGAAAGGCGACGCTCTACTGGCATCCGTCCATTACCCTTCCATCCGGGACAAAATGAGTAGACTGCAAAAGGACTACGCCGACCTCTCTAACGCGGCCGAGGTAAGTCCAGAAAAAAAAGGATCGGTGATCATTGCTTGACTCGAGCGTTCACCTGGATAACGTGCGGTCGCTCATTAGGCTCACGTGACACATCTGGAGAGCCAGGTGACGGAGCAGGAAACGTACCACGACGAACTCCAGGAGGTGGAGCGCTGGTTGCTGCAGATGTCCAGCAGGATGGTGACGCCCGACCCCAGCGTGAGCTGCAGCCTCGAGGCAGCCACGCAACAGCTGGCTCGCCACAAGGTGACCAGACACTCCAACTTGGTCTATCACAATAAGTGGCTTCGTTTGAATGCCAAGCTCTGTTGACGTTTACTCTTCAATGGTACATCCAACAATGGAAAGTATTCAAAATTGAAGGGATGGTAATTGATTTCTCAAAGTTTTGCATTTATAGCTATCAAAATAGTCAAATGAATGAAACGCATTCATTTCGTGTAGTCCACGAAATCATCTGGATCATTTTTGGCTAAAATGAAATTTTCGATCTAATTTCCCATCCTCAATGAAAGATTGAGTATGAAAAATAATAGAAATGGAATGTTTATTTTTTTCCCATTTTTATTTTAATAATAAAAAATAAAAAGGATATTTTTCCCACATTTATTGAACACATTTTCACATCGTAAAAATACAAAATAAAATTCTAAATATATTTCTTTTAAGAAAAAAGAGAAAATACAGTATTTTTTTGTTAAATTAAAATTTTAATAAATAAAACTACTTCATGGTCCCCTTTTAAAAAATAAGAATGCAGCCAAATACTTGTCGTCTCATCATATAATTGATTAGGTGTAGATTACTCAATTAATTGTGGCAGCCCTAGTTGACAGATATAATAGCTCTCTGAAGGAAACCATAACTACAATTTGGCCCACCACAGAGATGACTTTGACACCACGGCCCTAAATCACGCTACAATTCTATGTTCAGTTTGTGTCCTTCCATTTTCCCCTCAAGCTCTCCTAATAGCCCGCCAGACCTCCTCGTGTGCCGTCAATCTGTCGTGACCCTCTTGTCATTGAACGTCCTGACATCGCGCCCGCCGTCACACCGGCCCCGATGTCCCCTTCTGTCCTCCGCAGGCCATCATGGAGGAGATTGCGGGCTTTGAGGATCGCTTGGCAGGCTTGAAGCAGCGCGGAGACCACCTGGTGCACGTCTGCGACGGGCGCGTGCAGAATCGGCTGAGACAGCAGGTCCACACGCACCAGCAAGGCATCAGAGACAGCTACTCTGCCATCTGTAGCACGGCACAGAGGGTGAGGGAGTAGAGACGGCGGAGGGCTTTGAATGAAGCAGACCCGTAGAAAGACATTCTATATCCGTGATATCCGTGACCTTTTCCCCTGGCAAATCATTCCACTTGCTGAAACAGTTGATCATGGAAAAGCGTTTATTAGAGCTTGGCTTTTGTGCTGGGAAGAAGCAGCAATCTGCCTATTTCTATACAGTTTGTCTCCAAAATGTATCTTACATTCAACCGCATGGAAAACAAATCAATAGTTTAAATGAGAACGTGCACTTTTGTTGTTGATCTTTACATCCGGTATGAATATTTGACATTTTTCACCCATTCCAAATGAGACCACAAATGCGCCGTCACACTCGACCAATTTAGCATCATTCAGCGACGCTGCCAAAACAAGCACTTAATCCTAACCCCATGTGACACCTAAACCGTCTTTTACGGGGGGGCTTGACAGCGACCGCGTTCAGGCGGGACCCTGCAGCCAACGTCTCTCGCTCAATCTGGGCGTATTAATCTCCGTATATCCCCTGTCAACAACCCGGTTTTCCCGCCTGCGCCCGATACCGGCCAATCTTCGGCACCCTTTAATCCGCCGCCGTTCTGCCATTTTGGCAACTTCCTCTCCGTCATCATGACTGACCTCCCCAGACGTCGGCGCCGCCCGTTATTTTTTTGTCAATGCCAATCTGGCTTTGTGTGATCTAGCAACACTGCTGGCTTCTCCTCAATTTGTACCCCTCCCCAACCATCTCATCTGCCAAATGCGTTCCCGACGTAAGCTCTAATATCCTGCCTGCCACTTGCCACCATGCCGGGCGGCTTTGGCGCTTTTGCCAAAGAAAAAAAATCTGGGCAATATGCCAACGTGCTAAATCTCCCCATTTTCTTTCTCTTTTCTTTTCTTTATTAACATTGTCAACCTAGCTGAGGATATGGACACGTTTACATTCAACACCTGTCAAATATGATCCTTCACGACCACCTGCAGTGTTTTTTATTATTATTTTAGGGGCCACAGACAATGCTAATACCTTGAGATTTTTTTTTTTAGGTATATCAGAGCCTGGACCGAGAGCTACAAAGACACGTAAGCCTCCAAGACACGTTGCAGCAGTGCAAAACTTGGCTGAATTCTGTATCCCGGGAGCCAGAGCCTCCTGTGTTGACCCCTCTTGGCCTGGAAGAAGCACTACAACACGTAAGGCACATGCTTTATGTCACATAATTATTAGAATGTTTCTCCAGGAGGTAGCCTGATGGTTTGGCCTTTCTAGGTGAAGCAGGAGCGGGCCCTCCAGGAGCAAGCTAGTACTTACCTCCAGCTTGTGTGCTCCTCTTGTGACCTTTCACTTCTCGAAGTCCAAGCGGTGGCTACAGGCATCCAGCAGGTCAAACTTCAGGTAAGTGTTGACCTTTTTATTGAAAATGGCATTCAAGAGCTGACCAAAAACTGTTTTGGTCATAGATTGAGGAACGCATGTTGCTCTGCGAGGAGGTCGCAGACAACTGGAGGGCCGTGGAAGAGCAAAAGGCTGAACTGGAAGTGCAGCTGAGAGAAACGGAGCAACAACTTGAGAATCTCACCAGGTGTCCTGCAGAACTTGAGCCCAGAATTGCACAGAACCAGCTGGACAAAGCACAGGTATGCGTTTTTGATTTATAGACTCTTTTTATTTAATCCTAAAAATGATATTCATTCTTTACTATAGAATTGAAACTGTCTTATTTAATTCAGAATTATTTATACATCTTTTAATCATGCATACCGCTACAAAAAAATGAAGCTTTTAATTACCACAGTCATTTTGTTTAAAAGTAAACGACATGAAAGAAAAGCAAGTTTCCTTCTCAAATTCCCCCAGGAGTTCCTCCAGCAAGTGAGGGAGAAGCAGTCCGAGGCCAGCCGCCTAAACGAGGCCATCGTTCGACTGACGGACGGCGAGGACTCCGCCGCCCTGGATGAGGCCAAAAAGCTGCGGAGGACGTGGATGGAAATGGGCCTGCGTGCAGAGGAACTGGAAGCGGAACGAGGGGAGGACATGCAGCGCAGTGGCGAGTATCAGGAGAGCGTGACTGCTGTGGAAGAACTTTTCCATCAGGTGTCCAGGGAGTGGGACTATCTCGCCAGGTACCTTCATCGCTCTTGTCTCTTCCCCAACTGTTAATCTAAATGATTAAGTTAGCTCATTTTTTGGGATTGGTGCAGGGCTGATACTGAGAGCACAAGGGAACATCTCGAAGCTCTGAGAAAGTTGTCCAGTGATCTTATGGACCAGCGAGCAACACTTGAAGATCTGCGAGAACAGAAACAAGCCATCCTGCTTCGGATAAACCTGCTAGATAAGGAACTGGTCAAACAACAGGTAAGATAGAGACAATGAGTCCCTTGTTCTAGGAATAAAATGGCTGACCGTCTTCAGGTTGGTCACCTGGAGCAACGTTGGGCCCAGCTGGAGTCTCTCATCCAGCAGAAGATCGGGGACTCTTCGCAAACGCTGGAGGATCTGTCGCGGGTGGAAACCCAGCTGAAGGATGCCCGCGAGTGGGTGGAAGAGCAGCGGCCGGCGCTGACCTCGGTGCTGAAAACCAGCCCGCCGCCCGACCTGGCTCAGAGCTTCCTGTTCGACCACTTGAGCGTGTGCGTGGAGCTGGAGGCACGGCAGCAGTTGCTCGCCCAAGCCGTGCGCGAGGCCCAGGTGGTGGCGACCAGGCTGGGACTGAGCGAGAAGAAAAGCCTGCTGGAGCTTGTTGAGCAAGCTCAGACTGAAGTGGAGATGTTGGAAGCCCGGGTGGCTCAAAGGAGGAAGTACCTGAGCAAGGTAGATATGGTGATCATCGCTGGGTCACCGTGATCAAATCACCGTGCTGGGATTGACACAATTCTCCTCGATTGTTCCTCCACAGGCCTTCACGGAGAGAAACCAGTTCCTTCAAGGCCTGGGTCGAGCACTATCATGGGTACAGCAACAAGAAAGCAAGGCCCTGATAGACGACCATATCGCCCTTCTACCGGAAGACCTGGCCAAACAGGCGGCCTCCTGTCGGAGCATCCAGAGCAGTCTCCGGGCTTACCAGAGGGAGCTGGCGTCTCTCTGGGTTCAAGGCCGGGATCTAGAGAGGGACGCGGCGGCAAAAGAGCGAGCTGAAACCCTGGATAAACTCCAGGAGCTGCAAGCGACCTTCGACATAGCCCTCCAGAGAACTAATCAGCGCGTCACAATCTTGGAAAAAGCCTTGACATCCAGGAAGTACTTTCAGGTTGACCTCAACAAAACTTGCCGTTGGCTTAGAAAAGCGGAAGCAATCACCTTCCCCGAGGTCAACCTCGGCGACACGGAAGACGGCTCGGAGCTGCAAGATCATCTGTCCACCTTCCAGAAAGTCCTGGAGCAAGCGTCGGAAAACGAGAACCTCCTCCTGATCGTGCAGAGGATAGGCCAGGAGATCCTGCCCACTCTCAACGAAATCGATCACTGCTACCTGGACGAGCGGCTCAACGCCCTCCCTCAGCAGTACAACAGCATCCTGGCGCTGGCCAAAGAGAAAAAAGACCGGGTCCAGCAAATAGTCCTGGAAAGGAAGGAATTCAGCACTTTTTTGGAGGCCACTCAAAGCACCGTGGAGAGACTCCAGGAGCAGTTTGACAATCTGGACAAGAAGACTATCAGTACGATTGAAGAGGAGTTTGTTTGCTTAATGGGTGACTATCAGAATATAGACGAACGCTTGACGCACATCAGCGGTGCCGTAAAAGAAATTAATGGTAAAAATGAGGGCTTTCTCAGTTTGGGACATTCTTACCGAGCGGAGGAGACACGCCAGTTAGTCTATCTTCACACTTCGTTAAAACGGAGAACCAAGAAGACGCTTCGACATTTGGACCAGGCTTTGAAAACTTTATTGAAACATAATACGCTGCTAAACAGTTTTGACCAGCAACTCGAATCTGCCCGAGACAACCTGGTCGCACTCAAATCGGATAGAAAAATGGATGTCATGGATAAGATCGCATCTCTTTTTGCCTTCCTTGAAAATCTCGACGGCGTTTCAGCACAGGCCAAAGAATGTGTTCAACAAACGGTCAGTCTCGGTTTAAGGTTCGATCCGGCTGCCTCGCAGGAAATAATGGCCAGACGTGAATGGCTTCAGTCTTTACACGCGGAGGTGAAACGCTGTTTTGAAGAAAGGCCAAATTGCGTTGCGCCTTGCAAAGACTTCACGAGAGAGACGGAGAAGATGTCCCAATGGCTGAAAGCCGTTCAAGACACTTTGAAAGAACCACTGACCTTATTAACAGAAACCAAAGTTGCCGGGATGCAGGGGAAAATACGCAAAATGAGACTCGCAGAAGAGGAGTTGGAGAGTCGGTTAAAGATAACGGAGGTTTTGTTGAATCGAGAAGAGCAAAGATTTCGCGACATCAACGAAACTCTTCCAGTCCACATAGACGTCAAACTGAAGGAGATCAGGGTCCTTGGAACGGAAGTCCAAACGGAAATTAGAAATACACAGGTAGGTCGAGGCAATTTGGTGTTGTTGTTTGCTTTATAAGCATTCACAAGAGAATCTAATTCTTCTTCTAGGTGACTCTGGATCAAGCACTTAACCTTTTGTACCGGCATCAGTCATCACTGCAACGTATGCAGAAATGTCTGGATCGCGCAGCTGATTCCCTTCAGCACAGAACAGGAGTGGACCTGGAGGACCTTGCCGACTTGATGCAAACCCTGGAAGAAATCGATGGCCAGGACAAGAACTTGAAAGATCTCGTCGAGGAGATGAGGACCTCGGAATCTCACGTCAATACTCGAGTGATTAGTGAACTCGCTGGAGAGGTTGAAGCCATGCAAATGAAGAGCGAGGAAATCAGACTGCAGGTGGAGGCATGCAGAGAAGATCGTGAAAGGTTGGTTTTATTATCCAACAATTCATCTTGTCTTCATTCGTATTTGAATAAATGCAATATTAACTGATAAAATGTTGATTAATGCACATAAAATGAATAAAAAATCCCTCTTGTTATTGTTCTCAGCTAAACAGGCCTAGATTTCAGTCTATATTTTTTTAGTATATGTGCTCAAAATTGATCCTTTTTGTAGATGTGCATCTCTCTGGGCCTCCTTCCAACAAGAGCGAGAGAGACTTGTTGAACAGATGAACGACGCCGAGAGCAAGATGGCCGTTTTCACCACCGCTAAAGCCGACAGTCTCCAACAGGCAGAAGATAAGTGTGAGAAATACAAGGTGAAAGAGACACATTTTACAGATTACAAGTGTTATATCCTCCACGGTAATAAGTGTGGGAGGGACACCATTTCACGACAAGTGTTATTATTTTTCAGTCTCTCGTGACTCACGCCGACCTGCAGGAGTTCGCCGTCAACGCTCTGAAGGAGAAGGCGCCCGAGTTAGAGCGGCTGCTCTCCAAATCAGACGCGGTGGTTGTCAATCGCGCAATTTTGTCACTATGGCAACGTTGGAGTCAACTCCGCGCCGTGGCCAGAGCCCAAGAAAGGGCACTGGAAGAAACAGCTCGGGAATGGAGAAACTTTACGGCCAAGGTAGAGAGATTTACAGTAGTACATTAACAATTTGGATTTTATCACCTTATTAGCATGCTTTCGGCAAAACTTTTTCATAGTATTTGAACTGACACGGGTTACCCAGGGCTAATCTGCGTAAGATTTAGGTTAAACAACGCCAAACCAGTTGCTGGTCTGTGATGTAACTCCAGGCTCCGAGCCAACTCTTTCCCCCTCCAGGCCACAACTTGCGCTATTTTGAGCGTGAGCACGTCAGCTGTCAAGAATTCCCACAAAGCAACCTGCCTAAAAAGGAAATAGGGTCAAAATAAGGGGACGGCTACTTCCTGACTTGTGGCACTTTCTTGTGGTAGCTTTGTTTTCTAGGTCATGATGTCATCACATGCGCTAAAGCCATCTTTGGGCTGACTTTGTTGGAGAACGGGGCTTTGTTCAGTCAAATTCATGGTGGAACTTATATGCCAAATTGGAAGGCATTTTAAAAGCTGTTAGGGATCAGAAAAATAGTCTTGTTTAAATGGTAGTTGTTTAGAATAAAAAAAAAATAAAAAATCCCTAATTATTAGAAAAAGTAAATAATGAAGCACTATTGCTAAATTTGACTTGATTTCTAGCTTTAAATTACACCAAGCGTGAATGTGCTCTATATGGTCTACAGATGGATAAGGTCCGCTCGGTGTGGGCGGACCTCCACAGCCGCATCCCGGACAGCACCGTGGAGAAAGCGGCCACTCGGGCGGCCCTCCAGACCCTCCTGGAGTACCATGACTCCTTTAGCCTGGAGGTGGAGAGGGAGCAGTCCATCCTTGCTCTCCTAAGGCAGCACATGCATAACCTCCGAGGGGATGAAGATGAGGAGAAAGAGAAAGAGTCGGAGGGGAGGACTGAAAAGTGTCACCAGGAAACCCGATGCCTGCAAGAGATCGAAGGCTTGCAGGACCAGTATGACAGGTGGGTAACAATGCGATGGACGAGAATGAACTTCACTTGAAAATAATGGCGCCTTTCTCCACTTTTTGCCTGAAGTCTTTTGTCTCAGGTTCGGGCCAGCAGGGTGCAGGTGCAGCAAGAGTTGAGAGAGCGAGAGGAAGTAGAAAGAGAGCTGAGTTTGGTCAAAGGTTGGATTCAAGACACTCGAGGCTTGCTGCTCAGTCCCACCGCTGACCTGGATACTCTGCTACAAGATCTGGAGGTCCTTCTATTTGTCGACGTGCACACATTCATAGGTAGGAAGCAAAGGGTTTCACTCCCGATTCTGGAATGCCACAGACGGCGCACCACGGGGTCGTCGGTCGACGTCAAAGTGTCGAGCGGATGACGGAGCTGCAGCAGTCCAAGTACCGAGACTTGGAGGCGGGTCTGCCCTCGGAGCTCGGCATGCAGCTGGCTGAGGTCACCTTGGCTTTGGGCTCCGCTGAAGATCAGGTGACGTTCTTCTTGATTCACCAACAAGCACTAGGCTGTCCTTGACTAACCTAGCCTGTAATAATAATAAAAACTGATCCCATTTGTCTTTGTGCCATCTGGTCCAGGTTCAAGCCAGAGAACGTGAGGTGCAGCAGGCGCGGGACGTGAAAGAAGACTTCAGCTGCCAACTGAGAGACATCGACACCAAGCTGAAGACCATCTCGTCCAGATTTGAAATCAAGGGTGCCAGCCTGGAGGAGGCCAAAGACGAGCACAGGGTAATCAAGCGGACCGATGGAATAATTAGCAAGCAATTAACCCCTGGCAAAAAGGCGATCCAAATGGAGCAGATGTTGAGGTTGAAGTGGTGTCGAGGTCACCATTTTTTTGCGTCACATTTGGCAAACCCCGTTTTCTCAGGCCCTCTGCGAAGACTGCGAATGCTGCGCTCACGCCTTGTCCGAGCTGGCGGCGGCCGTGCAGGAGTTTGGCGAGCACAACCCTCTGCTTTGCAAGCAGCTGGGCGACGTGGTGGCCAAAATGGCCGAAGCGCAGCGTCACGCGACGCAGCAGATCCAGGATAGGAGCAATAGACTCAAGAAGGTCAGCGTTCGAAGCTTGAATCCCTTTTGATTTATTTGGGACATGTTGAATGTCCAATTTTTTTTTAATCCTAGCAATTCATGATTATTAGGATTCAAAAACATCTATATCAAGGGTGTCAGACTCGGGTTGGTTCGCGGGCCGCTTTAACGTCAACTTGATTTCACGCGGGCCGGACCATTTTAGATATAATATTTAGATTTTTTTTTATAAATGGATTAAAAGAACTGGATTAAAAGCCCTGAATATTCCGTTTTTTATAGATCTAAAACAATGTTTATTTTAGCTTTTTTAAATATTTTTTTGATTTTACAAAATGATTTTTGAACTAAAAACACAGAAAAAATGGATTATAAAATTACAATTATTGATTTAAAAGGGGAAAAATCAGGAAATTTAATATACATCTATACATTTTAATTTGATCCTAAAACAGAAAGTCGGCACTCATGATTTACTTTCCCGGGCCACACAAAATGATGCGGCGGGCCAGATTTGGCCCCCGGGCCGCCACTTAGACACATGTGATCTATATAATATTTGCTAACATGTTTTTTTAGTGACCAAAAGATCTCAAATGTCACCTTTTGAGTATTTGTCCACTGTAATGACCAGTATACAGTAAATCCTGGCTTTTTTATGAGGGATAACAAATCGCCCCAAATCTACTAATTACATGGATGTATTAGAATTAATTCTATGTTCTCCTTTGTGTTGTCCTAACCATAACCCGTGCAGGCGGAAAAGCAGGTGGCAGAATATCAAAGCCTGAAGGAATTTGTTTTGAGTTGGGCGGAAAAAGCCGAGAATCTGGTCTCCTGTAGCATCATCTGGAGTCCAGTATCGCAACTCCAAGAGCAAATCAGAGCTTATCAGGTTAGTATCGACTCCCACAAAAGCAAGCAAAACCTCTAATCTTCCGAAGACCAAAGACTAATATCATTACAGGCCACAAATGTGTGGCTAATTGGAGTCTCTAACTCTTATTTCTGGTTGAATGGCAGCCCGAGCGGAGTGCTCAGAACCCTTAATTAGTACCATTTGACAGCCCGAGGAGGATCCTCCCTTTTTCCCGTGTAATTTACCCTCCCGTGTCAATAGGCGTTGCTGAGGGAGTGCCGTGGTCTCCATGGCGACCTCGAGGCCCTGGCGGAGTGGGAGGCGCAGTTGGGGGATGTCCTGGCGACCAAAGGGTGGAGCCAGCAGGTGAAGCACCTCAGTAGACAGACGGAAGAACTGCAGCTGGCTGCCAAAACTCGGCTGCAGAGACTGCAAGATGCCGTCAAGGTAAACCGAGGAACATCATTTTTGGTTTTTTAGGGGCGGCTTTGATTACTTTTATACAACTGACAGATGTCAATTTAAGGCACACAATGAAAAGTCAAAACATTTTAAATTAATTCAATATTTTTTGTTTCTTTATAAGCATCCTTCAGGACATCTAAGGCTTTGACAGTTTTTAATGCCAAGGTTTAAAAAAAGAACAACTCTTGAGTCATGTCATCAGCGGCATTGTGTGGTGGTTACAAGTACTACATCTTCCTGATTGAGGACACTACTGTATAATATAGTACTTCTATGTTGAACCCCACCCAGGGCAGAGAGTGAGCCATGTTGCACGATTCTGACAAACATGCAAGTGCCTGTTTACAATTGCCTGTGGCATGTTTGAATTGGATTAAGACTGCGGCACATGACTCCCAATTACATATTTATTTCAACAAACATTGACAATGAGCTATTAAACATTCTTCAGACACAATCGAGTAATACAGGTACCCTGGATCAAGTAGAAAGATTCCCATTCCATTTGTAATATTATTTTTGACACTCCCTGAGAAGCCTTTTCAGCATAAGATTGTACTCTTGAATATGTGCTTTCAGGCAAGAAAATAAATTGTCCCTTGACACTTTCTTGCTGTATTCAGGATGTCAGTTGAGCTCGTTTGTTGAAGTCTGGTACGTTTTGAACCGAGAAGCCTGGCTGGATAGACAAACACTGCCCCCTTTAGACTTTTGTTGTAGGCATTCATCATTAGGGTATTGCTTCTTTTCCTGATGATTTTTCAATGTAGGCTGACTCAAGCTTCTTGTGCGGGCCATATTCAATACATTTCCCATATTTTGTTGCAGGCAAGGAACTAGTTTGGATACCGGCGGTCTTGATTTTAGATTCTAAGGGTCAATCTGGACATGATCCCTTTTCCATTGTCCTCATTTAATGATCCAAAATAAACAAAAGCCTCCCTCCCGTCTAGCCTCAATGATAACTCATGATTGTCATAGGGCTGCGCAGCTGTTACAGGTCAAAGGTTATGACCCCAGTCAGACACCTATGGTTTTATGGCTTTAATTAATTAGTAAATGATTTTCTACATATAAATACATCTATCAATATTTCTTCAGGATGTTTTGCGCCTAGAGGGCGAGGTGAAGGGTCTCCACGCCGCCGTGGACAGAATCCAAGTCAGCCTGGCGTCCCCCGATCTCAACAAGCTCAGTCTGAGAGAACAGCTCACACAGAGACAAGTAATGACAAGACGCATGAAATGATGTTAATTTCAGTCGAAATCAGCGTACGGTACGGCTCCTCTTCCCCAGCGCCTGTTGACCGAGATGGACGGCTTCAAGCGGCAGGTGGCGGCTGTGCAGCAGTGTCAGAGCGCCTTGCGACTTCCGGAGGAAGTGGTGGCCGGTCTGGCCGTCTGCCGTGCCGCGCAGAGCCTGCAGCAGGAAACCAGCCAGCTGCAGCATACCACCATCCAGCAGTGCAACATCTTGCAGGTATTGGCACTCATTCTATCACTTTGCCTTTTTTAAAAATGACATATTAGGGTCTTGGTTTCAAATTTCTAAACTACTCGTGCACCTGTTGCAGGCATTTTTTGTTCGGATTACCTTAACAAAACAGCACTGGAAATTTAAGGATTATTATTTATAAGGGATTATTTAACCTTGCCCCTCTTGAAAAAGTTTTATATAAATTCAAGGTGTTGTCAGTATTATCCTGTTGACTCCAAAGTAATATTTTGCAGTCATTCTCAAGATAGTTTGGTTTGGTTTTGATCCCTTTTCGAATGGTATTATCCTCCAATCCTCTGCTTCTGGGCTGATTTACTTTTAAGCTTATTGTGGTGAAGATTAGTTATCTAGAGGAAGGGTCTTTGAGGACCGGGGAGAAGACAACAACAACTCAAAGCCACAATTAAAAATGATTAAATATGCAATAAATTGAATGGACGATTCAAAAAAAGTGCCTTTCCTCAATAAAGGTGGGAAATTGTGGTATAGAGAACTCATGTATGTACGATTATGAAACTAAAATATGGATCTCGTGTCTTCCTCAGGAGGCAGTGGTGCAGTACGAGCAGTACGAGTTGGAGGTGAAGAACCTTCAGAGGTTAATAGAAGAAGCCCACCGTATTATTCAGGACCGGCCTGTCTGCACAAGCAACATTCAGGAACTCCAGGCACAAATACACCACCACGAGGTGAGTTTTTGATGTAAACAGTAATGCGTGTTTTGAGAGAAAACCCATAAAAACAGGGCAAAAACTGGCAAACTCATATGAATTATGGTTGTGGTGTTTCAAATCAGAGCAACACCAACAACAAGAGAAGCAGGAAAGGGATTTCCTGTGCTATTCTATCGTCATTTTGCTACAGAAAATACACTGCGAGTGCTTATACTTGATATTATGAAGACTTTTTAGTAATCCGCTGGCTGATTAATTAGCATGTTTTCATGGTACTCGGCCGTTTGGTTGCCGGACTTTTGGTCGCCGGACGTTTGGTCGCCCGGAAGGTTATTGATAATTACCATTTAAAATTGTTGCTCAAATTCCCTAAATACAAACTGTGAATTATTATTTAGTCATACTTAATGCCCTATTAATTATTAGGCTAAAGAAAAGCTCCAAATTTCTCGTACTTTTATCGTGTTTTGTTGGAGAACTTGTTAAGACCCTGACTGACGTCCCTTCCTACATACAAACACTCCCACGTCCGCTCAGTGAAACTGCTCAGGGCCATTGTTGGCTTTTATTGATGCATAGACCGTGTTGTTTTACCTTGTTTCGTCGCCGGACTTTTGTTCGCCGGACGTTTGGTCGCCGGTTGTTTGGGTCCGGGCGACCAAACGTCCGGCGACCAAAAGTCCGGCGACCAAACGTCCGGTCATGTGTTTTCATATGTTGTCTATTCAAACCAAAATAGTGAAAAAAGGCAAAACATGAAAACATTTTGTCGAGTTTATCTGATGCTGCTGACTCATTTTTCCCATGCTTGGATTCAACTGCGGTATTCCAGTCCCAACTTTGGACACTTGAATAACGATGCGGCAGTTTGAATCCCCACCGCGAGCACTCTGGGGAAACGGATTCTTGGAAGCGTACGATTATATCGGATGTTATTTTCAGCGTTTTGCCGGCCTCGCCTTATTTGCAATGGCCAAGCTCTCCATCACAGCAGCGGGCCGAGGCCCACGGTGGGCCTCTTAAGCCGAGCGCCTCGCCTCGCCTCTACCGCTGGCCTAGTTAGTCACGTGACCTGATTATATGTGCGTTGACCATCTGCGGCGCTCGGGCTTGGGGAGGAGGGGTTGGCCGCCGTTCATTCTCCTAGCGCCGCTGACACCCGACACCATCTTTGTGACTCCTTCACGCCTGCTCCCTTTTGTTAGAAGGAATCCGCCCCGAGGATTGGCGGAAGAGGAGGCAATAGCTGACATCACTTCCTGTTTGTCCTTGCACATTTTTTTGGAACAGTGTGAGGAATTTTCAACTCTCTCTCTCGGTCTCTCTCTCAACCAAACATCCTTCCTGTTTGCCCGAGCGCCGCTCTGAGTCATGTAGCTGCTCTCTCCTCTGATTGGCTCAGAGATACAGAGGAGAGCGAGTGAAGCGGGGCTGTTCTTTTTCTATGCGAGAGCTTGGAAAAAGCCAGAGGTTGGGAAGGGAGGAGAATGTTTCCACTGCTCCTCAAGCGCCGGCGTCTCCTCGACGGGCACGCCAGCGTCTCCCCGTTGAGCGGTTAACTCGCGATTGGCCCAGTCCTGACCTCGGGGCGGGTGGATATGCTGTGACAGGAGCTGGCCCAGAAGATCCGCGGCTACCAGGAGCAGATCGCCTCGCTTCACTCCAAGTGCAAGATGCTGACGGTGAAGGCCAAGCACGCCACCATGCTGCTGACGGTCAGCGAGTCGGACGAGCTCAGCGACGACGACATGCCCACCGCCGGAGGAGCCGGCGATCAGCAGCTTCCTGCGCACCCCTCGGTCGTCATGGTGAGTGGCCGAGCCCCCGCATACATCTCGACTGGCTGTGTGTGTATGTGTGTCTGTTTGTGTGTGTGTGTGTGTGTGTGTGTGTGTGTGATGACATTCTCTACAATAGAACCTTGAAAAGTGCTTTAAACTATAACTACAAGACAAAAAGTATTATCACTTTTTATGTACAATTGTATTAGTTATGTTAAATGATTTATTTTACTTATTTTAATAGTTTGAAAAACTTGCATCTTGTTTTTTTCCAGTATGAAATGGATATAGAGTATACTGAATCTCATGAATAATTCATATATAATGGGTTTTTTTGTATTCTGAGATTTATCCGAATTTAAAAAGCGACTTTTATTGCTCCTTCGTGTGTTTACACGAGCACATTTTTGTCTGTTTCATTCATTGGCCTGCTGTGTTTGCACATCTCATGCCACCGTACTCGACCCACATTCCGTGGCCTTGTCACTGTCGCCTGCACCGCATTGTGCCAGGAAACAAGATATCACAGCATGTTTTGTGTGTGTCTGTGTGTGTGTGGGTGTGAGTGGCACGATAGTCTAGTCGTCGGGATCATCGACTTTGTTGACCTCGCAGCCCAGAGCAAATTTTGCATACCGGTTTCCCGTCTTGCACCACATTGCATCATCGAAATACCCGGGAAAGCATCCCGTGTGTTTATTTTTTTTTTTAACAAAGCCCCGTGTGACTTGCAAGTTGTGAGTTGCAAAATGCCAGAAAAGAGAGAGCGGCTCGGCTTCGGCTCTGTTTCTCCACTCATGCATGCTGGCTAGCTGGCTTTCAGACAACCGGGCCAATTCTAGGACAGCTGATGCAGCTCATACTCTTTCTAGGCATGTGGTGGCTTTAGTGGCCATTACATTCAACGTTGACATTGGTGTCTTGTTTATCAAGATTGGAATTTGCGAGAAAGCTAAATGCTCATTTTCGAGGACAGTTCAAAAACATTGTTGGCTGCAAAATGGTCAACTGAGGAATATTTTGTTGCCCTTAACTCATTGAATTTCATTGACAGATGTCAACATCAAATCCATTTCAACTAGGAAAGCCGCTATTGAGTCATCATGTCGAACTGCTTTTTTGACCTCAATCTGATTGTCTATTTAACAAAAGTGAAAGGATTAAGTTTGCTTTTACACCCTTTGATATTTTTACTTTTTAAAGCGGCCCTCGAAGATAATTCTTTTTCAGCTTTTTGTTTCGCTTGACTCTGCGCAATGATTAAACAACACGCCCGTACCTGCTCAACCTGCCCTCCCGCTTTGCTTTTTAAGCCAACACTCACTCTTCCCTCCCATTTTTCAGTTTTCTCACTCTTTTCATTTGCCTTTTTTCCCTATCCTAACCCCCCCTCCTCCTCCTTCCTCCTGCTTCTTTTTGGTCCGGCGGTGCGGTGTGTTCAGATGACAGCAGGCCGCTGCCACACACTCCTCTCTCCTGTAACCGAAGAGTCGGGGGAGGAGGGCACCAACAGTGAGGTCTCCTCTCCCCCTACTTGCCGCTCCCCCTCCCCTGGGGCTAACGCTGACACGCCTCTTCACCAGGTACTGCAAAGCCGCACCCCCAAACCCCGCCATGGTCACCTGCTACTCCTGCTTGGCCGGCTAGCGCTTCACATCATTGCCCTCCACTTAATTGAGTCTATTCTATTAATATATTGCCTTTGGCGTCCATTGATGCTGATGGACGTCCATTTGAAATGCTGCCAACGCCTCTCAGTCAAAATACTTTGGAATTAAGGGTTGTTTTTAATATACATTTTGACTAACTATAACAAAATACAGTATGTGGTTACTATCATTTACCTGAGCTAGTTTAAGGTGTGTTAATGAGTCATATGATCAGTTTTGACAATGGGAATGAAGTTGACGAATTTGCCACATTTTCTTGGAAAGTGAACTAAAACTAAATGCGCCAAAAACTTAGTTTAACTTAGTCAGTTAGAGTAGTAATTTTAAAACAGATAGATGGCAAGGGGTATAATATTTTTTCACTTCATCTTTCTAAATGGATTTTCATGCCTAATAGGTTATTGCTTCACTTTCCAAGTTAGAAAATACTATGAAAAAAGTGAGTTTACTGTAAACTATTGATTGACTATCAAAACATTTCAATTGAAATCTTCTCTTGATGTGTTTATAGTCTTTAATTATTTATTGAAGATTGTAAGGGTGAAACAGTAGCACATTTCTTGTTCTTGCCAAAAAGAAACCAAAAACATTTAAGATTAACAGTAAAATACTGTCGGGTAAAAATGACAGGGTCTTAAACCGGAAAACTGTAAAAAAAATAGTCAGTTACTATAAACGTGACGGTACGTTTGTGTAGATTTCTTTTCACTGGGTTTTCTGACATTTTCTGGAAGAAGCCTCATGAGACCGTGGTCAGATCCTCGAGTGAAAACAACGCCGGCAGTCATAGCTCCGACTTCCTCGTGTTAACACTTAAGTTGCATCATTTTAGTTAAGATTAAAAAAACATCAAGTCTTTCTCCTAATTGGTCGTAAATCGAATCTAATCTCATTACATATGTTCAAGCCTCCCCCGTGTCTTCCTCTATTAGGGCCACGGTGGTCTGACTCGAGCAGCCCTCCAGGAGCTGTACGACCCGTCCGTGGAGACCAGCACTGCCAACCTGGATGACCTGCAGAGATCATGGGAAACGCTGAAGAACGTGGTACGTTCTGATGGACAGGCGCTCTTGACCGCCATCGCGCTCAATCGCCGTCTTGCCGTCTGGCCTCAGATCAGCGAAAAGCAGAAGAGTCTATACGAAGCCCTGGAGCGACAACAACACTACCAGGAATCCCTGCAGTCCATCTCCACCAAGATGGAGTCCGTCGAGTCGGCGCTCGGCGAAGCCTTGGAGCCCAGCAAGAGCCCCGAGAGCCAGATGGCGTCACACCAGGCCCTGATGGACGAGATCCTGATGCTGCAAGAGGAGATCGGCGAACTCCGGACGCGCTTCTCGGAGGAGCTGACGGACGGCGACGGCGAACCCGCCGACCAGCTGGCCCTGCACTCCACCCTCACTGTGCTGGGAGAGAGGATGGCCACCATCAGGATGAAGGCCTCTGGGAAACGCCAGCTGTTGGAGGTAACATTTTCCGCCAAATCTTGAACGGACGGGAACGCACACTTGAAACGTGTAACCGGGCTACCCAGGAGAAACTCAGCGAGCAACTGGAGGAGCAGCGTCAGGAACAGGCGCTTCAGCGGTACCACAGCGAGGCCGAGGAGCTGGACCACTGGCTGCTCAGCACCCGTGCCACCCTCTGCTCGGCGCTTACCCTTCAAAATGAAGACCTTGACATGCAGGAGCAGCTCATCGACTGCCAGGTAAAAACGGAAAAATCTTATTTTCAATTGCGTCTTTTAATAGGAATTTTCTTCATTTCATTCATACATTTAGCTTTGATTTATATTTTTACAAATACACACATTGATTTACAATTACATTAAAGAAATTTAAAAGTTAGGTTGAATAATTTGTTTTCAATAAAGAAATTGCTAATATCCAAGTTTATTTAAATGATAAAACATAGTCACCGCTCTATCCATTGTCTCTGAAAGGGTTAATACTGTTAAACTCATACTATTACAATAAAACCTTATATAATTGAGCTTTTTTCCTTGATAGGATATTCTTTTTTTATTACAACTATTACTTTTTAACTAGAACACAATGAAATACTTTAGTTTTAGCTCTAAATATGGTCCCACAGACCCCTGAAGTTCCTTTACAGGCCTTGCTCATCCCGTTTCTATGGTAACATCACAACAAAGGCTAATATTAAGGCGTTAACAAAAACCCTACAACAAGCCAAGAACCACCTGGAAATGCACACATTTTTGTTCGTGCTAGTTAGGGGAGCTGAAAAAAAGATGATTAAAAGATTACATATAGCTTTTCTCCTTCCCTCTGTGTACATCTTCATCTCCTGGTGGGGCGACTTAGCTAAAACCATTGCTTAATAACACAGAACAGCATGTGCAAGGTCAAATGTGTTTTAGTAAGAGCTCACATGATCTAAAAAAATGCATATCCTCACTTTACTCCATGTTTGTCAGACAAATCAAGAGAGAGTTGAAATGAAGCATCGGGTAGGTCGAAAGAAAATATTAGACGGTATTCAATTGGAATCGTAAATGCGTCTTGTTGCGATAAAGGCCTATTGTGAAGCTCTCTGTATGATGTATCGCGGACAGAAAAAAAAGGGGAATCGCTGAATAGAAACACTTTGTGTTGTCGGGGAACGTTACAATCGGAGCCGAGAGGCCTTAAACGGCGCTCCGTCACTAAGCCTTTGTTTTGCGGCATGCAGAACATGCTGTTCGAGATCGAGCAGAAGGTGTCGTATCTGTCCGAGCTGTCGGTGCACAGCGAGAATTTGCTCCTGGAGGGTCGAGCCGAAACAAAGGGAGAGGCCGAGCAGCTCACTGTCAAACTGCAATCCCTCAAGGACAGCCTGCTGGAGCTTCAGCAGATGCTGCAGGACAAACAAGTGGACATACAGGTGAGCGGATGATAACTTGGAAGGGGGTTTTCTTCAATCTGTGCACATCTCCAGTTCAGTTTCTATAGTTTTTAAGATGGTTAAACTGCTGAGTCGAGGACTCTTAATACGCAGTGGGCCCAATTAGCAGAGAAGCCCGTGTAATTTTTCCAGGCTTGACCTTTTCATGTTGTTTTTGAGAGACGGAATTGGTTTGTTTGCCTCATTAGTCCGCCTAAATTTTGATTTTTTTTGCCTCCAGGGATCATTGCAGGAGCTGGATGACAGCGAACCCGATTCCTCACTCTCACAGAGCCCCAACGTGCAAGATTGGCTCTCTCAGGCTCGATCGTCGCGTACGCAGCAGCATCAAGACAACCTGCTCAGACAGAGGGTAAAAGGATTTCACTATTTGCATTTAGATGGAAGCCAAGTATAGAAAAAGTGAGGTTTTGCATTATTTGGAGCATCATTTTACCCAACAATGATTTTGCACTTTCCATAATCGACGTTCTCCCTCTCAACAAAGAGTTATTTGTTTCTCACCCCAGTAAAAAAAAAGAACATATATATATATATATATATATATATATATATATATATATATATATATACTGCTAAAAAAATATGTAATATTAGATATTCTATTCTTCTGTTTATAGGAGCTGCAGCAGCATGTTGCAGAGCAAAAGAAGCTGCTTCAGTCAGTAGCCAGTGTTGGGGAAGACCTACTCAATCCACAGGTCACAACAAATGGAGATTGGTACTTTCTCGCTCGTTATTAACTTAATTTTTTTTCCTGCATTTACTAATTTGATTCAACTCCTTCTACTCTTTTTTTGTAGTGAGGCGTCTCATCCCGTCGGAGTGTTGCTGGAAACAGAGAGCTTTTCTCAAGGGGACCACTTAAGACAACGCTGGGAGAACCTCAACAGAGATCAGAGCACGAAGCTTCAGCTTTCACTTAATACGCTGGAACAGGACCAGTTTAGCCCGGTATGATCACTTCTCATGATCGAAATGCACATTTAAGGCACCTCTAATGCTAACTGCGTTTGTGTGTACAGATCATCCACCGGTCCCGTCTGACCAGTCCCGGCATGGTGGTCCGGGGTGAGTCCACCAACCAGGACTGTCACTCTCCCACGGCTCTATTCGAAGCCTGCTGTCAATCCTTAGGAAGGATCACCGAAGAGGTCAAGGTCATTGCTAACTAACTTTTCCCTTCTTTTTTAGCCAGCGTTCTAATTCGCGTTCTTCCTCTTGCAGCCAGAAAGCGGCGACAAGAAAACGTCACCGTGCTCGCGCGGGACGGCGCTCCAGCAGAAACTTTACGCCGCCGTGTCGGCCGCCTCCACCTGGTTGGACGCCGCCGAGAACGAGATGCTCTCGGGTCCCGTGCGGCTTTCCGAAGACACCGAGACACAGCTCACTCATCTTGAGGTGACGTATGCTGTATCACAAGATCAGGGCAGACCTTTTGGGGGAAAAAAATCAATAATTCTGTCCTTTTTTTCCCCGTACAGAACACCCACAAAGGTTTGAAGGAAATGAACCAAGAGGTCAACCAGTGCAGAGACCTGCTGGGTGGCGGCGCAGGCAGACTATGTGGAGGGGAGGACCGAGCCTTGATGGAGGACACCCTGGAAGGTCTTCAGGAGAGGATGGGCCTGCTGGACTCCACACTTGAACAGCAATGCGACTCCCTGAGAGACCGACTTCAGGAGCACTTAAACTTCCAGGTTAAATTCTGTTCCTTCTTGTTTTTGATGGACAGTAGCTTTGTTATGTTTTAACGTCAACGCCGTTTGACCTTGTGGACCAGAATGAACTTGGGATGCTGTTTACGGCTTTGAGCGAGAGTAAGCACCTACTGCTACAGAAGATGGTTGCAACGGCGGACCGGCCCGCAGCCAAACAAATTGAGGTTCGAATAAAGGAGGCCTGCCGTATGTTGTCGTTATGACTAACGTGGGCATATTTGCAGATATTATCAGAGGTGGAGGATAGTTTGCGGGAATTTGAGCAGCGAGTGACCGAGCTGAAGACCAAAGCTGAAGGGCTCCATTCGGACCGTCTCTCCCATCAAGAACTCCTTAAACTCCAAGTAAAGCCAAAAGAAGGAAGAGCTGAAGATCTTTGATGGTTTTTCTAACAGACGTTTGTTGCACGTTTGCACAGGACACATACGAAGAACTACTGCTCATGGTGGGCTCCAGACGGAGCGGTCTAAACCGAGGTCTGTCTCACAAGGCTCAGTACGAAGCGGCACTCCGGGACCTCACGGATCTGGTGGACACGGCTCAGGACAAGATGGCAGCCGACCAAAAAATGACCGTCTGCTCGGTCGTTGAAGTCCAAATGTTACTGGACAAACACAAAGTGAGTTACCCTCAACCGCATTAAAGGCTTAGCATAACCATCTTGTTGGTAATGTTTCCTTTTTTTCCCTTCCTCTTAAGGAGTTTTTCCAGAGTCTTGAATGCCACATGATCCTCACTCAGACCTTCTACAGCAAAGTTTCTGGTTTGGTGACAGCACGAGAAAGTCAGGCACTAGAGGAGACCATGTCTTTAGCTCACAGTGTCCTCAAACAGGCACACAGGAGGGGGGTGGAACTAGAAGGCATACTTGAGGTGAGAAGAATAGCTCAAAATAATCTTGTGTGTACAAAGAGGTATTGATGAACTCGTGTCTGTCAGTCATGGAGCAGGCTTGTGGAAGACTACCAGGCTCTGTGTAAACAGCTTGAGTCTGTGGAGTGCAGCATCCCCACGGTGGGATTGGTGGAAGAGACCCAGGACAGACTTTGTGAGAGGATCAATCTCTACCAGGTAAGTGAGCTAATCTAGTAGGGTGAAATCCTGGGACACCTGCATGAGTTACAGCAAACCAAGGTCGTTCCTCTGGGTGACGCTTGTCTTCTCCTCGATTTCAGCGTCTGAAGGCGAGTCTAACCGAGCATCAGCCCCAACTGTATCAAGTCCTGGAAGAGGGAAAAAGGCTGCTTCTATCTGTCAGCTGCTCAGACTTGGAACATCAGTTGACCCAGCTGGGAGAACACTGGCTCTCATCAACCACCAAAGTCAACAAGGAGTTGCATCGCTTGGACTCCACGCTCAAACACTGGAGCAGGTCAGACTTGAGGGAGTCATTTGACTATTCTTTCTTTGTCTGTTGGGTGATTTTTTTGACTTGTAATTTCGCACTTGGCTGGATCTCGTGGTGCTTTTTTTGTTTTCTAGTGTAATGTTTGTCGTTTAACCACTCTAGGTACCAAAGGGAGTCGTCAGAATTGAGCAACTGGTTGCGGTTGGCTCTCGACAGACTTGAATTTTGGACGACGCAGTCGGTCACCGTGCCCCAAGAGTTGGAGGCGGTCAGGGATCACCTTTGTGCCTTCCTGGTAGGTCCTGAACTGGATATATATTCCCTCTCTAGAATGTTGGGTTAGATCAGTGCTGAATCTCCAGACTAAACACCATAAAGGGTTAACAAATTCAATAAATGACCTTTGTTTCAGGAGTTTTCCAAGGAGGTGGATGCCAAATCCTCCTTGCGGTCCTCTGTTCTGAGCACGGGCAATCAGCTTCTGAGACTGAAACGTGTAGATACAGCTGGCCTGAGGACAGCGCTAGGCCAGGTGGAGACCCAGTGGGCTGAGCTGCTCACTCGCATTCCCGTCGTCCAGGAGAAGCTCCACCAGGTCTGCGAAAGAAGATGATGATGCTTTTTCTGCCTCCGATCTCATCGTAACCACGTTGCACTCTTTGTCCTTTAGCTGCAGATGGAAAAGCTAGCGTCACGACACGCCATCGCCGAGCTCATCAGTTGGATCTCGCTAATGGAAAACATCATCAAAGAAGACCGAGACAGAATCGCTGGAGCGTTGGGCTCAAACTTGGTTCAGAACTTCTTGCAGAAATACAAGGTAAAAAATCAACCCATTCGGTTATGCAACTTTTCCTGAATTGCGCATCTAAATACAGAGTAAAAAGGCAGGATTATCTCTTTTGCATAGGGGTTCCGCATCGACTTGACCTGCAAACAGCTGACGGTGGACTTTGTCAATCAGTCGGTACTGCAAATGAGCAGTCAGGATGTCGAGGGAAGGCGAAGCGATAAAACCGACTTTGCAGAGAGCCTGGGAGCTATGAACAGACGATGGCAGATATTGCAAGGGCTCATCGCAGAAAAAGTAAGTCATCTTTTGTCCTCCTCTGTCAACGGCACTGACTTCACTTTGATTTGTCTGGATTTTTTTTTAGATACAGAATTTAGAAGGACTTTTGGAAAGTTGGCTCGAGCACGAGAATGGCGTGCAGGCCTTGAAAACATGGCTGACACTCCAGGAAGAGAAACTGAAGAAGAGACATAGGATAGAGGATGTTGCGTCCGTGCAGAATGCGCTGAAAGATTGTCAGGTAGATCCGTGCGCCTAACCTTGTCATAGAAATGAAAAAACTGAGCAGCTGTAAAAGTTTGTCTTCCTTCCAGGAGTTGGGAGAACTTGTGAAGGAAAAAGAGAAGGATCTAGAGAAAGCTAAGGAACGAGGACAGGCTCTCATCCAGGATAAAAAAGGAGAAGCCTGCACTGTTGTCAAGGAGACCCTGAAAGACCTCAACCAATTATGGGCTCGTTTGGATCGCATGGTGAGCGTCTTCATCAACCAGTCCTTAACTCGTCTTCCTCTTTTGTTAACTGAATGTCACGATCGCAGATAAGTCAGATGAAGGTGAGCTTGCGTTCGGTGCTGGAACAATGGACCTTGTACAGACGTGCCGCTGAGGAGATAGATGGCCACCTGATGGAGGGTCGGTACTGTGTGTCACGGTTGCACCTCGTCAGTGGCTCATTGGAGGCCGTGCAGCAGCAGGTAGAAAGCCTGGAGGTAAATGCAGAAAGACTAAGCACACCATTTGTGGTAATAGGATATGTTCATCACGATGTGCTGATGGTTAATTAACCAGATTCCATTTTTAATGTGCCAGAACCTGCAAGAAGAGATGGACAAGCAGGAGAGCAGTCTACTCAAGTTTGCCTCCGTAACCCAACAGCTTCTCACCGAATGCCACCCGTGTGTGGCAGACACACTTAACAGAGCCCTGCGAGATGTTAACATGAGGTGTCACTCACTGCCCCCCAAAAATACGATTTTTTTGCATTATTAAAGCCTGAAAGCCTAACTTTTGCTCTATTTTCGCTAGGTGGAACCATCTCCTGGAGCAGATATCAGAGCAGCTGAGGAGCAGTAAAGCCTTGCTGGGACTATGGCACCAATACAAAGAACTCTTTAGCACTTGCGCGAAAGCCGTGGAGAGGCAGGAAGAGCGCACCGACCGCCTCCTGAAGAGCGCCACCGACAGGGATATCACAGAAGAGGAGAGCAGCGGCTGGATAAAGGACTGTGACGTGAGTAGATGGGGTACAAGGAAGTGCAAAAGTGAGTTACCTTGATGGGAATCCAGACAAAATGGGTGATTTATGACAACCCTTCAGTACTGCTCGACTCTGGCCAAACAATTCAAATGTATTTGTCATTTGGAATATTTTTTTAAAAGTTGAAAACAGCCCAGTGAGTATATTTACTGGCGTGCCCATAAAAAAATAATAATAATTGACGTCTGCTTATGACGTTGCTGTTACAGGAATGTCTTGGTGAGCAGGACTCGGTGCAGAATTCCCTGCAGCAGCTGCAAAGTTTGGGGGAACAGCTGAAGAGCCAAGTGGACGCCTACTCGTTTGCAGCACTGCAGTCGGACCAAATGTCACTGACGTATCGCTTGTCGGCGCTACCGCCCTTGTTACGCAGGCAGCAGGAGGCACTGCAGGTATGTGGGGAAGACATGGGGAGGGACATTTGCCACACTGCAAACTCTGTTAAAATCATCACTCTGAATGTATTATTTTTGCAAAACCATGAGTGAGGGGATGCAGTAGATTACATAGTGTATTTGATTGGACATGTTTGCTGCTACTCAATGGAAAATAAATGAATGAAAAATGATTGTATTTGACTAGTGTGGAAGTCAGGCCTGCGAGGGCTTCAGGGACCAGTTGGACACGCTCGTTCAAATGGACGCCGAGGCTGCGCAAGTGTTGAAGGAGGTGGAGAAGCTCGGATCTCCGGCGCTTAATGACATTCCGACCCGTATGGATGAGTTAAAGGTACAACAGTTGCTGCTCTTCTCCTGACAACTTTACTTTCATTAGAGTCGCGAATGAGCTTGCGTTGTTGTTCTCAGGCTCCCTTGTCCAAGCTGAGCAGTCTCTCTCCAGACTTGGAGCGTGTCAACGTGGTCATGTATCGTCTACCGCTCAACGACGGAGACCTGAAGCGTCTGCAGGGTCTCAACAGAGCGTGGGCGTCTCACTCCGCTCTCCTCAGCGAGAGGTTCAGGTACGCCTCTTTGCCAAATCACATCTCTTTTTGTTATTCCTCTGATATGAACAATCTATTTTTTTTCTCCAGCAAATTGCAGGCGGTGCTACTCCTGCACCAGACTTTTTTGCAAAAGTGTGAAGCCTGGATGGACTTCCTCTCACAGGCCGAGAACAAATTGGCTGCGGACATTTCGGGCAATTACCAGAGTCTGCTGGAGCAGCAGAGAGAGCATGAGGTCAGAGATTTCTCTGGATTTGTTTCCTTTAACGGGGATAAATGTTTATTATTCATTTTTTTGGCAAATGGGTAGTGTAGACTTTTAACAGTGCCAATCAGGGGCATGCAACATACGGCTCCAGAGTTGAATGTGGCTGTGTTCAACCTCAGCAGTGAATGTCAAAACGGCTAGTCCCTTGCACAGTGGTCTGATCGATTTTGGTCGCAGTCGTTTGGCGGCCATTGTGTTAAAAAATGAGCAAAAGTAAGCAAAGTAGTCTCTGTAAATGAGTATGCTTTTTCTTTTTTTTAACAGTTGTTCCAGGCTGAGATGTTCAGCAGCCAGCAAATTCTTTACGCCATTATCAGTGATGGCCATGGGATGCTTGACCAAGGACAAGTGGATGACGGGTAAGTAAATAGACAGTTTTATAACATCCTGTGGCCATAAACTGAAACTGTAATAATACGTTAGATTCAGATAGAGCAGAACTCTTGATGAATGCCCCAGGCCAAGGGTGTCCAAACTATCGCTACACAGGTTTTTGGCACTGTATTTCACCTGGTTAATGCCTCAACAGGGATGACTTTAGCGTCAAGCTGGCTTTGCTGGCCAATCAGTGGCAGTGCGTGGTGAGGCGGGGCCAACAGCGCCGGGGCATCATCGACAGTCTGCTCCATCAGTGGCACGGCTACCACGACATGTCCGAGAAGCTGCTGCGTTGGCTCCAGGAGGCGGCCCGCGAGCTCGACGAGCGTCGCCCCGGAGGAGAAGCGCTCGCTCTCCAGCAGGCTAGGAATCTGCTCGATCACATACAGGTATGCCTTGATGATACTCGCCTTAGACTTAAACCAGGGGTGTCAAAATCACTTTGCTTTGCGGGCCTGATTAACGCCTATTTGACCTATTTGACCTCCATTTTGACTGGGAAAATGCATTGGAGGTCTCGCGCCATCAATGGCTCTGAAACATGAGCAGTTTAAGTGAATTGGAGTTCTATCATTGCCAATAGCAGGCAAGGACTTCATTTTGTATCTTTTTTTTCTTCACTTCTGTTTAAGGTTACTTACAGATCACTTAAATTAGGGATCATTTCCTATTGATTGAGAGGCTTTCTGGAATGCTTTTTGCTTGTTTATTTTGGGCTTTCCAGGTTACCTCCTGTTGTTTTTTGCATCATTTACGGTTCCATTTAAAAAAAAAAAGATGTACATAGAGTATGAATGAGCTCCAATGTGCCCATCAGGCAGAACAACCGCAGTTTTGACACCCTTGCCAACTCCAGTTTCCCATCTAAGTCTAACGAGGCGCTCCTCAAAATCCACCCGATCCCTAACCCACCTGTAGATTCCCTTAGTTAACCTCTACCCCCTGGGTCCGCTCTCCCTGTCCCGGCTACTGCAGCTGCGCGAGCGAGCGCTCCAGAGGCAGCAGGGAGGCTACATCGTGACGGTGGAGGCCGGCAGGAGCCTGCTGCTGTCGGCCGACGCCCAGGCCGAGTCCTCGCTGCAGACGGAGCTGATGGAGATTCAGGAGAGATGGAGGCACGCTCACCAGCGACTAGACCAGCAAAAGAAGGAGCTGCGCTCACTGCTTAAGGTTGGGAAGTCTTTTTTTTATTTTTTCCGACGCTGGGCCAAATTGGAATAATAATAATAATAATAATATAGTTAAGTAAATAATGTCCAAAATAACATCAATGAAAAAGGGCATGCTTAAAGGGCATGTTAAACTTGCTTTATCCAAGTACAATAATAGTTTTTACACAATAATAATAACAACACAACATATTTGTTTTGATAAATAGATAATGAGAGAGGATTTATAAGTGCACGCTGGTATTCTGTTCTGAGTAATGTTTTCATGCACACTCACCCATGTGTAATTAGGTTTTTTTTAATTAAAATGCATGTGTTTTGCCATACTAAATGATTTGTTTTATTACTGACAAAACCCATTTGGTGGTCATAATACACGCAAGCCATTTAATGATTAATACAGCGAAAAGGAGTGGAATTGTTTACACGTGAATTTCAAATGTCAAGCTCTAAAATTGTTAGTCTGGAGCTCAGTTAGGTTATTATTTTGTGAACATTGGAGTAATGAACCACAATGTAATAAGACCAGCAATGTTGGCGCGCAATCTCCTACTAACTCTCAGATGAGTATTAGTTGCAGAACATGACTTGAATTACAAATCATTGGTTGTTTGCCAACTCTCTTCTACATTCTATCAGTGTGACTGACTTCCCTTGCCAAATAGCACCCTGTTTCATCCTCCAATACACTCCTATTCATATTCTAAAAATAGCCCCGGCCTATTGGAGCGGCGCATTCTTTGCCCGCTGCTCCTATTGCACCTTCTCATCCCTTGCTTTTATGCTCTGTCTCCCGTGTAGAATTGGGAGCGATGCGAGAAAGGCATCGATGCCTCGCTGGAAAAGCTCCGGGCCTTCAAGAAGAAGCTGTCGGCGCCGTTGCCCGAGCATCACGATGAGCTGCACGCCGAGCAGATGAGATGCAAGGCGAGTCAATGAGACCTGCTTTAAATCTCGGTTTCCAGTGGTTGACATGAAAAAAAAGTGTCCGTCAGTAGTAATTAGCTGGACATGCGCTCATGTTTCATGTATTGCGTGTTCTGGGTTTATTGGGGGAGGAGCTGAGATGAGGAGAAGAGGGGGGGGATGTGCATGCATATAGAGCAGGGTGCTTTTTCCCCCTCATCATGCCATGTCCACACAGGAGCTGGAGAACCGTGTGGCAGGTTGGAATGATGACCTCGCTTCCTTGTACTTCTTGAGGGATGCCCTGGTGGGCGTGCTGGGAAGTGATGATATCACGCTACTCCAGGAGCGCTTCCAGCTGCTCCAATGCCAGTGGGAGGAAGTGTGTCGACAGGTACATTACATGCAGTCTTTCCCTTTAAAAAAAGAAAAGAAACAAAATAGCAATCGTTCATCATTTTTTTAATTAGAAGGTTAAGATTGTAAATAGTGCATTCTTCAAAAGGATTGAAGATTTCTTTCGATTTTTTGAAACTGAGTTGAATTGGTTGCTTTTTGTGTGTGTTTTTTTTTAATGAAGCTAGAATGGTCAATGTAGCTTTTTTATTTCAATGTGGTCTGTGTTTAAGGTTTACATTGTTTTTTCTTAAATGGATTGCTCATTTTAGGTTATTGTTTTTAACAAGTAGAGAATGGCTACATTTTTTGGAATGCGTCTTTTTTGGGTGCTCATTTAATTTTTTTCCTTTTTTGTAATCATACAAGATATAAGGTTTTATTTTTGTTTTGTCCTTTTCGTGTTCAACTGACGTTATTTTTGACAGTATTTTTTAAAATGCCGAGTTTAATTAGAGCTGTCAAACTTTGAAGGTTTAAAATTTGAAACACCCGGAGGATGAATTCCATGTTTTGAGTCTTTGATTTGCAACTCTTTGTCCTTCTTTTGCGCCTGGTCAGCTGTCCCTACGCAGGCAGCAGGTCAGCGAGAGGTTGAACGAATGGTTCGTATTCAACGAGAAGAACAAGGAGCTGTGCGAGTGGCTCACCCAGATGGAGAGCAAAGTCTCTCAAAACGGAGACGTCAGCATCGAGGAGATGATCGAAAAGCTGCGCAAGGTGATCCCGCCGAACGCTCCCAATGGCGCAACATCCCGCTCCTTGTCGCGTTAACCCGTTGTCGTTCTCACTGGGCACCAGGACTACCAGGAAGAGATTAGCGTGGCCGAGGAGAACAAGCAGCAACTGCAGCTCATGGGACGGCGCTTGGGCCGGGCCAGCCAAGACGGCAAGGCCGCCGACATCGAACACAAGCTCAATAAAGTCAGCGAGCGTTGGACGCACCTTCTCGACCTCATCGCGGCCAGGTCGGTGACAAATTTGATTGTTTGTGTCTGAAAAGAGACACTTTGCTTGCTCACTTCAATGAAATGAACTTTTTTTTTTAAACTGAATTGACAGCAATAACAGACAGATTATAAAATAAATCATTAAAATTCTGCCTAATCACAGCAATTTTATATTATAATATAATATTAAATGATGGACTTAAATAAAATCTAATGTGGTTATCGCTATATATTGTTGTAAAAGCAAAGTAACCTATAATATACAATATTAAAAGAGAAGTTTTGTCACAGAAATATTAAACAACAGTATTTTAATAATGAAAATAACAAAATCCTGTGGCTAACTTAATTGCAAAACAAGTTTAATATTTTTTGTAAGATATTTCATCTGACACTCCTTTAAATGTAAAAATAATCATAATTACATTCATGCGCTTAAAAGCTATTTCTTGAGTTACAAATTGAATTGAATCCTTAAAGCATGCAAAAATATTTCTAAAATGCAGGATTGTATTTTCTCTATGATGAGTTTTTGTGCTATACCATCTTAATCATTTGCTCCTTCCACTGCAATGAAATCAACAATGGCGTAACTGCACGTTTTCTACCGGAATGTAGCGACGGGCGTACTTTCAAAATTGTGCTTCTTCCATCCATATTGACATTGACTGAAGGAATAACTGCTAATATATTGTGTGCATACCAACGTTTGCATTCCGCAAGGCTACCATAGAGTTTCCCTGTTTCCTCGTAATGTTCCGTCCACCTCTTTAACACATGCCTGTGACTATCAGTCCACATTTAGAAACAGCAGCACTTGTCACTCTAACCGCCAACCCCCTTCTCACACACTTCTTTTTTTTTTTAACCTTGGAGGACAACAGTTGATAAGTCACACTTGTGCCACCTCACCACACAACACCAGCTGCCCCCACCCAACCCCACCCAAGCCAACCCCTTTAGCGTATAGACTCTGCGGGAGAAAGTCCCGATGCACAGTGGAAAGAGCCGGTTGGCACTCAGATGAGGAGGAATAGCGCTTCCTTGCAAAACGGAGTTCCTGGGAATTTTACTCCCTCATGCTTTTGGATTTAGGGACGGATAAAATGGCAGAAAGCCCGGTGGAGGATCTGCCACAATGCGACTGCGATGTCAACAGGCAGGACAAACTCGCCAAGATTTTCTATTCTGCAGTGTTGTGTTGCGTGTGTTTTCTATCCGAGTTTAAGTGGATTTAAAGCGTGATAAAATACCAAGTTTGAGCCAAGCATGATGGATAACCCCCTTTTTTTATTGAATATAAAGACATGCAAAAGTTGTTTCAATCAGAAAATGACCGCTGTGTAAATGCTGCTTTGTTATAATAGTTATAATATTGAATTACAGACTTTGGGATCAAATTTAGCATGCACATGATTGATGAGAATTTTCACTCTGTTTTGATGTTGTTCAATTACAAAAAAAGGGAAATTCTCCAGTACTTTGAATGGAATTTTACGTGCTTAGTGATAAGTGAACATAGTTATGTTAATAGATTGCTTGCTTTTATAGCTTCAGGCATTGATTGTTCATGTTAGGTTGATAGTTGCACACATTGTGGATTGGAATCTTGCAAATTAATCATTGGGTTCATTGAATAACATGAATTGTTTCCCCCGTCAGGCTGAAAAAGTTGCGGGAGACCCTGGTGGCCGTTCAGCATTTGGAGAACAACATGAGCAGCCTACGCTCGTGGTTATCTCACATCGAGACCCAACTGTCCAGACCCATCGTTTACGACACGTGCGACGAGCAAGATATCCATCGGAAGCTCAGCCAGCAGCAGGTAAGATCCTCCATCTTTACATCGAGATCCGGCATACTAGAAATTTCAGCCCTGTGGCGAGATGAGCATACTCTAGCACCTTTTTTCCTGCAGGAGCTGCAGAAGGACATCGAGCGGCACAGCACCGGCGTGGCGTCCGTCTTGAACCTGTGCGAAGTGCTGCTGCATGACTGCGACGCCTGCTCCACCGAGACCGAGTGTGACTCCATCCAGCAGGCCACCAGAGGCCTGGACCGACGCTGGAGGAACATCTGCGCCATGTCCATGGAGAGAAGACTCAAGTATGTGTCTTAAGAAAAATAGCCACGTCACTATCGAAGAAGCAGATCAACCTGATGTTGTGCTTTTTTTTTGCAGGATTGAGGAAACTTGGAGGTTGTGGCAAAAGTTTTTGACTGACTACTCACGCTTCGAGGAGTGGTTGAAGGCTTCGGAGAGAACAGCAGCAATGCCCAATTCTTCTGGGGTCCTCTACACTGTTGCTAAAGAGGAACTCAAAAAATTTGAGGTGGGCAGACAGCATCATTTCATGCAAATTGATGGAAATTGGATGCAAGATTGATAGCAATTTGCATTTTTTTTTCTTCCAAGTAAGGAGCCACAAATTTGCATGCTAAAATTTCAACCACCAATACATTTAGGCTTGGGAACGTTTTTTTAATGAATTGGTATACGTCTCGAGTCAGACTTTTCCGTAAAGCCGATTCAGGATAGAGGAAACATTGCAGGCTCATGTTACAAAAAAACTCGTCTGAGCTGGTCGGCTCAGCTGTCGCAGTCCTTCACAGTGAACGTGCTCACCAACACTCGGTCTGCCGCCGCCATCTGTCTGGTTTTCTGGCTGAGATTTAGCTGCAGAGGACAAAACACACTTATGTCCGAGAAGAGAAAATAACACACACACCCTTTTTGTCCGTAGGCCTTCCAGCGCCAAGTGCAAGAGTGTTTGACCCAACTGGAGCTGATCAACAAGCAGTACCGCCGCTTGGCCCGCGAGAACCGCACCGACGCTTCTTGTTGTCTTAGGGAAATGGTGCATGATGGGAACAAGAGGTGGGACAACCTGCAGAAGCGGGTGGGCGCCATTCTACGCCGTCTCAAGGTAATGACCGGCGAATTAATAACAAGCTACGTCTTTAGCTGTTTTGGGGATTAAATGTGTTTGTGGTCCCGTAGCACTTTATCACCCAGAGGGAGGAGTTTGAAACCGCTCGGGACAGTATTCTGGTGTGGTTGACGGAAATGGACTTGCAACTCACCAACATCGAGCACTTCTCCGAGTGTGACGTGCAGGCCAAGATTAAACAACTGAAGGTAGTCATTGGGAACAAAGCACTCAACACATGAACCCTAAATGCAACCTCATTGGTTACAACCGCAAGTTTGACTTTGACCGTTAGCAGTAAAACTGAATTTTGTGACGAGCGATGCGTTTTTGTGCGACGGTTTAACTTTGGTGTCAACGTAGCAGATCTTCACCAATCTGTATTTGTCATTTTATGATAAGATTCATTTCTATTGGAATGGCTACTCTTTTGGCTGAAATGAGTCGGCACCGTTTTATTCTTTTTTGCGGGCATAATGTGAAAAAAGGAGGGCGAAAAAGGTAAAAGATAGGCACTATGCGCCAACTAATGCATAAACGATGCCGCTGGGGACTAAATGGCAGCCGAGGCACGTCATAGGTCGAGGGCACCGTAACCCGAGGACTCCCTGTATCCATTTTTTCTGAATTTTGATAGTAATCTTCTCCTGTTTACTTGCAGGCGTTCCAGCAGGAGATCAACCTGAACGTGAGCAAAATTGAGCTGGTGTTCAGACAGGGCGACTCTCTGATCGAAAAGAGCGAACCCCTGGATGCCGCCGTGATCGAAGAGGAACTGGAGGAGCTGCAGAGATACTACCAGGAGGTCTTTGGACGTGTTAACAGATATTACAAGAAGCTTACTCGTTTACCTGTGAGTACATTGAGCACTCCAGCGGTACACCAGACCACCCCAGGAAAGTGTCTAACATTTTTCCTCTCCTCGTCTCCTAGCTGGCGGACGACGAGCTAGACGGTTCCGACGTGGAGGACGGCGCCGACCTCTCCAAACTGCAGTGGTGCGACTCCATGCCTTCTCGGCAATCCAGTCGTTCGGCCTCAGGGGCGACCGCTTTCATTCGAGCGGAACGTTCTGGCCGGGACACTCCGGCCAGCGTGGACTCCATCCCGTTGGAGTGGGACCACGACTACGACCTGAGCCGGGGCTTGGACAGCCCAGAGGGACGCCACCCTAGAGGGAGGAGCCGAGGACAAGAGGAAGAGGAGGAGTATTTGAGGACATCTACTACGGTGCTGTCAGGTTTGTGTGTTTTGTATTTACACTGTCTGTCAATAGAGGTCACTCTACTTTTTTGTGCTTCAAATACATAGTATATATATATCTATACATATATACATATATACATATATACATATATACATATACACATGCACATAAGCATACACATACACATACACATACACACACATATATACATATACACATGCACATAACCATACACATACACATACACACACATATATACATATACACATATACACATATACATATACATATATACATATACACATACACATATATACATATATACATATATACATATACACATATACATATACATATACACATACACATACACACACACACATACACATATACATATACATATACATACACATATACATATACATACACATATATACATATACATACACATATATACATATACATACACATATACATACACATACATATATATACATATACATATATACATATATATACATATATATACATATATATACATATATATATATATATATATTCCTAAAAGGGCTGAGCTAAAGAAAACTACCTTGTTGTGTCAACTTCCCAAGTGTCCATTGTGAAATAATTTGTGTCAAATTTCATCTTTAATGGCAACACCTAGAAGGTCTACAAGACGTAGATAAAAGTAAGGAAAGTGAAGAAAATATGGATGGAGTCCCCCATTTTGTGATCACAACAGCTGAAAATATTTCTTCTAGCAGCATATTTGTACCCACTTCATACAACCTGGATGTGTTATTTCTCCTCCTCAGACGTAGTTATTCCCGAGAGTCCCGAGGCCTATATTAAACTGACCGAGAACACATTGAAATCGTCCTCTGGTAGGAACCTCACAGCTCATCCGGAATTTCACAGCACGAGTCCAGAGCGCATGCCAGCCACTCTCCGTACTAAAAAAAACACAAATAAAAAAAATGCTTTTCTAACAAGAGCCCATCAGAGGGCAGCACGGCAGCTGCAAGTTTCAGCCAGCCACAATAATATCGATAAGCATGCTGAGATGAATGGGACTACACATAATATCCATGTAACATGCCTTCATCTCAGATTTCCTTCAGACTAATGCATGCATCCCATCAGTCATCAACGTGCCAAGCTCGTAGTGGGATTTTACGTTCATGTTTTTATCATGTGTTTCCCGTGTAGGTGATGCAGGACAGCTGGAGGCGAGCCTCAGACAACTGGACCAAGCTTTGGGCGCATCACGATACCAGATGCAGGCCAGAGAGGACGCCGTGAGCCGCTCCAGCCCGGACCCCGACTCCACATACATGGGTTATGTAAGTCACCGTTACGTTGGAATAACCATAAAAGCTTTGATGGAGCCTAGAAACTATATTTTATTTTTTATGTTTGGCTCCCAACTGACCCAGGAGTTGTTGTTTCTTTGTTAACGCATTGTTACACAATTTCTATGTATGACATCAAGCCACATTTGTTGCTTTATGGAAGCGCTTTTAAAAAGCTTCAAAGGACTGCCTCACATAGTCATTTTAGGGCCCTTGTGTTGTTTGTCACAGCTTCCAATGTTTTGACAGGATGATGTCATTTTTGTAAATATGATTGCATTGGGAATTTTGCAATGAAGCTGGCTAGGGAGAAAAGTAATGTTGAAATCACTGCATCAGGAGAGGTGGGTAGAGGAGACAAAGATTTTAATCAGGTAAAGGTAGGGTTATTTCCAAATAATATTACTCAAACTTAAAAATAGCTGCTCACCATGTCTTTATAAAAAAAAATAAGACAGACAAAAACAAAAAAAGGATATGCAAATTGTGGAAACTTTAAATAATGAACAAATTCCAGTTTGTCAAAATATCAGCTTGTTGACTATTTTCAGTTTCATCATTGGAGACGGTTGCCGCTGCCATTTTACAAATGCTTTTTACCCTTTTTGGGCTTTTTAAAAAAAATGTTTTATTTTATTGCTATATACTATGTCAAAATGTTTAATGTGCCCTGGGAATCTTGCTAGATATATATTTTTTTCTCAGCACAACTGTCTATATTAACTGTTATCAAATGTTATTCTTACACTTTAATCTCTTACATTACCATAATAGATACAAAAAAATTCACACACAAAATCTTACAATTCCCACAGGAAAAATATATTCAAATGAAACATCCACCAAGAGCATGAGTGGTCGCACGTGCACACTAATTCTCGTATAAAGATACTTTTTTTTTTACTATTAAATTGAAACAATCCAGTCTCTGGTCTTGCATGGTCAATTGGTGCCAAATCATACTGGTTTTAAATCTGCACTTTGGATAGCAGAGCTCTATGTGGAAAGTTATTTTAATTATTTTTTTTACTCTCGTAGATGCGTCTGATGGGAGAGTGTCGCGGGAGCATAGACGCGGTGAAGATAGTCGAGGAAGAGCTCACGGAGGACGAAGATGAATTGCCGGGACTCATCGACCCGACCGGCACTGACGCTCAGAACGCGGGTTTGTCACCGTTATTGTTCCGTTGATGTCTGGACTTCTGAGTGTCCCCACTCATGAGTCAGGAACTGTCAGGCTGTAAATCAAGACGGCATTGTACGTCATTTCTGCAGGCGTGATCGAACGCTGGGAGCTGCTGCAAGCGCAGTCGCTAAGCGACAAGCACAAAGACACGCAGAACCTACAACAATGGCAGCAGCTCATCTCGGACCTGCAAACCATGCGGGCCTGGCTGGGTCGTTACGAGGCCGAACTCGGGCAACTGCGAGGCCTGAAGCTCAGCATGGACATTGAAGTCATCCAGCAGAGGGTCAAGAAGTTCCGGGTGGGTGTGCTCAAAAACAAAAGACACCTGTTCAAGAGACCGTACGCTCCTTCTGAATCTGGTTTGTCCCGTGTGGCGTTCAGGAGCTCCAGAAGGGGATGGACACCAACAAGACAGAGGTCCTGTCCATCAATTTGAGCAGCGCCAACTTCCTCCAGTCGGAGCCCGATTCCGAGGAAGCGTGGGAGCTGCGGGACGCTCTGAAGGAGATGAACGCCGACTGGAGTCGGCTCGGTAGCTCGCTGGAGGAGTGGAAGGAAGAGCTTCAGAAAGCGCTCATGCAGTGCCAGGTACCCAAAAAACACGTAACCGAAGAGTAGCCATCCAGAATAATGAAAGATGAATCAACAAAGATTAATGACATGTGGCTAAGTGGGTATATTACAAAAATAAATTCATGTTTTTTTTATGGGCAATGTGTAGGTACATTCGTTATTATAATTTAATTTACAACTGTGAACATAGAGCCAACATGGCTATTTATTTACAGTTTCCACCCAGACGACTCTTTATCTATTCCTCTTTTTACACAGTGTCCCTAATGTTCAGACCAAAACATTTAAGTTGGGCCTTCAGAACAAGCTGGCAATCTGGTGTTCCTAAATTCTAACGTCTAAACAGTTCATTTATTGGCACATCCACTTGATAAATATTGCCAATAGTATTCCTACTAGTACCAGACATTTCCAATGGTATCTATTTGGCTCCAGGGTGTTTGGATTGGATAACTTTATTCATCCCGTATTGGGGAAATTTCGTTGTGACAGTAGAAATGCTTCATCTTTATGTTTTTGTGTAATTCATAAAAATTAATATGATTATAAATTCATTGATGAGATCCCAGAAAATTCCCATTATTTGTTAATAATGCTGATTTTCCTAATACCCATCTGATTCAAATTTTCAAGGTATTTTTTTTGCCTATACGATTTGATTCAATTCCCATATTTTCAGGCCTGTAAGAATAATGCTATTAAATGACAAATTATATATATATTTTGTATTAAAATTGGTCCTTTGGGCTATCTCCTCAAAAAAATTGTCTGTTTACAAAAATGACGCGATGGAAAGAGATGAACAAAACAACTTTTTTTCCAGGAGTTCCACGAAATGAGTCACGGTCTTCTGCTGCGGTTGGAGAACATCCACCGCAGAAGAAACCGAGTGGTTCCCATCGCGCAAAACCTGGATTTGCAAACCTTGCAAACCCATCACAGTACATTAACGGTACTCTCATTCACATATTTTGCACGTTTTTTTCCCCTCCCCTGTTATTCACACTGCTTTCTCACCCTCACGTAGCAAATGAAAGGGGAGCTGCTGGACTCCCAGCAGAACGTGTCGACCCTCCAGGAGCTGTCGGCTCAGCTGCTGGTGAGCACGGCGGGCACGGAATGTCTGGAGGCGCAGGAGAAGGTGCACGTCATCTCCAACCGGCTGCGTCTCCTCCTACGAGAAGTTGACGGCGACCTGGACCAGTTGCAGAGGCGGATGGAGGACGAGCGCTCGCTACAGGTGGAGACCTGCGTTGCAATGGAGACGGCGGCACTGGCTCTTATTTTGCCGTCGTCCGACTGCCCGTGCTTTTCTTTTTTACCTTTCAGGATTTTTCACCGCTACGCGTCGCCGAATCGGACGTGACCGACGACTCTGCTCCTGCTCTTTCTGATGACTCGGAGTCGTACGTCGAAAAAAGTCAATCGGTATGTTCTTCCGATTTTTAAGATAGTACAAAAAAGTACGAGGGCCCCACTGAAATTAGGAGAAATAACACTCACAAGAAAGCACTGACTAGTGCTTTGGATCAACGGTTTTGTATGAAAAAGTTGCAAAATTGTAATATAAATGCTATTCATCGCTTGGTTCTCATTAACTTACCCATTCTTGAACTTTTTTTATGCTACATAAATTACATGCAATGGCAAATATCTTTATATTTGCGCAGACCACCCATATTTTTGCATCATTTTGGGGGGGAAATTGAATACATGAAAATGGCATGTATTCTCAGTGGTAAAATCTTAATTTTCCTTCTATTGATATCAATGTTTACACACCAAAAAGTATTTTTTTTCATTAGATTACAATACTTTTCTAGGGATATTTGTAATTTTTTGAGTATGGATGGCCCTTATATTTCATAGTATATATATTCCATTCATGTTTTTTTTTAAATAAAACAAAAAAGTGTCTAGCACTTTCTTGTCAAGCTCCCTGTTTTGTTTTCTTTTTGAAATGCTGCTTTCAGCATGTTGATTAAGCAATTTAACTGACCAAGAAATCCTGGCTTTTCTCTTTTTAGCAAAGTAGGACATTTTGCCATTTGACTGGGTGTGATTGAGAAGCCAAGATTTCTTGCCCACCAACCAACCAATCAGTCAATCAATTACATCATTGATTACATTGCTGCTTTGTTGACACTTGTTCCTCTGCAGAGATCTTTTTCAGTTATTTTATGTCTTCATTTGCCTCTTGACTGAAACATTTCTTTTCTTTCTTTTTTTGACGCCTCCCTCCCTGCTCATTATGCCCTTCAGTCCCGAGGCAAAAGTAGTCAGGCCCAACCCGGACCCCTCGAGAGCGGCCCGCGCCACAGGTACATTGAGCGACCCTCCGTGAACTCTACAAAGACGAGAACGCCAGGGGACACTAAACGCGAAATAGACCAACAAAATTCTGTGTGATCTGAATGATTGGGGGGGATGTGTTCCATGGTGTCCCGTCTTTTCTAGAGGTCATGTGACCAGCTCCTGTGTGATCGGGAAGAAGCCTCTTGTCAGGCTCTTCCCTTTTTGCATTCAAATGTTTTTCACTGCTTCACCACCGGTTGGCAAATCCCTTTTTCCACTTTGTACTTTTTAGTCTGTTCCGTTTCCTCCCATTCTCCCTTGGATGTGACATGATGTGATAAACGGTGTCGTTTCCTCTTCAACTCCCATCTTCTCCCTCTCTTCTTTACTTACTCCCTTCCCTTAGAAATGTGTTCAACTAGACTCCTAGTAAAAGCACCTTTTTCCATCTTAAAAAAGACTTTGTATACTAACCCCATCGTTCAAATTGTAATTATACCTCTTATTAATTCTAGGTTACTTTGTTGCATGTTAACAATCAAATTTAATTCATTAACACAAATTCAACATTTTTTTTTCTCCTATTAGCACAATATTGTGGCCACACAAGACCATTACTTCCAATGTATTTACTTAAAGTCCCTTTATTATACCTCAGTGGGTCCTTTACATAATTTGATAGTTTGGTCTTCACAGTCACAACCTGTAGCCCCTTTTTTTATAACATAAATATTTTTAAAAAGCGCACAAGACCATTTTAATGGCATTTTGCTGTTGGCCAGGTAGTCAGAGCCAATTACGCCAAAGTAATGTAATGGAAGTCGGCTTTTTTGCGCAGTGTTATCATATTGTCTCAAAACTAGTGTGAGTTTAAAAGCCATTGAAATTTTCTATTTTCTATAATACAGCTTCTCTGAAAAAAAAAAAACGACAATATACAATAATTGGAATAAGAACTTTTGCACTGGACTCGTACAGTATAAGGTGCTATTGCAGGCATGTACTACAGTGTGTGGATGTATTTGTGTGGGCGATTGGGATAATAGTAGCGGCTGGAACACGTCGTCCCTTCTCCCGATCCGTGGCGCTAACAAGAGGAAGTGTTCAGACAGTGTCCACTTGTAGCATTAGGCCTCACATGGCTTATGTTTGTAAAATAAGCCCACACGACGTTGAATTCTTCTACGCGACTTCCTCTCACTGGCTTTTGCATGGATGGTATTTGTGCGTTACTTTTTTGTGGTTTGTTGCAAGCAGTGTTTCTGTCAACGTGTGTGTGTGTCTGTGTCTATGTACCCATAAAAAATGAATTCTTTTTTCCACTTTATTGAGCAAGATTATTTCCTCTGAGGTGAACAGAGGCAAGGTCTTGTCTATTCCCGTAAGGTTACCAAATCTCTTGTGTTGTGTTTGGTTGGTCAGTTCCTAAAAGGAACTAAGCAAGGTATTTACGAGATAAGAGGAAAATCTTATTTTGGTGCTGAATTGCCACTAATTAAAGAAATGTTTTGGTAATACTGGCGTACTGAACTCCTTTTTCTGCGCAGGAGGCCAGCCACCGGCGCCGCTGGCTGCGTTTCCTCCCCTTCTGACCTTGTGGACGGCGTCTCGTCGCCCTCCTCCAAGCAGCCGTCTTTCCTGCGGAGGGTTCTGCGGGCGGCGTTTCCCGTGCATCTTTTGCTCCTCCTCCTCATCGCCTTGGCCTGCATGGTGCCAATGAGCCAGGAGGACTACAGCTGCCACCTCGCCAACAACTTCGCTCGATCTTTCCACCCGATGCTCCGCTACACTAACGGACCTCCGCCAATATAGCTGCTTTATTTTTTATTTTATTTTTTTATTTCCATCGCATCACTTTGCCAAGGACTCTTGTGAATGTGCCCTTTTTCACCCTGTGCCCACCAACAATATTTAACCTGGACGTTAGACCAATATGTCACTGGCCCTTTAAGAATCAACCTGAAATGTTTATTTTGTTAAATGTACATATATATATTTGAAGGTTGTTGTTTTTTTTTCAATGAGGAGGAACAAAGCACTATTTATATACACTTAATGGGAGCCAAAGTATTCTACTATTCCCAGTGCTGCTATTATTTATGTTCAATCAGCTATGATTATTAGTGTGTAGCTTTTAAACCACTTAAAATGTTAAGATAAGACATGACACGTGTCTCAGACAAGTTAAATACAGGCATCTTTTTTTAAATGATTTTGTTTTTGAAAAGAATCGCGTTTGATACATCCGGAGGAGGGGAAAAATACCCGGATGTAACGGGATTTTGATTTTGAAAAGAAACGCGTTTGATACATCCGGAAGAGTAAAAAAAATACCCGGATGTAACGGACGGTCCGTGAGCGCACCTGTGTCACGCTGTAGTGCGTCGAAAAGTTTGCGCATGGCAATTCCGTTTTTTTTGCTCTAAATTTCTCTTTTTGAAGAGAAATACATCATCTTTCTCTAGTTTTTGTTAATTTTGTTGTTTAGAAACGCCCGATCCCTCGCTGTTTGACAGGTACTGCACTTACGACCACGTACAAAGTCTTTTTTGAGTCAATTTGTATGACTTCTCTCCACCAAATGCCAAGGTTTGTATTCCTAATTTATTTTTTTACGTTCAGTATTTATCAGTCAATGCGATTATAATGACAAATTGTTTTTCATGAGAACTTGTATTTTAAAATCCCACATTTCTTATTGAACTTCTTTTTTCTGCGCATACGCTTGAAAGTGTAATCGATGGTTGTGTTGACAAGTTAAATAACTTTTTTTCATGGTTATTATAATTACTAAGTGATCAGGATATGGGAAATTAGTTTTTTTGATGGAACGGGGATAATGTAAAAAAATGATATGAAAATGGTTATTTATCTCTGTACAGTTTGCTAACTGAATACTCTGTAAATAAAACATTTAATTATTGCGTATTACCATTCGTATTAGGATTAAACTACGGATTAATTTGAAGATGGAAGATTTTACCTGTACACAATCTCCATCCTCCTTTCTTTCCTACTTTTCTAGTCTGATTCAGATATTTCTTAGGCCAGCAGAGAAGGCCTTGAAGGCCTTGAAGGCCTTGAAGGCCCTGATGGCACACCACTGCCAAGTATCATTTAAATGTCTAGAAGTAGAAAACAAAACACTAAAGTGCATGTCATCACAGTGTTCATAATGTGCAATACTGTATTTTAAAGGATTAAAGCCCAACCAAAAAATATTTACAACTCCCCCCACTAACTAATGCACGTTATGATGAAAACAATGTATTTTTTTAAGTATGAATGCCCAATCAACACGTATTTATTATTATGTATTTTTTTTCTTGAAAAGTCCGTCTTGAAAATGGCTTTGGACAGTAAATCTGCAAACAAATCAATTTCTTCTCCTCCCTCAGCCATTGCGGGTTGACAAAACCACTATTAATTCAACACAACAATATATTTGCTTGTGCAGCTCGCTACAGATACAGCTTGCTAGCTCTGGCTACTCCACTCTATCACTAGCCAATCATAGTTGATGAAAGTGATGACGTATCCCTACGCCTGTGACAAGGCAATGACGTATCCCTACGCCTGCCAAAAGGCCTTGGTGTCATCAAATCAAATTCTGATTGGTTAGAGCAACAGTCTTATCGACGCTTGTTTAATGCAGCAGAGCCTACAGAACTGATTGTGAATATCTTGAGGCAAATTACTGACCCAGGCAACAAATAATGGCTGAAATGTGATTGGTCAAATGATTCAATATGAAAACACACATCTGGAAGCAGTGCAACCAGGGGGAAAAGCAATGAAAGGAAGCTAACAGACAATTTGGAATTATTTAATAAGTATTCATGGACAAAATATAATTAACATCAGTCTGTGATTCACATATTTCTTAGGCCAGCAGAGAAGGCCTTGAAAGCCCTGACGGCACACCACTGCTATTAATAAATAAATTTAAGGTCAGAAAAAGTTGGGTGAAGTGGAAAAAATGCTTTTGTTTTGCGTTGTATGGCTCAAACATTTATTTTTTTTGCCAGGTAAATGCTTACATTTATTCTCAAAGACATTTTGTAATCACTAATACGTTTTAGCATCTAATCATGATAAAAGTGACAATGGAACTGAAAATAATCAACATTTAATACAAAACAAGTGCAAGTGAACAAAACTACAACGTTACCCAAAAGAGTGGCTCGGATTTCAAGCAATAAAACTCTCAGAAAATGCAGATGGTTCAATGTTTTTGTTTTCAATCCAACAATACAGCAGACAGAAACACAAAACACTATCAATCGTGATCAGAATATGCTTCACAAATAGGTCAAACTGCTATTAATTTAGCGAACATTAGACATCAGACATGTTGGTACTCCGTCGGCAGGTAAGTAAATGACAAATGTTCGATCACAGCTTGTTACGCAAATAAATGAAGGTAATGCCCAGTAGCCCCTTCAAGCCAAGAGGAAGTGCACTTTGGTTCAACGGGAATTAAAAGAAAAAACATGAAATTCAAATAGTGCATTTGGCACATAAGCTTCAGAAGCAATAGTGGAAAAGTCAAAAGAGCATCGAGCAATGTCGAAAGATGTTGCAAATGTATAAATAATCATCAAATGAGCTCCAGTACAACACTGATCATTTGTCCTTCTCACAGGATTTCTGTGCAGTCTGGGTGGGAGCCGCTGAACTGCAGTACACCGGGACACGGGGGACCCCTGCTCAGGCTCTCGTGGGTCCCGCGGCCTCCTGAACTGGACGTCTGGCCGCTGCTAATGGTTGGCGACCAGATCGGCGTGGGTCTGATGGGCTGCTGAAGGCGGTGAGCATCCAACATCTCCAGCAATAGGTTATACAGTGGCACTTTGTTCTTGCACTTCATGCTGTATAGGTGCTCCATGCCTTTGTTACTGCAAATATACATGAAATAATACATTGTAGAAACCTGAAGGTTGAGTAGAATATGGAATCTATCCACGTTTTTGCAAGTCAAAACACAGTAACTGGCAGCAATGTACCGTATTTTCACGACTATAAGGCGCACCGCATTATAAGGTGCACCCTCAATGAATGACACATTTGAATTTTTTTTCCATATATAAAGCACATTGGATTATAAGGCGCCTTGTCTATTTTGGAGAAAATTTAATTGCGCCTTATAGTCGTGAAAATACGGTAATGTCGACCTGAGCTGATGTCATAATCTTCCATCAATTGATTTTTAGTATGCCTACTCCCATAGTTTTTTGAAAGTCTATTTTACCTCATGTGTCTGAAATGAGAGAGGGGAAAGAGCAGCTGGGCCTGCCGCCTGGCCTGCTGCCTCACCGAGCATCCTGATTGGCTAATGTGATGTATGAGTGCGTCTGTGATGGTGTCCAGCATGCCCTGTACTGCCACGCTGTTGTGGAGAGGCTCCATGGAACCGGTGCAGAAGGCAAAAGCACCTGTACAATAGACAAAAAATATATATGAACAGGTGGGGCATATGAGATTTGATTCTATGTATTCCATCTTTTGGTTGAAACTGATTTGTCGCCATATTTCATTATGGTAACACGGTGCCAATATTCTACAAAGACTAATTTAGGACTACGTTACTAGGGTACTCGGACGTTTGGTCGCCGGACATTTGGTCGCCCGGACGTTTGGTCGCCCGGACGTTTGGTCGCCCGGACGTTTGGTCACCCGGACGTTTGGTCGCCCGGACGTTTGGTCGCCGGACGTTTTTTCGCCGGACGTTTTACAACAAGACAGAGTTTACTGTTGAAACCAGCTCTCAAAATTATATTCATGAGAGAGAGTTTAATATCTAAATATCTACTGTTGAAACCAGCTCTCAAAATTATATTCACCCGGGCGACCAAACGTCCGGCGACCAAACGTCCGGTCACGCGTTACTATAGGCTAGGGTGGGGTTGATCTGTCATTTGTTTTAAAAAATTGTATATCTTGAGTGAGATTTTCAGATCTCAATCATCTCTAACATTTTAGTATATATTTTTTTATAAAAGCCCTATTCATCTATTCAGAACTTGTTCTGTTGTACAGAACATAAGCATTAGCTGATGGGATTTCATCATTAGATAGTATTGTGTTTTTTAATGGGTTATTGGTGTTGATTTGACTGTGTACAACTGGGTTATGGCTATTATTCAATATTTGAAAAGGTTGACTGACTTGCATGTAAATTTGGGAGAAGCAGTTTCTGACCAGTTTAAAGTCCCTCACATGCGTGAACAGGGTCAACCTTGAAAGCATCTTGATGTCATGAAGACAGTGGAACGTAGAACTTGAGATCATTAGGTGTAAATTTTAAATTGTGGATAAATGCATATGTCCACATAGGGACGGCCAACACAGTTTATATCAATTGGGACACAACGCCTATTGGAGAGACTGCAGCTATTTGAGGAAATATTGGAGGAAAGTTTTGATAAAAGATTGAGAGTGGAAGTTCGTGTGCCCACGCAGCAATCAAAGGTTCATTGGACTCATGCAGCTGAGTCGTCTCCGTCATCTCTTTGGTATTTTCGCTTTTCCGCTGTAGCAGAATAGCCTCATCTTTGGGTAGAGCTCGTCCTTTTTGCGCGTTGCCACGTGTTGCCTTGGCAACGCTCGGTGGCCTTCCCGGGACATAGTGTTCGTGTGCGCCAATATGTTGCCGTCTATCCGTTCTCGGGAGCACAAACAATCAACAACAAACACGTGTTTTGATGTGTCAGCTTTGGGGGCGATTAAAATATTAGATCTCCGCTTACCGGAGTTGAGCAAGATGATAGCTTTGAGGCAGAAGAACTCTTCGGCCTTGATTCTGAGCATTCGGAAACGAGAGGCTGTGGCCAGCAGCATGTCGAAGATCTCCGCCATGCCTTCCACGCAGTCCCCTTCACTCCTGCACAACACAAACAAACATCCCGCCAACGACTCATCCATGGAGTTGACTGGAATATTCACAAAGCGCTGAAAACTGCTCAAAGCAGTCTGCTAGGGTCTGCTGGTTGAAAGTTGAATTACACCCAGAGTAAAATTGAGTAACAAACAGGACCAAAACCTTGTGCTATGTCCAGGACCACAAAATCCTGATGCCACTATCCACTGTTTTCACTAGTGTTGGCATTTACATTTGATTCTTGCAAAAAAAAAAATTAACAACCTCTGTGATGAATAATTAAGTTTATTGCTGCAGAGGTGACCAAAGAATCAGGCTAAGAGGTGTTATGTGCCATTATGTATACAAACACGAACAGAATAATTTAAGAGATGCACATACCTGATACCTCACTTAATGTAATCCATTCCATCACTTTGTGGAAAGCTTGTTACGTGGAACATTTCCCCACGTTTGAAATGGTCTGTTCTTCGTGTTCTCCAAGTCGCTTGTGTAATCCCTTCCTTTTTTTAAAAATCAGCCTTCCAATGAAACCCTTGTGAACGGCACCCCCCTTAATATATTTTTTTCATACAAATGATTCAAATTGTGAGGTTTTGGTTTTTTTTTAAATCTCTAAATCGTTCCGTTTTTTGTGTTTATTGATAAATCTGAAAAAACGACTTTTATTCTGAGACGGTATTATGCTGTATCTGCCCTGTGATTGGCTGGCGACCAGTCTAGAGTGTATCATTCTTACTAAAATTGTAAAACCCGGGACCATAATTAGGGGCAGTACTATAGAAAAATGACGGGGAGTCTCCATCAATCTAAAGCCAAAAACGGAGCTAATAGCTGCTCGACTTTTGGGCGTCGTAGACAAGCGACGGGAGGGCGGATGCTATCATAGCGTTGGTGGTGGTGCAGCTAAGGGAATGCGTCCACCATGACCCGCTGCGTTTTAGTCATCACGTCCAATCTGGCAGGACACTTAGACCAGGGGCTGCCTTTTTCCAGATAATACGTTAATACATTTCCCGATCAAATGGGACCATCAAGCCCAGCAAGCTAAAAGCTTTGTCTGTCTGCCTCTGGCTCATCTGTCATGCTGCCTTTATTATTTTTTTTCTTTCCCCCTCCCAAAGGTAGACGTGATGATTGGTCAGGGTGTTTACTCAGAACACGGGAGGGGCAGGCGTCCCCTTCTTCCATCTCGATTTCCGTATCCTCTTCACTCTCCCTCCTGACGCCGTCATTCATTTTCTGTCATTCTGTGCATTGATGCTTTGATTACATCTGTCCTGGTTGCCAGCGAGGCTCTATAATGATGCCGCTCGCGGGGGTCCTCTCTTCGCCGCGGGGGACCCATAATTAGTCTTTCACTGTACGACACTGTATGACAAGATGTGTTGGGGTGGCACAATGGCCGCTGAGGTGCGAAATGAAAAATCTACAATGCTGATGTGTCGCTCTTGAGGTGTGTGCGAGAGTAGAGAGAGAGAGAAGCAAAGAGGACGTGTCCCAGAAGTAGGCCAGTGTTCCTCTCCTCTTTTACCTGTCCAGAATGAGGTCCTGAGCGAAGATGAGCTTGCCTGGATAGTGGACGGACCTCCAGACGAGGCCGATCATCAGCACCTCCAGCCACGAGCTCTCCAGCAGCTGCACCTGGTCGTGCAGGGACAGCTGGAGGAAGCCTGAGCACAAAGTCACGTGACATGCGTACAGCACACTTGACACACGGTGACTGTCGCCAAGTCCAGCCGGATCAAACACGGATAGATTTCATCACGGTGCGCGTCATTTAATGGCGTTTTTGTGACTTCTGCCTAGTCAAGCCACGCAAATGCAATGCAATGCTGCCGCCGTGGTTGTACGTCTGAGTGCACGCAGCCATCTCGTGTAATTACCATTGCTGTTGCCTGATTTGCAATTAAAACGGGAGCTTTTGGTGACCCGCCACGTGGTGAAGTCTAAAAATAGGATTTAGTCACTTAAGAGAGCCAAAGGTGACATGTGGTCCATTTGGACTCTGGCAGGGAGGGGGTGTTTGCCTAGGCTCCAACAACCCTCACAAAGGTGTTAACTGTAATTACCAGCACTGTAATTGCTCCGCTGTTCTCTGCGTGAACGTGTGGATCGCTTCCAGTGTCACTTCTACTTTTTGTAATCTAACGTGTGGTGTTTTAATTGTGCTCGAAGCTGTCAATGTCCGAAATTTATTGGAGTTTTTGCCCTTGTCTAGTTGTGTATGTGACCAGGTCAAATGGATTGGACATCTATCATCATTGATGGAATTGAAACATGATTATTCCACTATCAGTCAATGTTCCCTCTAATTTTTTTTGTTTTGTCTGGATTTACAGACAGCCTCCCTGAGCACACCGAGGACCACTGTGAGCAAGAACAGAAGTGCCCGCTATGGCCACACACCAGTATCACACCTGGGTAGGTTTTCTGAGTGTTTTATAAATCACATGATTTTAAATATTAGTGGACAGTGCGGAACCATATTTATAGGCCTAATGTGTTGAAGACAATTCTTTAAAAAAAATGTCCAGGTGAGGTGGTAAGAGTATGGCCGCCATTTTCAAAGCATTCATTGAGTAATTTAGAGTGTAGTGTATTTGTGCATTTGGATTGCGTGAAGATGGATGTTATTGTTGGAATTCATTTAGTATTTTGATATACAGGTTGTATACTTGTTACAATATTACTTCACAGTTAAGGTGTATTTTACTGGGCCCTGTAACTTAAATGCCTTTCTGGAGTTGTGGAATTCTTTAGCATACTAGCAGGCAGCGTTTGTTATAGGGCTTTACCTGGCAGTTTCTTGGCCCAGGCGATCATGTGAACCAGCTCCTTGTCCGCCATGCTGGTAAGCAGCATCATCATGTCGACCTCTGTATATGGTCGGCTCAGCTTTTGTCGGGAACATAGTATCGGAGGTTCAGCCCACTGCAGCAGGAGAAGAACCTAACGATGGAGAAAAAGAAAAAAAAATCTTCCAATCACGTGACGGCTTCGTTCATTTTAAGTGTATTTTTAGCTTCTGTCTTTTTGCGATTAAAGACCTGGTCAGGCGGGATATCCGTTACTGATGATCTCCCCCCACTAACACTTCTGCAGCCGCTTTGCTTCCTCCCGTCCTGTGGGGGGCTTTTTCTATGTTCCGTCTCCTTGGTAGACTTCTCCGTGGCGCTGGTCCGCCGCTTTTCACGGCGTGTAACGCGACCGCGGTCTTTGCGCACACCTTGTGGAAACAGCAGTATCATGCCCAAGAAAATGGATTACCGTATTGCTTCAAATTGCGGCCTTTATACACTTAAAAACACAACACAGGCGGCTACCTACGCAAGCAGAAATAAAACCGTTGGCAACTGTTCTACTCTCACGTCATTACAATATTATTCACAAACGGACATGAAATAGTAAACCACTGAACCTACTCCGACTCCGGCGCTAACCAAAACAGCGGAACCTACCGAGGCACAAAAACAGTCTCAGATGCATTGAAGTGAGGAGTCTTACCGGCTGCCACTTGGATGTTATAAACGACTTCCCTGCACAGTACGAAAGCAGTTAAGTTACGTGGAGAGGGCATCTTTTCGGGGAGTCGCCTTCCAGTTCAGACCCGCTGTGCTCACTCCACAGTGTTGCATGCATGCAATGTTATGTTTGTGTTCGTGTGCGGTCGATTGGTCGCCGGTCTTTTGGTCGCCGTCTATTGGTCGCTGGTCTTTTGGTCGCCCGGACCCAAACAACGGGAGACCAAAAGACCGGCGACAAAACAAGTTAAAACAACATCGCATCAATAAAAGCCAACAATGGCCATGAGCAGTTTCACTGAGCCGACGTGTGAGTGTATAAGAGTTTGTATGTACATGCGTTGTCCCTTTTAAGAAGCTACGTCAGTCAGGGTATTAACAAGTTCTCCAACAAAAAACAATAAAAGTATGGGAAATTTGGAGCTTTTCTTTAGCCTAATAATTAATAGGGCATTAAGTATGACTAAATAATAATTTGCAGTTTGTATTTAGGGAATTTGAGCAATAATTTAAATGGTACTTATCAATAACCTTCCGAGCGACCAAAAGACCGAGTACTGTTTGTGTTCATCTCCCGTGTCATATGAAATTGAATGTAATTGATAGTCTTTAACCAAGACAATCAAACCGATAGAAAGTTGCTTTTTAAACTGTTTGACAACTGAAAGAATGCTTCACATCGATTAAGTAAAAATGAACAACTGCTAACTAGACTGTTTTCAGAATTAAGCGATATCAATCTGTCGTATTTTTATATCACCGAAACTTATCCTTTGAAAAAGGGAGTTTAGACTACATCCACTGCATGTACTAGTATGACATAACCTGTTTGTCAAAGTAAATGATGCCTGTTACTCTCACCAGATAAGATATTAAACGCCCCTAGCAACTATGTAAAAGAATATAGATTTAGTGAATATAGTACATATTGGTGTGTTTGTACAATTCCCACTTATAAAGTAGATAAATGCATCGTAGTAAATCATGGAGAGTGGGTGACATGGTCCTGACATGGAAGGCAGCAGGCTACCAGCACATAGTTTAAGGATGTGTATGTGATTCAAGAAGAATGAAAACAAAAATGTGGCTCTGCACTAATCAGTGCTCCTACTCCTTAAGAGGAAATCACTTCAAGGTTAAAGTTAAACTTAGCCTGAAGAATGCCAGTGAATGCACGTATTTGTGGCTTTCGCAAGTAAGAGCTTCTCCGACGAAGCATAGACTGAACTTCATGAAGTTGATACTATATAGACGTCATAAGGTTGACAGCAATTTTTTTGGCTGTTCTTGCCCACCTCCTTTCATCATGCCCACTTCGTAACACTTCCTGAGTCGGCACGCCTGGCAGCTCTTCCTGCGATTCCTGTCAATAGTGCACTGATTGGTTGCTGGGCACACGTAGTCATTGTGACCTGAAAATGGGGGGGAGAGGAGGGGAAATCTATTACAGACTAGAAGAGGCCCTGCTCTAGTGTTCAGTTCACATTGAGGTTATTTAGTGTCCAGGAACACTCCATTCCCATCTTAAATGGATCTGTGATGGAGGAAATTAAAAGGTGGCATCCTCTGCTTTGTCATCACCATGGAGACTATTGGTTTCTTTGACCGTTCTTTGCATCAATATGGCGTCACAAACATGAGTAAGCCGCACAAGGCGACTGGCGCATTTGGTCTGGAGAAGCACAACCTGAGCGAGGTTGGACACTCCAACGTTGGACAAACATTCTTCTGGCTTTTGTTTGCCTTTGTGTGGCAATCAGCCAGCTTCTGTTTGACATTTTGTTTCTCTCTCTCAAGGCTTGACACTGACACGGGCCTGCTGGAGTGTGAGCAGTCACTTTTGCCATTTAGACATTTTATTTCATTTATTTTTGTTTGTCTCTATTTTTTGAGAGCAGATGAGATTCGCCACCTAGTCTTTACATATTCCAAATCCAAAAGCAATGGAACGCTACCATCTACAAGTAAATTAGACCCACCACTGTTGTAATGACATGTTAAGTGCATTTCCCAAATCTGAGTATACATGTTAAATATAGAGGAATTTGTGTCTACCTTGGATGCTCCTCTTAAAGAACGCCTTGCATCCTTCGCAGGACCACACCCCGTAGTGGTAGCCGGAGGCGTAGTCGCTGCAAACGGCACAGAAGCGCGTCTCTTTGGCCATCTCAAAGACCCCAATGGCAGCGGCCTCCGAGCCCCCCATGATGTAAGTCTCGTCACTAGCCGCGTGGTCGTCCCTGCACGCCTGCTGCTGACCTACTGTCTCACTGGACCTGTCACAGATAAGAGTCTTCTAAACATACTTGTGAGGAGCTCCGTGGAAAACTAGATGCTTCGCGCATAGTGTCCAAATGGAAAATGCTGGCCTTTGGAGGTAATTTAGTAATTTTATTGCAACTTTTGTGTGTGCGTGTGAGGGGGAGGTTCTGGATCGTTTCTGAGTCATCTTTCACCTCAGAAACTTTCATTTTAAAGTTGTTTTGACTGCTTTTAGTATCAGATTCATTATTAACAATGAGAAAACAACCGAAAGAAAATACCTTTTTATGTTTTAGAAACTTAATAGGTCCTATAAAAGGAATTTCCCTGGCGGTAGGGAGTCGGAGCAAGTTTTGTAGTCGCCTTGGGTTTGTGCCAAAGATTTTATGACCTTGAATTCAAACTTAAAGGAGGAAATTGTAGTGTGCCAATGTTAGTTGGAGTTAGAACGTTTGTCTTTAACTTTTTCAAAAAAGTGGAGTTTTTTGGGGGGTGGAACGGCTTATCAGTCGTTTTTGTTTGCATTAAAAAAACGTTAAAACTTTAGGGCACATTAGTGTAGCAATTAAATTTTCCACACAAGGAACCATTGCAGTGTTGCTCTTACGTATTGTTCCTGACTCAAGGTCTTGGGCAACGTGCGTAATCTCTGGAATTGAAACGTAGCTTGATCTCGTCCACAGCGATACTGGCCATGTTTTGAATAAAGTCAGAGATTAAACGACCAGTACTTTCATGTTCTGGCGTCACTTGCCGTTTACAGCGTGGGTCTTTTTTTCCACACGTTGTCCTTCAGCTTAACACTTAATTTTCCCTAAACGCTAGTAAACTGTTGTGTGGGTTGCTGGTTTTGAGTTGCCCAATGGGTAAACCACAATCAAAGTTGGGTAAGGGTCTTGCAGAGTCGCCTTCCGCCAAGTATACGCGGGATGAGACAAAGAACTCGACGGACAATGAAAGTGGAAGAGGCTTGTCTCACCTGTAGATGGGAGTTGAAGTGGCCTCCAGATAGTGATGTCCAGGGGGGTGCATGAAAGGACTGAGTCGGGGACTGGTGGGCACAAACACAAGTGGGCTGGTGGGTCCACTTCCCAGCGACTGGAGACTGCCATCCGAGGGCGAACCGTGGGTGTCCAGGGGCGCCGAATAATAGCTGGGCGTGGGGTGCCCATAAAGCGGCGTCTGGGCCGGAGTTGGCGAGGCGTAATCGTATGTTCCCTCCAGGAAGTCCACCGAGGCGACCCTGCCGGACCCCTGGCTCTCTTCGGGGTACATGCCGTTAACGGGGGCGCGAGGTGGGGGCGACGGGCCCAGCGGGGGCAGTTTCTCCAGCTCTGGGGTGGCCGGGCGATTGCCGGGTCTCGGCGGTGGTCCGCAAGGCTTCTTGCTCTTTGCTGGGCTCTGCCTGAGCAACATCACAGCAAAACACCACTGATAAGCAACATGATTTAGACTTGCTCTCCCCTTGGCGGGGAGAAGGGGTGGGGGTGCAGGAACGAGTGTCTCTCTCTCTCTCCCTCCCTCCTGTTCAACTGTTTCTTAATACACATACAGATGTGAGATTCTGGCTGTCCCTGCTTCTCAATAGGAGCACCCCAACGCCCCCCCACACCCTCCACCCAGACTCCCCAGAAGACAAGTCTTAACCTCCTTCCCGCCCTTCTTTCCGCCGATGTGTAGGAGGGAATGCTAGAAGGGTTTGCAACAAAAATACCTCAAAGCTAGACAAAATGGAAGTGGCGCTTCCCGTCCAACGCGACTATCCCGTCCCACGCCAAAAGATGATCTCTTGCCCTTTGTTTGACGCAGGAGGGCCTTCATCTACGCTCTCGGAATATTCATGGTTCATTTAGCCGATCTCCATCTTGACGTAAAAGCGCTCTGAGTATTTGCCTCCACGTTATCGAACACACCTGAGACTTCGGTCAATTAAAGCAACAGTCCCCCCCCACCTCCTCCAAAAGCAAACGGCCTTAAAGCAACAAGAGAGAAAATCGCGGCTCACCTCTTCACACGACAACCGTCTTCTCCGCCGCTCGCCTCGTTTTGTTCATCCCTCCGACTCGCGCTCATTCAGCTGGACTCGCTGGGCAAAGTGGAAACAGTGGGGAGGGAAAAAAAAATGAGAATAAACAAATTAAAAGATGCAGTCAAATCGATGGAGGCGGTGCGCCAGGTCACCATAACACAGCAAACAACGCGGCAGGTCAAATCTCATTTCAGTAGCCAGTAATTACACAATCCACTCCCAACGATGGAATCAAATAGATACGGAGAATTTTCTATTTATCATCATTTCATTACTTTAATACACATTTGCTTTGACAATAACATGATATCACATTGCGAACTAGTGTCTATTCTACCACAGGGAAAAAAACTAAACAAAGGGATGGAGTTTTAACGCAAATAAAAGACTTCAAGCCTTGCACAATCGGGAGTCCTTGCATGTTTTGGGACCACATGTCAAGGTAAAGATTAAGCCTTGCGCTGCAGAAAAACCAGTAACAAGCTGTAATATAGCTCAACCCTGTAAGAGATTGCAAATACATAACAATCTGGTTGTGGAATTAAAACGTGTGCGTGCGCCCGCTTACCTGACACCCACGTCGTTCGGATGCGAGGGTTAAAAGCAACTGCAGACCGTTAGCGAGAGAGAAAGAGCTCAACATTTGGCAGGGGCTTCATTTTCCCATCTCTTTCTTGAGTAAACAGCCCCATTTTCAGAACATGTCAGGTCAAGTGGAAAACAAGATCCCTGATGATGATATACATATTTCATTGCATTTCCCCAGAGGGGGACACAATTAAGTCGTATCAAATTGCAAGAAAATACAGGGAACCGACTAAATCACTTAATTGGCTTATTTAGGGCCACTTAAAGCTCCTTCAGCATTGTCATGCACGTTTGCATCTGCAGCTGTTTTGCAAGCGACGAAGTAGAGTCTAACCTGACCTAGAATAATCAGGAGGTCAACATGTCAACGGTAATGCGAGAGTAAAAACACTACGGCTGAATATTAATGGAGCATTTGTACAGCGCCGTTACTTTTAGCTTGACGATTTGCCTACCTAACGGGCGTCATTTTATCCTGTTGACACCCAGAAATCTGACTTTCAGAAGTGGATTTGGATGCAAATGAGGTCAATAGAGGCCGTAGTTTGTGCCTTTAAATGACAACGGTGAGCAGGAGGCTGTGCTTCTGCATTTGATGAAAAACATTCATTCGAAGTATATAAGATCTTGCCAGGAATCCTTGCGTATGCAGACATGCATTTTGATCATTAAAGAGTGATCGGTTAGTGGCATTCAAGTACAAACTAATTGTTGTCTTTACTGCATCCAGTTCATGTTGTACATTATACTGTCCCCATATTTGGATGATGCATGACGGCCTGTTGTAAATTATAGTAAAATGCCCAAATGGTGATTAATTTGAATAGCTAAACAGAAGAAAATTGTTTGGGAAAATTATGTAATAATAATAATAATCGGACATGGGCCCTGTCGTCATCATCAACAACAAAAGCCTAATTGTCATCACACCCAGAAACTGCGTATGACGAAATTGGTAGTGCGTTTTCTCGGCAAAAGACCTAATAAGTGTTAGTAACACCTGGATTTGCGTTCACTAAATTAAAGGCTATTTATATGGATTCTTTCTATATAGCTTATTGGTGACTTAATTTTAGGGCTATGAATGAATGAATGGCAGTCTCACTTTCCTAAGCAAATTACTTTGAATCTGTATGTGAAAAATGTACCATCTTAAAGCTAAGGAAATCTTGCAGCCCTGTTTTTGTCTGTGTATGGAACAACACACTTTCAATAACCAAGACAGCTTGAAGCTGTTTTAATTTGTGAAAAAGGCAAGACATACATCCTGACAGAAAACAAAATGTAACATTTGGAAGTGCTTTCTTCAATGACTGCGTCACCTTTGTGGGTTTTAAGATATGTTTGGATCATTTATTCTGCAGGTCAGTCTTGCTTATCCGGGTTTGGACTGTGGAACTGAATGACAGCGTACTTTCCACATGTCATCCAATCTGGTTCTTGAGAGCTCAGCTTGTTCCCTCGGCCCGGCTGCAACCCCACTTGAACGTTGGCCTTGAGAGTCCTCAAACTGCATAGCGGTGCTGGTCCAAACCCCCTCAACGCAGTGTCAAAGCCCACTGTGTGGTCCCAGTCTCGATCCCCTGTCAACTTCCTGTAGTTGAGATCGCCTTTAAACAACACCAAGTCGGCTGTTTGCAGAGTTGCGTACAGGTCTGGAGCATTGGCCTCCATGTCACAGAACTCATGTGGGTGTGTCCAGAACGGATGGTCATGATAGGACCACACTCCCTCCTTCATGTACTGCTGCCACTGCACCCCTCTCTGGGACATCGACCTGTGATTAGCCGCCATGGTCTGCCGGATTGTCCAATGAAAATCCTCGACCGTCACATCGGAAACGAACCAAGGGAAGGATTTGCCATGGAAGCGGATTTCCTGGGCTAGACCGGAGGACAACAGGAAATCAGCTAGGACCAGGTCAGTGACCAATTCAAAGCCGGCATTATCCAAAACAAAGTCCACTCGGACGGAGCGACTTTTCCCCGACTGCGCTTGTTGCCGGGCAGTAACCAGCGTTGACCACAGGGAGTCAGAATCGTCCACCAAGATGAAAAGCTTGAAGGCCGCTAGAGACTCGATGGGGCTGGCTTTCTGCGAATTGTCCACACCAGCAGATATCGATAGATCGCATTTGTTTCCCCAGAGAGAAACCTATAAAGAGTCAACAAGTAAGCATGGTCAATGATTCAAAATGGAATAGCACTTGCTTCAACATACGTGATTGGCTTTCAGGTGCTAAATTGATCCTTGCAACGATGTCCAAAGTCATTTAACACAAGAAAACCTGGTTAATCTCCTATGGTCATAGGTTAAAGTGTATTTTAGCAGGTTTGGTCCCCAAGGTCTTGTGTTAAAAAATATTTCTGAATGGCTACTCAGAATGTACTGACCTGCAGCAACTTGTTGAAATACTCCTGAAGGAGATTTTCAGGCATGTTTTCCATTTTTTTGTTGAAGCTCTCAAAATATGTGCATAAAGCTATTGTAGCCTGCTGGGACTCAAAGTAGCTCTGAGTTTTCCCTTCATTGAAGACATCGTAGCCACTGATGGGAGGGCTGGAAACAACATTTTTTTTACTGACCAGTGTCATCATGCACAGGGATTTTGTGAAAATGTAGACATGCTTCTCACTTGAGCCAGATGGCCTCCCGTATTCTGCGGTACATGTAGCATTCCACATACAGCCAGGGAGACTTGAACCAGCTGACCACTTCCTGGTCTTCATGCTGATCCGTTTGTCTCTGCAGGTACCGGTTCCACGCGTCTGCATCATCCAGGCCATCTGTCAATGCGAGGATGGGTTTGTCTGTTTGCAACTCATTCCTCAGTTTGGACAACAGAGAAATTGTTTGCTTTTCTGCTTGGATTCCCTCCTGAAATCAACAGGATACGAACAAGGTAAGATTTAATCATTTAATACAAGGGGTATAGACGTGAAAGACTATGCAAAAAAAAATAGGGGTATGGCTTTTAGGTAATATACATGCTCAACTGTTTAATGTTCCAGTACATTGTGCTATTCTCTAAAAAGCAGAATTGTGAAATAGACCACAGTTTCTTTCGCAACCTGCTGATGACGGAAAGCTCAGATCAATTCGAATTGAACTAGGTAATAATTGTAGGTTATCGGTCATCCAAATTCAGGATGTTATTATAACGTAGTATACCTCGATGGGGTGTACCAGTACATTGTGTAGTATGTCGTCTTACCTCTCCATATTCTTCAAAAAACTTGTTTTTGTTGCGATGGATTGTGTCTATGACTTTGGTGAGGATGGTGGGCAATCTGTCTCTCACAGTCAAGTAAGCAAACGACCTACAATGCAGAGAAACGGCAATTATTTCATCAAATGCTCATTATGAGCATTATTCAGATCGCAACATACTTAGCACGATAGTTGTACCATCATATTCTTACCTCAACAGACACTGTGATGCAACACTGCCAGCTAAACGCTAAAGCTATTTTTCATCACACAACGTTCGCGATCACACAAGTTAACTATTTGAATAAACACGCTTGTTTTAACCACCTTGTTTGGAATTACGAGGACGTATTTGAAAAAGCTGTCAACATACCCAACTGACTTGGCTGACAGAGAGGGGGGGACTACGTCGCCGGTTTTGTCGGCCGCCATGTTTCCCAGCACTTTGTCATTCAAACTACTACAACTTTATTTAAACTTCAAACGTGCAAACAGGAAGGCAGAGATGTTTGTTGTTAAATATACGAATTTGGATATGCCAATATAATTTTGTTCATCTTGACTGAAGCTGGTCAGAGCAGTTAGTTAATTTAGTTTATCAATATTATTTTTACTGAATTGAAAATAATATTAGATTTTTAATGGTGCTTTGCTGTCACCTAGCGACCACATACAGCCATATATCGTCTGAAAACGTCTCAATGTATTTGTGTAGTTGTTTTCTTATAGATATAACTATCTTGATTACATAACTTATCGTCAATTGGTAAAGTGATGCAATTCGCATATATCCCACATCCTCGGGCATCCAGAGTTGTCCTTGGCAACGGTTGCCAGGGAAACGTGCGGTGGTCCTATCAGGAAATAGCAGATTTTGAAGCCTCAGGGCTTTTTTTGGCGGGAAAGGAAGGAAGATGGGGTTGTGCAAATATTTTGGTAAGGGGGAAAAAATGAATGCAGTTTAATGGACAAAAAGATGTGTTCGAGAGACATGCAGTTTAAGTCAGTGTTTGCGTTGAACTTCAAAATAGAGCTAACCATGGCAAACAAATCATCCGTTGAAGAACAGACAATTCATTTGGGACGTCCCCCGCCGTTCCCGAGTGTCTGCGTGACCAAGCGATTGGCCTCAGGCTGCTCTGCGTGCTTGTCTAGAAAATATAGGCATATCAATTGATTCTGGCGCCATCACTATGGGAACACGGCGACCCATTGTCAGGATGTAAGGGGGGCCTTGAGTGTGGGAGTCCAGCTGCGTCCACCTCCGGTGTTCAGCCACCGCCGGGCCGGGCCTCCCTTCCCCCCACCGGGCTCCAGCCTGGCCGGATCTGTTTGTATTTTTTTTTCTTCCTGACCGTGAGGGGAGTGACTCACCACTCCGGTTTCCAAAGGACGCCGAGTGGGGGCAGGGTGGCGGTTTAACGTAAAAGGCCCTGTTTAAACAGGTGTTCCGGCACATGCTTGCGGTGTTGGCCCTGTTGCATCCCTGAAAAGGAGGTTCTGTTGCACTTTGCCGTTAGGCTTATTTTAGCTTTTGGGATCGCTGATTTTTAGAGGTCTGTGCTGTTAGTTTTATGGCAGTTGGCGTCAAAAATCAATTAAGTGGGGATAACTTAGAGTAGGTCTGAAGGTATGAGAGTCGAGACAAGAACCGGTGGTTGTCGGCTACCTGCTGGGAGTTAGCCAGCTTGCGTAAACAAGCTTTTTTGTCTTTTCTCCATTAACATGTATAGGACTCCTCCACCGATGCATTTGTTTGTCAAAGATTTAGCACCCCCCCTCCTCCTTGCCGGCCTCCAGTCACGGACACGATCAGATCTTGTTTGTTGATAGGACAAACAACAGAACCCGTTTCATAGGACAGTCAGTCCCTCCCTCCCATGCCTCCTTTTACACAGTCCACGGCTTTTCCTGCCCGTTAAGCGGCTGTAGCCCAGCGTCCTGTGGACTCCCTGTCCTCAGACTGAATGGCCTCACTGTTTTACAAGAGAATACTGCCAATCAATGGCAGGCCCTGATACATGACTTAATGAAATGATTGTAAATCAAGGGGCATTTTAGTGTGAAGTATTCTTTGGGGGCACACTATCTATGCGCAAATTAACATGCAAACACATTTCTGACAGTTTTTGTAGTTTGAATTTTTCATAACTTTTGAGGAACTGAATAGGAATAGGATGACAGGCCAAATCAAATGCTTTTATCTATGCCTCTTAAGTTCGGTACGCACATAGGCTACAGATATGAGAACTTTCAGCTCCTTATAATGATTATCTGAATAGTTGAATCTCCCAAGAAAAAGAAAAAAACGTGATGTTTGTGTGCATGTTTGTGTTTGCATCATTGTGGTTTCTAGGTAAACAAAGTTACTATTTTGTATTTTCTAGCAGTATAACAGCGACAGGTACTACGACTCTTATGGTAATAAGTAATTCCATCCTTGGAATTGGGAGGTCTCGTATCATCAAATAGCCAGTGATGAACATTTTACTAGGCATTAATTGAATTGAATTCTACAATAATTATGCGTTTTAGTGTTTTATTTTTATTTATTTTTAGGGGATGGGGGAATACAGCAAATTACAGAAAATCTAGTGTTTTGCACAGAGGTTATGATACCAAATTTTCTAGAGCATTTTGACTTTGAAATATTGTTTTGATTATTCAAGATTCCAAAATAAGAGTGAGGAGACATTTCAAGTTTAAAGCCTTCTTTTGTTTTATTGAACAGGCAAACATTTGGGGAATATGTTGCGGTCTTTAAAAAAAATCTTATGCTATTTGATTTATAGAAAAATAAATAAAAAACACAGGCGCGCGTTGTAGTCCAATGAATGAGTCACCAAGTGCGCTAGCAATTAGCATGTAGCCGCGTCTCCACGGGGCTTTTTTTTGGCTCCAACGGCGGTTTCAAACAACAAAAAAAGGACAGTGCTCGGGGTGGTGGCGTGTTTGTGTGTGTGTAGGAGGGGGGGAGATTAACGTTAACGCGACCGCCCCCTTGGCCAACGCCAACGGATCCTTGCAACGGTTGCGTGTGGCTGGGCTCCCTTCGCCACAGTCATGTGATTGTAACGTAAAACCCCCTAACCGGAAAACAACCGACGACCCTCTCCGCCGCCCGAACGAGCGGCTTACAAAGCTGCTGGGAGCCCGGAGAGGACGGACGTGTCCCCACCCGGTGACAAACAAACCACCCCCCCAAAAAAAACATTCGGCGGTGGCGATCGGAGCGGCGACAATTTAACCGGACGAGCGACGGCCAAGGTAACGTCAAGCGACACGCACACGACTACCGTCACTGTTTGGTGAGCGCCGTTATTTATTTATTTTTGAATTGAGCGTGTTCGCCATACGGAGAAGTTGGCGGTGGCGAGCAACCCCCATCCCCCTCGTGTACGTGCACGCGCGCGCCTGCTTGCTTGCGTTTCCGTACGCGGATGTGTGCGTGGTGGCCGCGCGTGCACGTACGTCCGTTTCTCGTGTTAGCTTGTAGCAAACCGAAAGGCGGTGGCAGGCACGATGCGATCCGGTTTGCCGTCGCGTCCCTCGCTGCAGCGTGTCTAATCCGCTTTTTTTTCTTCACTTATTCCCCTCGCTTCTTTGTCCCCGTGTAAAACACGTTTCCATCCCTCACCTGCTGCTCCACGCTTGACGAATGTTGTCTGTAGGAGAAGTTTAAAGTACTACGGAAGTGAGCGCTCCACGTGTCTGGCTCAAAGCAGGGGCGGCGCTATGTCGCCTAGAAACAATTGTCTTATTAGGAAGATCAACTGGAGTCAGGGTTAAACTTGCTAAAATCACTCCATTTGGGGAATTAGAAATTAATTTTTGGACAGGTGGATGGTGTGTATTTTATTCTTTGAAGGATTAAATAACAGTAATACACTTAACCAGGGGTTAGAGAGTCTGGGTCATAGGTTCGAATCTGGTGTCAGCTTTGTTTACCCAATACTTTAGTTGGCCTTTTATACATTTCCAAACAATAAATAGTAGATTTATTGAATATATTTTGTCCATTGGTTGTCAGTGTGAATTTTTTTCAGGATGGTTTTACAAAATATGTATTTCAAATCCAAAACAAAAAATAGTATTTTTTCCCCTCTCCAAAGTAGTCCTACCCGAGTCCATCACAGTCTTCTCTTCCATACCTATATGCTTCTCTGGAAGGAGGTTTTCATGATCCTCCTCAGCTCTGTCGTCACAGCCATCTTGATGTGGTTCACATCCTCAATGGGTTCCTTTGATGACCCCTTTAGAGCTTGGGGAAAAAGGAAAAAAATCACAGGGTAAGGTAGGGTGAGTAGTTCGCTACAGTAAGGCAATATCCTCAGAATGATGAAGGGTCAGAAGCTGTTTGATGAAGCAACTGTGATTTATCCTCTCACAACACTTTTCGTGCACTAAAAACTTAACAGAAGAATGATCTCTTTTGCTCAGTAGACATTTTCACTATTTGTATGGCTCAAATTCAAAGACTACCATTCTAATTTTTATTTGGAATGTATTTTTAACTCCGTACGTGATGCCATGATCTTTGTTTACATTGTTTATGCTGCATTGACTCTTCTTCAACCCTTCTTGCCTTTAAAGTTTTTAGTTTTCAGTGAGATTTTGGTGGCTCTTTTTGTCCATTTTCAAGTCTTGGCAAGTATTTTCACAGAATCTCTCCTTTTGGGAAGGGGCTTCTGAGGCCTGGAGGCTCAATTGTTCCTTGAGCTTCAGCACATGTTCCACCACGGCGACTTGTATGTTCACTTTTGAGTCATCACACTCTGGGGACCCTAGCGTTTCCCACGTTAGGATCCAGGCCTAGATTTGTTTTTCCACATTTTATAGATGTAATATATAAGGCAATTTTGTTGCATTTCTGACCATCATAGAGTCTTGCTCTCAAACCGTAGTAGAATGCAATGCCCTGGGCCAGCAAACCATCGCACGCCTGGACGCGCCATGATTGACAGCAATGGCGCACCTACCATACATCGTACCCCGCTATTAGAAGCTTGGAAAAATAACATAGAATGATGACCAAACTTATGTGATGAATCCAAAAATGGCCTGGGAGATTCCAAGAGAAAAAAAACAATCTCAGGCCAACTTCAGTTGTCAATCAACTGGAAAAGACCCAAGTTAAAAACACTATTAATGTGTGCAGGGTCTAAAACGTCTCTTAAAATGACATTTTTAAATCCCTATTAGCAAAGACTTGGTCACAGTGTTAAGAAATACCCCATTTTCTAGTAAGGGCAGAGACCTGAGGGTAGTAGCACCGCACTCCGGGTGTGCGACCATCTGGTAGAGGCAGATGGCAAGATAGGCTGTTGTTCACAATAAGTCGCCGCTTTAAAGGCTGCGAATAAGTAATGCTGTTTAATTCAACAGGACAGTAAATAATCAATGTTGATAGATGTTTTTTTTCTTTCCCCCGGCTAAAAACAAAACTGGAGTATGGACCTCAGGCCAGTGAGGGGCAGTGGGTCAATAAACCGTTTCATTATGCTGTATTACGCGCAACTGTACTATTAGTATTATTAGTACTTTTGTTGCGCTTTCTACTGTTATAACTGATACTGCTGATATTAAAAATGTGGCAACTGCTACATCTTTTTCTATTTTTTTTTTTCAACCCCAGTTTCCTGTAAGTTGTAGTGCTGTTACTAGTACAACTTTTTCTGATACTCCTCCACTTATAATACACTTTTACAGATACTCCCGCTGCCACTTTTGTTAGTACAGCAATTAGGCGCACCATTACTCTTCCCCTGTAATGTATTTGCACGTCTATGCTGGGCGTTTAGAAAAAGTTTGTTTCATTTGATAGAAAATGATAGTCATGCAAACAAAATTCCAAATAATAACATTTAGACATCTGTGCTGAAATTTAAAAAAAAAAAAACTAGCAGTCGCAAACTTTACTTATATTTGTACTGTGTTAGGGTCTTGTCTGTAGACGTAGTCTTTGGGTGAGTAGGTCATCAATTCATGTTGACATAACCTATCCAACATGTCGGAAGAATTGTTTTCAAACTTAAGGTTATCATTCATCTTGCTCTGTCTTCCTGTATAGGGAAATAGGTGGTCCGCCATCCTCCTCCGCAAGGGGGTTGGGGACTAAAACTAGTAGTTCTGCCTCGGGAATGCGGGCCGACGCCCACTTCCCCGATCATGTGATGGCCTCAAGCCGTCCCATTTTCCCAGTGACCTCTGGGGGTCGACGGCAACTCGTCGTGATTGGTCAGGGGGGACACGTCGCCCTCTTACATGTCCCCAGAGATTGACTTCACACGACCCAGAGCCCTGATCGCAAAACCAGAGTTGTGCACGTGCAAAATCATTGGACTTTGAAAGGCCGGTTTGGGTTGTTTCCTCTGAATTTGGTAGTCTTATGACAGACATATTTTAATGATGTAGAAATTCAGTTTTTGGAACGCAAGCTCTTCATCGTTTTAGGTAATGGTGACAATGAGAAACAAGGAACTCAGGAAATTAAATGTTCATAATGACCCCTATCTTTGCAAACATTTTTTTAAATTGTAATTATAGAAGGAAATTGTTTATCTGCTACTCTATGCTGTTCAGCATTTGCGCTTGTAACAAAGCCACCATCTCCGTGCGGTTGATGTCGCCTCCGGTCTCGTCACAGACAGGAAACCGAATTCTACATGTGTGCTCGTGTGTGCGTGCAGGTTGAAGAATGGAGTTGGCCAACCACGGTCTTATCCTGCTGCAGCAGCTCAACGCTCAGCGAGAGTTTGGCTTCCTGTGCGACTGCACCGTGGCCATTGGAGATGTGTTTTTTAAAGCCCACAAGGCCGTGCTCGCTGCATTCTCCAACTACTTTAGAATGCTCTTCATTCACCAGGACAGGTACTGTGCAGGAATGTGGATTCCATCTATACATTTTCATTAAAAAAAATTATATCAAGAGAGACGTGAAGTGAAACAACGTTTAGCTTGCAATGTGTTGTTTTGCTTTTATTCAAATAACTCGTACAGGCCCTTCATATTTAGCAGGACATCAATAATCTATGAATATTTTGAATAACAGTGTCTCTTAAAACACAAAGCCCAATGTGTTGGTCTATTTTGAACAATCAGTTCCACACAGTTAACAACATATTTAGCGGTCAAATAGTATTGAATTATGCAGCACATGTCTACTAATTGTATTACCCCCCCAAAGCAGCTCTGAAAAGCTGTTCGCAAAGAAAGTTTCAACAAGTATCAAACAACCATTCTCAGCAGGGTGAATTAAAAGGGAAATAAAAACAGAATGCCAGGGAGATTTCGGAACCACAAGGTCTCCATGATGTTGTGGAATAAATTATACACTACGACCTTAACAATATTTGCGAGTTGCAACCTGCTGCTTGTCTATTTAAGATAAACTTTAAAATGATCAGAGTAACGTTTAGATTCAAGTTACTAAAATGGATCTTTTATGTTCTAGTGACTGTGTTCGTCTGAAGGCGACAGACATCCAGCCCGACATCTTCAGTTACCTCTTGAACCTGATGTATACCGGGAAGCTGGCCCCCCAGCTCATAGACCCCACACGTCTGGAGCAGGGCGTGCGCTTCCTGCATGCCTACCCTCTGTTGCAGGAGGCCAGCCAGTCGGTCTACGCGCACCCTGAGCAGAGCATCAACCTCTCCACCTCCCTCTATGGCATTCAGATCGCCGACCAGCAGGCGGCACTGTCGGCCTGCTTGCCGCTATCCTCTCCCGTCGACATGGAGACCCTGGGCTCGGAGGCTCAGTACCCGACGCTCCCGGTGGGAGCCAAGCCGGTGGCCTCCCCGCCGGAAGCCGAGGCGTCCACCAGCGGGGTCCAGCCCGCCGCGGAAGAGGCGGCCTCGGAGTCTCCGGGCGCGGACGGCGGCGCGTCCGTCTCCACCAACGCCATCCTGCACGTCAAGCCCAGCATCATGAAGAGGAGCGCGTCCTTCCGGAAGCACTACTCCTGCCACCTGTGCAGGACTCGCTTCAACCAGAGGAGCCTCCTGAGGGAGCACCTCCTCCAGCACGCCCAGGCCATCGAGACCCAAAGCGTCCCCTCGCCCGTCATGGTCGCGGAGCAGAGCGTGCCCGAGGCGGAGGGGCTACTGAAGGGAAGCCGAGTCGCCGCCGTGGAGATCATCAGCGACGGCGAGCAGACCCTGACTTCCGGGAACAACTCGGACTCCCCGCGCGCCGAGGTGTCCACGTCGGGCTGGGGCGCGGGCGTCCCCAACTGCCAGGCGGACACGCCGCCCCCCTCGGACATCGCCGACATCGACAACCTGGAGAACGGCGACCTGGACCGCGAGCTGAAGCGGCGGAAATACGAGTGCTGCACGTGTGGGCGCAAGTTCATCCAGAAGAGCCACTGGCGCGAGCACATGTACATCCACACGGGCAAGCCTTTCAAGTGCAGCGCCTGCGGCAAGAGCTTCTGCCGCGCCAACCAGGCCGCCCGCCACGTGTGCCTCAACCAGGGCGCCGACGCCTACACGCTGGTGGACCGCCAGAGCATGGAGCTGTGCGCGGCCGGTGACGACAGCAGCCAAATGGAGGCCATGTTCCTGGCCACGTCCAAGCCCTACAAGTGTAACATTTGCGCCACCACCTTCTCCAGCCCCAATGAGGTCATCAAGCACCTGTGCTTCACGCAAGGGAGCCTGGCGGGGCTGCAGGGCGGCGCCACCGCTCTCATGCTCCCGCACGATGAGCTCTCCAAAGACGACGGATCGGATCTGTCCAACTCGGGCACGCCGCTTGAAGCCGCCATTAAGGCTGAGGACATCCTGGTGGAGTAGCCGCCAAATTTGCCAATCCCAAGCCCGCCCCCTAAATTATATAGCTCATGACTAAGCTAACTCAAGTCAGTCAGGGTTCTGTTTTTGAGTGGGAGAAGCAATCTTTTTTGTTCCATTCCACGTCAACTTTGATGGAACACGAGGAAACAACTGCCATCATGTCTTATCTGAACGGAAAGCCATTTGAGCATTTTTCCCCCTCTGATATTAAATTTAGAACACGAGTAAACGGCTAGTATAGACAAATTTCTTCCTATGGACACCTTTTTTTTTATTATTACCGTCTGACATTTCTGCACAAAAGTAAAACAATTACACAGTACTATTAGGGCAAAACTACTGTAGTTAATAGTTAAGTGCTACTAGTCGTACTTCACTTGAAGCGCTAGTTTAGGGTTCATCTTCCGAGATGCTTATCCCCGAGGCTCGCGGGAGTGCTGGAGTCTATCCCAGTCAGCAACGGAATTGGTTTCCAGCCAATTAGATACTTTAAAATAAATTGAGCAATATATAGCAATGCCAAAAAAGTAGCTTTTTAAGGTTGGTGACCCTTTCACATTTGTTGTTAACTAGTAGTCTAATTTCATTGCAGAGCGGCTCCAGCACCCCGCACACTAATGTCATTGTCCTCGAAATGGTTTTATTTGTGTGCAGAAATGTCAAACAGTGTGAGGCAGTAGTAGTAGTGGACTAAATTGTTAATACCAAGATATTACTAGTGCACAAAAATTGCCTTAGGAATGTAAACAGAGTGCTCTAGTATATGAACAATTTAGTATACAGTAACAGGATATTGATGAATGCCCAAACGACACGCCCGAGCGCGACCGCATGCTTGGGAACAGGAAGCGAGCCCCCCCCAACTTGCAGGGTGGGTGTGTAGTTGTGAGGCCAATACTGTACATATAATCTAGTATTGCTTTGCTGTAGGCAGACCCATTAGAATTTCAACTAAAGTCCACAAAGACACGCGCCCGAGACAATCTGTGCTCTTGACGTCTTCCATTTTGTGTTCACGAGCGGCAAAATTGAATGAACGCAATTTGCACCTTGTTCATTGGTTAATCGCGATATCCTTAACTGGGGAAGCACATTTACTTTCCGCAATATGGAAGTGTGAACAAAAAAAAGGTAAAAGCAGGAATGAACTTGAATCCACCCCTTAAATATTTCTAATTTTATACACAGTGGTATGATTTACAAAGAGTCTATTGTAAGAAAATGTAGCTTTCAGAGTAAAAATGCATTTGATTTAGCAGATTCACATGTATTGAAGACAGGCAAGACAAATAGTTATAACTAGCCTATTAAATGACCTTGTATAAATGCTAGTTTCTACCTGATCGGACATTTGTCGTTCATGGGTTATATCGCTGTATAAATTAGGAAATGGGGCCCATTCCAATGAAAAGCATGTATCTCTGTATTTTTTTTTTCAAAGTATAACTGAAATGTATCAAAGTATACAGCAATATCTACCCATTTTTTTATTTAAAGAAAGCCAATCAGGTATATTTTGGGGTGAAATATTTTTTTATTTTTTTTCACGCTTCTCCAAAAATATGGGGTGCCCCCAAAGACTAAATATTTTTTATCCAAAATGTTATCTTTTGCATTAACAGAGATACACTTTTCTTTGGAATGCATGATTTCCCAGAGTTATTGTTACACTAGCAAAACCCATGTCCTCTTCATTTAGGATAGAGGATTAGAATATTTGTTTTTCATAAATGGTGCAAAGAAAAGAAAAGTGGTCGCATTGTTGGAGTTACTCCAGTTTTGTGGCTAGATGGCGCTGTTTGACTGTGCTGCATTGCACCAACATGGGCATACGGAAACGTTTTAATTTTTGTAAGACTTAGTTAACTGGCCGATGTGTGTTTATCTCAGGAAGATGACAGAAGTTTGACACCGTCCTGTCTGTGTGTGTGTGTGAGTGTGTGTGTGTTCCATGTTGGTATGGGGACATCAAGACGAGTCCATCCCATAATACTTGAGTAACACAAGCTAATGTTCCCTCTCAAAGCTCGTCTGACATCTACTGTGATCAATATGTGCTCTCAGGAATGTGACTATTTTATTTTGTTTTCCTTATCAATAGCTTTGTTTTTTTTAATGAACAAACAATAAATATGTCTTTTGATAACATGGACTATCTTGGGCTAAGTTTTTAGGGAGGGTGTTTGAAAATTGACCTCCATAATGGCAAATGGCATTGGCATAAACTGGTAATTACCCATTGTCACTTGTGCTATCATATAACGACAAGTATTGCAGCTGACGTCAGAATAACACGAATTTTAATCACTAGGTCGCATTAAAAGTCATTTGGTTAGATCTTAAAATTGCATTCAAGTTTAGAATGACGCGCGCTGTTTGGTCTTTGTTATCGATGTTATATTTATTTTTCTAAAACACTTCCTGCACACGTCGTGGTGCGGATATTTTGTGTCGGTTTCATAGTAGAAAAAAATACTTTAGTCTTTCGTCAGAAGTGTGGAAATATAACGTAAATGTATGCAATGCCAAGCTTGAAAAGTACATCTATAGGGCGAATATAACCACAATGTGTGGGTGGGTGTATGTTGAAACCATTCGACCTGCGACACAGAGCACGTGACGTTTCAAAATCAGTTATCAAACCTATAACGTTCAACAAATTATTTGCGTATGTCCATTTATTAAATGACGCGATTTATTCTTGCTGTTAATACGAGGTTTACTGTATTATTGAGTTAAGGTTATTGTACAGTATGTGTGTCGAAAGTGCTCTTGGACGTACATCCTACGTTTTTGGACGGAGGCCTAGTCTACTGAGCATGCGCACTAGCCACCTCGTTTTCCGTTCAAAAACGATGGTGCATGAACAACGCCGCGCTGTCGTAGTTTAGCTAAAGTGACCGAGAACGCCGCTACAAGTTTGCTAAAAGAGTTGATGGAAGCTCCTGGTAAGATTACGCACATATTATTCTTATAAGGCTACAGACTTAAGTATATAAAGATCACAAAAAACAACAGACGGTACCGCGCGAGGCTAGCTATTCTAGAGAAGTCATGGGCTGCGACTATTTCCTGGAATTGCAATGGCGCATTGCAACACGTAGGAAAATTGTAGACACGAGAAGGTCACCGACATTTTACGCTCCCGATCACTGTGAAAGTGTAAATCGTGGTGTTTTATTTCACAACCTTAAAGTGGAATCATTTCTTGTCCCCAAAACATATATTTAAGGCCAACTTTGGTCCACGTTCGCCGCGATGCCTTTCCAGGAATTAGACATAAACAGAGGCCTATTTTGGGGTTCAACTTTGTGTATCTACTGTCGCGGATGTAACCACAACAAAGCAACAATAATACGATCCGCCATAATGCGCGCACTTTTATCATTGAAACATGTTATTCCAGCTAGTTTAGCCAAAAGTTGCCAAGTACTCTGATCTAGCTGGTCTAGTGACTAGTCGTAACGTTTTACATTCATGCACACGTACATACATGTGTACTTACATCTGATTTTTTTTAACATGAACAAATAATAAAACCCAGCCTGGTGAAAACTAATACAGATATACGTTGATTAGCCTTAACAGACCTAGATGGATTTATAGTGTAAGTGAAATTAAAAGTAAAACACGGTACATTTTCTATTTGTAATGTTCTGTAAAAATAGCTGCTGGATTTTTGACAAACAACAGAACCATTGGGTACAAATATCTATAGTTAAAAAACAAAGTTAACGCAGAAGTCCTAACACTAGTTTTCATGCAAAATTGATACATTTGCGAAGTTGAAGGCAATTTGTCCAAATGCTGTTGTGACATAAGATATAATTTACAATATAATAATACTTTCTTGTGAAAAGAAAGACCATTTTAGCTAAACTTATGTGCAATTATTTTAGCAGGCCTTCACATCCCCGAAGAACCCACTACTGGAATGCTGGACTCGGAGCCCCGTGCCATGGCGAGTAACGGGGAAGCGTACCCTCCACCTCCTCCTCCTCCCCCTCCTCCACCACCTCCTCCAATTCAAACTGCAGACTGGGCCATGGAACAAGCTGCTCCAGAGCCTAGCATAAATTCTGCTAATGGGGCAGGTGACCACCCCAACCCTCCATTGCCCCCTCCACCACCTCCTCCTCCAGAGCTGGGTCCCGCTGAGAAAGCTGCCGATCAATTTCAGATGGCCAGTGCGCCACTGTGTCCAGATGAGCAGCCACCACCTCCGCCACCGCTTCCCCCGCAGCCCCCGGAAGAGCCGCCCGAAGAAAAAGCAGAGCCTATGGAGGCTCAACCAACCACACCTGAAGTCACCAGTCAAGGTAAGAAATCCATTCAAATAACAGCCTTGGGACATTAAACTCGAATGTGAAATTGGATAACAGCTAGGAATCGCCATTTCACGGTTTCCTTTTGATTTTCTTCCAGGTGGCGTGGTGGTCTCGCAAGTCGCCGATGACGGCATGGAGCTCGAGGAAGCCCCTAAAGATGTAACTCAAGAGGCCAATGTCCAGGAAGCTGTCACTCAAGATGCCAGTGCCCAGGAAGCCGGCGCCACCCAAGAAGCTGGCGCGCAACAGGCCGCAGTTCCAGAGGCGGCCCCTTCGCAGGCCGCCGCCGCTCAACAGGCCACCACCCAAGAACCCGTCGCCGCTCAACAGACCGCCCCACCAGAAGCAGCCGGTGATCAACAGGCCACCGCTGCCCAAGAAGCCGCTGCCGCCGCCCAACCGGCTTTTGTTCATACAGAGCCGGAGCTTCCGAACGAGTTTGAAAAACTCTTGAAAGGATGCGAGGAAAGCCCGGAAGACTTTAACTCCTGGGTTTATTTGCTGCAATATGTGGAGCAAGAGGTAAAGAAAATGAACCGCTTAATCGGGTAATAGAGAATAACACAAGCCTTCTTCTGTTCTTCCTTCAGAATATTCTCCAGGCGGTGAGGAAGTCATTTGACGTTTTTCTCCTGCGCTATCCCTACTGCTATGGCTACTGGAAGAAGTACGCCGACATCGAGAAACGGCACGGCAACATTCACGTGGCGGAGGAGGTTTACCGGCGAGGTTTGCAGGCCATCCCGCTCAGCGTGGACCTTTGGTTGCATTACATGACCTACATTAAGGAGAACTCTGACAGGAACGACCCAGAGACAGAAGGACGCATTCGAGCGTGAGTCGCAAACACTTCCAAGGCTAACTTCCCTGGTTCACAAATTTTGGAGTTTTAAAAACAAAAAACAAGTCAATTTAATTTTTTTTTTTTCAGGGCGTATGAACATGCTGTGCTGGCGGCCGGTACAGATTTCCGCTCTGATCGTCTTTGGGAATCCTTCATCATCTGGGAGACAGAGATGGACAAACTCGCCAATGTCACGGCAATCTACGACCGCGTCCTGGGCATCCCGACACAGCTATACTCCCAGCACTTCCAAAAGTAAGTCAGAAATGAATGTCTTTCCAGTAGGGCTGGGTGAGGTTGGCAGCAAAGAATTTCTGCCTCGCCCTCCCTGCTTCAAATACATTTTTATTTAATCATGCGGCCCTATTTAGAGCAAACGACTACAGTGGCTAAAATGTTGCTGTTTGCATCCAGGTTTAAAGATCACGTGCAGAGCAACCACCCTAAACACTTCCTGTCCGAGGGGGAATTTGTCCAGTTGAGGCTGGAGCTCTCCAATGCCAACCTGGCCACGATGGCGGGAGACGACGCGGAAAAGCCCGCCCCGAAGGACGACCTTCCACCCGGCACGGAAGACCTCGCCGACCCCGCCAAGGTACGCGGCCGGTCCTCAACTCGTGTAGGGAAGCGTTTGTAAAGCACGACAAGAAATTCTGGCGTTAGATGGAGGATGCCTGTTGTCCATCATGAAGTGGATTGAAAGAAGAGTTTGAAGAGTTGTCTTTTGTCGGCAGCAAAGCCAAAGACAGCCAAGGGGGGCTTCACGCTGGCATCCTGTCAGGGACGCTCGCCCTTAAACTAAATGGAACAACCCCTTGGAGGCCCCTTGACCCGCAGCACCTCCACCTAGAGGTTGATATGCAGGGTGCATATATACGCTCCCCCTCTGCAGGCCTCTTGTCTCTGGTGATGTAAATCTATAGCTGCGGGACCTCCACCGGCAGCTATTACATCCAGTGGAGCAGGTGATTGGTGTCAAGCCCGCTAACGCTCCGTGCCATGTCTGTGTTTCCACTAGAGGGTGACGGAGATCGAGAACATGCGCCACAAAGTGATCGAAGCCCGACAAGAAGTGTTCAACCACAACGAGCACGAAGTCAGCAAGCGCTGGACTTTTGAGGAAGGGGTAAGGATTGGAATTTAAATTAAACTTTCATTTTTTTCCCAGGTGGACATTTTAGTTTTGCTTGCCTTTTTTTATCCACTAAACAATTTTGGCTGTTTTCTATTTTGAATGTCTAACTAACAATTCAATTGGTCGTTTTTTATTTTAGATCAAGCGACCATACTTCCACGTTAAAGCCTTGGAGAAGACCCAGCTGAACAACTGGCGGGAATACCTGGACTTTGAGATGGAGAACGGCACCCCGGAGCGTGTGGTTGTTCTCTTTGAACGCTGCCTCATCGCTTGTGCTCTCTATGAAGAGTTCTGGATCAAGGTATCAAGACGTTTTTCTCCCCTTCCCTCCGCTTCTACTCTCGCCGCTTCCCTGCATTCCCCAAAGCCCCACACCATCGATGTGAATCACACGGAGTAAAAGCAGAAAAACCGACAAAAACACGACGAACCGTCCTTCGCTCTCTTTGCGTGTAACGTTGATATGTGACTGTATCTGTTGTATTAGGGGATGGCCAGCTTGCCACACAAGATTTGACTGCAGCATTTGCCAACTGCATCTTCTTCGTCTCCCACTACCTTACAGAATCTTATCTAATTGGTTCCATGAAGGTGCTGATGGGTTTACACAGAAAAATTTTAAGAACGATCTTGTCAATGTCGCCTTTCGCCCGTCGTCCGTGAATGTGGAAATGTAAATGTCCTGTCTTTTTCTCTGCCTTTCTTTCTCTCTCCGCTTTCCTGTCCTCTGCTCGCTCTCCTTCCCACTTTCTCTTATTTTCACGCTATAAAAGTACGCCAAGTACCTGGAGGGCTACAGCACCGAGGGCGTCCGGCATGTCTACAGGAAGGCGTGTACCGTCCACTTGCCCAGGAAGCCGGCCATCCACCTGCTGTGGGCCGCCTTTGAAGAGCAGCAGGGTGAGTGCTGTAAATGGAATGAAAATGACATGCACTCTCATTGGTAGTATTAATCTACTCGCCGTTTTCCTCCTAATAGCCAACGTGGAGGAGGCCAGCGGCATCTTGAAGAACCTGGAAGTGGTGGTACCCTGCTTGGCCATGGTGCGTCTGCGGCGGGTCAGCTTGGAGCGTCGGCGCGGCAACCTGGATTTGGCGGAGTCATTACTGAAAGACGCGGTGGAGACGTCCAAGACCACCAATGAAACGTCATTTTATGCCGTTAAGCTGGCACGACAATTTGTTAAAATACAGAAGAGCTTGAGTAAGGCTAGGAAAGTGCTGCTGGATGCCATCGAGAAAGACCAGGTAACGACTTCTAAAAGTTGTGCGGCCCAATGAATACTGAAACGCATCTTCTAGTTTTAAAAGAAAACAATAAAATTGTTATAGACGCACATTTGCCAAGCCCTCTGCTGCTTCTTTCCTCACCAGACGAGTCCGAGACTTTACCTCAACCTGCTTGAACTGGAATACAGCAGCGACGTGACTCAAAACCAGGCCGAGATTATCGCCTGCTTCGACAAGGCCCTTGGAAGTCCCATGGAGATTGAGTCACGACTCATCTTCGCTCAGCGCAAAGTGGAATTTCTCGAGGACTTTGGCACCGACATCCACACGTGAGTTTTTGCGAACAGTCGTCACTGCGTGGGGTCTGATGCTTAATCGAGCCTCGGCGGTGTTTCAGTCTGGTGGCCGCTTATGAAGAACACCAGAACATGCTGAAGGAAGTCGATGCATTAAAGACAAAGGCAGAGAACGGTTACGACAGCTCTCAGGAACCCGATGCCAAGCGGCAGCGCATGGACGAAAGCGCGATGGCGGCCGCTGCGGCAGCCGCCGCCGGCGCGGACATGCAGGCCAACAGTGCGTACAATTACAACAACTGGTACCAGGTGGGATTCTCCTTAGTTTTTTATTCTCGTAGATCATCTTAGCACCATTTTTTAATTTGCCTTGGCATGAATGTTTAATTTTCCTTTTTCCCCATCTGCTTTTTAGCAACAGTATGGCGCCTGGAGCCAAAATTCATGGGGCCAGTACAACCAATATGCCCAGTACAACCAGTACTACCCTCCTCCTCCCACATGATGGATGTGACAGTGATCTTGGTCTCTCTTTGGAGAATGTGTCTAGCTTTTCAAAGACAACCAGCACCGCTGTTCCCATGCAATTTGTTTTCTGGTTTCAGTCAAGCTAATAATTTCAAATACATAGCTACTGTTTGGACAAATACAAGTATACACATGATGCATGTTGTTTGTAAAGACAAGCTTCCCCTGTTCCACTTTGTTCTCTAGACGGGAAGACTTAGTTTCCCCCCCATTTTCCTTGTGGGTCTCTTTAAAATTTGAATAATTTTTAATGTGTTTCAATAAACACCAAACGAAGATTTCCTGTTTTATCTTTTTTTTTTCTTGATTTGCTTACATAATAAACAGATTGTTATACATATGTCTCCCTTCTCCAGTTTCAGTCAAAATAAGTCAAATGTTAAACTTTTCATTGGGTCAGATGGCCTGGAATAAAGGTGAGTTGATGCAAAATACTAATTAAAATTGTTACTCAATATTTGGTCATCTTAGTGTACTAACATATACTATACTGTTTTATAGCATCGAGACCACAAAAATCAGGACTATTCTACGTCATCTACAAGCGCGGTAAGCGAGTCACCATCTTTTTCGCATTCAACATGGCGGGACAATATGGGCGTGGTCAGTCAAAATAAGTTGTTCAACAGTCCAGATTCATGCAGATATTGTATACAATACATGGAAGCCTTCTTTGTTTCAAATGTTAAACTTTTCATTGAGTCAGATGGCCTGGAATAAAGGTGAGTTGATGCAAAATACTAGTTAAAATTGTTACTCAATATTTGGTCATCTTAGTGTACTAACATACTATACTGTTTCATAGCATCGAGACCACAAAAATCAGGACTATTCTACGTCATCTACAAGCGCGGTAAGCGAGTCATCATCTTTTTCACATTCAACATGGCGGGACAATATGGGCGTGGTTACGTCTACCACGCCGATGCGTAAATTACGCACATGCGCAGTACCATTCTTTTCAGCAGTCTTTTCTATACTGACCGTCGAGTGATTAGCACGCGAACGAGGTAAGGCCCGGAGCGATTTACTGGCATAAGTGCATTTTTATCACGCTACCGTGAGTCTTTTTAGGAATCGATTGAGCCCAAAACGCTGACAAATCTGTTAGTATAATGCCAGGTTGATCACACCGTCGATATTTTAAGTTTGAGCTTCATTTCCCTCTCCAGTTGTGTGTCGCATGTGAGTAGCTATCTTAGCATTAGCGACACGACGCCGCTCATTTGGCTTTAAAGCTAACTTAACATTAGCGACACGACGCCGATCTTTATTTGGCCTTAAATGTATTGAATGTATTATTGTCCGCTTTCTCTCCCTTATTGAGTCGTCTAGAAAGGCTTTTAATTTAATCAAACAAAGTCAAGATATCGCCCGACAGTTTGATGGGTTAATGCTTGCTCCAAAATGGCATCCATAGTCATGACTTTGTTTCTGGTGTGTTTTATGTAAAGTAAGTTTTCAACATGAGTGCTAAACACCCGTTTCCAATTCGTAATTGTGCTGATTTCGCCAGAAAATACATGGATACAATTCTTTTTAAGCCAACATTCTCTTATTTGTCAGCGTCAGTCTGTATATTTAATCGCATTGTCTGGAAAGGGAAAAGAATAGCACGGAGCGATCTCTTTCCTATAATGATTGTTTGGCAACTCCTAAATAGCTTTGTTTAATCAACTTTTCCCTGTTTAGGATAAACATGCAGCTCTTTCTGCGCTCCAAGAACACTCATACCCTCGAGGTTACAGGAGAGGAGACTGTGGGCCAGATCAAGGTAAAACTAGTTCCCCTCCAAAAAACATGTAAGCCTATCGTTTGAATCTCCAGTTTCTATATATGATAACTTTGACTTTTTGTTGTTTGCACCAGGCCCATGTCCAGACTCTGGAGGGTCTCCAAGTGGAGGAACAAGTGATCCTCCTTGCAGGTTGTCCACTTGAAGATGATGCTACTCTTGCATCATGTGGTGTCTCTGAGCTCTGCACTTTGGAGATTGCTGGCAGACTTCTTGGAGGTTAATGTATTTGTTTATTGTAGAATATCCAAATTAAATAAAAGCTCAAAACAATTATATCACCTTGTGTAACTGATGTGGTATTTGATCTATGCCACCATTGTGAGGTTTCACTGAACATTACAATTTGTGGTATCTTGTGACTCACTTTCCCCCCCACTATATAGGTAAGGTCCACGGCTCTCTGGCACGTGCTGGCAAAGTGAGGGGCCAAACCCCTAAGGTAAGGACATTATCTTTAAAGATTAGAAACTTCATAACATTGGCTCCTTAAATGTAGAATCCTGGTTCCATAATTTTTTTCTAAGTCATTTTCCCCCAGTAGTATCCTGGTTCATTTTTATTTCTAAGTCATTTTCCCCATAAGTAGAATCCTGGTTCATTTTTTTTCCTAAGTATTTTTCCCCCAGTAGAATCCTGGTTCTTTTTTTTTCTAAGTGTTTTCCCCCCAGTAGTATCCTGGTTCATTTTCTTTTCTAAGTGTTTTCCCCCCAGTAGTATCCTGGTTCATTTTCTTTTCTAAGTGTTTTCCCCCCAGTAGTATCCTGGTTCATTTTCTTTTCTAAGTGTTTTCCCCCCAGTAGTATCCTGGTTCATTTTTTTTTCTAAGTATTTTCCCCCCAAGTAGAATCCTGGTTCATTTTTTTTTTTTCCCCAAGTCATTTTCCCCACCAGTAGAGTCTTGGTTCAAAATTTATTTATGAGTGTACAAGTAAATGTTTAACTAAAATGTTTTATTTCCCTGTGTACAGGTGGACAAACAGGAGAAGAAGAAAAAGAAAACTGGCCGTGCCAAGCGTCGCATACAGTACAATCGACGCTTCGTAAATGTGGTGCCCACCTTTGGCAAGAAGAAGGGACCTAATGCCAACTCCTAAGTATGCCAAAGTTAAAATGTTTCTGTGAATAAAATATTTCAACTTGGATTATCACTTGCATTTTTTGTTAGATAAAGACAAACAAGTATACATTGAAAAACTTTTATTTTGAAAAACTTTGGAGAATGGATGAAGACACTCCCCCTGGCGGAAATCTGGAAAAAAAGGGGGTCAATACAAAGTAAAACACCATTTACAAGGTCTCACCTTTTATTTTGAAAAACTCCACTGATAGGTTTTCGCGTGACCACCAGCACCGTGAAAAATGGTGCTGCCGCAGCCTATCTGTACATAGGCAGGAAACCTGGTCCCCCTTGTGGAATTCAGGAAAACAAAAAAAATGGGTCAATGCACAAAGTTAAGTAAAACACCATTCGCAAGGTCTCACCTTTTATTTTGAAAAACTCCACTGATAGGTTTTCGCGTGACCACCAGCACCGTGAAAAATGGTGCTGCCGCAGACTATCTGTACATAGGCAGGAAACCTGGTCCCCCTTGTGGAATTCAGGAAAACAAAAAAAATGGGTCAATGCACAAAGTTAAGTAAAACACCATTCGCAAGGTCTCACCTTTTATTTTGAAAAACTCCACTGATAGGTTTTCGCGTGACCACCAGCACCGTGAAAAATGGTGCTGCCGCAGACTATCTGTACATAGGCAGGAAACCTGGTCCCCCTTGTGGAATTCAGGAAAACAAAAAAAAATGGGTCAATGCACAAAGTTAAGTAAAACACCATTCGCAAGGTCTCACCTTTTATTTTGAAAAACTCCACTGATAGGTTTTCGCGTAACCACCAGCACCGCGAAAAGGGGGGTGCCTCAGACTATCTGTACATAGGCAGGAAACCTGGTCCCCCTTGTGGAATTCTGGAAAACAAAAAAAATGGGCCAATGCACAAAGTTAAGTAAAACACCATTCGCATGGTCCTACCTTTTATTTTAGAGCTAGGTTCACACAGGCACTCCAGCATTTTCAAAATGGACTAACTCCCCTGGCCACCAGGTGGATTTCTGAAAATAAAAAGGGGGGTAAGAAACAAAATAATTAACCAAATGCAGAACAAATAGCTTAGTAAAAATTTGTCCAAATGTAGACTGGGGATTAGTTAAATCAGAATTAGACCCAAAAAAGGGGGGAGGTTAAGGATCAAATAAATGAAGTCCAAATTTGCTACTAAGTTAGGTTTTCCTGTCAGCAGGCCTTCTCCCCACTGCAAAAGAAAGGACTAAAAATAAATGGCCTAATTAAACATATCCCTCTGATGATGTGTAAGCTCAGTGGCTTGATTTGCTTTTTGGCTGCTGCAGTCAGAGAGACTAAAAAAATGATACAAGTCTATAACAGGGGTCTCCAACTCCAGCCCTCAAGGGCCCCTATCCAGTCCATTTTCCATGTCTTCCTCCAACACATTTAAATCAAATGATCAAGCTCCTGGGCAGCTAGCTCATTGATCATTAGATTCAGGTGGGAGATATGGAGAACAGACTGGATAGAGGCCCTCAAAGACCAGAGTTGGAAACCCCTGGGGAAGTTTGTCTTGTCACCTATATTTAGCATGGATTTAGTAAAATAAATAAAATAACCTGAACCACAGCTTCTGGCTTGACAGCTTTCACCAGCTTGGTCACCTCTCCCACCTCTTTCTCCGTGGCTTTAAACATCTACAAAATATATCACAATTTGATTAGGTTACTGTTTATTTGACCATTTTGATGCATAAATGAACCACATTCATTTGTGACATTATTTCTTCCTGTACGAGTTTTTCTGTCAGTCTATCATTTCAAATCAATTCCTTTTTTTAAATATGCCAAAATGTCATTTTTCATTTTTCTGCACACTGAATAAAACTGGTTATTTTACCATACAATGTTTAAACTTAAGTCAAAAACGACCCATGCGCTATTGTTGAATGAGGGGTCTTACTTAGGTTGTCTAAACCACATTTTAGACTAAACAATTAAAAGGTCGAAGCCCTGAGGTCTCCCTTTAAGAAAGTGAAGGGAAAAGGTATATATTCTATAAGTGTACTGTTTATTCTTTACACATCCACTAGATGGCACTAGTGTGCGGGTTATCCACACAGGTTCTTGCTATTAAAAATCAACACCAGACTACTTGGTGTGTTTTCATTCAAAATTTGAATCAATCGTAATGAAAAAAAAAAGCCAATTGAGCAAAGCTTCGAATACTGAACGCTGACAATTATTACACGGATCGAGAAAATACAAACTATTTAAAAAATGACTCACTTGACTGACAAATAGGTCGTTATGGCGTCAACACTGCTCCTTTTTGGCCACATTCTTGATGTTTCCCAGCAGGCTGTCCTCGATGAGCAACTGAAACACACAAAGGAATGATTACTTTTTAAAAATAAAGAGCTATAGTTAACGCGATGTAGCCAATTTGTTTGCAAACATTTTGCAGTCGCCATTGACGTGGGGCTACACCACGCACACCAAGCATGATCCCGTCAAAATGCACGCTTAAAACGAGAACTGGAACTTCGAAATCCCCAAACGACAACTTACTGCACGCACTGCATTGTCGTAGAAGAACTAAGATCAGGTCTTTCTTCGGTAAATCGTCACTTCTGCGCTGCTCTGGAGAGCACTCCCAAACCGGAAAACTGGCTCATCCACCATTTTAATAGTAATGGCTGCAGCCAATTGATTTCTGACATTGGTCATGCGCATCAAAAAAGAGACACTAGAAAAACGCATAGTTTTCATAATAACGTGTATTAGCAAACTATTATTCAGAAAAAACTCAAATGTCTTCAATATTAATTGTTTTAAACTATCAATGTAACGATTTAGATTGGCAACAGGAAGTTAATATATAGAAGGAAGAAACAACGGTTGCGCCCTCCAGTGGCTCAATGTTTTTTTTTTTTTAAGACCTTACTATACAATACATGGTCTTTTATTAATGAAAAAAAAAGTCTTACTAAATATATGGTCTTTTTTGAAGCCTTACTATTCATGGTAATTTTTTCAACAAATAAAAGCCTTAATATGCATGTTTTGTTTCACCAAAAAATGCCTTACTATACTTGGTGTACTTTTTATTTTTTTAAGAAAAAGCCATACTATACTTGGTGTACATTTTTTTAAAATAAAAAGGCTTACTATAAATGGTGTACTTTAAAAAAAAAAAAGAAAAAGCCTTACTATAGTTGGTCTACATTTTTTTAAAGAAAAAAAAGCCTTATCATACATGGTAATTTTTTAGTGGAACAAATAAAATCCTCACTAAACATGGTCATTTTTTTGAACAAATACAAGATAAGCCTTAATATACATGGTTTTGTTTAACCAAAAAAATGCCTTACTATACTTGGTGTACTTTTTATTTATTATTTTTTTAAGAAAAAGGTACTATACTTGGTCTACATTTTTTTTTAAAAGAAAAAAGCCTTATTATACATGGTATTTTTTTTGTGGAACAAATAAAATCCTCACTAAACGTGGTCATTTTTTGAGCAAATACAAGATAAGCCTTGCTATGCATAGTAATTCTTATTATTAAATTATGTATATATTTATTTACAAAAATCATTTTAATAACGAGAAATGTTGATCTTCTGTTATAATCAACAAATAATTTATTTGCAAGGGGCTGTGGAGTCTGTAGACATTTATTTAGAATACTGACAATGGAATTGTCGCTGACGTCAATCGAATTGACGCACATAAACGTCTTTGAATTGACTTGACTTGATGCATGCAGTTTTATTTTTTACCCACACGGTGGCACTGTACACACACTATGATAGTGTTGCACAGAATATAGTTTCAGTATAATAATTATATATTTGTATATATCTTTTTCTATTGTAGTCAGATCCCAAAGTGCTACTAGAACTTCATGGCATTAAAACAATTAAATACACTTAAAATAGATTAAAATTTCAGTGTACTTTTACAGGCCAAACAAAAGCCAAACATCCAATAAGTGTCAAAATGTGCTTAAAAATACGTTTTAAAATGTTATTGTAAGCTGACATCAATAACAAAAATGTACCCCATAGTGCTTATAATATTTTTTTAAATATACATTTTAGGCCTGCTGCAATTCCTTGTTTTTTTGTAGGTTTATTGGGCTTTAAAACAAAGTTTCCAAATTTAAAAAGCCTAATCTATGAACCTGAAGACATTTTAAACATAGACTAAGTGATAATGAAAGCAGTAGCAAATCATTCTTTGAATTAATGAATCCAAATTATTACCTTCATGATGCATTTGCAGTCCAAATCCACATTCCAAGTCCCAAAATCCACATCAAGACCAGGACCATCTTGACACTCATTCCACCGGTCGCTGTCCTTTCTGGTTATTATTCTGCACACTAACAGGTAAGATTATTCCTGTGAGAAGGAAGAGGAAGAAAAAAAAAGCCGTAAGGAGGTGTTTCATAAATACTAAACAGAATAAACATGTTTTCTTATCAGCGAGCCGCTTCGCTGATACATTTTGCACGTCGTGCTGATGGAAGCCGGGGGATGAAGATGGAATTCCAAAGCAATTTTCAATTACAAAAAAAGCTCTCAGTGAGTGTGTGTGTTTTAAAAACAGGGGCTCACAAATGGAATCCAATTGTGAGAGAAAACGCTGCAGTCCAAGTTTTGACAAGACCTTGTGATCCTTTTTTGGACAAGGAAGACTGCTTTCCATTTGACATCTTTATAACCTTACATCTGGAGCGCACTTTTATTTTTGTATTCCACTTAGGCTGTTTTAAATAAGCCATTCTCACAGTCTCATTATTTGGGATGCCTGGAAATGGAAATAGGATACAAAAGGCAAGAATATGTTGGAAATGACCTCGTTTTCAATTATTTGGGAGGTCCTGGGGATAGGAAGCAGGACAAAAACATTGGCGAGTCTTTGTTTTGGTGATGATTATGTCAGATCATCTACAAATGAAAATAGAAAAGTCAGTTTTGGACAAGAGATTCAAATAAACTTTTCTGAAAGACGCGGCCAATTAGAGACTGCTATATTTTGATGAACAAAATATCTCTCATCTCATTTTCTGAAGAACATGAAAACTCCACACAGGTGGCCCTGACCTGGATTTGAACCCAGGACCCCGAGCTATGAGGCCGACGCGCTTAACCACTCATCCACCGGGCCGCCCTTAATTGAAATAACTGCTATTCGAGTCCAAATGATGGAAATACACGTCAATGAAATGGTGACCATTTGTATCAAAGTCTATTATAACTGGACTGCTGACCTGGAATCCATCTTCTTTGCTTTTTTCTTTTGGAATTGAGCAAACAGACAACCGACAACCTGCTTGCAGACCGCTGGCGAATCAGCTTGCAAAGTTCTGACGATGCCTTCTGTTTGTTTTCAAGCTTTTTTTTTTTTCAACGTAGGTGACCAAAGTCAAAATTAACCTGCTGAGCAAACAAACAAGAAGCAATAAAATGGTAACAAAAAAATGTTGTCATCGCAAAAAGGGTAGGTGAAGTTGAAAAATATATTTGTTAGTATACGACAGCCTTCAAAATATTAGAGAACATGATGATAGATAAACAGAACCGTAATATAACAATTTGAATTAAAGGATAAAAGAAAAGCATAGCCTGGTGCATTCTGGGTTCAGTTACTCAAACTCAGATGTTAAAAATAATCATCAGAATCAAAGTTAAATACTAGTTTTGCTAACACATAACCATCATGTTTTGCTAAAATATGTTAAAGTGGTTATGCAGCAAAAAGTTATATAATACAGCTTAACAAAAACAATAACGTTGCTAATGTAATTGGGAACCAAAATGAAAACAACGCCCCCAAATGAAAATATTAATAATTGACAGAAATTATAAAATGTTTAAAAAAATGGCACCAATCGCAAGACACCAAAATCAAAAAGTGACTAAAAATAGCAAGTGTTGAAACAACAAAAGTGTCAAAAGTAACAAAAAAAGTTTGACAAACAAAAAAGTGTAACAGCAAAAACATGACTAATATGAAAAATATATACTTACTGGCAATAAGAAGGATGCAATCAAAATAGTTGGTGCACTGATAAGGAAATAAAGATGAGTGTTAAAAATCAAATAGTATATAAGTATAATTCACGACTACAAATCATAAATGTTGGGATACGTGTTAACCAAGTGCTTAGAAAGCATTAAATTAGTAACAAAAGTAGGCTAAAAAAGTGACAGTACAATTCAAAATCTGACTAAATAACAAATTTGACAGCAAAAGTTAAAATAGAGCTAATGTGCTAATTAAAAAGTTAATAATATCGGTCCTGAAAGTTGTATGAAAAGTTATAATTAAAAAGTGCTAGTGTGTGTAGGGTTACATTTAAAAAAAAGAAAAAAAGTGGTAAACAGATGGGCAAACGCGACACCTTGTGATGCTTTTGTAGCTTTTTAAAATAAGCGATGTTTCCCATTTTTTTTCTTCTGGGCTTCAGATAGCGCCTCATCCACTAATCAGGTTGATTTGGCGGCATACGAGCGGGAGCTTAGATGTGTCAGGGCAGGCGTGGGCCCACATTGACATGGCAGATCTGGCGGCTCAACCCTTCCAACAAAGCCACTGTGGCTTACGGGCAAAAAAGAAGCGGCAGCCAATGCTTGGGGATTTCTCACCTGCTGCACCACCGCTTAATCCTTTTCTTTGACAAACACCACCACCAAAAACACAAAGACAAAAAGCGACTTTCAATGGTTAAAAGCCGCTGTAATTTCTCCAGTCGTCGTTCTGTTGAAAAGTTGACAAAGAAGGAACATGATGTCAATTGAAAATCGCGTCCAAGACAAACGTAGAAAGCTACAAGGACAACAATAGACAAGAAAATGTGGTAGCAAACAAAGAAGCAATGTAACAAAGCATCAGTCGTGATATGAGGAATAAATTTAAAAGGTCATCATAATGATTTAAGGCACAAACATTGAGTTAATAAAAGTCAGGATGGAAAAGCACGTGGGCCGGACCATTTTAGATATAATATTTAGATTTTTTTAAAATAAATGGATTAAAAGAACTGGATTAAAAGCCCTGAATATTCAGTTTTTTTATAGATCTAAAACAATGTTTATTTTAGCTTTTTTTAATATATATTTTTATATTTTACAAAATGATTTTTGAACTAAAAACACAGAAAAATTGATAAAAAAATTACAATTATTGATTTAAAAGGGGGAAAATCAGCAAATTTAATATACATCTATAGTCTTCATTTTAATTTGATCCTAAAACAGAAAGTCAGCACATGAATTACTTTCTCGGGCCACAGAAAATGATGCGGTGGGCCAGATTTGGCCCCCGGGCCGCCACTTTGACACATGTGATGTAGATAATGTTGAGCGATGGGATAAGAAGTTTGATGAGAAAAATGAGAAAATAGGCAAAAGTTTAAATATAAAAAAGGGCAAATAGAAGTGGTTATTGAAGTTAGAAAGGTGGCCATAACTGTTCGTAGTGTTGACTAAAGTAACAATAAAAATCAACACTATCTATCAAATCAGTTCAAGTAAAGCAGCGTATTGCCTGCACTATAAGGCGCACCTAACAGACTTCAATTTTCTCACAAACACTGACATTCCCTTCTGGTGGAGGCAAAAGTAGCAGCTAGCTCTAATGCAAAAAAGACAAAAAAGTGACAAAAAGGTGATCTCAAAAGGCCCACCCCCCAAAAAAAGTGTTAACAAAATCTTTTGACATTTCCATCATACTATTCTCAACCCACGTGAGTAGCAAGCAGCAAGCGCCTCATTACTTGAGCAGACCGACTTCACCCGAAGGCTCGGCGCCAACGTCTTTAGGAAGAAAAGAAGTGCCAAAAAGGCGAGAGCCCACAGCGAGGTTGGCGGCGTTCATCGGTATTCCGCGCCTCGCCCGGGGGGGCGTCGAGTCCTTCAGTCGGCGGGAAAGTGAGCGTAAGGTTAAAATGGAGATTAGGCTTTGTTCCTTAATGAAGCTTATCTCCCCTCTGCTGACGCACCTTCACACCTCTGCACAGCAACGACCAAAGTCAGACAGTAAAAAAAAAAAAATTCAACCTGTCAACTTATACGATTTCCCGTATTTTATAAGTTTTATGATCATTTCAAATTGTGTACGCGCATAACAACTTTTGTACGGGATTTTTTAAGTCCTTTTTTTTTGTAAAACCGATCTCGTTTTACCCATTTCGCCTCTAATCGGATCATCTCGATCGCTGGTAGCAGACGAAAACGTCATAATATTGTCATGCTTTAAGCATGATATGCGCATTCCCCTTCCAAAAAGCGCGTCAGCAAGCAATGTACCCAGACAGTCAACCTGTCGGCTTCACACAATCTTGAATTTAGCCAGTGGCGGGCCGTCAGGGCCTTCAAGGCCTTCTCTGCTGACCTAAGAAATATCTGAATCATATATTATATTTTGTCCATGAATACTTATTAAATGATTCAAAATTGTCTGTTAGCTTCCTTTCATTGTTTTTCCCCCTGGTTGTACTGCTTCCAGATGTGTGTTTTCATATTGAAGCATTTAACCAATCACATTTCAGCCATGATTTGTTGCCAGGGTCAGAAATCTGCCTCAAGGCCTTCACAATCAGTTCTGCAGGCTCTGCTGCATTAAACAAGCGTCAATAAGACTGTTGCTTTAACCAATACGATTTCAAGTTGGCAACACCACAATGCCTTGTCGCAGGCGTAGGGATACGTCATCGCTTTCACCAATTATGATTGGCTAGTGATTAGCCGGAGCTACCAAACTGTATCTGGAGCGAGCTGCACACGCAAATATATTGTTGTGTTGATTTAAAGCCATTTTCAAGTCCGTCTTTTTTATATTTTTGATCGCCAAATAAGGGGAATTGCAATCATTAATAAGGGGAGCAATTGGGAGGTTGACAGGTATGAAAAATCCAATTGGAAAACGCCTCGAATGGATCAAGGAAAGCGGCCCATTTGCTTCCAAACGGCCATCTTGAGCGAATTTCAGGACTTGTGAAGTCCGACTCAATACAAAAAACCCACTCCAAGTCTATTAAAGTTGCTGAATGGAGCCGCTTGCTTCTTGCCAACACATAAAAGCTGACATTTGTCATTATGAGTTCTCCGGCAGAAGAGAAGGCGATTTGGGGGCAGTTTTTGACCCCTTGTTCATATTGGAGCCGTCGCCGCTTTTCTGAACGGCTCGGAGATAACTTGGGTTACGCTTTGGTGCTACATGAAGAAAAAAATTGGAGTGTTTTCTGGGTGCGCGTAGACGATAAAAGAAATCATTTCTCTGCCTCATGCTCCCTTTTTGAAGAAAAAAAATATAACTGTTCACCTGGCTTCCTCTTTTTGGATCACAGTGACGCCCCCTTGGTACACTCGCTTGGTGTTTGATGAGTAATTGCAGGAGCGCATCTGTGACGGGACCACTGTTGAGCCCCTGCAGAGATAGAGGAAAGATGGCATTCGAGGGTGTCAATCTGGACAAGTGGAGGTGACCGGTCAGAGGACTTTGCCTTTTTTCCCACTCTGGTTTGTGAGGAAAACAACTGACAGAGAGGAAGAAGAAACTTCTTTTGTGTGGTGATTTCCTACTCATTAACATTAAGATATATGGGTTTAAATTAGGTTTCAAGTAATGTTTCCAATGATATTCACAGAAATTTGAATGAATTGATTTTTGTTGTTGTCCCTTAAATGGTTTTATTCCATTCACATAGAAAATGGGGTGTCCAATCTGTGTCCCAAGGGCCAATTATAGCCTACCTGAAAATATTTTACGGCCTTCATATGACATCCAATTGTAGTGTTAGTGTGTATTTTGCATTGGGCAATAAAATAAATAAATGAAGTAATTGAAGGATTCATTAAAAAAATAGTCATAATAATTAAAAAAGAACACAAATAAAAAAAAAAAACACCAGTTTACAGAAATACAAATCATTTTAAGCAAAAATTAAAATAAATCCCCAAAAATCTTTAAAAAATAAAATAAAAATACATTATAGACAATTATAAATAAAGAAATTATCGTATTTTCACGACTATAAGGCGCACTTAAAAGTCTTAAATTTCTCCAAAATAGACAGGGCGCCTTATAATCCAGTGTGCTTTATATATGGGAAGAAAAAGTGTCATTCATTGAGGGTGCGCCTTATAATGTGGTGCGCCTTATAGTCGTGAAAATACAGTATATATAAATTCAGGTAAAAAGACAAATCAAAACTTAAATTCAAATAAGCATGTGACAGGAATTTGCCGTGGCGCGACCCCTCTACGTGACAAACCAATAGCAACCAATCAACGTTATTTCCTTTCATATTGATGAAAAAAGTGGATTTACCAAGACGTGACACGACTTCACTTTCATAGCTTAAAATCTCGCCTCTAGCCCAAAACCTATTTGGGTTTTAAATGCCGCTAGAACTTGCGCCCCGGCCTTCAGACCGTAGTCTTGGATTCCCAATGTTGTCAGCCTAGTAATGAGGGATTTCTTTGGGGAAATGATTTATTCAGGACAGTAGGACGAATGAGTGATCGAGGGCCAGGCGAGGGTCGTCATTTAAGAGCACCCAGTTTACGCGTAACGATGAGCCTCTATTAAACTTTCACGAGGCGGCCGCTCGTCCACGGCCGAGCCGGCCGCCTTTGCGCCCGGCAGGGACACGTCGTGGCCCCGCATCACACGCGCCAAGCTCCCCTTGCTGAATATTTCAAGGAATTGCAACCTATTAGCATCCCACATTTTCTTTAATATTGATGTTATGCTAATTCATCATTAATTGGGTAGGGTGAGAATCCCCGTATGTCAAGAGGAGAGCGTCAGTGAGTTTCGGTTGCAAAAGTCAAAAATAATCCTCAGGTCACAATGAGAATAAAAAGTGCATGAATATAATTGTAAATCATGAATCCTCCTTGTTATGGCTTGTCATCCTAATTTCAAACCCACATTTAAAAATAATAAAATGCCATGAAACCCATAAACGCTTCACTCTGACTTGATCCAACTTGAAATAACGAAACCATAGTTTTAATGTGCAATAAAACCGATGTTACAAAGCAGTACAAACCAGCATTTTCAGCATTGGCAGAGGTAAAATATATATAAATATGCAATTTAATACGTTGAACAAACATCTTTCACATGAAGGCCATGTATACAAAATGCTGCTCTGTCCCTTTAATCCACATATGTCAAAGTGGCGGCCCGGGGGCCAAATCTGTCCCACCGCATCATTTTGTGTGGCCCGGGAAAGTAAATCATGAGTGCCGACTTTCTGTTTTAAGATCAAATTAAAATGAAGAGTATACATGTATATTAAATTTCCTGATTTTCCCCCTTTTAAATCAATATTTGTATTTTTTAAATCATTTTTTCTGTGTTTTTAGTTCAAAAATCATTTTATAACATCTAAAAAATTATAAAAAAAAGCTAAAATAAACATTGTTTTAGATCTATAAAAAACTGAATATTCAGGGATTTTAAACCAGTTCTGTTAATCCATTTCTAAAAAAAATATCTAAATATTATATCTAAAATGGTCTGGCTCACGTGAAATCAAGTTGACGTTAAAGCGGCCCGCGAACCAACCCGAGTCTGACACCCTTGCTCCCAATTCAAAGGCATAACCCAGGCAAAAAGACTTTAAAAAATCTAATTAGAAACCCTAAACCTTGTTTGAAACTCTAGATAAGAAGACATAAGTGCACAATACAAGAGTAGTAATTCATTTGTGTTATAGATGCAGCGCATGTCTGTGTTCTTTTTGGTTTTAGTGTTTGAGGTAAATGAAGAGGTGCCTGCATAAGACCTTTGTGGTTTCACAGTTGAAGTCTGCCATGTATTATTAATCCATCCGCAGTGAAATTGCTGCTGTTGCGAAGCAGCTGGTAATGCGATCACGGCTCTTACATCAACTGCGGGCTGCCACGAGCTGCCCGCATTGTGAAAACGAGAACATTTTGTCTACTCGTGCCTGGAAACAACAAGGACTCGTTCACTCGCTGGTTTATTGCGTATTCCATGCAAATACAAAGTGAACATGAGTTTGATCTCAGCTTGACTAAAAGAACAAAGTGGAACTCACGCAGATGAAAACATTTGAAAGCCCAACCCTGGGATTCAAACCTTGACTTGAACATCCAAATCTGGATGGAAAATCTTACCTGATTTGACACCCACAATTATTTAACCTTGTCAGAGTATTAAAAAATCAATTAACAAGACTTGCAGAGATTGATGACTATTTAAATTTTACAATATAAATAATTAATGGAGCAGTTTGCCTTTGCATAGTGGAAACCAATGACATGATCAGAGGCAAGGATTTCAGCACAAAGTATTTGTCACTTGGTCAAAGCAGTTTTTAGTCAAATGTTTGAATTATTATTGCTTAATTGAAATAAAAGCAAGTTTCTGGCCACAAGGGCAATAAAATTAAATGGATGAATGTGCTAACCACAAAAAAAAATCCTCTGATCTGACAGTAACCTAATTTGAACCCTCCACAAACCCCATCTAGAAAACCAAGTCTTAAAACCCCTGTCAGCCAAATTTGACATGTTTGAACAAGTAAAAAAAACTCAGAACCCCCCCAACGAGGCCCCTCGCCATGTTGCCATGGCGAGTATCAGATGAGGCTTCGGCGTGGCATAAATCCGTCTGCCGGCAGATTAGAAAGGCGCGCCTGACACCTCGATCGCTTTTCTCCGTGCTTTGTTGTTCCGACTCACGTTCCAATTTGCTTGCCACCTGCCCGCCTACAGGGGAAAAAAATGGACTCTCCTCGCCTACATCTGATAGCGGGGTGGCGAGTGCACTCTCTCTTTTGTGGCGTGTGTGAATATTTACCCAGGCGCTTTGTCTTTCCCCCCGCACATTGCTCCGAGGGCCGACTGGCATACCAAAGGCCGAGGAGCCGCTATAAACGGATGAGGCTGTCGGCCCGCAAACAATCTGCATTCATCATGTCTTATCGGGTCTGGCCTGCGCCGCCAAGCGTCGGGAAGTCGGACGGGAGGCGTCCTCGAGGGGCTGAGGCGAGCGGGGGTCAAGGTCATTGCGGGGTGAGCCTGGCGGAGCTCACGGCTTATTTGGTTATCTGCGGCCGGTTGGCTTAACGTCTCTTTTGTATTTGTCAAGAGACTTTTTAAAAGGTGTTTTGCAAAAGGCCTTCGGATTTCAGTGTTTTTTGCAGTCAGGCATGCTCTTAAAAAGAATACGCACTGGTACATTGACCAATGACTTTTGTTCATTTCCTGAGCAAAACCCCGACAGCAATTAGCAAAACATTTGAATGTATTGCCGGTCCGGTGGACGAGTGGTTAGCGCGTCGGCCTCACATTTCTAGGGTCGAGGGTTCGATCCCAGCTCGGTCTTCAACATTGCAGTGAGACTGTGGTTGAGTAAATGGAGAAAATGGCGTCCATGGAGAAAAAAAGCTAAAATAAACATTGTTATAGATCTATAAAAAACTGAATATTCAGGGATTTTAAACCAGTTCTTTTAATCCATTTATATTTAAAAAATTCTAAATATTATATCTAAAATGGTCCGGCCCACGTGAAATCAAGTTGACGTTAAAGCGGCCCACGAACCAACCCGAGTCTGACACCCTTGCTCCCAATTCAAAGGCATAACCCAGGCAAAAAGACTTTAAAAGCTCTTAAAAACAATACGCACTGGTACATTGACCAATGACTTTTGTTCATTTCCTGAGCAAAACCCCGACAGCAATTAGCAAAACATTTGAATGTATTGCCGATCCGGTGGACGAGTGGTTAGCGCGTCAACCTCACATATCTAGGGTCGAGGGTTCGATCCCAGATCGGTCTTCAACATTGCAGTCAGACTGTGGTTGAGTAAGTGAAGAAAATGGCGTCCATGGAGATAACATTGTTTGACAACAGTGTCAGAGTTTGCATGTTTTTCCCGGGCTTGCGTGGGTTTTCTCCGGGTACTCCGGTTTCCTCCCACATCCCAAAAAAATGCAGGGTAGATAGGTTGACACCCTAAATTGCCCTTAGGTATAAGTGTGACCATGGCCACCAGTCCCCTGCTTGGTGCTCGAAGTCAGCTGGGATAGGCTCCAGCACCCCTCGTGACCCTTGTTAGGATTTTTATCAAAATCAACAAATGAGTGAATTTGTCTCTGATAACAAATATGGAAGGAAGGGTCCACTATATAGTCTATCCCCTAATTTAAAATACACCAAAACTAATAAAACAAATTTAACAAGTCAGTAAAACATCGGTCAAACTGCATTTGGATTTCGATGAATGTTCCAAAGGATATTATAGCTTAATAATGGGGTTAGAGTCTGGATTTTTGGTTTTAAGTTATAAGCTAGTTCCAAAGTTTTAAATAAAATTGATTGTTTCAAACTAGGCCATATTTCGCGTTTTTTGTGCATTAGGACATGCGTCAAGAAACCTTGTTGACTTGTTTTGGTGACTCTCCCATTTATATCGCGACTTTACCTCCAACTCTTGAAACAAAGAGACATGTCGTGGCAGAAGTGTTATGGGAAATCAGAGATTGAAAAGAAATCATCTCCGCTGTACTCCCCTCGAATCAATTTTTAATTTCCCATCTTCCGCCTGTGCTTGAATTATAAATCATACTGTACGCACGCGGGAGCGACTTGAGGTTAATACAAACGCGGTTTTGGCGTGAACAAAATCACAGCGGCGTGCTCGCCTTGACTTGCACTTTAGTTCAACATTTAAAAATCATTCATATTTGTGTTGGTGTGAAAAATATGTTTCCAGAACATGTTGCCTTTAACCGTGATGATGGCAGGGATCGCCAAATATTTGTTTGAAAATAGATCATGTTGACTTGCGTCCGTGTTAGGCGAATAACCGCCAATCCCGTAAGAGCGGCACAAGCCGCCATTTGTCACTGACTGACAGACGCGGAGCTTCGTTAATGCGTATTTAATCGCGCCGACCATTACAAAATTTCCAATTACACACGCCGCACTTTCCTCGGAGGAAGCACTGTGCACTTTAATTTGATTCCGCTTAATTACTATAAAAATTATTTTAATTGTAGGCCGAGTGCTGCTGCTGTTTCCCTGCTGCGAGGTGTCCGTTTTTTTTTAAAACAAAACTTGGACTGGAAACATTGCCGCAAGACTGTGGTTGAGTAAATTAAGAAAATGGCGTCCGTGGAGATAACATTGTTTGACAACATTAGGAGGGCTATTAACGCAGTCGAAAGCTTCCCGATGTGCGTTCACGCTTTAAAATAAACGTCTGTCAAAGTGAATCCACCAGATACTTTAAATACACATCTGCAATAAGTGGAATCCACAATCCCCAGAGACCATATAAATCAACATCCGCAATAGTTATTAGTCTACTACAAGGGTGTCAGACTCGGGTTGGTTCGCGTGGGCCGGACCATTTTAGATATAATATTTAGATTTATTTTTATAAATGGATTAAAAGAACTAGATTGAAAGCCCTGAATATTCAGTTTTTTTATAGATCTAAAACAATGTTTATTTTGGCTTTTTAAAATATATTTTTAGATTTTACAAAATGATTTTTGAACTAAAAACACTGAAAAAAATTGATTAGAAAATTACAATTATTGATTTAAAAGGGGGAAAATCAGCAAATTTAATATACATCAATACTTTTCATTTTAATTTGATCCTAAAACAGAAAGTCGGCACTCATGATTTACTTTCCGGGGCCACACAAAATGATGCGGTGGGCCAGATTTGGCCCCCGGGCCGCCACTTTGACACATGTGGTCTACTATATACTAAATGACCGATTTTTATTACATCCGGAGGCTCTGATTACACGGACAAACCAACTCCACCTTTTTTTTTGCAATGGAATGCAGAAAATTTAAGTCCAATGATATTAAAAACCATCTATTGTGCTGCATTACATTGAAAAATAAACCAAAAACAAATTTTCTCTGTGCAATGGTGATTATTTTTGGCCCTAAAATACAAAAATCAAGGATTAGAGCTAAACTTGACGTTTTATCAACTAAAAACCTGTGTTATTTGGGACATAATTTTATAAGGCACTAAAAACGCTGTATGTTTGTGAAGAATCTTTCTATAGTAAAAGATCCTCCAACCAGACAAGACATGCAAACCCTTCACATTATTTCACAAAAATAACATATGCTATTTGACATGACGATATTAAAGACCCATCAATTCAAGCACACCTGGTGTATGAATTATGCTTTACATATATAAACTTGCTTTGCCTTGGACATAAGAATAATGTACGCCAAATGGAATGACTATTATTTAGAATGTGGGTGCTTAACTCTTACTTTCAGCCTCATATTGAGCAGAATAATGTTTTGGCAGGTCATCTTAGGTTACAGACAATTTTTCCTGTCCGCGTGTGTTTGTGTGGCAAACCTTTTTCCACTTTCAGGCCTCATTGCCATTCTATCCCCGCGCCTATTTCCCCCTGCCTTTAAAAACGTCCTTATTTTCCTTGGAAGATTCTGGCCTCATTTCATCAAGCGGGCATGCACGATGATTGCGCCGCAAAGTGCCGGAACATGAGAGAAATGCAACAAATGCGGCTTTAGTGGATTGACGCGTGTGTCCTGGGACCACATTTTTTTTAAAATGCTAATGATATTTCCAATATAGACCTTTCTGTTTGTAGCATACAGTTGATCAGGGTGCAAAATAGTCTGGAGAAGATTGGTTTTATTGAAACAGTCTCCCTTCATAAAACATTTTCATCAAATCTCGTTTACAATTCGCCGTGTCTAGAACTCAGAAGTGTCAGGTTATGCTAAACAGCAGACACTTGCTGTCCTTGTCATTGCTTCCCATTATTTTCGGAATAATCCAAATAGCTATCTTGCATACCTTGGAGCGGGAAAGGAATTGAAATCACTTCGCAGACATTGTACCCGCCAAAAAAACACTATACGCTTCCTTTTTACATTTCATTTCAGGTATAATTCTACACATGCGGCTTTCAGGATTTGGCAGCTTAGACTTTTTGTTAGCATTTCAATGGTCAAATGACATTGGCCAATCTTTACATTATTTTTAACCCTGTTTGCAGTTCAGCACCCGTTCTTTGAGATTTATTGTCATAACAGCGTTGCTAAGTTTCTCTAAAGAATATCAGATTTTGACGAAGCATGCATCCACCACTGATCAACGCCACATTTAACTCAGCCCGTCCAGAATATCACGAACTAAAGCTTTGAAGAGCGATAAAGCAGTTTCTGTATTGATCTCAGGTGGTTCAAAGGATTGAAGAAGACTATTATGATGTTCTGCAATGTGTAGTCGGTATGGTTGGCGCTTTATCGCTCTCCGCGGTGTAACGGTGCGATGGCCATAAAGCTTCGCAAACTAGCTCTGAACTGTAGTTGGGGGAGAGAGAAACTTCTTGCTAAGCAGCAATTTTGCTGCACTGTTCTGATGTCAAATGATGAGCAATGCCAAGGGAATGATTTGCTTCCTAAACTTGCAAAGTCTGAGCTTCCAAATGCTAATAACATCCACAAAAAGCCAATTGTCAGTTTTGGAACACCGCGTAACGTAATATTATTATTTTAATTCGGTTTATTTTAGGAAATGGAAAAAAAATCATTTGGACCGCGTGAACAGGGAAATGATTGTCTTACATTTAGGCAATTGACTATGTGGACAAACAGCCAGTTTATGTTCTGGTTAAATGGTTTGAGTCAAGTAGGGGCCAATGGTGAAGTTGACCTTTGACAGTTTGCCACCATTTTGCACAAAAGAATTGCTTTAATGCACTACTATATATTTGCAACTGAAATTCTAATGTGTTGTGTGAAATTCTATTCAATTTTTCCAGTTAGGCAAGGCAAGGCAAAGCAATTTCATTGGAAGAGCATAATTCATACACTATGTAGAGCTTCCTAAAATTCTAAGAAGGCAAATTTGCCCAGCTAAATACAACAATGTGGAGCCTGTTTCCGTTTCAGGAAGGTTATTTTAGATTTCCACAACATAAAACTGAAATGTAGCCGCAGCATGTGACCACTCCCTGACATTTTTAGAACCCGAGAAGGTTCAACTGGCTAAAAATGTCAAAGATGTGCTTTGACTATGAAGAGACTTACTGTATAGTCAATGTGGAGATCTGAGCGCTGGGGATTTATGATTGAATTTCCTGGTCCAAGTCCGTGAGTGTTGGTTAGTGGTGGATTTTACAAATTTCAGCCATGTTAAATGTCATTCCCATTCTTTTGAGGCCTTCAGAATCAGTAGTGATAGCTGTTGGAACATACATTGTATTAACAAAGAGCCTCTTTAAAGACAGACAACAGCATTGTCATCTCAGCAGAACAAATAAGGATTTCAACATATGCATTCTTACAAACTTTGAACAACCACCTGTCAGGTGAAGGTCATTTATGCAAGCTTGCTTAAAACAAACATGATTAAAATGTGTTGAGTATCACATTTTTATATTTTAAACGCTTTCATCCCATTACAAGATATTGATTCTCAGCTGCTCCAGATAAATTACACGTATTGTCATTTTGGATTGTATCGACAGTTTCTATGAATGCAACATGGCTGCCTACCACTACTTTGAATAAATATGTCATTCTCTCTGACAGTCTGATTGTATTTGGCATGACAAGCAGCAGATGTTAACGCCACGCCACGCTTGTAAAGTCGTCTTGTCGTGGCGCTGAGGCGAACCCCGCGAGCCTACAGGAGCACCTTGAACTTGCACCTCGCAATATTTGCTAAACGAGATTAGAGCCGTTTAATTAGTCAGAAAGCTACCCTAATAAAGCTATTAAATTAGTCAGTGGTGCAGGGCGACGACGGCAGCAAGGAATCCCAGTAATTAACCCCCGTTGCTCACGAGTGTTATGGCGCCGCTTGTCATTTTAGCGCCGAAGCGCTCCGCCGCCATGACCTAAAACGTCCTGACCTTGTCCAATGTGCTTAAAATCTCATCTAGACGCAAAATAACTCACTTGAGAAAGTCGTCTTTCGTTTCTCTCCACTAAACTTTAAGTACGGCGACGGGAAGGGGCATTTGAGTAAGGACGTATGTTGGAAAAAAGGAACCCCCTTTAACTTGCCCTTATCCGAAACAAGGGATTTTGCATGTGAATGCAGGATAACGAATGTCCCACCAACTAAACTCAATGCGGTAAAAATTACAGGGAGGACCCAATGACACAGAAACAAAAAAAAACGTAGCCCTGAGACCAAAATATGTTATTACACGAACAATGAATCGTGTCATTGTGGAAAATAGCTCTCTTAAATAGCCTAACTTGACGAGGTCGACTCATTCTTATTCACCCTGACGCTGGTGGGCTTCAGTCAGACAAAATAAATCAATATGATAATCTGATGGGAGCTCACTACTTGTGTCACTTTGGATGACAAATCAAAGGTTTGAGAGCCAGCCTTTAGATCTGTTTCATATTCTGATGAATAAATCATATATTTAATGGAATTATTAGAGCGGTCGCCGGGGCGGGAATGAGTTCTTCCTCATGGATGTCTAGATGGCCATTGTTCGGGTTTGTTTAGTGTCACGGCTTTGGAGTTATGCTCAAAATCGTCTCGTTGTTTCGGTTCTTAAAAGTATTTAGGAGCATTTTGCCAGCTAGCTACTGATCAAAAATTACATTAAAGCCCTGTTGGTGGATGCGATATCCTTGACGTACTTCAGCGATCAGACGAAAACATGGCGAGGACGGTGCCTTTTCGATTCTAATCCTTGGCTCAAGTAGGACGGGAATAATAAGAAATAAATCTGGACACAAAATGAAAGCCTGAGATGGGAGAGCAGAGTAATATTTTCAGACTGATCCGAAGAAGGACACAATTCAAAGTCATGGGATGTTTTTCTAGTTTTGTTACTCTCAAATGCCAAAGTCAGTCTAAAATGGCGCAGTTTTACCTGCTACTTTTTCAGTTGTTTTTGGTTTTCCAAGTGGTTCATGGTTGTAACTAGTCCAGGGTGTACCCCATCGGTTTAGTGAGAAACAATCCGAACTTTACTGAGATCGAGTCAACCGATACGAAAATTAAGATGAAAAAAAATGGAGAAGAGAGTAGAAAAATAATGAACCACATGCTGTTTCATGCCAATGCATCTTGATCTGGCTGATAATAATTTAACAATCGGCGGGCTTCACATCGAAATGTATCAAATTTTATAACCCAAAAATGTATAGTGCTTGACATCGTCCTAAAATTGGTGATTTGCACATTGATCGGCTAACCAATGTTCCAGTCAAATGGATCAAAATACAGAACATATCCATTCAAAATGGAATCTAGACTTTACCCACAGGAAAGCGGAATATAAAGAGTAAGAAGATAAACAGCTGCAAATGACTTCAGCAAGATATTATTATCTGACCTCATGCAAGAGCCTTTCCTGGTAAATTCTCTGACAGAGACGTAAGTTTTCATCTTTGACAGGTGACAAGTCGTAGATGAACATATTTCACAAATGAAGGCAACGCTTGTGTATCACACATATGCACTTAAAAGCTCTAAAAGCTCCCGCTTCTTTTCCTTATTTTTAAAAAAAGACGGCAACTTGACAATTCGCCCCGCTGCTTAATCTCGAGGGACCTCGCCATTCAAAGAGCCGCACTCGCGAGCGACGCCGAAGCGAGGACGGCGTAGACTTAAAACACGGCAGGCAGTCTTAAAGATTCAACATGAAGGCCCGAGCGCGGCTTGATGTCGAGCGTTTGCTCTTTGACACCGCATCCACTGCCGGGTGGCTTTGGCTTCTGCGATGTGACGCCGGCTCCCGCGGGAGTGACGCTAAAGCCCGACCTTTGCTCGCTGATCAGAAGCTAACAAAGTCTCTTGTCTGTGTGCTCTGGTCTTCGTTCTAGCTGTCTGTAAACGGAGAAATATTGCCAGACTGACTTTTTAATGGCTGGGATGGTTGTTCCATACTTAATCACTGTTGGGATAAGGCTACAATGTAGAAAGACTGCTTTACCACCCACATTTAGGGAGTATGTTTAATCGTATTTAAACCCACCCTTTTTTTCTCATTGTGTGTACGCGGCGAATGGACACAAAATATAAATAATTTATGTCGGTCTTAAGTTTAGAGGTATAGCTTTGGATTTTCTGTCCTTACTCCTTTGTTTTTCTCTCCAAATACTGGGGCTTCCTTTGATATTTCAAAACCAGAGACTTTGTTGTAACTACTTGTTATTCTCGAGTGTCTTCCAAACTTTTATGAGTCAAATCAAAGGCACATGTTTATAACACGGACAAAATGAAATAAAGATATTTTTTCGATGTACTCACAAATGGACTCACAAAGTCGGAAATTTGGTTTATATGAACGGATTGCATTTTTTTTTAGACTGGACTAATGGTACTAGCCCCCCCCAAAATGCCAGCTGAATAGAAAAAAAACCCATACAAATACTGTTTAGTAATACATTTGGCAAATCAATAGATAAATGGGCCTCTATCATGATAAAATAAAGTCATTGAGATAACTATAGCTTGAAGAACACAAGATAAGTTGCTTACCAAACTTGCTCTCACTCCAAATCTATTAAGATCTTCATTTTCAGTATCACTTCTGGACAAGTCTGCCAATATTAAAAGTAGAGGGCATCTCCATGTCACTGTGAAAAAAGACATACCGATAGATAAGGCTGTGTGAAAATAAGTGTTCCTTATAATCAAGAAAATATGGTAATTCTTCTACTATTCACTACTGTACATGTTAACAACTGACCCGGACAATTATGCATGAAACACAAGTTTCAGCTGTAATATAGTTGAAGCAAAATTATTTATAAAATAAAATATTAGTAGTAGTAGTAGTAAATAAAAACTAAAGTAAATTTGGACAATAAAACAATAGTCTTTCACAGTTACTGATGTTTGGAAACCTGGTATAGTCAGCAAACAACAGAAAAACAACAACATTTGATCACATTTTAGTCCAAACACAAGACCAACCTTAAAGAGACCACCTTTCCGTCTTCTTCTTTCTCCTCCCGGTTGGCCCGTATGTGCAGGCAAAGTGATCACTACAAGAGCAAAGAGAAGATTAACCAGGGTGCATTGCGTTGATGGAGACACAGCAAGAGTCCCTCATTAAGGATGCCCCCGTGCCATTAGATCCAACACTCGGCTCTACTACCTGCATAGCAATCATCTCACCACATAACCCCGTTTGGTGACCCATCGCTTTACCCTCCGTGATGCGGCCTGCTCATTAGTGGTCTGCGTTTTAAACAGGCAAATCTATAAGTAACCTCCCTCGCACAGAACTTCATTTTCAGCTGTACAAACCGGAAAAAACTCACTTTTTTCCCAGGCTTAACTCCCACGTCTAAAGAAAGCCATTCCTGCTCCAAAGGTGAAAAAACAAAAAAAGGGCATCTTAGGCCTGCTCCGTTTAAATTCGGAACATAAAGGCGTGCTTTGCAAGACTAAACATGTCACTACATATGCTTCACATGAAGATTTGTTGTAGATAGCGGCTTGTACATTGTCACAAATAATTAGGAGCGCAGTAGAAGTTCATGTACAGCATGTCTCGTAAGGAACAAGCTACACAATAATGTAACACATCCAATGAAGCAGTTGATAGAATGTAGGACAAAACAGAACACGTGCAGTTCGTGTTTTTGAAACCTACATTGTGAGAAAAACTGACTAGGACTTCTAAATCGTCATAGTTTCTTCCAAATGCTCATAAACAAGGACTGTCAACGCAACTTTACGCGAGTTTTGAATGGACGCACAAGGCCATTAAAACACTTCAGGGTTGAACTTCATTATATTCCAGGGAGTCAATCAATTCACTCTTCCTAACAGGGTTGTAAAACCATAATTACAGTGCATATTTGTATGGAAAAACAGCATGAATATAAAAGAATGTCATAAAAAAACAGAAAAGATTGCCGTCTTGTTCTTTAGTTAATTTATGTTCTTCATATACTTGAAACCTCTTATGTCGGGACCTACTTAAACTGAGTACACCGTGCATATTTACATCACCATGAACGAAGCAAATGTTCCTTTTTCATTCGTTTGATGTACACCCGCATTGCATTTCAATATTGTTGTCATAAAAGATTGAATAGAGATGCCAGCAGCAGCCAGCAGAAGAAAACAGATGGCATCATCATATAGTTAATCTAATGTTGACCTGCGTTGGCTTAAAGCTGGCCGCAACGCTGTAGACTAAATGACACCAATTAGCTGGCTGTGATAGTGTCGTCCCTGTTCAGTAATTAGCGCTTTTCTCTGTTGCAATTTTTTCTAATTGAGAGAAAATGAATCGGGAAAAAACAACGTGCGGCTAATTGTGAGGTAGACATGAGGCGAGAATTAGTTTGACTTTTATGCAGTGTGTGTGTATATGCTTTGCCATATTGGGGTTAAATATTTGCACCCCTGACACGTCGTGTATTATTTTTAACTGTCATTTTTCGTTGTTTTCTGGAGAAGGGGGGAAATTATTACACATGTCCTGATCAGATATTTTTGAATCTATTGATACTGAGGAAAAAGTACATGTAGATGTTAACATAACATGAAAAATAAGCAATTATTAATCAATTTTTACCTATTAGTTGTGCAGCACCAAAATAAGCTTGCAGGAAAATAGTTTAAACAATTTATTTTACATAAATTTAAACAGCGAATCAAGTTGGACACCCAAAATTTAGCCATTTTAGTTGTGATTTACTGATTTTTTTTGCTGGCCCTGGACATTTTTTCCTTTTTTTTCAAGGTTTGTTTCAATAGTGTCAATTTAAATATAGACATATTAAAAAATATACTGTATGTATATAATTTTTGCATTATAGTTATGGATTATTTGATGATTTGTTATCTTAACTCATGAACTAAAAGCGATCACGTTTTACCATCTCTTGTCGTCAATGGAAACTAATGTAACTAAAAATGCAAACTGGTACATTTTAAAAACAATCTTTTCCCCCAAATCAGATCTCCTGAAAATGACTATCCTTGTAAAAATGATTTTTCAAATGATTTCCACAAGACCTGTTGTAGAATATATCTCTCAAGATAAATTTTCAACATATGTTTATCATGGGTTGAAAAGGCAATCCAGTAAACACAATTTCCATGGCTCTCCCGCCCTTTTGGGGGTGCACTTTGACCTCACCTTCAGTTAGATGCCGTTTCACTATCACGAGGGAATAAACGCATGCGTCCTTTATTGGATCTTGCCCTTGATCGAGCTCATAATGAGTTCAGGGAGCTCATTAACGCAGGAAGATGGAAAGATACTGCGTAGCATGACAGGAGAATGACGGAAGATAGAGCGTACACAACAAAGTGGGAAATGGAGGACTTTGCTTCCGGTTTTTGAGATTCAGCAGAAGACAAAGAGCTTTTGCTTATCTGTAATTTGCTTTCCTTCAAACTATTTTAAGCAACATTTGTAGGATTGAGCGTGCTGTCAAAGATATTAAGTACTTGTCACCTATACACATACTGAATGTTATTTCCAACCAGTCAATGCTTTTTCTATTGACTGACTATGTTAAACTATCTTTGTGCAGTGGTCGGAAAAATGGAGGATTTCTAGTCATGCTCTTTTTCACTGCGTTTTCCTTATGAAAATGAAAATACTATGCCTCCTGGGAGTTTGACTTATTTATTTATTTTCAAATTGCTGAAGTCTAATCATGTCATATAGAATGTTTTAAAACCACTGCCGGGGGTGAGGTCACTTTACGTCACATTACATTTGCGGGCTATAGTAGATGTACAGAGGTGCTGAATGTGCAACTCGTGTACAGTAGTGGAGGAGGTCGACTCTGATAATGTCAACACTCAAGTTAAATCGCCTTGACAGGCTAACACGTTAACTCCGACACGTAGCGGCATATTTAATTTTTGCCACCTCGCTTTTATTTCCCCGTCTTTGGCAGCTTTTGTCATGCATGCACAGGAAATGTTCGAGGAAGCTGGAGACATCATTTCTTTTTCTTTTTGTACCGCAGTCGACACGGCTGTAATTACAGCTGTGGTGTCAAGCCTCGTCACCGGTGGAAAGTACTTGTCAAGTGAAGTACACATGCAAATTTAGACCTCACTTTTGCACAGAATGCTTATAGTATAATATAGTGTTTGAGTGGATTCCTTTAGTATGGGGTTCAAGTCTCGCAATTTTTGAATATTGTCTCGAGTGACACTCTACGTGTGATACGTTGTGTTTTTCTTTTCAGCGGGAAAAGAACATTTAAATACATACATTTGATATTATTTTAAATAAAGTTCCCAAAAAATAATGTAATCATAAACGGAATATATTTAGTTTTAATTCCAGCCGCTAGCCTCGTCTCATCTTTCTCAAGAGAGGAATACGTATTGCAATAAACATCTGAAAAATGTTGTCAGCAGGTATACAAATGTGCAGCTACTCATTTTAGTCCAACGCCATCAATAGTTTCCTTAGATCAGCGATGCCAAATCAACTTTAACTGCCTAGCTGTTATGTAACAAGTGAAACATTTCAACTCCTACTACTATTACTCTTCCAAACCATAGAAAGCAGAGTGTGTATTTGTAATGTGGAAGGATGCCAGACCACCAAGCTAACACACAACACGCAACCTCAATACATGAACCCTAAAACTGCAATTCCAAACAACCCGGGAAGAGCTCGACAGGATAAAGTACGATAATATGGTCAAGACCAAGTTCATTCATGGTTGACTTGCGTGTCCAGTGCCGGCCCAGATTCAGGCGGCCCATCACCGTGGGGACTTTAGCTTCCCAGGGCAGATGTCCACAGCTGGGCCATGTCATTGGCGGCCCTCCCCAGAGTCCGACTCAGCTGCCGTGCTTCCGACACACCATCGAGCTAAGCGTCTCCAGAGATGTAGCGATAAACAAACGACCATCAGGAAGCGGCATATGGCCCGTGTCTACTGGAGCACATCCGTTGGGTTGTGATACACAAACGTAAAGGTCCCATTGGATCAGTGAGCTTTTATGAGCTGCACCTAATTCCCAAGTTTGCCAATGAATGTCAGTCAGCAAAGAAGTAAAACTGCTAGCGTCACCTTGAAGGAACGCGCGAGGTCTCGAGCGTCAAGGAGATAAAATAAATGACCTACCGCCAAACAAAACACTCAGTGCTGAATTATATTAGCCGGTGATAAACAACATACAAAAATGCAGTGGTAGCAAATTAAATGCACTTATCATATCCTCATTCTTTATGAGTAGAGCTACCATCTTGACACGAAGTAAAGTTACGGCAACTCGATGATGTATTGTTCTCTTTTCCACTGTCACCTTGACAACAGTGTTTTGACATTAAGATTAATTACAGGTTGTGTTTGGACATTTATTGAATTCCAACAAATGGTCAAATTCTAGTTCAGCTATTTGCTAAGCTCCAGTAGGGGAAATGTTGAAAAACATTTCAATTCGAGCGCATCCTTGCCATCTCGGGGTCCAGTTACAGTTAATTTGATCTACAATTATTACAAGCCCATGTATGTTTTTCCATTCTTTCTCCGACTCAACCAATACAAAAGAATATGAAATAAATAAAAACCAAATCTCAGCATTTCTCTGTTGCGCTGCCAACTGCTCGGGCACCGATCAATGAGTGCTTTTACTTCACTCCCAGTGCCAGAGACCCCCGCCTGCTGCCGTGAAAGCCAACAAAGAGAATGCTTTATGCTTTATGTAACGGGCGAGGTGCAGCGGAGGACGGGGTACGACAAACAAACCGGGCAAAGCCGTGTCAGTGCTTTCTCCGCATTCAAAGAGCATTGCTGCAGTCTTGTACGGAGCCAACCTAACCGTATTTCATCTGGTGTGAAAAATTTAGCACTTTTGGGCTGTTATATCACCACCGAGTGTGAGTGTGCAGAGGAGCAAATATCAAAGCCTATCTGATAATTCTCTTTCTAGCGCTTACTCCCAGTGATGCAACCTCGCACGTAGCGCACGGTGTGCCAACCTCGCAAACGTGCCGGAAAGAAGGCATCAGACCATGCGAAGGTTCTTCCCCTCAGCCTAACATCCACGTCCCTCTTGATCGTAAAACAAGGTCTTTTTTTAATCTGATTTATGAGAGCATTCCTTTCATCTGATCGCGGCCAATTCTCGTAATTACGCGCAGATGTGGTATGTTCAATCTTGGAGGGTGTCAAACTTATTTTTGGTGTGGACCAAATTTTACGCTGATCCTTTGAGGGCCGTGATGGCTTGCAACCAAATGAATGTACAGTACAGTATACAGTCATCCCTTGCTACTTCATGACTCAAAGTTCGCGGCTTAAGTGCATCGTATTGTATTTTCCAACAGGAAAGCTGATTGGCTTAGATCAAGGGTGTCAGACTCGGGTTGGTTCGCGGGCCGCTTTAACGTCAACTTGATTTCACATGGGCCGGACCATTTTAGATATAATATTTAGATTTGTTTTTAATAAATGGATTAAAAGAACTGGATTAAAATCCCTGAATATTCAGTTTTTTATAGATCTAAAACAATATTTATTTTAGCTTTTAAAAAAAATATTTTTAGATTTTACAAAAGGATTTTTGAACTAAAAACAAAGAAAAAATGATTAAAAAAATTACAATTATTGATTTAAAAGGGGGGAAATCAGGACAAAATCAGGAAAATCTATACTCTTCATTTTCATTTGATCCTAAAATAGAAAGTCGACACTCATGATTTAAATTCACGGGCCACACAAAATGATGCGGCGGGCCAGATTTGGCCCCCGGGCCGCCACTTTGACACATGTGGCTTAGACGCATGGCTCGGTAGCCTCGCACTGTTTCAAACTATGTTGCATTCAGTTTTGTCCAGGCCAAAGAAAGTGAACTATGGACTTTTTCGTAGTTAATACGCCCTTAAACTACTAAACCCTATCTATCTAACCCAAATGGGTTTAGAAGTTGTCATTAGCTTTTCATGAAATGTTTGTATTGACGTCTCAAATTACAAACAAAGGTACACACAGAGCTTCTAGTGTTTTTGGGACTGACCTTTCTGCATGGAAGTTTTTTTTTGGAGCTTTTCTCAGGAGTACTTCAGTTTTCTTCCACGTTTCAAAAACATTCTCTGCTGGCAAAGCGTCCAATTGCCTCTTGCCTGAAGCGAGATGGGATGAGCACCAGCTTACCTGTGCCCTTAATAAAAACAAGTGGTATTGAAAAAAGATGAATAGCGCATCAAAGTCCTTTTCATAATTAAGTACAGCCTCTGCGTTACACAAATGACACTTGCAAGGTTCTCCATTTTGTGCCCATTTCTAGTCGAGTCTAATTTGTCTGTGCGTCCAACTGACACTTACACAAGCGAGTACACTTGTGTGTGCAATTACTTCTCACACACATACACACTTATATTCCAGCAGCCAGTTAGTTTCCTGCTTTACATAAACCAATAATGTAATGGAGAGCAAGTGCTTCCCTGATGAACAGCCTCATGAATAATTGAAAATAATACCTCATCTCAAACTTTTTAACTCGCTCCAATTACGCATCTGGGAAAAAAAGGGAAATAAAATGTATGCGTGGCCAGTGCATGGATTGTTGCAGAATCATTGTTGCGTGCAAATCCAATGCAGTCCAAAAGAGCTGAGTCAGGGCCGCCTTGATATCTGCACAGATGGATTTTTTAAGTTGCATTTTTGTTTCTTCCCAAAACATTTGTGCAATTATTTTGCCTCTGCAACAAAAAAATGTTTCCTCAAATTTGGTCTTTTAAGTGATTTTTGTAGTTTCCTCCATCTTACATCAGTCCAATTTCCCATTTTGAGAATAATGGACTTTAGCCAAACAGGTTTTCTTGTTTCTTCTCCAAAGAAAGAAAAGAAAACAAGCACCATATTTCTTTCTACTTCAAACCCTGAAGAGAAAACCTCAAACATTAGCTTTGGTTTACGTTTACCCTTCCATTTTTATCGCTCAGCGCAGGAAAAAAAACAATATTTATCAAAAAAAATCCTGTAAATCTATGCTATTTCTCAATATTTGACGGATTCCAGGTCCACTTTTAACCCGCCGCCTTGGTGGGTAGGCGCTGGGACGGTCAGACGGGGACCTAATGGAGGTCATCTCACAGAAGGGGACAGTACATCAGCCGGACATTAATCGTCCGGCTCACCTTCACCATTGTCTCCTCTGGGACGCCCGGAAAGCATGGGAGGATGCGGGGAGGGAAATTGGCGGAGGTGGAAAAAGGTGGAGGGGGAAATACGACGGTGAGCGATTAGGTTAATGAAAGAGGAGAAGAGAGCGAAGGGACACGGGGAATGTGGCGCCTACGGCAAATAAGTTTAGAGGAGAGACGTGGGATGGAGACACTGATTGGCAGAGGAGAAATAAGAGCCCGGGAACACTGTCACCATGTCTGAGAGGATGACTTAAAACCTTCCACTTTAAACAGGCAGCCTGCTTCCGGACGCTTCTATCAAACCAAGGAAGGTCAATGAAAGCAAGAGCTACGGCACAAAAAGTCCATTTTACAGCTGTCTAGCTTTAGTGACTGTGATTTAAGTCAAAATCTCCTATAAAGTGTCTTAAAAGTGCTACAAAACTCTCTCGGCCAGGACTTTGGATGGAGGGGGAGGCGGCCTAGCGAGAACAGAGGACGAAAGGTGTTCGCCATGTACTCACAAAAGCTTATTGTTTGAAATCATCGAAAGTATGAAACAGACAAAGATAAACAAAGTAAATGTCATGTTCTGTCCCTAAGATTCACTGGGGCGGATTTCCAAACTAAAAACGTATGTGGTGGCCTTGTGTGGAAAAAGTAATAGCCCACTAAAACTATTAACTGGTACGGCAATTCTCTGGCGCAACAACTGAAATTGAACGTCTTCTATAAAAGACATTCCACATGGCTCGTTGTTGCTATCCAAACATTTTATGCATTTTCGTATAAAAGTAATTTTACGAGAACAAGGCAACGAAGAGTAACTGTTTAGCGACAGAGCCACTTTGTAAACAATTATAGTGACGCTCCACTTCTGGCAGGAAGAAGTGTTGGCTAGTGATATACTTTTGGCAGCAAAAAATGCTGAATGAATAATAAATCCTGCAGCCATGTTCCGCGAGTCGGCTGAAAATTACTTGACAAATGTAACTGCTGATTCGTCATTTTACACAACATAACCGTGCTTCTTTACGGTATGGAAAATGATGCAACGGGGGGTTTTAAGCGGTTTCGTTGGCATTCCAACCCGCTGGCATGCGTGTTCTATTCAAAATGATGGTTATCATGCTGGCATTCCTGCAATAGCGGGAGTCATGTCACGCTTGGCGACATCGTTTTTGGCTGTGAGAACAAAAAGTGAATATCCAGCATTGTCCATTTGTTTCGGCGCTTTGTTTTCTTCTATCGTAATCAAAATGTTCAACATTAAAGGCTGTACTATTCTGGATTGTTGACCATTTCCAAAACCTCTGATGTCATAATGTTACATTTGTTTTTTTCCCTCGTAGTGGGATGTTTTTTGAACAACAACCCGCAATATATATATATATATATATATATATATATATATATATATATATATATATATATATATATATATATATCAGGGCCTTCAAGGCCTTGTCTGCTGGCCTAAGGAATATCTGAATCATATATTATATTTTGTCCATCAATACTTGTTAAATAATTCCAAATTGTCTGTTAGCTTCCTTTCGTTTTTTTTACCCCTGGTTGATCTGCTTCCAGATGTGTGTTTTCATTTAACCAATCACATTTCAGCCATTATTTGTTGCCATGGTCAGAAATCTGCCTCAAGGCCTTCACAATCAGTTCTGCAGGCTCTGCTCCATTAAATAAGTGCCAATAAGACTCCAGTATTTGTATTTAATCAATAAATGCTGTTTTCGGCTGGATTTTACCCCATTTTCGGGCAATGTTTGCCGGTACGCCATTGACGTTCATCGCTGTCCAAAAAGCTGCCCATTTTGGTGCATTGATTTATTTATTATTTTTTATCTGTCGCTGCAGTAGAGGTTTTATAGCCATAAAATAGTTTTTGAGGGTTGGATTGATTCGTTGAAGGCGCTACGAGAAAATGCACGGACCGCCACTATCTATCTATATATATATATATATATATATATATATATATATATATATATATATATACATACACACATATATATATATATATATATATATATATATATATATATATATATATATATATATATATATATTTATTTTATGGTTTAAAGCAAAATCACAAATTTGATTTGGTTTATCTGGTTAGCAATTTTGAGAACGTCATTGACTTCCTTAAAACATGTGGCTGCTCATTACCATTTCCTTGCTTCATCTATTTGTCATCCTTTCAGATTAAGACCTAAAAGGTTGTTTTATTTCCCCTCATTTTAGTACAGTGGATTTTGATTTGTATGCTTCAATACGATTACAATCAATTTTGACAAAATACATTAGCGTTATTTTATCCCTCCTCCTTCTACTGTAGATTTGCTTTGGTTTAATCCTTTTAACATGCTACAAGGTACGTTAAAAGCAAACGCTGCCAATTAATGTCAATTTGTTAACCATTTTCCACAATATTAAATTAGGTAGCTTTTTATTTGGTTTGTATGTTCTGTCATGTCCGTTTATACTCACCATATTAAAAGTTTCGTGACTCTTCAATTGATTTGATGCCGTCAGGATACAGTAAAAAACGCTCTCTGAAAAAATCCAAATGAAGTTCATTAAAATAAACACACGCTCACAACATGTTTATCCACAAAATAAATTGGACCATTAAAATGCCATCTACTTCTAAAATGAGGGGAACAGAAACAAACAAATAACAACAATCCAAAATATTTCAAACAGATAAACCCCAGCATGTTAAAAACACATTTTTGGGGGGACTTTTTATTAGTTTTTTAAAGACTATGTTTCAACACATGCTGTATGAAATCCATTTAATTCCTATGGCCATCCCAAAGCTCGCTTTGCTACAAATTACAGCCTCCGCAGTGGCCCTTCTGCAGCACATTCAATAAAGATGAAACAATGATGAGGCTTTATAGCAGTGCTGTTTTATTTAAGTGAAATATCTGTATCTCTACATGGCCAAATCCTTTGGTGAGTGAGTGAGCTTACATTTTTTCAATGAGCCTTCAATCCTGAGAGAGGTTATTGATTTAAACGCCAAAGAAAGATGACAAATATGACCTCTTCTATTCAGCAATAGAGCTAAAATATCCTTCTTGGAATTATTCTAATAAAAACCTCAAATGAGGGAGAGAATGAGTGAAGGCTATAGATGACAAAGACTGGGAATTTTAATGTTTTAACCAACCTTAAAGGTTAATTTTAGACAAAAAATTCAGAAGAATCGAAAAAAGTAAACATTTGAAGAGTAGTGGAAAATTGCATTTTAATTTGTAGTGGAATGCTGCAAAGGGCAATCAAATTTAGCTTTAATGACGACACTACAAGCTGTTCAAAGTAATAATACAAATGTGGACGAATATGTTTAAGTATAAATGTAATATCTGATATTGAGACGCAAACAAGTACCTAATAGTGATTGAGCACAACCAAGTTGCTGTTATTAAATGAACGAAATCCAACCTGTTTTCCGCTTTGGTCATGTGACTTACATGAAAAATGTGCTTTATAATAATTAAAATGATTTTTGTGTGTAAAACTACAATAGGAATATAACCATACTACCTTATTTTCCATTCTTATAATTGCAATGTTTTGCCATGTTTTCAATTAGAATTCCAAATACCTTTGAAAAATGACAGTATTATAATATTTTTGTTTGTTTTAATAATCTATTGAAGTGTGCACCCTGCTTTCAGCAATTTCTGGTGCTGCTCGCTTGGAGGTGTCTAATTATTCATTGAATTTCTTCCTAGTGGTTGGTCTGAACAATGGTTATGCATTCGAAGATTCTTTTGAATTTTTTTTCTGGTGTCACTCATAATGTGATTGGCTTGTATGCATTGGACGTGCTGTTGCTGTCGATTGAACACACCTGACATGAAGCGGGTTGCTTCTATGAGTTTCCAGTTCCAGCTTTCCACACTTTACACACAGCATCGGTCTGTGATGTGTTTGACAGATTTGACGGCTGCTACAAGACATTGTTCTGTCTACCCGATATTGGCGAGTTGAATTTTTGACCATTATGATTCTCGACTAGATGGTCTAGTCATGTTGGCGACGTGAGGAGAATCTGTAAGTAGAAGACAAGATAGTACAGAATATGTAAAAGACACTTTGGACATGATATTTTTTGAAGAGGTTGCACTTTAATTTTTTAGAGTCCCAATTTTCCAATTGCCATTCATGTCATCATTCATCAACTATGTTTTTATGAGGAAAAAAAAGTACAAATGTCAAGTACAACATGGTCTGACCAAGACATTTATTCTTGAGCAACAGCAATGTAGGGATCAAATAAAGAATTGCAATGTGTAATGTTGTTTTCACCAAGGCCAAACAACATTTTGCTGTGTATTTTACGAGCTAATGACTTCACCTTTGCTCGCCGAGTGCTTAAACATGAGGATTTTTTTCTGTTGGTTTTTGAACTGTGTAAAAAAAAATGAGACGCAGGCAACATGTGGGTGCTTACGGAGGCTTCCCAGCAGAGAACCGTCTGCCCGAGGGTCCAAAATAATTGATTTTACCCGCACGGACGACAAGAAAATGAGCCTCTTTTAAGAAATAACTCCATCTCTCGCCAATTGGATGCTTGGATTGGAAGGCTCGCAGTGACGAGGGAAAGCGGCTTGTGTTGGACTTTGAAGTCACGTGCGCTTGAAGGCGGAGGGCCAACAAACAATCCTGACTTGGAAATAAACACGCGCCCCCGCCGAGAAGAACCACGCCGTGATAAAGACGGGAGAGGTGCTCTTCTCGCACCTTGACAATGCCGCATTGTTTGTCCAGAAGGAGACGAGAGCTTATCATTATTGCCCGCGAAGACCTTGTTGCAAAGAGCCATCCTTCACCCGCCCCGGGAATGTTCATATTTCACCCGGGTGACAATAAAAGGTAATTAGCAAAAGGCTGTGTCCATTGGTGTGTCGTGTCTTATAACTGATAGCATCTATTCCTTTTGGAATAGACTGCCATTGGAAGCTACAATGTTATTTGAAGAAGAAAGGAGAGGCCGACCTCCAAAAGTGAACGGTGAAATGCGTTCGCATCGATCCGATCTGTTCACTTTTAGACAATGGTAGAGAAAAAAATTACATGGGGGAACAAAGTCTGGAGTTTTAGGCGGGGCTAAGCAGTGCAGCCTCAAAGATAACCTCCATTTTTTTTCCCCAGAAAAATACACATTTCTTGAGTAATAGTATCTACGCATACAGCGGTACCTCGGGTACTCGGACGTTTGGTCGCCGGACGTTTGGTCGCCCGGACGTTTGGTCGCCCGGACGTTTGGTCGCCCGGACGTTTGGTCGCCGGACGTTTGGTCGCCGGACGTTTGACAACATGACAGTTTACTGTTGAAACCAGCTCTCAAATTTATATTCATGAGAGAGAGAGTTTAATATCTAAATATCTACTGTTGAAACCAGCTCTCAAAATTATATTCACCAGGGCGACCAAACGTCCGGGCGACCAAACGTCCGGCGACCAAACGTCCGGTCACGGGTACCTCGACTCAGGATACAAATAAAAATCCAAGTTACAACATTCGATGTCTCAATTTGCATGTTCGCCATTTCATTGAGAGCAGTTAACTGTTTGAAATCGTCATTCTTTGTGCATACCAAATGTAGCATGATAAAGCACATCTAATCATCTGATCCTAAGCATAATTTACACATCTTTGCGTAGTATTTAATATGTATGTTTTGGCAATGATGAATGGAATTCATTTAAGAAGAAAAGAAGAGTTTAAAATGATTGAAAAGAAAATAAGGGTTTCGTGATTAAATAGTATTAAGGTAATTTTATTTTATTTTAGGTATAGTATTTTGGTAGAAGCTAAACACGGCAATCTCAGCAAAGTATTTGTTCCTTAGAAGCTCGTACTCAAGTTAAAAGTTCGCAAGAGGAAACAACAACAACAACAACAAATTATGAATGTACACCGGCACGTCTTCACTTTGTGTTCTACGTGAGTGACTCTGTGATTGCCTTCCACCGGGAATGCGGAAATGATGCTGCCTGTTGTCTGTTTGTGGTAATTAAAGTCGCTTGAGGGGTCGGAAAAGTCGCCAAGTTGTCAGGACTGATTGCACTTTGGTGAAGTAGCTTTTCTTTGTTCAAAACCATGTTACGCGTATTTGCTTTGAATGATCGAAGAAGCAAAGAAAAATCATAAACTACTAAAAACAACTAAAAACTAGTGATTAATTACTAACCCTGACTAACCACCACTCCGTGCTGTTGGTCAAATCAAGAAAGAAGGCACTAAACCCAAATTCCTCACCTGGCGGGATGACACGTGACCTTTGTATCTTGTCATCATCGGCGACACCGTTTCCTGACAGGAAAAAAAATGTTGTATTGACACGCATGACCTTTTTCATCATCACCTGACTTGCGATTGCCGAGTGACCGCCGTCTCCTTCATCTCGCCGACCACGACAAGCATGGAATGTCAATTGGAGAATGTGAGAGCCACCTGAAATCAAGAGAAATCAATCGATTTGCTAAGCATTGTTGTTGCGACCGCTCATTTGACATGAAATGTGACATGAGATGTGACAAAATGAAAATCATTTTTTCTGCACGTTACGAGCAACCTATATCTCATATATATATATATATATATATATATATATATATATATATATATATATATATATATATATATATATATATATATATATATCCTCCGCCTCTGGCCCCAAGTCAGCCGGGATAGGCTCCAGCACCCCCTGCGACCCTAGTGAGAATAAAGCGCTTTCGAAAAATGAAAGACTGTGTATGGTTAAATGGGCTCTGATACATTGGCATTTATTTCCCACATTGGATTTTAAACTAGACGGAAAAGTCTCGATATGAAAGTGAACGTAAATATAGGCCTTTCACATGACAGACTGTGCTTCTTGAGAACTAAATTCACACCTAAAACGGGCAGCTGCTATTGACTGGCTTCAGGAGGGAAATTATATCGGACTTTGGATACATATATATGTCTCTATATAGACGGGAGATGAGAATGTTATTGTCTTGGTAAAGAATTCACTCTATATGAATTAGCCCTGGAAGAAATAATCGAGCTGAGGGGGAACAAAAACAACCTGGCATGAACGTGAGGAGGATACATGATGGACCCTATTGTCTTCGTTCAGAAAATTCGCTAATTAATTTCCTGCGCATTTTTGTAATAGGATCGTTTGATCGGGACAAAGGGGACGGTGCACTGTGTCTGGGAATGAACTTGAATGCCATCAGATGGTTTTCTTTTCTGTGCCAATGCAACTTTGAAAATGTAATATTCTTTAAAAAGGAAAAACATGAGGCCAAAGTCATGGTCTACACAAAAAATAACTCTAGTTTTACTTCAAGGATTTCAAAAGGAAACCATAGTGTGTTTTGATTAGTCACTAACATTTGATCTGTTTACACAAGATCTATTCTGTGTACATATATATTGTTTTCTTTGGTGTACAGTTTGTGCACATAACCGTTTAAAGCCCAAACTGCTAAGTAGTTGACAGCAAATTAAATTCTTGAAACTCTAGACCTTTAATGGTCCATTAACTTTTTAATGAACCATTCAGAATGACACAGATTTTGTCCTTGTAAAGGGGAAGAATAGAACCGAACAGTCAATAATTTTCTATTTCTTTTGGGAAAAATGCGGTACATATCGACAGTTTAATACTCTGAGGTCCTTCTTCCCTTCTTAATGGTTTCGCCTTGAGAGGGACAAGTTTGTGAAGTAATGTTTGAGTCATAAACACAGTATGAAACAGAGACATTCACAATATAAAAAAAGCATGAATTCTCCTCTTCATTGTATAACTTCAGTTTAAAAAGGAAAAAAAAGCATCTTCTGATTAATTACAACCGAGGCGCCCTCAACATGTTTATGATGGCCCTGCAATTTTATATAGCCTTCAAAAAGTAACCTTGCGCTAACTCAACTTTATAGGACACCGTATAACAATATAATCATCGCTATGGAATTAGGCAGAAATTAGCGGTGATTTATAAAGTGCGGTTTGATGGCCTGCAGAAGCAAAGTGCAATCAAGAAGGGTCTAGTGTGGATTTTGGGGTGCGAGTTTGTGTGTTTGTGTATTTATATGTAGCCTCCCAGTAGCCACAACACCAGCGCGCCTTTCTTGTCCTTATCACATGATGCACATGTCTCAGTTGGGCGCCGCAAGGCTCAATGGCCAGTGATGGCGAGCGCTCGCTACGCGCAGCGGCACCCGCTTACGAGCGCCTGCTTCCGGAGGGCACGCGCATAAATTATGTCAGAGTGGCTCAGATGGCGTTGACGATTCATCGGCGCTGCATCCATCAGAGCGCATGTGTCAAAACCGTGACAGGACACGTAAAAGATGCTCACTTTTGATTGACGCTGTGGCAGAGTATGAATTAACAATTATGGCGGTTGTAAATTCATCTGGCGGGTATGCTGACGTGACAACCGTGTAGTAAAAAGGGGGGTCTGTTTTTTTTTTTACTTTGCCAAAACGTTTGCCTGTTCTTTAAAAGACTGACTGCGGTTTGGATGGTGTGTCAGAACAGTATTTTTGGGAAAATGCAAGTTAAGGAAAAGATTTTGTCATTTGACATGCAGTGCTTTTATTTAGAAAAGGAATCTATTCCACAGTGGCAAAAAAAAAAACATTTTAAAGTAATTTGCGTGTCATAAGGATCCAAATTTTAGCAGCAAAACCATATTAAACAAGTTCAAAATGAACTACGACTGTCGACTCCCTGTACTGGGAACAGTCAGTCGTCCTTTAATGCGTGCAAATGTGTCAACAAATGATAAAATTGTGGTTTTAATTCCACAATTTAAAATGTAATCAATCAACTCTGATCCAATAAGTAAATAATAAAATCCCCAAATTCCAAAAGCGTTGCAATTTGAATTTCACAGTTAATAAAGCTAATTTAAAATCCCTCAGAACAAAAATGAAAAATGGCGCTCTGCCGATCGATATGTATACGTGCAGAGTATACTGCAAATATATTTCATACTTATCTGTACAAGACTAACAGAGGAATAGCAATTAATTTTGCAATAAATGTATCTTATCTGCGACAAAAAAAAACAGTTTCGATGAGCCCTGGAATATCCCTACAAAATTTATTCTGATCCGTCCACGACTAACTTAGGACGATCAATATTAAGGACAGGGATAAGGTACAACAAGAACGATAACAAAGTCAATTTCCCTAAGATCCAAAATTGCCTGTTATCTTAGAAAAAAACCACCATGCTAATGCATGATGAATGAAAATAACAACCGAAAGATTTTCCCTCCATGCATTTCTCTGAAAACAATCCCTGTTCACTTTAAAAGGTCAAATGCAGGCCTGACAAGCAAATGATGTCACTAAGAAAAACGGCATGATGCTCGACATTTCCTTGTGCTACTCGGAATTATCGTCCAAAAAGCCTTTGTTTTCATTTTTACTCGTAAGAAATGTGAGAAAGCGTTACGAACCGAGTAAACTCACGCATCAAGAGTCTATAAATAAACATACGGATTTCTCGGATGCTGTCGTGTTGCTATTTACCTCTACAGGTGAGATGTCGTAACACGTTATATTCTTTCGGAGGGATTTAGCATTTTTCACGATGTCATTGCTGTCATGAGCTGAAGTCGCATCAGGTGTCGGTCGCTTGCCGACACGAGCTATTTATTTTATTCCATTGATCAAGCGTCGGGCGGCGCTAATGCGATATGTCAGGTTTTGCTGGAATGACTTTGACAAAGCTGGCAGAACTGAAGAGATGCCGTTTGACGGACGCCGACAACCCCCCCAACGCGGCAGCATTAGGGGCCCATTAGCATTCTGTGACATTTTCCCATCCATCCGGAGGGGGGCGGGGGGGGAACCAGTGGCCCCCTGTAAACAGAGCGCTGTGGCAAGGAGAACAGGGAATAAAAGCGTAATGTAAAATGGCATTGTTACCTGGTCGGACAGCAGGTGTGCATTCTAATGCCCAGCTTTGAGGTTAACCTCGCAATGGCGGAAACAGAAGATGAGGGGCTTTGGAGGAGAGGACGATAAGAGGGCAGACAAATGGGTCCGGGAGCCGGGTGATTCAAAGCGCCAGGGACTTTTAAAAGGCCAAAAGCTACTAAAGGTTATCAGCAGCCGCAACAATCGGATTTTTTTTTTTTAATGGGGGTGGCGAGGGGTGGGGGCTTCGGCTTATTATACGCTCATATCGGAGGTGGGTCACGCGTGGAAAAAAAAAGAGCGTATATAAAAGGCCATGCTGGCAAAGTGTACAGGGGCACCGTGAAATCTCTTTAGGTTGCGACAATGTTTGGATTTTGCATGCAAAGCCTTTTCTTCTCTTTGATAAATGTGCTCCACTTTACCAGTAGTTGTCGCTTTATAATAGAACAAATGCAGTCCTGTGGCCTTTATGGCTCTTTTATGAACTGAAGATGTCATAGTCAAAGGATTATATTATGTGTAAAAGGGAAAGTAAGGCTTATCGGCGTAATTATATACCCAAGGATAAGGAAGAAAAAAATGGCATCATTTTGTCCAATGGTTATAGAAACATTTACATGAGATGAACAAAGATTTCGAGTGAATAAATTACTTTCAAAACAATTCAGTGAAATTAGACAGAGCACAATAGACTTTTTTGGGGGGGTTGAGGGAATATTTTCTGTGCAATTAAATCAGAAGATCTTGGTGTGATTTGCAAAAACAATGATAGCCAGATAGCACATAAGCCATATTTAGTGAGACTAATGCAGCGTGATCTACAAATGAATAAAAAGATAGGTCAGAGAGATTTTCATTTAACAGCAACTGTACACTGTGCGTCATGCTTGGCCCTAATTGCAAGACTAGAAGGCCAATCAGAGGCAGAGCGCATGACTGATGAGGTGTCAATTCATTTGTATTCTGCTGCTAAATATGGATGGACCTCTCTCTAGTTAGCAAGTGAAATTAATAGGAAAAGATAGGGAAGACAAAAGGGGAAAGGCGTAATTAGTTACAAATCTCCTCGACAGGTGAGTTCATCTCAGAACTGTTCAGTCTACTGAAAGTTCCAGGAGTCTCCCCGATATTAATATTGGCTCCATAATGCCCACGAGTTGGATAAAATACCCTGGATTTTGCTATATGCTGTTTTCGGACAATGTGAGTAATAGCACGCAAGCAAAAATAATAACTGGTGCATCATATGTGGAACAGCCTACTTCAATTAGATGGCGTGTAAGGGAAGAAAAATGAGTAAATAAAATACTAAACTCACTTTAAAGCAGAATATACTGCATTATTTCCCTTGATGGCACTCTGGTGAGGTGGAAAAATTGAAAAAATGCAATCTTGTTTACCCAATGGCGACCTTGTTTTTAAGTGGGAAGAATGAAATGCCAGTTTTTGTTTGTTTTCTGAAGTAGGCCATCAGTGGATAGTGGATTTTCAATGCAGAATCACGACTGAATGTTTGATATTTATGTGTAAGCATGAGCGGTTATGATATAATGCATATGTAATTAGTGAGCAAGAGAAGTGAGCGTAAACAAGTAGTCACTTCACTCAAGCGTGGGAGAAATGCAACTCGCTCCTCATGAGAGCCAGATGCTACGACGATTGATATCACCTTCATGTCTACTGAAGGATGCGGCTAGATTGGATCAAGTTCGCCGGGAGGAGCTCATTAACATTCATGAGAGGAGCGCCGGCGCTGCCGGTTAACGGGGTTAGGGTTGGGGTCGTGACAGATACCGGTCCATCATCAAGAAGTACCGCCACCTCGTCCTCCTCCTTCTTCTAACCCGTCCAGCACCCACAGAGTCGCAAATGACTAGTGTTAGCAAAATGTCAGGCTACTGTGCGACATCCCGTGTGGAGGGGCTGTAGAGATGTGATAAACATACAGTTTATGTCTATATTTCTTTCTGGAGAAACTATACATTACAGGCTGGGAGGATAGGGGGGGCATTACTTATAGCTATTTAGCTTCCGTTTTTGAATTTTCCTGGGTTTCTAGCCAATTATGGCTTACGATTATAAAATCACATCGTGTGTTAGTTAGTTAAAATTTAAAATGAAGGCACAAGATAAGGCTGGAAAAAGATCACAGATCATTTCAATTCTGTCAAGTTGTACTGACAGTTTTAAGAAATATGAGGAAAAATATGAAAACACTTTTCTTTGACAATTGCAAACCAAATTCATAGATTTTAGGGCTAAATCTCTTAGTGAGTAGACTTGTTATTACCAAGATTTGACTCGAACGTCTATCAGACTGTGTCCCAATATGGTAACCTACTATATCTGTGCTCTTTTGGGTTTAGATCAGAGGATGTCGTAACTGCCAACTGTGCACCAGTGAAGTCCTTTGTGACATTTGTTGTGATCAAGGAATATATGTCTATACTATGACCATAGATTACCATAGATTATTTTTGATAAATTCATGAACTATGGTACAATAACTATTGAATTCAACAGAGTATTAAAGCCATCAAATAAATATGAACTGCTAGCAAATGAGCTAATTCATCCCCAAAAATCTGTGCTTAAAATATATTGCTAAAAATATCATATTGTAACATCTGTGGTAGTGCTTGTGTGTCTTACCTTTCTCCTGGTACTCAATAAATGTTGAAAAATGCATCTATGACAGTGACTCTCCTTTCCCCTATGTATAAGGGCATGACAGTAATTATACTGTAAAAACCTACAAAAACAGAAAGAAAAACTGTAATTTCAACATCATCCTGAAAATAGGACCAACTTTTCTGATGTGACTTTCACAAAAGTAAAGTGTTAAGCTCCAACAAATGTGTTCCACATAGCATATCAAACATTTGTTTTCTTTATTGTTGTCATTAGTTGCAGGTATGACACTAAAAACGGGCGATCAACCCAAAAAGAACGTGGTGGGGAAAAAGAAGCCCATTCATCATATAAATATTGAGCACATAACAGAGAAAAGTGATCGGTGGTTATTTTCAAGGTGATGGCACGGGAACAAGACCAATAGGCATCGCAGAAGCACAACTCAGGTACACCAAATTGATTTTAGATATTCCACACGTCCAGAAACGGTTTAGAATCTTGCTTGTGTTGTCGAAAAAAAAATAATCAAACAAACAAACTTTTTCAGTGGGTGAACAAACGCAACGCTTTAGCGGGGCTGATAATTACTGAATACCAGATGCAATTAAACGACACAAGTGGAAGTTTGCACGAGAAACTGAAAAAAAAATACAAAGTACCATGATGAATGGCACAACATGGCTCAGCCCTTTTTGAAGTTGATAAGAAAACCAAGCAAATGTTGGCGCTGTTCCTATTCGAACCCCTCGCGAAGAATTAAACGCTAAGAATCAGGCCAATGTCTTTTCTTTCTAAAGCGGATTAGGCTGTTCAACAAAGATTTGACCTATTTATGATGTTTAATGCCGACCATCTATCTCGGTGCGCAAGCTTCACTGACTGTTTCCTTCTAATTAACACTAGTCTTATGTAAATATTCTTTTTTTTTTGCCCTGGAGGCCCATGCGGAATTAATGAAAACAATCAGCTAGCATAAGTTTTTGATTGTTTGCAGTTGTGTATAACTTAAAATAAATAACGGACTTATGTGGCTTTGGGTTATTAACATTTTGGGGGCCCTCAAGATGCTAAAAAAGGGATTTAAGGGGACAAAACATGACAGGAATTGAACAGTGTGTCAATTATTTTGGTTGGCGCAGTCATTTGACGTTGAAAAATAGCAATTTATCTAAATGATACCCGATTGGATGCTGTTTTGCCAGATCAAAAGTGAAGAAAAGTTTGCAACAGAAGTCTGCAGCCTTGTTTTTCATTAAAACTGATATTTTGTAGACTCTGAACCTCCAAATGTGAGTTTGGGAATGTCTTCAAAGTACGTTTTTAGCATTCACAATGAAAACAGAGTGAAATCTCTCTTGAAATGTTATCAAATTAAACCCAGCCAATCAAAAGCAGGCTTACTCCACAAAATTTTCCCCTTAATTCCTGCTCATGCATTAAAATTTTGAGGTTTACTTTCCATCCAGAAGCTTACCTTTCAAGATTTTTCTATCATACAGTGCACACCAAGGAGGCCTCCTAACAAATGTATTATTAATTCCTCAAAGCCGAAACTCAGAGAGAATGTTAAATGGCTTCGGCGTCCTTATTCGATCCCTTTATCGTCAATAGCTAATATTTAATTAACTCATCCAATTTATCTCGAGCCCAAGTAACGAGTGGAGCGTGCCGAATGAAACGCCTTGGTGAAGAAAACACAATTCCTGTCTACAGGAGCGCATTTGCCCGCCCACCGACCAGATGGCAAGCGTGCAACACAAAATCAATTAGTGTCATGCCTTTTCCGTGAGGCTACAAATAAAAAAAAAAGCAATTTCCACTTTATATTGCGCGCGGTACACGCACCTGACCCAAACACCTCGGTTGAGAACGTTGGGTGTTTGTGTGGAGAATAAAGACGCATTAACAACTGTCTAGTTTTTTGTTGTTGCTGTCATCTGAACGTTGTTTTATAAGCGAGGGAGCACGTATGAAAGGCCTCGGGCTCAGGAAAAGCGCTACACTGGTTGATGGAAGGGGGTTGCGGGGGGGGATAGTGAGTGTTTGACATTCATGGCAAAACCTAACTGATGATGAAATCTCCATTTTTTCTCCTGGTTTTTCCTCATTAGTCAACGAAAACTTCACAGCTTCCAAGCCAACAGATAAAGCTGACATCAACTGGAGTCTCGCTGTCAAATCTCACTGTTTACGTATGCTGATTCTACTAATCCTCTGTATTTATACCCATTATCCCGCACCGAAAGTGTACAAGTACAGATATTAAAAGCTTCAGCACAACAGGGAGGTGTAATAGCATATACATGTACCGTATTTTCCGCTCTATAAGGCGCAACTGAATGAATTCAATTTTCTCAAAAGCCCGCAGGGAGCCTTATAATCAGGTGCACCTTGTATATGAAACATTTTTTTTTAAAGCCATTCATTTAAGGTGTGGAAAATACGGTAATTGTATTCCTAGTTTTATGAAAACATGAATCATCACTGCGACTTAGTGAAGCTACAGCATAAGAATTTGTCCTTGTTATTAAATGTTCAGGGCTATTATCATTCTCGAGCAAAAATTCTTTCATTCAGCATCGCGGGGGTGCTGGAGCCTATCCCAGCAAAAGGCTTGAACACTTTTGCTCAGAACCGTGAGGCGGACATGCTATGATTTTAAACATGGTCAGATAAAGGAACTTCTTCACCGAATTCCCCCCAAATTTGTTAACCATTTGACAACAGTGCTAAAAACCATGTTATTGTTTTGAGATAACATATAATCATAACACAACTCTAATGTCGGCATCCATGTTTTATGATTAAATTTGAAAAGGAATGCTTCAAAGTCAACTTCACATTCAAAATCTTATTTGAATCACTTCTAGGAATAACAATCGGTTTAGTGCTCAGAAGTGACCCTCAAATTCTTGGTTTGGAAAGACTGTTATGATTATATGAACACCATAAGAGATACTGCATACATTCATTATTCCTGTACAAGGGCATGTGGGAAACATAAACAGAGGTGAATTTTCATAAATGATAAAACTAGGGTGATGGGAGGAGCAAAAAAAAAAATACTGGCAAAGGGCTTAGCCTGAACTTTTTGTACCTTTTTGGACCAATGAGGATTTTTGCGTTGTAATTTAAAAATGCATTTCTTAAAACAATGTTGTGCTTCCTAGATGCCAACATAAAACACGGATCAAAAACTTCTTCCATTGAGATTCTTTAACATTTACAAGTTATACAACGTACACAATCATCATCATCCGTAACGCTTCTTTCTGCGTGGATAATTTGCCAATGCAAGGGAGGTGAAAGAACAGAAGGGGGCGAAGGGGGGGGGGGCGTTTGGGACAAGTCATTTTAGCGTTTGTCATAACCAACAATGAACAAAAAAACTTCTCATTTTTTTTGTTTTTGTTGTCAATTTTTTTTGTTTGTTTGTTTCTTTTACAATCCATTTCTTTAAAAACTCCCCGCTGGTTAAGGTTATGGTCTCAGGTAGATCTTCCACAGTCAAATCTTCACAGTTTGTGTAAAAGCAGAGAAACATTCTCGCTGGAGTAATAAAATATCATGACGATTATCAACATTATTATTAATATTATTATCATCATCATTATAATTCGTATCTTTTTGTGATCTGGTAACGTCGTAGAAATGGTGGCGGAGGGGAGCTGATCGCCCAATGTCCCTCTTATTTTTTATTTTAAAAAACAAAACAAAAAATTACCTCAGTTGGGTAGTCAGTGTGAATGTTTTTTTTAAACATTGAAAAATATCCAGAGCCTGCATTTTCTTGTCTAGTTCCCAAACCTGCGGTCTAGCCAACGATCCTTGGCTTCGAGACCCGATACCCCGTCAGCACTTGTGTGGGGGGGGGGGAAATGGGTGAAAGGATGGGGGGGGCCGGGCAAAAAGAGATGCTTCTAGAAAATAGCCCGTCAGACCAAGCACGGACGCACGTGTTCGGTGTTGCGCGTCAGCTGGGCTCGAGATTCCGCGTTGTAATCTTGAAGGCACTTTGTTTCATGGCAGAAAGAAAAGTGGCTTCTTCTTTGTCATCGGCGGACCCACGCGACCGTGTCAGGCCTCGCTCATCGGACCACCGTCTTGTAATCAATCATGTCCTGGACTTCTCGGCCTTTGGCTTTTTTTTTCGCCCGCCGCTCCAGCTAACCTTTCGCCGATTTTTTTCCTTTTTCTTCTGCCATCGTACCATCGGTCGGCCACTTGATTCGTGGGCACAGTGTAAAAAGTACATAGGCAGCCACGGGGGGAACGAGGAGGGGAGGTCGAGGGTGTTAAAGCAGATGGAACAAAACGTTGCCAGAGGTCTTGATTTTTTTTTTTTTTAAGACCAGCACCAAGCAGATAAAAACAACAAAAATGAGGCCAGTGGGGAGAAAAAAAACCAAGCGATTGGCATCTGGTGCGAGAGAAATGAAGATAAAGATGCACAGAGAAAGGTCTGATTCAATTTCCTCCTTCAAAATGTCAGCAGCATCCATATTTCGCTGCCTTGCAAAGATATATATATATATTTTTTTTTTCATATAACTTCATAAAATTGTTCTTGTGCTTTACAAACTGCCCCTCCATCGCAAAAGTTCAGTGTGCTCAATTTAGAGTCTGGCATCGAGGAGGGTTGTATTCAGTTTTTTTGACTCTTCCCCAAAAAAATAGCACATCTTTATTACTTTTCCTGTCTTTTTTTTTGTAATCACAGTTAAAAAGTCTAGATTTCTGTCCCTATGTGGTCCATTGAAATTCTGGGGTTGGGGGGGGGGGACCGTCTCCGCTTTCTGGATGCGTGGATCTTTGGTGACGGGGTGTCAAGGGCACAGCTCGCAGACGACAGGTCTGAACGTCGGCCTCTCAGACGACGGACAGGAGGGTCACCTCTGGCCCTCCAGGAGGGTCACCACCACCGTGACGCATAGCAGCCATATATGCAGAGAGGTGGACTGAGCAATGGCGCTGAGGTCTGGGGTAGGTAAGACGAAGAAGTGGAACGATATTTGTGACAAAATAGAAATATTAACAGTCACAAGGCTAGCGTTGTGAATGGAATGGAAGAAAAAAAATGAGCCAGTCCTCTTAGTTCAAATGAACTGAGTTATAGCAACTATTGAGTAAACCATGCTCGTGTAGAAGGCCACATTTTTCCGAGAAAAGTGGAATTCTATTTGACAATACGCATGTTGAATATTAACGCTGCACGTGGATTTCTTTGGAGGAAAATGTTCTTAAATGAATGGCGTTCTTCAAAGTTGTTCTGCCGTATTTTGAAATGAAACCGTTCTAAAATGTTTGTTATGAAACTTCTGTTGGTTAAGTTGAATACATCTGAACTTTGTTGGACTTTAGCGGTTACATAAAAGTCATGTGAACGTTTGATTTAGTCAATCTTTTGTGTAACCACTTTTTTAGACAGTATAATAGCGTGACCGGACGTTTGGGCCACCAAACGTCCGTTCTACCAAACGTCCGTTCTACCAAACGTCCGGTCGACCAAACGTCCGGGGACCAAACGTCTTTCGACGAAACGTCCGAGTACCGTATAATAGTGTACATCATGGGTCTCAAACCGATTCCGCCGAGGGCCGCAGTGGTCTTTGTTCCAACCGATCCAGTGCCGACATTTTAACCAATCAGGTGTCTTCCAACATAAGTAACAACTGACTTTAATTAACTGATTACACTTGCAAAAGGTGTCCTCTTGTTGAGTTGGAATGAAAACCTGCACCCACTGTGGCCCTTTGAGGACCGGTTTGACACCCCTGGTGTACATGGCTATTTATTGGAATTTAAATGTAATAAAATAAGATGGGCATGTAGCATCTGAATGCATTTCAAAAGGAACATGGAAAGTATGCACAAGGTTGCACGCATTTGAATATATATATATATATGAAGATTTCAACTATATTATATAGCCTCCAGTTGTTTATATACTTATGAGATTCCTATCATTGCTACTGGGGGAATTCAGTAGTTTATTTTCCTCTGCACTGCAGCTGGAGATTGCATAGAGAGACCCACTGGTCCATGCCTAAACCAGTCGGGATGATAAATGTAGCCTCTTACTCGCAATAGTTTTCTCAGCTAGATTCGTTATTATTTCTATGATGTTGTGTACTCAGACATGTAACGGTTGTTATTATAATATGGTATTTCATTTTCAAAAGGTTGGAATAAGTTGCCACTTAATGTCCCGCCAACTATTTGGGAACTTGTCATAGGAGACTTGAAATATTTAAAAAGTCGCCAAGAAGCCTCAAACTATGTTTTCATGGGCCAACACCCTGAAAGCCAAACAAAAGCAGCGCTTCGCATGGACGTATAATTGAGTTTCACATTTTGCACGCGGGTGGTATCGATTTTGCGGTGATCCCCGTTGCGCAGAATGAACCCCCGTGAGTTGGCGGCGAACTATTCTTGATTAACAGCATCAGCCGAAAGTCACGTTCTGTCAAACCCCATTACCGATTCCTCAACCGTCCCCATCCTTTACCTCACGTCGAGTCATGTAAGATTCATCACGCGAGATTGAATTTTATAATTCATGGTCTCGTCCTCCCCCGCCTGTCCTGAGGGCCGACGACCGCTACCCGCGAATTCATAAAAAAAATACCTTCAATAATGACAGATCATAAAATAAATACATCATCGCGACTAAAAATTGCAAACTGATTTGTCCCACCATGATGAAAAGAGACTGCTACGCTCATTTTCCCATGAATTGTTAAACGGACACGTGGGCTTGAGATGTTTCTGGAAAGAAAACTCCTCGGGGCGTACGAAAGCCAGATTCAATCAAAGCAATGGCGTCACTTCTGCCCGTCCGCCATTACCTTGTCAATTGCAGGCCATTTTCGATGACCTACTTTCCTCACTTTTTTTCCTCTGCTCCTTCTTATTATTTCTTTACCTCTGGCTCGCCCGTTACCGTTCCCGTCCCTACACTGTGCGGCTCGTCACATGATTACAACACTGTTGCTACGGCGACCGGCTCATTTTCCTCCCCGGCAGGGATGGATGGATGAATGCTGACCAACATCTATGATGAATGAGTACTTATTCCATCTGAAAATTCTACTCACTGGGCGGCGGGTCTCGACACTCCCCTTCCTCTAATGTGACGTCATCGATGGCGATGTCCCCCTCGATGCCCGGCCCTCTGATTCCCTCGAGTACCACCTGGAAAAAAGTGTGATTGGATTGGATTGGATAACTTTATTCATCCCGTATTGGGGAAATTTCATTGTGACAGTAGCAGAGGGTGATTAGACAGAACAACAAAGTAAAAGCACAAAGTACAAAGCAAATCAAAGTAAATGGAATCATTAAGAATAATAATAATAATAAATAAATAAATAAATAAAAGATAATCAACTGTTTACTAATGAGTGTTTGTCATCTGTCTAGAAACACGTACTAAAATGGTGGCACGCAAAGATTAGTATAATGGATAAAGTGTCATTATGGCAAAGTATTAGCTCTTCAATTATCGTATAATGGAATACAAAATTCCTTCCGATACAACAGATGAGTGTCAAAGTCATTATTGTCTCAGGCTGCATTTTAGATAATTATAGGTGGCATCAGAGGGCCATTAAATGTATTACGATTATTAATACTGACAGAACAAACTTAAACATACCTGGATTTGGATATCAGAAGCCAAAAAAGGTTTTATTCAATTCATTTAAAAAGAAAAAATGTAGTGGCAATTTTCAAAAATGCTCTTAATATCTCAATCTTTTTAGACCTATAATGTTGTTAATTTAGCAGAAAAAGCTGATGCAAGTGATTGGCTTTTGCAGGATTTGGCTTCATAACCTTGAGTTTTACACACTATCCTTTCGAGTAATCCTCAAATTTACAGTTTTTTAATCACTTTGTGCAGTTTATTATTTTTATGTATTAAAAAAAGAAGATTTTAAATGTTTTTCTCTAGCATAAATCTTGCTGGGCACACAGAAAGTAAGCAAAATTCACACTGCCACTGAATAGGAAGTGTGCCACACTGCCTGTATAGAATGTAGAAATGTATTTTCATTGATTAAAAATATTTTTGAAGACATTAAAGACTTCCTACCTGAAAGGAGGTTGTCGGATGGACGCTGACTTTGGCCTGCTTCCAGCGCTCGCCTTGATTACCGCTTAGTGACCAAACTGGTCCATCTGAGCTGGCCAGGCCTTTTTGCTTGACTAAGGCATTTAGCGTCCCTGCAAGGAAGATAAATTGCATTTTTTACTTGAAATGAACATTGCAACAAAGTACTTTCTAGTATCCAAACAAATAACTTTTTGGTTTCAGCAAAATTTGTAGGCAATTACAGTCATCAATAAACATCTGAGGTAAGATTCAAACCCTGGATAGAATTTACTTGGGAAAAAAAAGCGTTTTTTAACATGTTGCAGCAACAAAAGGCTATTTATTAGTTTGTCCTTAGAATAACAATAAAAGAAACAAGAGGCATTGAGAAAAAAAATAAAAAGAGAGTGCCTTAAGGAATAGAGTTGCTTTCATCCTTGCGCAAAACAATCAAAACAGACAAACATAAAATGCACAGCTGTTAAATCCAGACTAAAAAAAAACCCAAAAGGATTACAGGCTTGTTAACGGTATGGTAACATTGTTCACCATCGGTTACTGACCTTTTAAAGCCTTTTTATGCATTTTCATTTTCCTCAGATAGTCACCTTTGTCGCACATGGATTTTTAAATCATATTGTGGCTTCATTCGACATTCAAAGCCAGCCGAGAAGGTCAAACTAAAGTCCTGCCAAGTGATACATTTTTAAATGGGGGCTCTCAGTGCTCCTATAAATTATTCCTAAACTCATGAAATTACCACAATTTTAAAAGTAGAATTTCAAAACGATCCTTACATATATAAAAAAAAACTTTTCTTGCACTCCTGCACCTACCGTCTAAAAATGTTTGCGGAAATTAGCGACACCTGCTGACCTTATACTTCCATCTGGCTTGCCATCAAGCAATTAAATGAACCATTATTGTTTTATTTACATTTTTTTTTTATTGTTATCAATTTAGAGAATTACTCCTGACTAGAATAGCAAACTTTTACAAATAATGGACTAATGGAAATATCCAACCTTAAATATAACCCTAAAAGTAAACACAAAATACTATCTTTTTCAAAATTATTGCGAATAAAGTTATCCAATGCAATGGCTGCCCTTCAAAACTACATTTGACTTAATTACAAAAAAAACAACAACAAAGTACTAGAACTGTCATTATCATCGCCATTGTACAATTCTTTTATGCAACTATCCTTTTCCTTTGGTTAAGAAATAAAGAGAAACATTGACCCTTGAATTCCAATGTAACACATTTGACTTAATCTGACACTTGTCAAAAAAGATAGGAAAGTTGCATTTGTGTTATCACTGACTTGGCAATATGGACTTGTGAAATGTCAGTCAGTCAGGCGTGCTCTGACACAACCTGGCATGTTCAGAGCTTCCTAAGTTCGCCTTCTTCTCGGCTACTGAAGTCTGCCGTTTAGGTTGTGATGTGTATTATTGAAGCAGATGATGTCTGTGAGGCAGACAGGATGATAAAAAAAAATAACACTTGAAGATTGGGTGAATAAGAAGCCAACTGAACCGGTCTCACCTCTGTGAGACCTCCTGTCTGGTATCGGGCTCTGATCTAATACCTATGATGACACCCTGTGCAACCCCATCAACTGGTACTGGAAACACGTTGATTGTGCTAGTGCTTTTTTTGTCTTAGAAGTGAGAGGGAGAATGACACGGCAGAAGAATAGCCTGAGCTTTATTCCGTTATTGCAGCTATCGCTCCAGTGGGCGCTCCCATCTCATCCGCAACATCACCTGATATTCTTTATCTCCCGTGTGTGCCGACCCCTTGCATACGGTACACGGTCGATTGGTCGCCGGTCTTTTGGTCGCCGGTCTTTTGGTCGCCCGGAAGGTAAGTGATAATTACCATTTAAATCGTTGCTCAAATTCCCTAAATACAAACTGTGAATTACTATTTAGTCATACTTATTGCCCTAGTAATTATTAGGCTAAAGAAAAGCTCCAAATTTCCCGAACTTTTATTGTTTTTTGTTGGAGAACTTGTTAAGACCCTGACTGACGTAGCTTCTTAAAGGGACAACGCATGTACATACAAACTCTTATACACTCACACGTCGGCTCAGTGAAACTGCTCATGGCCATTGTTGGCTTTTATTCATGCGTAGAGCGTGTTGTTTTTACCTTGTTTTGTCGCCGGTCTTTTGGTCGTCGGTCTTTTGGTCGCCGGTCTTTTGGTCGCCCGTTGTCGCGGTCGGGGCGACCAAAAGACCGGCGACCAAAAGACCGGCGACCAATCGACCGCAAACGTTGCATACTGTCGCCGGGTGAAGGATCCTGGGATCGCGTAACGATACCAAGAACTGCTCCTTCTCGCTAACATGTTTTCTTCTTGTCTGCTGGTGAGGTCAGAACTCCCCTCTGCAAGTTGCCAAAGGCTTTAAGCCATCAAGACGTGCGCCACGGTTACCACGGGCCAACTTTGATGTGCGTCAGGCTCAATGAAGCGTGACTCTAATCTCAGGTAAGCCGCCCGCCAGCTAATGGCGGAGGAGTTCCTCTTGGAGCCTTCGCCACTTGCCTCTCATCAGCAATGTTGCGGCCTGGAGCGTTGCCAAGCCACAACTCGAGTCAACCACACGACCCGGTAATAGCATAAAAATTTCATAGCGACATAGTTCAGGGAGCCCGTGTTTATGACGACCTGGAAATAAACACGTTTGAGCGTATGAACCAGGACACAAACTAGTTTGCGCAGCCAGATGAAAAGTTGAGGTTAGTTGGCACGGAACGCTATGCTCAATTAACATGATATTTATTGTATTCTCTTTGGAAAGAGGTTCAAACAATACTGGAAGAATATTAACACACAATTTCAGTTTTACCAACAATTCCTGTTGCGTGCTTGCCATCCACCCAAATTCAATTGTAAAGCAGTGTGCAATTTGCTCTTAAAATCCTCAATAATCTCCTAAAATCACGTTTTGGTGTTTGTTCCTTATAAGTCCTCTGCCGGGCTACAGCATAGGTAAGCGCCATTTCATTTCCATAAACAATGCTGGAGTTCATTGCCAGAAAAGATCCGTTTTGGTTTCATGTCACCACAGAAGCTTTTTTTCCCAGATGGTCATGTTTGGCTCATGTTCCCTTTGGCAAAGATCTGTCATGAATTCAGGTCCTCATCTTTCAGCCATGCCAACAATGGCAGCCAAAACTCGACAGAAAATTATCATAACCGGGCTCCTAAGCAAACTTCTCTCCAGAGCTCAGAAGCAGAGTTCTAAAAAGCGCATGGCCGCTAAAGATCTGAGCCGGATTTTACGTTTTTGACATTTAGCCCATTCATCATAAGACACCACAGATCGGGAATGGGCTTTGCCACAGACGAACAGGGCAGGCAAGCAAGCGGGAATCTGGCTGGCGATCAATTTGAGCAAATTGGAAATGTCACGGCCTACTCAACCTCACCAGGGGGCCCGGAGGAGCTCTCATCTCTCTGCCTTCTCACTTTAACAGCCCCTCCAGATGTTCATTTTGGACCCCCGATCAACATGCTTGCACTTGTTCTTACTCCGGAGGTCAACCGGACATATTCAAATTCCCAATATTTCCAGCAATAAAGGCAAATGAGATTATATCTTAATGTAAAATAATGTTAAAGATGTGAATTCTCCAACTTTTGTCTGACTCTGGCAATATCTCACCATGATGCAACCAGACAGTATCATTGAAAAGCTCCCAAAATATGTCTGTATAAAAGAAATGCATACGATTCTTACTACATTAAGCTGCCACAATACATTTAAATCCGTACAAGAGCAACAATGAGTTTTTTTTCCAGAAACGGTCCATGCCATTCTATTCAATGAGCATAAATTTATAAGCAATTGAACAAAATTTGAACAAGGACTTTGCTTTTGCTACCAAAAATCACCATAGAGTGGCAAGCTACTCACCACTAATATGACCAACGTCTTGCATCATTTTAGGAATGACTTCTTATGACTATACACAAATCAGACATGCCTGTAAATGTCACTTTTCAGTCAATCTTGCTCCGTCAGATGTTTTTTTTTTTGAAAATTCTAGTGACAACTGAAAGCCAATTTCTGTCATGCAATGACACTTCATATTTAGATTAACTTTCCTCATATTTAATGTTCAACTCTGGTAGCACATGGACACAATTTCTAGTTCTTTAAAGGAACTCTAGGAATGGATAACGTACCTTTGTGATATGCCTATAATATTTTTGTCAATTTCTCATTTTTTAAATGACAGCCAACAAACGTGCAATTCTTACCATAGCAATAAAGACATGACTGTAAATGTTTGCATTTTGGCAAAGTGCATACATTGTATTTTTTTAACCTAGCAATACAAATGACCCAAAATAATTCTTAGAAGGAATGCATAAAAGCTGTTTTAGAAAATATTCTTAAAGAGCTCTGATTTGGATTATTAAAGACGAAGCAAGCTGGATGAGGAACTAAGCAGAGGAGTTAGCCAAGTAGGTTGTACGCGGAGCAGAAGGAGGTGGAGGGCGGCGATGGCAACGACGCTGCTTGCGCCTCTGTAGAATACTGAACTAAAAGCTGCCAAATGCTTGCTGCCAGCATGTTATCGAGGGAGAGGAGTGCAGACGTCAGCCCAGCAGTTAAGCTCAGTCATCAGTGTTCCCTTGCTATACTGTGGTTCATGTTGTTGTTGTTTTTTACCATGCTGTATCACGTTTTGTTTAATTGTTAGGCTAGGAGGTAGATCCTTTATGTCTATATACTTAGTATATAGACATAAAGGATCTGTTGTTTTCGGCTGGATTTTACCCCATTTTCGGGCAATGTTTGCCGGTACGCCATTGACGTTTATGGCTGTCTTTTCCCAGGAAAATCACCCCCCTGGCCCGGTTGTAATGTCTGAAAAGCTCCAGTATTTGTATTTAATCATTAAATGCTGCTAGGAAGTGGATTTTACCCCATTTTTGTGCATTGATTATTTTTTATGTGTCGTAGCTGTAGCTGCAGTCGAGGTTTTATAGCCATAAAATAGTTTTTGGGGGTTGGATTGATTCGTTGAAGGCGCTACGAGAAAATTCACGGACCGCCACTGCCATACTATACATCTACCAATCCTGTATTTGGAGCTACGTTGGGATGTTTGGGTCTGCCAGCCTAGGGTAGTCAACTTTTTAAATCAGGATGAATCTCCTTGGGTTCCAAGACACACTCATGAACTGATTTTCTCCACATAAAAATAACTGAATTCCAGTTAATGGTTAATGCATGCAACTGTTCAACCATGTTGCCCTGCGATTTGATGTCCGCCAGTCAAGGAATAATCTGCCTGCTTTACTACTTCATTTTCCACTGGGACAGAGTTAGGGAATAATTTTAAGTGTAACGCAGGTTAACCTTTTAAAAGTTGAACATTGCCCGTTTGGCAGCGAGACTGCTTTTCACATAAGCTGGCTTCAAAATGATCTGACAAGACTTCATTTTCTGGTTTGTTAAGCCCGTAAATGTCAGAGGTGATGGTCCGTAACTTGGCGACACCAACGGCGTTATTGGAGAAAAAAATAACGGTGGTCCCGTGAGTTGATAAAAACACCTGGCGGCTCTGGCACTGGCCAACAAATTCCAAGCCAGAACACGGTCGGTGGCTGCACTAAACTGGGAAATGGTTGTCTCTACTTCCCCGCAACGAACCAGCACCGGACGCATAATGCATGATTACACCTGTAATCTCCACAAAGCTGCAAGCAGTTATGAGAGGTGTTCACTGGCTTAAACGGGCTGCAGTAATAATGTCAACCCTTTCCCCGCCATTGTACTCGCATCCCGGATAGTCCGTGTCCTAAGCTCTGGGGAGGTTTTACATTTTTATTGCTTGGTGTAAAATATACCGTAAAGCTTCTACATCCCCTGGGAGAATGTGTGTATAAACACCGCAGGGGTCGTACGAAATGTAAAACCAACGAGGTTCTGGGTTAAATCCTTAACCCATTGGCTGCCTTTGAGGGCAGTAGACGTGGGGTCCGTTTTGATGGGGAGGGCTCCTTTACTGCCAGTCTCTCCCAGTCAAAATGGCTTAGACAAAACAGATTACTTACTAAAGATCATCACAATTTTTAATGTTAGATGGGTTTTCAAATGGCATCGAGTGTGCATCACTCTATATTTGAGACATCACCAATAGTTATTGGTATTTTGCCCAAAATTCTACAATAAAAAAGGCATCTAACGGAAATGAAAAAGATTTTTTTAACAATATAAGTAATTCACAATGGAGAATTCAACAGTTGGACAGTACAGTCCTTATAGTAAATTTGAATGGGTCTGCCTAACAGATCAATCTTTTAGTCCTTAGGCAAAACATCTCGCATTGGAAAAGTCTCCTACCTCCCGCTTTTCACATTTTTCCATAACGAGAGCAAAATGACACCTCACACAAAGTAACCACTTGGCTGAAGTGCCACATTGCATATTCAGTAGGTTTCAACAGTTCACCTCAAATCACCTCAGAACTGAGCCACCACTTATCTTTGGTAGCTGAGTAGCTAACAGTTGAAAAGCTCGAGACTTTAATGACACACTCCCAGCGGATCGAAGCCTGCGTAATTCCAAGCTAGTATCTAATTGAACCACTCCTGGCCCAACCTTTGCTTGCTTCTTGAGTCTGTAGCAATGAATAATGACTGTTGACTGTATATGAACAAGCTTTAAAACGCTGTCCAGGTACACGGTAGGTAGGTAGGGGTCAGTCCTAAGGAACAGCTGTCATCCAGCATTTTTCCACAACTTGCCTGCAGCTCAATTCTGATCCCGCCGTTCCCACGTACACACAACTACACACTCAAACCGCCCAGTGTTTGCGGTGGGCTGATTGGTCCCCCGGCGGACGAAGCTGAAGTGGCTGACAAAAAGCTGGAAGAGTGCTCCCTCGACAGCTTTGCCACCTTCAAATGGTCTCTGCTATGTTGTTATCTACACTTTATGGGTGGGGTTGTGGGGGTGAGAGAATGAATGCAGGCAGTGTCGGCGACCACTTTTAAAAGGTTGTCTCGCGACGGGGAAATATACCGTAAAATATCTTTAACTGGAACAACCTGACAGCCGCGCAAAATTCCTCTCAGCTCGGCGGCCGCCGCCTTGAGTGAGGCAAAGCGATGAGACGGTGACGTCGCCCTCATGGAGGCAGGCGTCCATTTTTCCTCATCTTTGGCGGCGCGAACAAACAAGCGCTCCATCATAGCGGAGACAAGCGCAGCAGAATATGGTATTATGTGAGATAGCTTGGGGTTCAAGCGCAATCATCGATCAACTTATACCTCAAGGCTGCTGTAATATCTCACACATAGTGAATAACACTCACTGTTGTGCTGCCTCATTAATTACATTCATATATAGCTGAATAGTAATGGGAATTAAGACGTGAGGAGCAGTGATAACAATTTTGGCATCCATTATAGGCGAATTGGGGACATCTATGTATTGCTAAAAGGAATGGATGAAATGGTTTTGAACAAGTGAAGTTGACTTATTATGAATGCTGCTTATTTATTTTATCGAAGCACCAATGAGTCAACCAAATGTAGGTTTGATTTGGAAAGAATAGGACAAGAACTCCTCTGGTTTTTAAGTACTTGTGGGAAATTGCTCAAAAGTACTCGAAAATCAAATTGTTTTTATGAATGGATTCTTGAAACGTCGCCTTATGATCGCTTTGGTGACTAAATTTGATTTTACAGGTAATCCTGGGATTTAGCAATGGAAAAACAAATCCTAGTGCACACAGTGTGTCTTACCTATATGTTTTCCATACATGTGGTAGAAGAAGCCAAAGCAGTAGGCCGGCGGGTTGGTGATCCCGTAGGGGTTCTTCGGGGCGATGTTAAAAAACGGACTGACCAGCCGCGCGTAATCCCCTTCTTTCCGTGGTCTTGATGTTTCGATGTACATGTAGAAACCTTTAAGCATTGATAAATAATTTGGAATTAGACCAACATTTTGGTTAAAAAAAACACAGCAGACCTTGTTTGACCTCCTACAAAGAACTACTCTACATTGCCATGGTTACACATTTAACTTTATCCTATAAAGCTTCATCCCATAATATGCATGCATCTCACACTTTGTTTTTACCAGAAAATTATTAGTCAACACGAATTCATTTCTTTTCTTCTCAACTGCTCCCTCAACAAATAAAATCAAAACAAATCATATATTTTAAAATAGTACGAGCTGACAGAATGATATTAAAAACTGATAGAATCACAGTTTCAAGATTAATACATCAATACATAAAAAAATTCTCTTTGACGAGGCGTGGATAAAATAAAGAATTTATTCTTCGTCTCAGCATCTCGAAATGATTTTTGCATTAACTCGTTTGTATTAACTGGTGTTTGTTTAATTGACTAAGGCTAGAAGTAGCTATTTTTTTTCTCCTATCCAATTGTGGCTAACAACACAAAGCAAATAAAGTCAACCAAAAGTCGTCTTCGAATCAAGTTGGGGAAAGTCATAAAACAAAATACAATTGTAGAAAAGTTAACTGCACTTTATTATATTATATAAGCCTACCCCTACTTCAGTGGTGCATATATTTTTTTCTTGACCGTGTTTGAAAGGAATTACAAATTTACTGCAGACAGAGATGACAATGGTATTTTGAGGCTACCGACCGAGCAGCTTCGGCAGCCAAAAGTCTAATGGAAAGTCTCCTGGGGCCGAATCTCCGATAATTATTCTCAAAGAGGAAAGGGGGCCAGTAATGAAATGCTGGACATTTCGAGACCATTATGTGATTAGAGCGGATGCATTATTTACTGCTTCAGCTGCTGCTCCTGCTGCTGGAGTGGTAGAGAATTTGAAAAATCACTCATATCTTCAATTGGGTTTATCCTCTATTCATCTCTACTATTGAATACCTGGTGGTGAATACGCGGAATGTTAAACAACGTAGTGTGGTAACCATGGTGAAGGAAGTACGCCAGCTATTTTGATTGTGTTCTGTTCAGCAAATTGGTTGAGGCATACATTATGCAGCCTCCAACTTTCAATAATTCAGACTTGTATTCTTGCTTTTTTTCTTCTTCAAAATAGTGGCACTTTAGAGGCATGATTGAAAGAAAAAGGCTTTAATTAATCATGTTGGTCATTGCTAATTTTATATCTCTATCTTAAGTGCAAATGTATGTATTTATGGATCCATGCATGTATAAATGCAGGTTTGAACGACATATATGGGATTGCACTTGGCCTAAAAGCATTTAAGTTTCACTTTTATTTTCAAACGTCCTATAGCGCTTTAAAAAGGCATTGTATGCAAAATAATGTAAATGTTCCTTTTGGTTCTGCTGTAAATATATTTTCTACAATATCTGGGTTAAGGAGAGCTAGCTTGAGGTACTAAATCAGCTAGTAGAGGGCACCAAAGAACCATATTAAAATTTTATATATCTGATGTGTGGTGTTAATGCTGTTAGTCAAATAAAGTGCAGCAAAGTTTGATTTCCTGGCAAAACAAACATGTCTATTCTTTTAGAAGAAAAAAAAAATATTCACAACATTTTGCTGATTCCACTACTTTAGGAAAAGGATGCATTACTGACCCTGCTTGGAGCCAGCGCGGTCCCCGCTGGGCCCCGTGTTTGGCGTGTACTTGGTGTCACGGGTGGCGGCGCTATGCCTCGTCCAATCAAAGTCATCGTTCTTGTCCTGGGTGAACATGCAGATGGGATCCTCCTCAAAGCTGCAGTGGAACTCTCCTGGTGAAAGTAATAAATGTACAGTTATGACATGTGTGTATGTGTGTGTGTATGTATCCTGTATATTCATGAGACCTGCGGTCACTGTGTGTCTCTCTCGGGGGGGGGGGCTCTACAATAGCAAAGTCCTAATTACGCCACACGTTGAACAGATTTCTAAATTAAGATGTGAACTTGCGCTGACTGCGTCATTGGCAAGCTCAGGTGGTGGGTTTTCTTGACAAAGAGGTGTTCACAATGGAGGGATTTGCTGCACCACAAATACCATTACACATTAGGCTGTCATGCATGTGGGTGTTCCTCTGCACAAAAATCAGCACCATCACCATAATACTACTATATGAATATAGCATAATACTTCAAATTCGATTGAAGTAAGTGTTTAAAAATGTACAAAATACTATCGGTGTAGTGGGGGCATTCGTTATTTACAGTTTGGACCACACAATGGGTTTAAGGTCCAATAAAAACAATTGTTTTTCATTGGTGTGTACACTAACACATTTTAGTTTTTGGAATTGTGCGAAATTGCTTGGATTTCCGTGTCAAAATCAAACTACGGACGGGAGCACGGTGTCCTAGTGTTGAGTACATTTGCCTCACGTCTGAGAACCGCCGCATCATGGGCGCAAAGCAAAAAAAAAATTAGAGGCTCACGGGAGCGCTACCCCGCAGTGTCCTTAAAAGCACTAACGTTTAACATGCCGGGCATGTTCTGCTAAATATTCATTGATTTATTAAAACGTAGCTCGCAGCCATTTGCTGAGTCATGACCTTGAGCATTGCGGCGTGGGTAGCCGCGAGTCAGGTGAGCTGCGTGGGCGCACCGCAGAGGGCCGAGAACAAAAAGCTAAAAGGGCCGATCGCTTTAAAGAGTGGAGAAGGAAGAGGATGAATGGCAACTTCATCCTATTTCAATTGTAACGATGCTTCACCTTTATTGAGGACAGACGTGTCAACTTCTTACTCCTCACCAAACATAATCACCACAAATACTATACACAACTTCTCCTGAATTATTATTTTTTCCCCAGCTATTCACTATTATGTTCTGAAAAACTCACCTATCTGCTTTTTTATGCTTAGTTCAAAGCATCAGCACCATCTGGTGGTATCTATTCAGCAAAGAACTACTACTGCACACTGAATTGGACTTGCAGTCATTTTTTTATACTTCTCAAGTGATTTAAAACAAATCTGTTGTAGGAATAAAAACTTAATTGTATTTTTCCATCACACAAACAGGCTTTTGATTGTTCCTTGGGTCACTTTAGGTAACTGCCCGGCAACAGAGGAACAAACAGACCTCTAAGATTTTCTTTAAAATTGAAATGACAATCTGGCCCAGAAAAATAATAGACACAAAACCCTTCAAGCAGTCCAGGGAGTCCTTAAAGGGGGTTTGCAAGCACCCTCATCTTTTTCATAATCCTAATGACAATCCAACATGGTGACCGTGTGCATGCCTGAATGCTTTGAGAAAATGAAAATAATCAAAACGTGTTAATGAAGCATGAATGGAAAGTAATATGACCAAAATTGAATTCAATTAAGTGCATAAGCACTGGTTCTATGTACTGACTTTTCCAAAAACTATTAATGTGCAATAAAGCGACCAGTTAGTTTCATGCTGACCAAAAACAGACAACGTGAGCACAATCATTTTCCTATTGGTTTTTAGTATGACATGATCCGAATCAATCATACATTGCCAAAAACGTGGTCCTAATATTCCATTTCAAAAGCAGCGTGTATCGCCCCCCCCCCCACAATAAAATAAAATATATATTTTTTAAAACCTCACATTGCCACTGAGACTAAGTGGGAATTGAACACGGTGAAAACTTCAGGGATAGCTTTAATGATGTCGGTGATTAACGTGTTTGTTGTTTTGTTCGAAACTCTTTTAAAAAGGTAAAAATATGAATAAATATTCCCAGCAGCGCAGTGCAGCGGGTCTCTCGCAATCAGTCAAAGTGTGTGGTTTTGTAAAGTTGAACAATAAAGAGTGCCATTAGGGGGAATAAACACTTGCCCATGCAAGTCACATGACGCTGTTTACATGCCCAATCCATCAGTGCGGCGAATAATAATGGATTGCCGTCATATGGAGTTGAAGGCAAGTGTTTCAATGCCATGATTACTTTATACAAGTGATAATGTGCCAGCTTTCATACTTACTTAGGTGAGGGTTGACGGGAGCTGGGGAAGAGAGAAACAAAAGAAAGATGTTAGCATCTTAAAAGCTTCAGAAATATCACTAATTCTTGAATAATCGTTTAGCAAAAGTTGGAAAAAATAACTATCACATCCAAGGCTTGTCAGATCACAACCCAATTCTAAACAATGACCATCCCATGCTTCTACAAGCGGGCATTTGTAAGTCACGGTGCCATTGTATTTCCGATTGGTGGGAAAAAAAATGTTTGCCAGCCAGTCGGACCACTTTAATGGGATTTTTCTTTCTCAGAAACGCTTTTACCGGCATTGGCGATTCTCCCGCACAAGGTGACTCCCGTTTGGAGCACTAAGCCCATTTCATACGTCTACTAAAAACATCAAAATGAATGTCCGCTAATCACATTAAATCCCTGGCTCATTCTTTCTTGGTTCCTGACTTCACGGTTAACAATATTGCTTTCCATTGTGAAGGCGGCGTCACAAAGGTGGAGGCTTACTGCAAGCAGCCAGTTTTCGACTACACCGAAAAAAAAAGAACTGTTTTCCAAGCAGAGTAAACAGCATTTAACCTGCCAGGAAGATTCATGAGCATTTTCCAATGATCGATGGCTGACCAGCTGAATAGATGTGATGCAGCAGCTCAAGCACAAAACTATGTAGCCGCATGATTTATGGATGCTCCGCAAGTCACTAAGGGAAAGGAGGCAGGGTAGGGATTGATTAGAGCCCAAACAATTAAAGCAGTAATAACAAATCATCCCCACAAAGAAAAAGTTCTCCTCAAGCTTGCAACATAGGTGGATACTGACACTGTTGTATGGATTTGTGGAAATAATTGATTTTTCCAACGAAAAAAAAACCTACAAAATATAAAACCAATGGATGCAACATGTATTAAATGTGCACAATGTAATGGTATCCAATACTACTCTTAATAATGGACTAAAGGTCTTTCTACGAAACATCTGAGTACCAATGTAGTAATACGGTACTCGGACGTTTCGTCGAAAGACGTTTGGTCCCCGGACGTTTGGTCAACCGGACGTTTGGTCGAGCGGACATTTGGTAGAACGGACGTTTGGTCGAATGGACGTTTTGTAGAACGGACGTTTGGTCGCCGGGTTACTGTTGAAACCAGCTCTCAAAATTATAATCATGAGAGAGAGAGTTTAATATCTAAATATCTAATATCAAAATATCAACAGTAAACTCTCTGTCATAATTTGACAGCGAGCGAACCCGGCGACCAAACGTCCGTTCTACCAAACGTCTGTTCTACCAAACATCCGGTCGACCAAATGTCCGTTCTACCAAACGTCCGGTCGACCAAACGTCCGGTCGACCAAATGTCCGGTCGACCAAACGTCCGGGGACCAAACGTCTTTCTACGAAACGTCCGGTCACGTACTGCATTACTACAATAAAAGCTGTCAAACATACCATCGTCTTTATCACACCCATTTCATAAATCTTATTGAATTTACAATATGTTATCAACAATCATATATTCTTTGTAAACAACGTGCGCAATATTTCCCCAGAAGACTTCGCTGTGAATCCAAACCGAATAAGTACATAAATATATAAAAATACACATACACACAGCATACCCCTCTAAAAAAAAAAATATGAACCCATTTCAAATAATTCCATATGATGCGCTCTATTGATATCACGAGTTGTCAGGGTCTTGAGTTTAATTCCGTTCCCCGTGCACGTGTGCTGTACCTAATAAAGTGAAGTGGGAGCGTGTCAATGCCGCAACTGTGGGCGTGCGCTCGCCGTATAAATGCTTTAATAATCTTTTATGCTGCCAATCCAAACCACAGTGGACTCTGCAAAATGAATAGCACTGCAGCATAGCAAGTGTGTGTGCGTGTGTGTGGTTGCATTCTCCAAGGTGGTTGGTGCAGGGAAAAAATATATTAAATGACCACTCAGCCCAGGGCCCTCTTTGCACACACTTTCCTCCCGTTTCTCATAGATAACGTTTTGTCGTGCCTACTGCTATTTCTTTTCTTCTGCTTGTTTTCTACCTGCAAGCCCGCTCGCCGTTTGGTATGGCTCGCGTGAACGTGTCTCCTCGAGCACTGCGTCTTCTCCCACTGAGGAAATGGAGTCGAGGCAGCCCAGAGGCCACTTTATTGCTCTTTTGCACACATTCCCGTAGCTGCAAATGGGATTTAACTCGCAATTCAATTCGGGGAACTATGTCAAACAAATAAAAACAAATGGGCTGCTCTATACCGCAACTGTTAATGCAACTGTTTTACATGGCGCAGTTCATAAAATTGTGGACTGAGAGCCGTGTGCGATGATGAAAACAATATGCTCGCTTTGTTATGCTTTGGCAGGGACATCAAAAAACGTCTGGTGGAATGAACAAAGTGAAAATACAGTGGTATAAATGTTGAATCTGTGCACATTGAAATGAATGCGGCAGGACGAAAAACAACCAAAGTTGTGAAAATATGGCATTTTTGTAAGGAATACTGTACTTTACAACATATTTTACTAGTTTAAAAAACCCAAAACAAACTGTTCACAATACAGCAGTCGTCCGTACAAAATAATTTCATCTAGAATCCTAGCAATTGTTTTTCACAGAGGATAAAGAATATACGCTTGTATGCAAACACTGTCTTAATGTCCAAATCCATGTTCCCATGTGTAAAAGGGGTAAATTAACAAATGTATAAATGCCATTCATTATCTTAGCCATGTTGTTTTCATTCTTTAAACCGGACAAAACCGAGTTTTGGGGATCCAAGATGGCGGCGCGCTCTCCAGTTTGGTGTTTTGTTTTCTCAGTCTTATTGGGAAAATCACTTTGTGGAGTAGCACCACCAATTTCGTTATACGCAGCTGTGTATGATCACAATAAAGGCTTTTGATTTTGATTTTTGATTTTGATTCTTTGACTAGCTCGGTTCATAACCTTAAAAACTTGTGAAATCAACGAGACAAAAAATATGCTTAACAAATGCAGTATAGATGGTTAAGTAATGGCTAGGGGGTCAATCTATTTTCCTCAATCACTTTTAATCCTTTTTTAAATGAAATGAATTCACCCCAAAACAGAACTTTCAAAAAGTAAGAACAACGTCTCGTTCTGTGACTACTAAATTCCCCCAAACAAATGCAGTATAGATGCTTAAGTAATGTGATATGGCTAGGGGGTTCAATCTATTTTCCTCAATCACTTTTAATCCTTTTTTAAATGAAATGAATTCACCCCAAAAAAGAACTTTGAAAAAGTAAGTACAACGTCTCGTTCTGTGACTACTAAATTCCTCCACAGGTGAATTCAAACAATAACTCTTCATGCATATAATAGTCTTCCATTGTGCTATTATTGACTCAAATGTGGTTCTTTGGCGGATAGAAAGCTAGCACTTCATACGCTATAAAGCTTGCCAAAAAGCATTTTTCAAATGGTCTCTATTAAACAGTGGCTGCACACCTATTCCATGGACACGTCCACTCATAATGACATAACGCAAACACTATTGGGTTGAATTCGGCACTGAATCAGCAGCAGACAGGACTATGTGTGCTAATTTACTGCTGTGTTCAGCCAAGTGTTTGACTGTGGAAAATGAATCATTGAACTGACCTTAACAAAAAAATCGTTTCTGATGATTGGTTGGTGAGTGCGTATAATTAATATGTCTTTAGCTGTGTTTTATGATTGCCGAAACATTGACACGACGGGAAATAATAATTTCAGGCTTCAAAATGGAAAAGTGATTGATATCCTTCACGGAAACTAAACCTTTATTAGCTCTACAGGTCGTTTGTCAAAAAGCTAACTTTGGCCTAATACATTTCCGACTTAGAATGGTAGAGATGGATTACTTTAACATAGGATTGTGACAACAATTTCTCTTTCCCTATTAGTAAGAGCGTTAATCCAAGATGAAATGCAACCATTTCAAGATGTTGTGCTCTTTTAAATCAGTCCTAACTTGAAAGACAAAGGCCAAATAAGGTAAATCCAAGTTTTGATATCCTGAAATACAACACCCCGTCCCTAGACACTTGCCAAATGAGTTCCCATAAAGTAAGCGAACAAAGTTTCTTTCCTTTCTTATCTTGAGGAAATGAGCCTTATTTTGAGATGGATAGCGTTGCTCCGTGTTCGGCCCTCAAAAACAAAAACCTTAAATACGTAGTCCTCCTTCCAGGATGTTGTCTCAGCAGGTGCTGAGTTCGTTACTGTGTGGCGGTGACACGGCCATTCATCAGAGCTCTAGCTGGGGACGCCATAACTACTTTTCTTTTCTAGGCAACTCACAAAAAAGAAACCCTTAACGAGCGCGTTCAAGTCTAAGAGTCAAGGTACTAAAACCTGACTGTGGTACTTACTCAAAGAATCTAAACAACCCTCCAAAATCTTTTCACCCCGCGTGCAGTTATGCTTGATATTCGCCAAAACAAACATCATTTTGCGTAAAGACGGCTGTATAAAGCTGTAATTATCTTTAAATTGCATGGAAATATACTGTAATTTTTGAACTGTAAACTGCACCCATAGAATTTTACAAGTGAACAGTATTTATTGATATTTAAGTCGCACTGTCTATAAATCGGAGGCCTATTCACAGCTAAAGATGATTGTTATATAGTAATTAAAATGTTCAACTCAATATCGACACTCCAAAATGTCTGTTTGTTCAAAATGAATTGGACAAAAATGAATCAAACTTTCATTCTATTTGACAATTACACACGTCCTAAGAAAACATAATTAAAACAAACCAAAAACTCTTTAAATGAGTTTTTCACTAGTAGATGTCCAATCTATTTAAACTGGAAGAGCGGCAGCCAATCATATCTGAAATAGCTCCTCATCTCTCTAAAAGCCTTGCGCAAGTCTAACAAATGTAAATATCAATTCCTTATTTGCAAAGTGAATTCTCCAAGAGGAAAATAAAGAAAATATGCATCCATGTATATTTAATAGCCCCCTATTTATACATACAGTAAAATGCATGCACTGTCTGCACATGTCACGCGTACAGGGATCACATGAACCCATGTTTTTTCCAACAACATCTTGAACTATGCCTTTACTTTCCCCTGAGCCAGCAGAAATTACATTATTTTCTTTTAGATTTAATAACAAAAGCCATAGAACGGAAACTCCTAACGAGCAAGACAACGCACCAAAGATCCTAGATCGTCTTTTGCGAGTCAGTCTGCACACGTCTGACGGGGGGATATGAGCAAGTGGAGTGCATTTATCTCAGACCTACATTAGCCTGTGACGCCACGCCGTGCGTGGGAGAACAGAAGCAGCCCTAGAGTGGTAATTAGTCCGGTCTCTCGTCGGGCAGGCCATTCGCACATAGAGGAAAGGCTCTCTCTCTTCTTCTTCCTTCTCTTAATAAATAAAAAAGGAAGAGATCTTTGTTTCCTCCGATATGGGCACTCTCCTTCTGCTCCATACTAATTAGCAATAATTCTCGTCTTTTCGACCATTCGGGAAGTAGGGTGCACATAACTTTATGTTATGTGGAGCCACATTTCGACAAATGCAAAACTGTGTCGACAAGTTGAATTGCCAATCCATGACATAGGAAAATACTTTTGAAAATAAGTATTTCTATATATAAAAAATGCTTTTGAGATGTTAAAATTGTAAAAAATGACATCTCATAATATAGCACTAGTTGGTAGCGTGAGTTCCATGTTGAAATGATTCTAAAAATTCCTAAAAGGTGTTAAATATGCAGTCAGTATGGTTCGTTCTTTCATGCAAAAAGAAATACTCAAATTCAGGAATGAAGTCACAAAAATGTCATTTCCGATCGAGTGACGGGGAACTTGTGTCACATACCGATCTGTTAGCCGCTTTGACCCGAACTAAATGTTTGACTAACGCGGTGTTTTCAAGTGCTTTCCAGCTCTCGTGCAAAGAGAGCAGACCTGACTCAGGCAATAAAGGTCACGGTGGAAGCAGGCGATGAGTCGCTTGATCAACATTCATTTGGCTCAAACGGGCAAAGGAGCAAAGCAGGCTGATTTCCAGCTGCCTCCCTGTGACTGACAGTGTTGGATGCAATACTAATTATTTTAATGAGTTCACTTTTCCTGGGTCCTCTCTTGCATATCATACATAATCTGTGGCATTCTCAGTATGAGAAAGTGCAGATTGCTCACATCAGGGTCAACTTTTGAGGATTCGCTGAATAATGTGATGTTAAAACCGAGCTATTTGTGACTCGATTTGGGATATCATTTTTTTTTAAATTCTAAGTATCCCTATGCCACATAAAAACGCTATATTTTGAGGGTAAGAAAAAAGGACTCACCACTGTAGGTGACGATCCGCACGGTGGAGTCACCCTCACCAAAACGGGTGATGGGCGTAAGGCGCACTTCGTAGGACTCGGGCTTGATTAGATCCGTGAGGTTGTGAGTCATAAGCTCTCCCTTGTTGATAGTACCGTCCATCGGGATTTCTTGCTCCCACCATCGCTGCTGTCCCATCTACAGAGGTGACAAGCAAAAAGTCAGATGGAGTCATATGGCTGAAAGCCATCATTCAATGAGGGAAAATGGATAGGATGCCATTTGCCGTTAAAGGTATTTTGACCTTTTCTGTTTAAAACTTTACATCATGTTGTATTAATTACAGTATCTAAAACACAGGTGTCAAAGTGGCGGCCCGGGGGCCAAATCTGGCCCGCTGCATCATTTCGTGCGGCCCGAGAAAGTAAATTATGAGTGCCGACTTTCTGTTTTAGGATCAAATTCAAATGAAGATTATAGATGTAAATTGTATTTCCTGATTTTACCCTTTTTAAATCAATAATTGCAATTTTTTTTTGTAAAATCTTTTAAAAATATTTTCTGTTTTCCACTTTAATATTGAACGTAAACAAATATTTTGTTTCCTTTTGAAATGAAAAACAAATGATTAAAAGACAGTTTTTCCTTTCAAAGAAAATAAGCTCAAATAAACATTGTTTTAGATCTATAAAAAACTGAATATTTAGGGCTTCTGATCCATTTCTTTTAATCCGATTAAAAAAAGAAAAATCTAAATATTATATCTAAAAAGGTCCGGCCCACGTGAAATCGAGTTGACGTTAATGCGGCCCGCGAACCAACACGAGTTTGACACCCTTGATCTAAAACATACAAATGTACTGCCAGTGAATGAGTTGATTACAGAATTTAACTCAAGTCCAATTAACAAAGCACCACCAACGAAATCTTCTCGAATAAATTCCAGGAGAAAAAAATGGGAGACCCTTAGGGTAGTAGTCTGAGCTTGCATTTTCTTTAGTACAAAAAAACCAAGCCATTTCTCTTAGTTACTTATTGTATATACTATACAATAGGTAGCAGACTGATTTGGAGTACTGCGCTATGAAACCTGAAGCTTATTCAGCTCTCCAAATGATGCTTTAAACACCTCATTTTTCCCAATTTAGTCTGTACAGTGAGCTTAAGGCCGTTAAGTGGTATTTGCAGCCAGCTTTATTAGATAAATCTTACAAAGGACATTTTTTTTCCCTGGCACTGTATTTACATTTAATACCGAGCAAATATGCAACCCTTTCAAAATCCTAGGCAGGATGTACACTCTCATCCGCCAATTAACCTCGTCTCTACGCATTTGTAGGGACGCATCGACATTAAATGCTACATAACTAAAACAATTTTCCCTGTGTGAGCTGTTGACAGCACGTTGCTCATTAGGCACATTTGCTTTCAAAGTAGCGCACCAGCCTTTGAAATCAGAGTCAGCTTTCAACCCATCAGCAAAGATGTAGTAGTCGTATCAGCTTCCTTGCCTCACCACCCGCCCAAAAAAAAGGTAAGACTTCAGTCCCTGCCTTTAAGAAAAGCTAACTGATGGAAATCCATACATTACATAGCTGAGCTGTGGCTTCACCCTTGATGTTCAAAAAAGCAGAAACAATGGTCTGCTGCAGCAGTGGCCAACGGGGTTATGTGCGGTAGCGCGCTACGTGTTATCCTTGAGAATGGCTACAACTGGGCGGACAGCGCTGCACAAAAATGAGAGACGACTCCTGAATCCCAAACGGAAGCCATGCATGTATGCCCTTCTCAGTCTCAGCAGCAAATCCAATGAAATAGCTGCGAGTATGCGTGTGGTAGAATGCTCTGAATGAAGTAATTACTTAGAGTCTGGGGGAGATGATGCTGTTTTACGCTTTTCATTGCAGCTTACTTTTCCTTGTAAATAAACATGGAGAATGATACAACTAATTCTTGCTGTCCACAGACAAGATACAAATAAGAAAAGGTTAAGATAGTTGACAGAACCAATACATTCCATTCTCACTTGGTGGCAGGGTGATTGTGAGTCTTTCAGTATGTGTGCCCTACGATTGACTGGCGACCTATCAGCTGGGATAGGTTCCAGTACCCCACGACGACGAGGATAAACGTTGTTGAAAAGGAATGAATATCGAATAGCAATGAAGAGTTACAATAAACAAGACGTTGACGGTAATATTTCCAAATACTTTGTACACAAATCTGATTACTGCATTTCAATCCATGGCAAAGGAAAATTCGACACATCACTCTTCTGGTCAATTGGAAAAAAAGCAACTCACCCACTGAAATGCCGTTAACTTTAACAGGTTGGTCTATAACTGTCAATATTTAAGCCCATCACCATTATAGTGTTCCTCTTCCATGTTAATCACATTGGCAAATTAGAGCAGTTATAAACTAGAGAAAACCGAGCCAAAGTGTTGGAATATTGGCTTCTAGAGCAAAACATCCCCGGGCCATTTATCGCTGGATAATGTTTCAGTAGCAAACATGAATGAGGTGGCCCGAGCATCCCTTTTCCTCCACATTCCAGCAACTCCCAGGGGAATCCGAGGCCAGATGAGATCTGCTATTATTCAGCTTTTATCAGAAGCCTCCACCAACCTCAGCAGACTCCTCTTGATGTGAAGTAGCGGCGGCTCCCTGGGGATCCCCACGCAGTTTCTGAGGGCCGACTCAGACTTTCTGAGAAAGACGCTCATTCCAGGCCACTTGGATTCATGCCTCCATTCCGATGGTTGGTTGGGTAGTCAGAGCGTGAACGGTTCGGAAAAAGTGCACTGTAGCATTCTTGCGAGGACTTTAACCATTATCCCACAATGTCTGGTCAACTGGTCCGGGCTTGCCACTGTCTGCCCTATTGAATTATTCTATGAGTTCTCATAATTACTAGTCACAACACAGAATATTCCCACCTTTAACTGGTGTAAATGCATTTTAGGGAGACAACCAATGCCAAGCTTACTTGCTAAGAGGCGCAATCATGAGTTGAACATCCGCAAAGAACTGTCATTGGATATTCCAAAACCTGGCTGACTCTGGCTTCAAATATCCATTGAATCAAACAGTTGTAAAACAGCAAGATTCAAATCTATACATCCATTTTTTCCGATAGTTGCATTTTCCAGACTTAATAGATTTTACCGCTGAGTTTTGATCTATAAATAATCACCAAATCCATGGCACCCGTACTCAATTAAGGATTCCTTTCACATCCTATGAACATTCATTCTTGGCGATTTTTTCCTTGGCAGCGTGCCCTATTGATTAAGCGTCATCTGACTGCGGCTGGCCCGCGTGAGACTCTTATTTTTACGGCAGAAGCCGGCAGGATTGATGGAAGTAATATGCGGCGTCGGGAAAACGCAAGCATTGTAATGTTACAGCAGCCACTGGTTTACTGTAGATTGCCAGCGTGTAATTAGTGTTGCTGGTATTGATCGACATGCACAAACATAGCTGACAGATCAATTTGGGACAGATGATGTGGCCTGGTCTTGCCAGGATTTGTTTGTAGGCAGAATCTTCTCGCTGCAGGGGAAGATTTTAGACCGGGAACAGGCGTTACATGTTTGACAGGTGCCTTGATGCAGTATCTGTTTGTGTTTTCTTCATGAGCTTGCCTTTCAGACTTCCATTTCCGCCTGGAACGAAGCTGTCTCTCATCTTCTCTAACCTGAGGCCAAGGAAGACATCACAAAACAATCCAATACAAAAGGGCGGGGTGGGGGAATATATTTCTCTCAATCAAATTTGCCAAGATGCTGGTAGATGGTCCATAAGCGGTGCCATTGTTGTATCGTGGAGCTTTTTGTCTGGCAACACCATTATTGGGAAACTGGACCACCAACTTTGACCTTTGCTATTCCAACTTGATGGGATTCAAAGGTTTTGACGTGGAATAGTTCTAGCTTGAAGTATATTGGGGGCAAATTGAAAAGAAAACTGACAGAGCAACCTGGAGCATCTTGTGTCAAATCCATCCATTTCTCATCCCATTATATTAGATTCATAGGTGAACTAAAACCTATTCCAGTTGACTTTGGGTGAGAGATGTATCCGTAAAGCTGGCACAGAGCTCAACCCTTTCCAGTAGCTTATTTGCTTTGCGTTTTGTCGCAGTAACTGTGTACCTCAGCATGCAGACACAATTATTAGAACATCAAGATTAAATCTTAGCTCATTCTCCATGAAATCCATTAAAACAGCTTTGTTTTGTTAAATTGCTACATAAAAGGTTCGCCCACAGCAAATTACTTCCTATCCTAAGACAGAGTCGGATGCTTGGCCTGGCAGGAAGCAAATAATGGCCACACTGTGCGCTCTCCTGACATACAGAAGGAATAAGGTGGAAATGAATTCATTTGCCCCAAACACCAATTCTGGGCTCAACTAAATGGACTACTGATGTTCTCTTTGAGTGAGGAAAAAAAAACATTGAAATGTTAATGAGATTTTCTGAATTAACGCGCGTGCTAGCACAAGGCGGAGAGCAGCTGTGAGCGGAACCGGCTTAAGGACGCATCGAGGCTGGCGACTTCTCACACAAACCGATTGGTGAGTGGCTTTTAGGAAGCGTGAAATCATTTTCTTAGCAATTTTCCAGAGAGGGCTGACGGGGAACAAAAAGCGTGACGACAAAAACATGGACTTGGAATGTTTTGCAGGAAACAAGCAGCACTACGTGTTTCTTTTTTTCTTTCTTCTACTTCTTTTAGCAAAAGCTATTTTATCTAAACTGGCTCTTGGATGTCGGCTCAAATTGGTGGCAACCTGTAAATCTGTCGGATTAATGCGGCCGGCAGGCGTACAGCTTTATCCGAAGCTGGCGTGCCGCCTTCTGTCTTGGTTAGAAAGACAAAAAAAAACTACAAACACCAAGTATGAGGAAAAGGAAGACCCCGAAAAAGTTGTTGAATTGGGGCAAATGCAAGCGAGCATATCAATACTTTGTGACGGTTTTAAAATTTTCTTCAATTAACGTATAAGTGGAAAAAAGCACACTAAACTATTGCCCAGAAACACCATACAGTAACGTTGTTGTTGGATATGTTCTTGTTATTTTACATTGCGTACAAGCACAAGCACCCAGAAAACAACAACCGAAAAGATGGCAAGGCAGAGAACGATTGCCTCCTAAGTGTGTTAATTTAATTGATTAATGTGGCAAAAGGAAGCTCTTTCAATAGCTATGGAAGCCTATTATCAGAATGCAATGTTCATTGGTTTCCTCCACTTCCTCCTTCAACTGTGCTTCAAACGATTTGGGGAATGAGTCCTAAAATAAGCAAGCCACAGGACTCATACTTGACTGCATCTGACAGCTTCTTAGTGATTCTCTGTCTCCCGCAGAGGCTCACTCCCACCCCCAAATACGGCGAGAGACTGAATTGAGGTGTAAAAATTTGTCTGAGTCAAGGCGAATACTACCAGCCAGCTCAGGCGTGCAAACCTCAGGGTGAAGAACATGTTTCCGCCCCTCTGGCAAAAAACAACAATTCATACATCCACGCAGAAACGAGAAAAGGCAGACCAATAGCGAAGGTCCAAGATCATCGTATGACTTTGGATTTAGAAAAAAATGCATCAGATTGAAGAGTTCTACCGTATATGGACGCACGTTCCTACCTGTCTTAGGCCAAGTCTGTAAGCCACAATGCGGTCCACAGCAGTTGGGTTCATCTGTGTCCATTGGAGTTTGAAGTCGTAGATCCGGGGGCGGTTCTGCCACAGGGGACTGTAGGTGTCGTAGTAGAATTCAGGGGCGTAGGCCTTTCCTGCACAGGAACAGTACCAGTGTCTTTCTATGCAGATCACAACTTGAATGTGGATTCAAGACCAATGGATAAATCTTTCATTTGTAAACAGAACCGGATTTCTTTCAAGTGCAGTACTGGAATTAGCATGACAAAGACAGTACAGTGGTTTCTCATCTGTGCCATGTTGTGTTTGTTCTATTTCTATCATTGCTATATCATAACTCTTTTGCGACTGTCATGACCCAATTTCCCCCTTACTAGGTTCATTAAAGATTTATCTTACAGCGTGTATCATCTGACACACTTTGCTTTCATGGCACGCAATCAAAGCTCGTATCACAGTGAAACATTGACTCAAGAAACATCTTAAAGTATCCAAATGCTCCTTTTGGGGGGCGGGAAGACGGGGTGTATGACTCAAACCTCGACTTCTCTCTTTGCTTTGTTGAAATTGTGAGGATTAACCAATGGTGAGTTTTCGCGGTCTGCCAGATTAAGTGCTCGGGGTCACTTTGTTAAATTTGTCAATTTCCTTTTGGGGGATTGTATATGGTTGGGAATGTCAAACAGCGATAGGAAGGTCCTCAGTTTATAGACGACTATTTCACACATGGACATTTCAGCGCGAACACTTCAGCTCTTTTGAACTTTGTTGCTCACCAAAACATAAGCATCTATAGATAGCTAAATTATCCCAGTGACTTTGACACATGCTATAAATTCGCAAAAATCTTCATACTAATAAATCATGTTGCGTCATTAAGTGACAGTTCCGTCTTACATTGTCTGCAGTAATTGCTGCAACTTTTGCGCCCACAGTTGTCTCCTTTTAACTGCACCTGCCTAGGATAATTGGTGCTAAAAATGTATTCCGCAAAATTGATCATTTTAGAATACGCACAGATGTTGTCTCTGCAACGTATTAAATTTGATTTTATGCCACGTAGACAGCAAGTCTTTGACAGCAAGTCGCGTTGCTGTAAAACGTGTTTAGTGACAGAAACGGGTGGGAAAACTGACAGAGAGTTGTCTTCAGATTTTTTTTTCTGCAACCATTCTATCTGCATTCCCACTATAAATATAGTGACTGCAAATCGCCTCACCTCTGTGATTATGGCATTTGAGCTAACCCACTTAGACCGCCTTGAAACACATAACCTTGGGTGGGAGACATCAAAGATAAAAGTACACGCGGCTTAACTGATCTCTTCCCAAATCCTGTTTAGAACAGCAGAACCGATGCAATGACTCAGAAGAAGGGCTCAGCAAAACCCTTCAAGCTGTGTATTGACCTTGTTTGTAGACTTTATTCTTTGCTCTTTTATTAATTTATTTTTTAAAGGTTTCGTGAACCTCCGCTCGTCTCTTCCGGTTTGGAGAAGTTGGTCAGAGGAGAAACAAGCCTGACAACAGCAACGAAAGGAAAGATATTTCAGTCTCTAATGCAGCTGAGTCACTGAAATTCTAAGTTTCGTCAATTTTTTCGCATGATCCCCAAGTAAAGTTCCGTACAAATTGCCGATCGCGTTAATTGATTTATTGCGACAACAGATGGTTCGCTGCTAGACTGGTATAAAAGCCAGGCTGCTCTCTCGCTATAAAAACTTCACTAAAAGATAACAGAAGGAGAGTAATGACTGAGTGAGTCCTTAATTTTGTCAATGTAATATCTTCAAAGGAGTATTACAGCCACACGCGGGAAAACGAAAATAATTAAAGCTGCGAGCAGCGGTGAAGGAGCTGTCGCATCCTAATTTTTTTCTCCTTCCAATTTTTAATCAAACTATAACATCACACATTAGGATGCCCGTGCAAAAAAAAAGCTTGGCAAATTAGCATTGGCCATCTGTCCGAATTCTGTTTGGGAAAATTCTCCAATAGGAATTTGTCAAAGTACAACCAAATGATATGCTCAAAACAGAATGGTTTACTTCCTGTTTGATTTTAGGCATGGCTCCTTGAGAACTGACCTGGTTGCAGGCGTGTGTGGTCGTTTGGTCGCCGGTCTTTTGGTCGCCCGGACCCAAACAACGGGCGACCAAAAGACCGGCGACCAAAAGACCGGCGACAAAACAAAGTAAAACAACATGGTCTACGCATCAATAAAAGCCAACAATGGCCATGAGCAGTTTCACTGAGCCGACATGTGAGTGTAGAAGAGTTTGTATGTACATGCGTTGTCCCTTTAAGAAGCGACGTCAGTCAGGGTCTTAACAAGTTCTGCAACAAAAAACAATAAAAGTCCGGGAAATTTGGAGCTTTTCTTTAGCCTAATAATTAATAGGGCATTAAGTATGACTAAATAGTAATTCGCAGTTTGTATTTAGGGAATTTGAGCAACGATTTAAATGGTAATTATCAATAACCTTCCGGGCGACCAAAAGACTGACGACCAAACGACTGAGTACCGGTTGCAGGTAGCATTAAATTGCAAATTGTTTAGCTGAATAGGTAGAACAATGTTTAAGAAATGACGTCTTATCCAACCATTTAACTTGGTATATTCCCTCAACGCGTTAAGCAATAAATTGGAATTTCTGATCATAGTTTGGGACATGGAGCAAAAGACAAAATCTATTCTTATGTGCTATTTTAAGGCATATGTTAATGCTACTGATCCCTGTTGCACCTTTAAAAGCACGGAGAAGATTCTCTGGAGTTCCGCAAAGAGTTTTACTGCTTTTGAAGAAGCCAACAAATGACAGAATGGGGCTATATGATAATGTAGAGTAACATCCGACACCAGTTATCTAAGATACATGAAGAATTGCAGAGAAATGACAAAAACGATGACTTGTATATCAGAACCTTCCTGCTGAAAGGAGACATTCAAACCTTTGATCCAGAGCTCAATCTCAAGTTTACCCGTCAAAATAGTTTGAAATTAAAACAAAGTACATGTGAGTTTGAATTAAAAGACGATGCGGCTTTGTTTTAAAGGATAGGATGAATCCTGCGTCACTTTTTTTTTTAACGACAACAATAAAAAGCCGCGAGCGTACAAGCGAATTATTATGAAGGATTAATTTCACGAGGTGACTCGTAAAACGTGCCGCAGAACAAAGTCCCGGCGTTATCATCCCGCTTTCCCTCCTGTAATTTCTTGTATTTGTTCGTATGCCAATAAAAAAAGAGGTAAATGTTGCTTAGTGCATAAAAAAGAGGCGGGTTGATTTTATCTCTATTATGGGAAAGTGTAAAGAAAAGTCTGACATTTGAAGGGAATATAATCACATTTTTATATGAAAATAGTTAGGTTGTAAAAATAAGGGAAAAAAAGGTCCTAACATTACAAAAAAGCAATATTTTATGCCCGCATCTTTAATATTTTACCAGATAGAAATGAGCAGACGAACAGCTTTAATGAAGGTTGGCCAAATTAAGAAAAAGTGCAATTTTGTACTGAATGTAATGAAAGTTATAATTCTCCATGATTGGTAATCATTTTATTAGAATGAAGTCTGCATTTTAATGAGTTTTTGAGAAATAAAGTAGGAAAGTGGTAATATTACAAAGCTAAAGTTCGACTTACACGAATTTAAAGGTACAATTGTAAAATTATTGAAACTTTCCAAGCACCTTCAATGTCCTAAAACACAAAAAAATAAGCTAAACAACTGCCTGTTTTGTTGTTTTTTTAAATTTTCTTTAGACTATAGTTATTTGGTCAACTATGCCCATTTAGACTGTTGTTTTCCATTTTAATATTGTTACTTTAACATGTTTGTTTTTGGTTTCTGATCAACTAAAAAAATGGAGCTCCCAAAAGTGCATCTTATACTCCAGTGCGACTTATATGTTGTTTTTTCATCTTTATAGTTTACTCTTAGAAAGCGGAATTAGTTAATAATGTAGACTTCTGACATATGGTGACAAAGGAAGACGAATAAGCTCCTCGTCTCACATCCGCCACAAAAACAATGTTGATCCCGCATTGCGGCGATGGCGATAAAAATCTTTGAAGGAAACGGAGTGAGAATTAAATGAACGTGTTACGGCACATTTCACGGATGACATGGAGTGACTCGGAGCTGGATTTTTTTTTTCGAGAGAGAGCCTTCCCGTTGGCCCTCATTTACCTTTGGCAAGCGCGGCGAGCCCAGATGGCGGGAATGTGGAACGCTGGGCGGGGGGTGGGGGGGTGAGGGAATGGATGACGAAAGGGAGGCATGGGGGAGAGACAGAAGGCGGAAAACACAATTGGCTGTGGGGGACGGGGCGCCTCACATATACCTGCTTTGCTGGCGTTTGTGCCACACGCAATGGGGAAGCGTTACAATTATAAACACCAATTTAACAGGTACAGCAAGGAATTAATTAAAAGCACTGGATGGGTGTTCACCCGACATTTTGCTTCCTGCAGAGATACTAACAAGCCTTTTTCATACAGCATGAAAAAAACCAAGTATTTTTTCATGTAGCTTTTCTGTACGAACAGCACTGAGATAGAATAGTAATAATAGTAGTAGTAACAACAACAGTTACACGTTCCCTTCACCTTTACGTTCAAATTCTGGAGTTTTCTTGGGCAATGTTCTATATGGTGGACACATTGAGGATTTGACATAGTGGTTTTACGAGGTTTTGTGAGATAGTAAAAAGAACTTTCGACTAAAAGATGAAATTTCACAACTTTGTTGACCTCTTGCCATGCTATACAGTAGCAACAAAACACGGTTAGAGGTACACAAGAGAAATTTATGTTTTGAATGAGAGGAACAAGTAGTGTTTGTAAAAGGTGACATTTTAACACACTCCTTATTCATCTGTTCTGTATGGATGACATTGGAGGAACAAGGCTGAACCTATAATTGTTTGCTTTTAAAATGTAGCGACTTTTGACTTTCCACCAATGTCTATGCCACCCTGACACGCAAAGTTACCAGCAATGTTCTGCTTTTAAAACCAGTTAAAAATTGGAATTTCAGCACCTTTTCTAATGAGGTTGGCTGATCTTTTTTTTCCAAACGTCATTAGTGTTGCAGTTATGTTTAAAAGAACACTGACATGACAGGAGAGTAAAATCCAAATGGAAAATCTTCACCTTTTGCAACAAATGCATTTCATATTGCCTGCAAAAGCTAGCTTTTTTCATTTTTTTTCCTTATTGAAGTGCTGTTCTCATCTAAATATCGCCTAGAAAACCAGTCATTTTCCCCCTATAGTGTTAGCAACAATATCACGTCATACAGGCCGTAAAAGGCAGAATGTTGCTATCTTTTACCATGTCACTGTTCTTTATGACTGGCCTTGACAGATAAAACATTTAGGTGTAGCGGACCTACAAATTTTCCTTCTTTACTTTTTTACCTTGGGTGTAAAGGCTGCCATTTTCCCATCATTTTTCCTGCCTTGCTGTCCGTATATTTGGGACAAAATGATTAAATGATTAACACCCACACCTTTTAGACTTTAAGACGCTTCTTGTGAAGGAGGACAACGCAATTTAGGATGTGGATGCGTGTTTAGTAGGTTAATAATGACATTTTTGATGTGTCACCAGCTTGTATTAAGACACAGACACCTGGTGGGTGTGCATATATGGATTTTTTTCTGACTTTTTGTGAAATTTGGGCAATAATCCTAAACTCCAATTTCAGCAACATTTATAGAACTGCACGGCGGATATCCATTGGTAGCTTGAATCTTTTGTGTCACTGTTGGAAGATCTGCACGATTGAAAGCGTTTTTCAAATTAATTTCATGGCGTCAGCCATCACCAAATAGATAGACGCTTACAGTTTTTGACGAAGAGAAGGAAAAAAAAATCTGAAGCAGTCAAAGGTCGCAATGGATTGAGCGACGTCTCCAATTCGGATGGACTTTTCTTATTCCTTTCCTTGGCGCCTCTTTCAATTGAATTGTCAATCTTTGGATGAGACTGCAGCGGCGCGGGAGTGGTTTGAATGCGAGCAGACAATTTATGCTGTCCCCCTCCCTAAAATTCACAGCCAACAAGATAATTACAAGCTCGGACGGGGAGATGGACATACACACTGGTGGATGTTGTTCTTGTTAAGAGAAGTCAAATCTGATGGATTTCTTTAACAGCAGGCCTCATGATTTGGTGTTGTTTTGACTTTGTTTTGCAGAATTGTCCTGGTCTTGCCAGAGAAATATATACATTTATTTAAATGTTTAATCTTACAATAAGAATTTAGTCATTTTATCGCAAAAAAACCCTCATACGATTATTTTTTTGGAGTAGGGGATAATGCTACAATATATAAATTTGGAATTTTATGACAATTCTGGGGTGAAATATTTCAGAAATCGACGTAATATACTGTTTACATGATGAGTGTGTACAAAAACTGTATTTTTCATGAGCACATATTTAAAAAATAAATAAAATGAATGTCACAATGTGGTTGTTGTAAAATTAATTTACCCCTCAAAATATTTTCCACCCAATACTGCAAAGTTAAGTGGCTCACCTGTGACATGAAAGGTGCATTTTCCCGCTCCGGCCTCGTTGATGACGTTGCAAGTGTACTCCCCCCATCCGTCCCGGTTCAGGCTACGAATGATATACTCGGTGTCATCCCGCTGCGTATCGAAAGCGCCGGCGTGCAGCAGCCGGTTGGACAACAGCCACTCGAAGCGCAGGACACGCGACGGGTGCGCCCGCAACACCCGGCACGTCATCACCACGGGCCGACCCAGGCCCTGGCGTAGCTCCATGTGGACAGGCTCCACCGTGGGAGGGTCTATTAAAAAAAAATACAAACAGAAATCCATTGAAAATACAAATCCATTGATCTACAGTCCAAAACGAGAAGGCGCACGTGGCTGATTTAGAACATAAATCGCACGTTGTTTGAGTATCACAATGTCATTAGTAAGCCTTACACACTTAGACGACATCCTAACACACACCTGAAAACATGTTTTATGATAAATACATATACGCCAATGAAATGTGATTGGAATTTGATGAATTCACATTTTACGCTAGGTGAAAGATACCAATTCCTGCGTACAATACAGTTTATTTCTGGTATAGTCTGCATATTTTCGTGTGGAGTTCCTCATTTTCATCATCATTTTCATCATCATCATCATCATCTCCATTACTAGCTGGTTTTGGTGGTGAGTCACAGCCTCCCAGCTGAGTGGCACCCAAGTAAATTGTACTAAGTACGTTTTGCCCCGCCACAGAAGGACCAACGATGCCTACGTGGAAGGCTCTTCCTTACGTAAGCACGACCTCAAAAGGACGCAGCTTCTCTTATTTTGAAATCTCCACTATGATCGCCAAATATGGTCCCTTTAGAAGCTCCCGCTCTAGTTAGCAACACATCTCAGCGGGAAATTCTTTACGGAGAGTTTGCTCAGGTGGTGTTTAGACTTTTTTTCGACAGACGGCGAGGACGCCGGCTCCCGCTGTGACGGGGAACAGAAGGGAGGCCGGGATAAAGCGAATTCTCGTGCATCAAGGCTGAAGTAGAGCGGCGGTTTCTAGGACAGGAGAACAGTCGATAGCGCGTCTTCTTCCCGTGGACCGTGCCAAGCCGGTTTCCCTAAGAACATTAGGGGCGTCACAGCTTGGGATTTTTGCAATTCTATTAGCTAACCGTGGACGTTTTTTTTTCCTAATGCCGCCAGCTGTCCATACAAGAAGGATGCGGCTTTAAAAAAAAAACAAAAAACTTGTTTTTGTTATTACTTTTTAAAAACATTTTACATATCAAAGCTGTTGACTCTCGCTCGCGTCACTAATGCTCTTTTAAGGACGGTACCTCGGCGCTTCGATTAACTCGCGCTTGGAAAACCAAGGCGAGGAAAGGGATTGGCGTGTGCTTACACGCCCAGAAGAAGAAGGGGAAGAAAGCGAAAAAGTCAGGCTAGGTGTGTAGGGAGGGGGACTACAAACGCAGGGCTGGATTGCCCAGATAAAGCAAATTTCCTCGTCTTCATTTCACGCTCAAAGCGAGCCACGCGTAAGCTCTCTCGCTTTGATGGCGGCCATTACGGCTGGGCTGCAGATGGCGGGATGATTGATTAATAACGCTCTTCATTAGGTGCGGCGCTTTGAAGAAGGTCAGCGCGTGAAAGCGCACTTTATTTCAATGCAAAGTAATCTTTTGAAGCCTATGGAGCTTCCACCAACGATCGTCCTTTTTACCTCAAGACATTGGCTGACATTCACTAATAAATGCGCCCAAATATTCTTATTCTTGCACAAGCTGAGCATATATACAAAATCAATCCATGAAATTGATGAAATTAGCATTTGAAGCGGGGGCAAATGTGCGGCATAATGTTACATCAGATTTTTTTCCCCTAAAAGGCAACTCATTTTTCTATTTGAACAGTTTTAAACAAAAGTTGCAGCATGTCATAATTCCGGTTACACAGTGTTTTTCTTAACTTATTGTTTTCTATATTGTACTGTATTGATTTAATCTTTTCTGTATGCTTTTAGTTTGTACAACATGTCCGTTTATATTGCTATAACTACAATACTAATATTGTCATGCGCATTCCCCTTTCACAGGTCCGCCTTTTCACTATATAAATATAGCGTGTCAGCAAGCAATGTTCCCAGACATCTATAGAATCTTGAATTTCGTGCATACTTATGGAGCACCCAGTGCATTTTGTAGAAAATTTTAGACTTTTAAGTGCGCCCTATGTGAGTAAATATGTGGCGCTTTGCATTTGTACGATTTTTATCACTTAATAAGGGGAATTGCAATCATTAATAAGGGTTTGTCTGTTTTTTTTCTTAAATTATGGTTAAAATATGGTTTGATTGATTGACTGACACATGGCATCCAGTTCCTTCCTTGGTAAATAATTTCCGAGTCCAAAGACTGTATATTTGTCAAAATCAACAAGTTAAATTTACATTTGTGAGACCTCCGTAGAAATAACGCTGAAAGAAAACAACATCATGAAAGCCAAAGCAAAAACCTTGCGGGCTCCGAGATGTTATTTAGCTTTTTTTGCTTCAGTCTAATTACGGGGCCGTCAGACAAATGCCACGCGTGCTGTAATTCTGCTCAGCCTCCCGCTGCTCGGCCAATCGCGACGCTAAACTTCCCAAATTTTCTTCTTACGACTCGGCTGCTTAACATTTTATACGTTGGGTTTAGATAGCACGTAATCATTTGATGCTGATGAGAAATTAATGGGTGTTTTTCCTCTTAAAAGTTGGGGGTCTTTGTTCTTTTTGTTGTAGATTCCACTTTATGCTGACCTTTAATACGCGTTGTCACAACTGTGTAATCATAAAAGAAATAACACCCACACTGCCTTTTTCAAAGCTCGTCAAAATCTAATTAATTCCCTTTACGTGGCTAGATGGAACGTGAATGCCATAGCCAAAGAAAACAATGAAACGGAAGCTTCATTATGTATGTTCAAATTTCACGATGCACCTAGACATTTTTTAATAACACCCAAGCATAAATACAATCTTGGGTGTTACCTATCGGAAAACACTTTATAAAAAACAACAACAACTATAGTGTTAATGGTTATTAAAGATAGCAACCCTACACAATGTAAGATAACGTTTCATACTGGTACGTGAACTTGTTAAAGAAAAACATAAAGAAGATATTTTAGGCATCGATTTTGTGTCAAAAAGTTCTCTTCTAATGAGATACATCTAAAAAGATGTCATCTCCATATAAAGTCAGATATTCTTTAATAAAACATGCTTTATATTTCAAAGCTCACAGTCACAAAATGGGGCTCAAGTGGAATGGTAAATGATGCTATAATTTCATATCATATGAGCGTAAACAACTCGGCTGCTTCGCATTTTGCAAATTGTAAAAGTTGCTTTGCGACATGTTTTTTTAATCTTTAAAGAACGCTTTGTTCTTGTTGTTGCCTGTGATTTTAGTATAACTGCACCACAACAATTATTATTGTTCATAAATGAGCTCCTGTAAAAGAAAAGCCTTCCAGTTAAAGAAATGTCGATATTCAATGTACGAAAGTTAAGCGTAATACCTTCAATTTGAAAGTAAAATATGACAATAGTTCATAATACAGCGACTCAAAATGAGAAAGCAACCTGTAAAACACACCGGGATGCTGAGAAAAGCACAGCGTATTAAACCTATCACTCGGAAACAGGTGCACTAACAAACAACAAAAGGGAAAGCTTGAGAAGGCCCTTTTTCCACTTGACAAGCAGAATGAAAACCAGGTGTTCTACAAAAGTGAGAGACTGCAGTATAATACTGCATCAATTTCACCTATCGCCCTCCTTTTTATATTCTTCTGGCACTTGAATGAGTGATGCTGCGTTGAACCTTCATACGTTCATCATTAGAAAATATGCCGTTGTAATTTCCATACATGAATCGCAAATGAAGGCTGGTGGGAATAAATTAGCTACATGTTAATTACAAGTTAGAAAATCCTCGGATGTCGCATACGAGCGACACCCGGGCTCCGTGGACACCACAATTTGTTATCATTGATGGATCTGGAATGTATCGTAGAGGGTGCTAGATCACATTTTGAATGATGGTTTTAACATAAAAAAATGAACGGCTACAAATATACTCTCAGGGTAGCTAAAGCGTGATTGATTGGTCAATGGTAAGGAGATTTAAATGGCACTCACATTGTACGATGAGCTCCACCACGGCCTCGCGGGGCTTGACGTTGAATCCGTTGTACTGGCTCGTCTGGCATCGGTACGATCCGGTCATCTCCCGGGTCACGTTGACGATGCGGAGCGCCCCGTCGTAGCTCTCCATCTGCATGCTGCCGTCCGGCATGGGAGCCTCCTTGTCGGCCCGCGACCACAGGATGATAGGCTTAGGCTTCCCTGAAACAAGGCACTCCAGCTCCACTGTTTCGCCCTCACGGGCCACCAGGGGGGATTTTCCCCGGGGGACTGTCAGGTTGGGGGGAACTAAGAAAGAGAAAAACAGAGGAGGGACTGATATGGGGCTCTAGAAAGTCAGCAGACGGGGTACACGCTGGCGGTCGAATGAGGGGGATGCGGTTGGTGAAGGCGTGAAACTCCAGCTAGCAGGCAGCGGGTGAAGATGGAAGCAAACATAAAACAAGCGCTGACAAGTCACTAACAACCACAAATATTCTAATGCTGGAGCACTGGTGTACCATACTTGTGCAGAACCAATAGTTTAGGTGTCAAAACAAAAAAATGTTAGTCAATTAGTGAGTTAGTAAGTACCGTATTTTCACAACTATAAGGCGCACTTAAAAGTCTTAAATTTCCTCCAAAATAGACAGGGCGCCTTATAATCCAGTGTGCTTTATATATGGAAAGAAAATTAAAATGTGTCATTCATTGAGGGTGCGCCTTATAGTCGTGAAAATACGGTAATCTCATCTCAGCATCCAATTTACACAAACATGAAAAAATCTAAATGTGCTATACAAACCCACCAAAAACTACCAAACCCAGATTTTCTTAGTCCAAAAACTTTCCATGCATCTGCTCCATGTAACATTTCTAAGCACGTGATACTAAGTGTGCAGTGTGTTATTGTGTCAGATATATGCAATACTTTTCCTTATACACCGAAAAACAATAACAACAACAAAAACCCTGAAAAAACACATCTCTTCTCGGTCTGTCATTATTTTCTGCAGCATAATATTAAAACATACTATAAATTAATTACCTCGTAAAAAACTTGAAGGTCATAACCAAGAAAAAGAGTTATCAACCTACAAATACCAGACCAGATTAAAACACCAGAATACATACTATTGTACTCCATTATCCTCCAACTCAGCAAGGCTACACAAATAAATGTTGATGACCACAGAAGTCCCACAGCTGGGCATTTTATATATACCCAATAATAAGTCTCTATATAAAATATCTAATGATGTTTTTTGCAATACAGACGCTAAGTCAATACAGCAATTATTGTGACAGCCCTAATCTCTATCTTTTTACTACAGTTGTAACTCTGTGTGCTTTTCCGTAGATGGCTATGTTAAAGGAGCTTGTATAACACATTATGCGTAAAAAAAAGACATCTTTCCTAGTGTTCATTATAGTTGATTACAGCGTGTTTGCATGTGTGCGCGTGTACATGTGTAAAAAGGAAGGCAGCAGGTTGCATTTGGGTAGTCGGCTTCCTCATCACACATGCCTAGCCAAATTAATTTGTTTAATTAGCAAACCTGGCAAATAGCATTGGCTCCTGCAGCGCTGTGTGTTTGTGCACGTGTGTGTGTTTGCCTATGCTTGTGTGTTGCACGTTTTCCCACTTCAAACCAACAAGCAGACTCCAAGCCTATTTTACAAGTGCGCCTCCCAAAATAGTTTACAGCCAGCCAGAGGAGGAGTGAAAGTGTCCCCAACGCTGATGAAACCGTGTCACACGTCGTCCCCGATGATTCTCGGATGGGTGCCATTGCTGCCCAAACAAGGGAGGCTGGCTGGATGACAGTCGATCTGGCGTGGAACATTGCACTGTGATGAAATCGGCAGAAATTCAGAGTTGGGGAGAGAAAAAAAAAGAACAGTGGAAGGAAAAATAAGAAACAAGAGCCTTGATGCTCCAGCAACAGAACAGCCATGAAATTCATTGCACCATTTTTTCTCTATCGTGCATAAAGAGGATTCATTAGAGTCAGTCTGAAGCTGACTTTGGCGAAAAATAAAGACATACGTATACATCCTGGACTGGTCCCTATTTATTGCAATATTTACCATGGCGGTCACTTTATAGACGGGAAAAATCAATGCAAACAAAACTAGCAATTTCTAGTACTGCGTGATAAAACTTTGAAGAGGTGCGTTTTTCTTCTTCACAGTATCACACGCATCCTGCAATATTTCTAAAATAACCACATGTTTAATTTAAGGAGAATGCCTACCTATTTCACAGCCTGCAAGTTTAGGATCTTTTCCCCCATATTTGTACAAGAATTTCTTGACTACCCCCCAAGATGAGTCAAATCTTCCAACCACAAACCTGCTTTAAAGCTGTCAGGTTCATCTATAGACAGCATTGACAGACCATAAGAAAAATAAAGTATTTATTGTGACGGACCGGGAGGGAACTTCCTGGCATCCGGGATAAACAACAACCATGTCACCCTTGTCACAGACACCATGAAAAACCACACTAAACTGAGCATGATTGGCATTTGGGGGAAATAATGCCAAACTTAACCAAAAATGCATCGTTTTAGAATATTGGAAAAAGCCAAGAACATTTTGGATTGTGATTCAGACAGCCCATCATTGTTCCTATTTTTCCATTCTTTTGTTTCCTATTGCACAGACAGAGACAAACACATTGTTCCAACTATATACAAGCCATTTTCCAGCCTTGGGACCACAAACATACTTTAGACAATTTGAAATTGTCTATATATATTTAAAACACGGTTTAGGAATGAGCGTACCCAAAAAGCATGCCACATCACACCGAAACCAAAGATTTAAATACAGATCTTCATAACTCCAAGGCAGACATGTTCATCACTAGTCCAGTATGCCACTTGCCGTCAAATCTTGCAATTAAAACACCACCCGCCAATGCCGTGGTGATGTTAATTCTAATCTTCATTTTGAGCGGCGGGCCTGAGGGTGGCTGGCGAAAGGATGACGAATACCGTTGACATTTGGAAGACAGTTGGAAAAGGCAAATATGCTGTATGTGAACGGTAGCCACGGCAACAAGAGTGCCAGGGAATGATTATAAGTGAGCAGTTGTCGGTGATAAAAAGAAGGAAATTCAAATGCAGCCGCCGGAGGGAACACATTTCAGCCACTTGTGTCGACACTTTGCTGTGAGCACTCGGTGAAAAATGTTGAGACCAAAAAAAAAACGCAAAACGCCAACACCCAGCAGCTAAGCGAAGTAGCACGGACGTACATTTGGCGTAGTGGGTCCCATCACCTGCGGACTGTTCGAGAAAGCTCTGCAATTGGTGGTCTCCTAGCAGATAGTGACAAAAGTCTGGCCGTCTGCCGCATGTTGACGGTCAGCATGCTGACACTCAACACTGAACCAGAGCCAAGCGTGTTGGGAAAACAATGGATTGACGCACTAAAACTCTCAGAGGAACGCCACCAGCAGGCGTAAGACCTTTCACTTTACACATTCTGTCAAATTGGCCAGTGACAGCAGTACAAACTGATGAATTTATTTCCAAAAGTAAATCTAGCACTGCTATTCTTCACTAACCATCTATCAAACACCAATAGAAACACATTCTCAAACTGATTGTCCTTATATATTCCCAGCAGCCAATTGGTTAACAATTGCATCAAGGTTGCAGCTATTAATGGCAAGGGACCAGACGGCCGGCCATCATTACACCAGACCTCTCAGCGCAGATTAGCTGGCCAATTACGGCCAACTCCGGCTGCATGTTTCCATCCAGTCCACACTAGTTGCCTGGAAACAGTAAGTGTGTTTGTGTGTTAATGTGCGTGTGGTGAGTATTTGGCAGTGACGCTCGCACTGTTCGTACAAAGTGATCAGAACCATTAAGAGCTGGACATGGAATTCGGCATTCCGCCACCCCTATTACTTGAGTTGTGACATCACTCCTCGTCTCTATGGCAACATACCGTCCTAGTTCTCTGCGCTGCATTGAGAATGTGTGATGAGAAGGTACACTTTCTGTGCTCCTGCAGCCAGTTTAGGTACCAATTTATTTAGCTTTTTACCTAGTGGATCTAGTCTATAGATCGTAAGAAAGATTTAGTCAGTTCCCTTTTCTCAAGATGCAAAAGTTGCAGCTTTAGGCATGTATCGATGTGCTAATTTGTGATGATGTCACGTGCCGCAGCAGGTTGTTTATTCAGCAAAGCCAGTTGCTTGATCAATTCTTGTTGACAGTGAGTATGTCACGTGCACACAGACTTCGCAAAGTGGCCATCTGCAGCGGTATGCACATATCAAGGCACAAATTTGTGTTTATTACACGCGCTACTGCAGCCTGTTTTGTCTCCAAACTAGTTACCTTGTTTGAAAAACAAGATTTATCCACATTCAGGGAGTCTCTTTCTCACTATGGGGCCAAGTTAAGGCCATCGATGCATTAACTTCTTTTACGGTAGCATTTTTTTGCCCGCAAACTATTTCCTGCGTAGAAACCACAGGAAATTTTGAGGTTATGATAATGCCGACGTTAACTTCGAATGCGGCATTCTACTCCCTTTGTTGTTGTTGTTTTTTTCACGCAGCGAGTGTCTCATCTGGAGGGCGAGCCGCATTGCTGAGGGGCTATCGACAGCGGTTAACGAGGAAGGAAGCCCGTTTCTTATTCATGTTTTCCTGTCAGCTATCCCGCAGCAGGAGAGGCGGGTGATTTCCCCGAAGAGCTTGCGTACAGCCGCCTCCGCCTGTATAACGCACAACTGCAGGTGGTTGTGGCACTAAAACGACACTCCGGGCAAGGAACAAAGCTGCCAGGTTGTCACACGCGTGTTCAACATGTGGCATCTCGCGCCGGCTGTCACGTGGCGGCTTTTTTCCGGGAAGGCGGAGGAAGCCAGCTGCGGGACAGATGCTCGCCACTTTTCTTCCAACCCTCAGGGTCCTCTTTGGTTCACTTATTAGAGACTTTTGCCTAGCAAGAAAATTACTATCAAGAAGCCAACTTTCATTTATTTTAGTTTGTGTAGTGATGCTACATTTAAAATCTTATACCTGACCTAAATTTTCCAAGTAGATAGCGTAACACCAGTGGCGGGCCGTCAGGGCCTTCAAGGCCTTCTCTGCTGGCCTATGAAATATCTGAATAATATATTATATTTTGTCCATCAATACTTATTATTCCAAATGGTTAAGTTAAAAAGGATTTTTGGTGAGTAAAATATGCTTATGTTCCTAAATAATATTTTAATTGTATGAGGTTATTATTGATTATTTTTTATGTGTCGCAGCTGTAGATGCAGTAGAGGTTTTATAGCCATAAAATATTTTTTTGAGGGTTGGATTGAAGGCGTCGCTAGAAAATGCACGGACCGCCGCTGCGTAACACTGATCATAACTTGCTTAATTCCTTCCACTATTAATCAAGGAGTACTTTCTTATTGCGTTCATTAACCGAGAAGCTCATCGTTTAATCAGAATGCGCACTTAATTGATTTTCTCAATTCTGCACATCTAATTTACGTGATTGATATTCGGGCAGGGCGGTTCCGCGGGATCAGGTGTGCGGGGGATACTTGTGGAGAGATTTAGAAGCTAAAGTTTTTGGGGTGAGGTGACCTTCAAGTCATCTTATGTGGGTTGCAATCATTCATCAGACTGGTGACGAGCTGCGGATCTCTTATGCTAATTTTAATGAACAGATCCGCCTAATGACAGTCACCGCATTGTTCCCATCGGGAGTGTAATGAATAGGATTCTCGTTTTCCATCCTGGTCGGCGTCGGAATTTTTGATTGCGGTGTTAAAATGTCAAAAATCTGTCTTTAGTAACTTGACATGCCATTACGGGTTTTATCTCTGAGCTGTGTCCTACTCAGAGACAAACAATATTTCATAAAATGGCGAGTAATTGAACAATAATCCTTACACAACAGCTAATGAGAGGATTAACTGGCTTCTTCCGGTGAAAAGTTTATGGGACATTTAAGGATTTTTTTTTTAAACACTGGCACTTGTAAGTCCTTTTCGGCTGTCCCTCTGTCTTATAATCCTGACAGCATCCAGCAGGGAGGTCCTTGCCCTGATTCCTTCTCATAAATAAGCATTAGCTAGCGGTCAGAGAGGGGGAAAGTGCCTGTAATGAGTGCGTATTCCTTGCAAATATTAGTGGGATAAAATCTGTGTGCATCAAAAAAAGTTGATGAGAAAAATTCTCATCTTTCTATACGTGTAAACCGGATAAATGAGAGGCTGTTTTTCCAAGCCCAGACCGACCTGCAGCGTAATCTTCTTTTAACGCATTTATTAAGAAGCCTAATTGCAGTTTGGGCGTTCCTGCTGCGGGAGAGGAAAAGCTTTATGGTTTACAAAAGTGAGAGGCACCTTCCGGGCAGTGGGCGATGAAAACTGCATCGCTAGGATTTTTTTTGTCTATTTCTGACTCATACTCCTACCATGGAACAATAAAACCCTCAGTATCAATGCTATTAGAGCCAAAAGAAGCTTAACAAATACGTGGAGTTGCTCCCAGAACATAAACATCCAACCACAGCAAGGAACCCACTTCTGTCGCCCTAGATGGATCTACCGGAATACAAATTATCTTTAGGGCCAATATACACAAACAACAGTTTTTGTCTCGGTTTTTCCTCCTTCTCGACCGAGGATGTCAAACGTCGTGCTGTTCTATGGTTCAAAAGATGATCCTATTAGATTATCCCTATATCTGAGGTGTGCTAAAATTGGATTTGTACCGATAATACTTACTAATACCTCCACTGACGATCGAGGGAATTTGTTTATACTATTCTGTACATTTTGATCACCTACTTATATCCCCAAATATGGATTTTCAGGAATAGATTTCGCTGCCTTCACCTAAAATAATCATTTTTTAAATACGTACTGTGCATATTGTTAACAACATGCAATCATTAAAGGTTCTACTAGAATGCTCACCTCACCTGTTGTAAATCTGGAAATATTCTCAGTTATTTTTAGCATTCCACTGGAAAGATGTCATCGCCACATTCCAGAAAATCCGATTTCTCAACGTGTGATGATGAATAGCTTTGCATCATCTTGTAAAATCAAAGGCTCAAAAATGTTGTACTAAAATCAAGATTACACCTCAAAAGCACTGTCAAAATATACTAAATAATCTCCTTTAATATTGTGCAGAAGATTTGTTTGCATCCATTGGCGATCATTTCAAGTCAGGGGACTTCCTGACACTAAATGAGTCTACTGGAATGCTAACTTCCCTGTGGTAAGTCTTCACACGCAATATCTAAGCCTTTCATTCCACTTGATGACAACACGCTCAGTCATTATTTGCAACCCACAGACTGCACTACTTAAAAGATAATGAGGAAACTTCTTCTTCTTCTTGGCAGGTACGATTGATCCCGCTGTTCTGGAGCAGGGGGATTATCAAAGGATTATCTAAAAATAATTATGCCGCCAAGGTCGACGTGCCGCTTTCATGTCGGTGTGCCCGAGATGTGCCATTGTGCTTATTGAGCGTTAAAAAAAAAAATAGTCGAAATGCAAGCGCCACGAAAATGCTAAGAACCGAGCCTTACTCATACAGTCATGCGTGGGTCCAATTTCGTCCTTAAAAGGAAAATAGAATCGGACATATCAAATGTGTTTGGAATAAAACACAGACACAGGCTAATTTCCACTAAATTATGACTGCAATGCTTATAAGAATACGCAGTTAAAAAGAGAAAAAGGAAGTCTTAATGCAGTCAAGGCATGGACTTAAGACCCCGTTCTGATTTCCCACTCAGCCTGTTTAGCGAGCTCCTTCTGCATTATTCATTGCGAAAATGAAGAAAAATGTCAAACAGAGTCCTTCCTTGCTACGTGAACACGAATGTTGTACGCATTTGCCCCCTTCCAAAAAGTTTGGGAGGGCCGTTTCCCAACATCACCAAAGAAGAAGACAAAACCAGGCAATAAAATAGGGACATTAAAGGAATTCACCATTCATAATTGCTCTTGATGAATCTCCATCCATCCTTAATGAGAGCATGCTATGGGATTTTAAATCTTATTTTAATTCCTTCTGCACACCATTGGTAGAGCAGAGGCACTTGAACTAAATGGATGAGTTTCTTTTTCACTAGTTATTGAGAAAAGAATTTGAAATGCCTCTAAAAAAAACGATGTTTCTTGTTCTTTCTTCCAAATTCACTTAGAACTCCAGATAATTTAACCTCCTTGGGAGAGATGAATAACTCCGGACCTCAAAGGCTTTCGGCATTTGAATTATTCTTCATGAATTTCCATCGTTCATTTTTTATATCTACCACAACATATCACATATCAGACCTGTTTCCGTTCATTTTGCAGCTCTCTTCCTCCCATAACCTCGTGAACTTGAATTAGCTATCGAAAGTGCCCATTGGTCATTGAACAAATTAATGAAAAATGTCAACAAAATGTCTCTCAATGAAGTCACCAAAAAGCAAGCAATTTCAAAGTTTTCCAAACAAAACCGTCTGTCAATCCATTTTTTTTAATGTATCGTGAGCAGGACATGGACTGACACCTGCACGGTCTGTCCTAGGCATAACAGCGGCCAGAACTTAATGCTTGCTACCTTGCTCAAAAGTCCCTGCCACGTCATCACGCTAATGCTAATGATGATCTTTTCAACAACAATGCGAAAGCCTGCAGGAGGTCTGCAAATCAGCATCTTTTGTTCCATGCAACTCCCTCTGAGATGTGATTGACTGAGGCTAAAAACTAACACAAAAGCAAACAAAGATGGCTGACAGTTGATTATTTGTTTTTCACAGCTTCCTGTCAAAAAAAAGAATGCTTTGTACAGAATAAAGCCATCACGATTAAGAGAGACGACATCGGGTTGTCGCCGTACAAAGTGGATTAATGTGTCATTGACACGAGTACAAAGTTAGTCACACAGCGGCGTCAGCGGATGAAAGCAGCCAATCAGATGTAAGGACAATGGAGGTTTTAGTTAGAGAGAACAGAATGGAGATGGAAATTATTCTTTTTAGTCTACAAATGAAGTCATTGTGACTATGCCTTTTCATGAAATTAAATATGAGCGATAACAAAAAGCCCGCTAATTATGAGGGTATCGTCAAAGTCCTGCTACAACTAGTAAGGGATGCCCCCTAAAAATGTTTATTCTGCCTATATTAAAAGTTTGAACCGGTAAAATATACTGATACTGTTTTAATCCCCATTTTAGCTCCACTAGTTTGGACGCTTCGTGGATCATTTGTGAAGTGGGGGTGAAATTTCAAGTCCCATTGCTGGTCCAGTACATACAATATGTCATTTCTCAAGGAAATGCTCTTGTCCTATCATTTCATTGGTCATAACGAGCTCCCATGACATCACAGTTTGTGTTTTATATATTGTTTCTACTACTACTGTAGTACAATTACAATGATGCTTTGATTTGGGTATGGTTTGAGTTAGAAATGTGGTCATTGAAAAAATTAGACCTCTAAATCAAGTATCATAGTAACATTTTCGTGTGGGGACATCAATTACTTGCTGTTCATGTATTACACGCACATTTCAGGATTGAGGGGTGTAATTGGGTTGCGTTTATTGCGGTGTCTGAGACTCACCAGTAGTGGAGGAGATGTTGACGTCGATGCTGATCTCGGGGATGCCGCCCCCCTTCAGCGCCGCCACGCATGTGTATGTGCCGAAGTCGGTGAACTTCAGATCGATGATGTCCAGGTTGGTGGTGCCAGGTGAGATGTCCGTGTCCGTCTGCGTGATAACCATGCGTTCCGAACTGCGCAGCCCGCGGCCATTTTTCAACCAGCTAAAGGTGAGTTCCTCTGGAGGTGTGGCTTCCACCTAAAATGGCGTATTAAGTTGATGCATCTTGAAAATCTTTTCCCCCCCTTCCTTTTCACAATCTTACTTGACAAGAGATCTTCACTTCCCGACCGATCTGAATGTTGTCGTCATTGTGGTAGGGATCAGGAGTGATCCAGAAGCGACCCTTTTTCAACGCTAGAGAAAAACAAAATATATCATTGAGCGATTGGCATGACTAGCAAACCTGAGGAACCATTAACCAAATTGTAATACAACTCCAGCGAATACTTTATACGAAGTCCATATTTTCATTGAGACGTAATCTTTTACTACAAGCAAATAGTGCATGAACCTATTCAGTTCTACCAGGAAACAATCTGAAAGCCATTGAGTAGCTTCATCTGCAGGGTCACTGGAAGGTGACTCCTTCACATGTATCATGCAGATTTGACTGGCTTCTTGCCCCTCCCATTCAAATCTCCTTTTCCGGGCATTTAATCAAAGTATAAATACGGGATAGCGTTCAGCCCTTCCTGTAAAATCGACGACATGTCTGTACAAGAGAGATAAGTGGGAAGAGCTTCAAATTTTGCCAGAACGCTAAAAGAAAACACCAGCAGGTAAAAACTGCTCCCTTCGCAGACTTCCGTGTTTTGGTTGCATGCCCTTATCTAATTATCAATTCGTGGCTGACAAAAATGGAATAAATCTTTAATGACGACTCGGCCTGGAAAACAGAACTTTCCCATTTGCTGCAGAGATAGTTTATACTGCAACTGGTTGATGGTTGTAATAAAATTTCCCACAACACCATGAATTTTTCAGTGTTACATTTTGTTCGATACACACAAAGGACAATGTCAACTAACATTCGACAAACAAACACACAAATTAAAGTACTTCAAATAAGGGGTGTCAAACTCATCTGATGGTTTCTGATTCAAAAAAATAACCGTTAAATATGTAATATATCAAAATATAAAATGTCTCTTTTCATTCTGTTTATTTTTATTGTCCTTAATTCACAAAGAAAACAAACGTGATAAAAAACAGACTACTTAATAAATGGAAATATTGTCTGATGAAAATACCCAAGAAATAAAATCTCTTAATCTCTCACTGAGGACTAAAGAAATTAGATTTCATTAGCATTTTACCGCAAAACATAAAAGTCACTACATGCAATCTATTTTGCGGCCCACACAACTGACCCTTGGGCCTTGGGTTTCACACAAAAAAAACCTTTGGTCAAGATTGCGACATTTACCAAGTGTTAGATTTAACTGGATGGAACACAAATTGCCATTATGACTCATACATAATCCATTTCCAAAAAATCCAACTTCTGCCACTATGCGCTTGTGTGTGAGAGTAATGGCGAGTGTCAAACCATCCCACAAAAAGGTCAGAAAAAGGCTTCAGCGACTCGTGTCACTGCACCACGGGGAACCATCTTGCGACACACAATTGCACCCCAACTTCCTGGCTGTGACCCACACAGCAGCACAATAGCATGGCTGATGTGTCCACATGCAAATGAGAGAGGATGGTCCAATGTGTTTTTCCCTCCACTGGCTCTAATGAATTCCACTGGCTTTTTGCGCAAACGAGATGAATCATTATCCCTGCGACTCATTTCTCACTCTTTGCCGCCGCCAGTCTTCACAGCCGGCTTAGCTCTTTCCGGGTGAAAAAAAAAACTATCAGCATGCCAGGCTGGACCGGTCTCTTCACAGACCAGATGGAAGTCCCCTCTCACCTCCTTCTTCAAGGTTAAACTCCAAACTGGGTGGGCAGGCAGCGGCCAGGTGCGCCCGCCTTTCATCTCGCCATTATCGCCCTCCGCACGCACGCACGCCGACGCTTCGGAAAGCCAAAGCAGCTAACGGAGGGATGAAAGACGGGACCGTGGCTTCCAAGCTTTAGGCATGGCGTTTATGTAACGGAGTCCACGAAAAAAAACGTGCACGCAGATGGATGTCAGTCACCCATAATTAGTTTGCCCCGCCGTTAAAAGTGTTATTCATTATTGAAATCCGTGCAAATATTTCCATAAGTTCTCAGGCAAGAGCAGATCTGAATTTCACACTCCGCTTTCAGACTTATTGTTGCGAAATCCTCCAAACGATTCTCAATGGATCGACTCCTTAATAGCTTTTTTTGCGGCGTTAAAAGATGAAAAGTGACAAAAACTGTGAGAAGGAGCCAACTGTGGCTTCCCCTACTCACAAACTACTTGGATGCTATCAGCTTCATCTTGTTTGCAAACAACAAAGTACAGGCGACGTGTATATGTGTGTTAAAATGTGTCAAAAAGCATCACGCAGCTCTGTCATATTTGCAACATTTTTTTTTTGCATACTTTGCATACCGTGTCGCCCCGCAGCCTCTCAGCATGTTACTCCCGCCCACAAGTCCTTGAGAAGCCCTCGACAAACACGCGCACACACTCACAAGCAGATGGTAGCATTCTCGGCCATACTGTCCCACCAAGCACGCAGCCTTCCAGGGCCTCAGCCTTTCCCGGCAGTCTGCCGCCATCCAATTTTGCTTGCTGATGGCATCGTTTTTTTGTCACATGACACAAGAACGATAAATAATGCGTATGAGAAAGGATTTGCTTGTCAAAATATAAAACCCAGATGTCTTAATAACAATCTTTGACATGGTTTAATGAAAATACTCCAAGGGTCATACCCTACTTTGGGTACACGGTCGATTGGTCGCTGGTCTTTTGATCGCCGGTCTTTTGATCGCCGGTCTTTTGGTCGCCCGGAAGTTAAGTGATAATTACCATTTAAATCGTTGCTCAAATTCCCCAAATACAAACTGTAAATTACTATTTAGTCATACTTAATGCCCTATTAATTATTAGGCTAAAGAAAAGCTCCAAATTTCCCGGACTTTTATTGTTTTTTTGTTGGATAACTTATTAAGACCCTGACTGACGTAGCTTCTTAAAGGGACAACGCATGTACATACAAACTCTTATACACTCACACGTTGGCTCAGTGAAACTGCTAATGGCCATTGTTGGCTTTTATTGATGCGTAGACCGTGTTGTTTTACCTTGTTTTGTCGCCGGTCTTTTGGTCGTCGGTCTTTTGTTCGCCGGTCTTTTGGTCGCCCGTTGTCGCGGTCGGGGCGACCAAAAGACCGGCGACCAATCGACTGCACACGCTACTTTGTGCCTTTCTGGATTGAGCCCAACTCAAACCACTTTGGGAAATGGCAGTGTAAATATTTCACTTCAATGACAACCAGAGGGCTTTTAATTGCCAGTAAATATCATACAAGCATTTCCATTAGCACAAACCCAACACTAGCAAAAAGAACCCTACTTGTCTGCATACAAACAATACAAATTTAGCTTTCAATAACGGAAAGTATAGTCTGAATTCCCTTCTGTTAATATTTTGAATATAACGCTCTTAATGTTTTTGAATTGCTAATCGCAAGGCACAAGAAGAAAGACCACCATTCACACTCACACTCATACCTAGGGGCAATTTAGAGTGTTCAACCAGCATACCAAGCATGTTTATGAGACAACCAGATTACCCGGAGAAAACCCACACCAGCCCAGGGAAGAATATGCAAACTCCACACAGTGAGGACCCACCTGGGATCAAACCCTCGACCCCATGACTGTGAGGCTGACGCGCAAATCACTCTCCAACACATGTGTAAAAGAGTATCACAAAACCTGAATGTGTTTCATAGAAAGATGGAAAAAAACGTTTTTTTTATATTGACACGAAATGTTCTTGTCTTTTTATTACGGTGTCAAATTCCACTAGGAAACACCACTTTATTTTGAGTAGCAAGTCGTGTAGTCTAACTGCTTCGAATGCAGGAATCCCAACTTAATGGAAAAACAAAATGGAGTTAATTCTTTGATACTTGTATTACTGAGGTCTGGCGAGTTATCATTGAAGCTTTGTTCCTGTCAGAATGTAATTTGGAGCTCCTGTTTCGTTTCAAGGCAATTTCCCCATTTGCCAGATATCACTGTGTGTGTATGTGTATTGCCATTTGTCCCCACGCATGTGTCGTATTTGCAAGTTAACTGTTTACATTATGAAACCAAGACGCCGTTTCGCCCCGGAAAGCGCAACGCCGCCGCATACCAAATAGAGTAGAAATTGTGCACTAGTGGAAAAGGTTAAATAGCCATTAAGATGCACTAGGAAATTGCTATTCTTGTTCCTCGATAAAGCCTCTCACACACATACGCAAACATTACAAACACATTTGTTCAACCGAAATTACAAGTTGTGCACTACAGTGTCATTAACATGAAGCCTATTATTGTAGGGACTTTTTTCCCATTCAAGTGGATGAATGGCGATAAAAAAAATATTCCAAATGATGTGGAAAAGGACATTCCTGTCGCCACGCATCACCATTCCTAATCCCTTATTTGATAAAGAATCCAAGAGGAAAAATGGAAATACAGTATGAGTTCAACAGCATGCTGCAGCCCAACAATAACAATTGAATATTTACGGCCGAGATTGCCTGCGATGACGTCCGACATCTTCTGTCTAATACGAATGAGCCGGCGGCCTCGAAAATCGTCAGTGATATGGCGTGCGGCACAATACAGTGAAGGGGTTATCTGTCAGAGGGGGGGTGCGTTGGGGGGGGGGGCTGCGCTATCAGACGTGATTGGTGGATGATTTGATTCTGCTGCCAGAGACTTTACGGCTGCATAAATAAAACGCCTTCCGCGCGCGGGCTTGCTTTAGCACCGAGGCGACCCCATGAAGTAATCTCGCAGATGAAAGCGGCGTTCTCGGCAGGGAAAAGCGCAAGTTCAGGAACATGAAAGTCAGCCAATCTGCTCAACTCGGATTTGGGGGAGAGCGCGAATGCAAAGTGGCTTTCCACAGTGTTGTTGTTGTTTTTCTAGCGGATTTCAATGATTAATGCACAGCTTGATGGACCTTGGGGACTCTTTTAAGTCATCAGTCGTGTTAATAGCGACCGATATAAAAGAGTAATACAGAATTTCTTTCTTTTTACGTAGCCATCTGACAAATTGAATCTTTTTTTAAAGGTTATCCATATCAGGCCAAGTAACACCAGAAGGCATGAAATTGGAATCATGATAAGCTTGTGCGGTCGATTGGTCGCCGGTCTTTTGGTTGCCGTCTTTTGGTCACCGGTCTTTGGGTCGCCGGTCTTTTGGTCGCCCGGACTCAAACAACGGGTGACCAAAAGACCGGTGACCAAAAGACCGGCGACAAAACAAGGTAAAACAACACGGTCTACGCATCAATAAAAGCCAACAATGGCCATGAGCAGTTTCACTGAGCCGACGTGTGAGTGTATAAGAGTTTGTATGTACATGCGTTGTCCCTTTAAGAAGCTACGTCAGTCAGTCAGGGTCTTAACAAGTTCTCCAACAAAAAAAAATAAAAGTAGGGAGCTTTTCTTTAGCCTAATAATTATTAGGGCATTCAGTATGACTAAATAATAATTCACAGTTTGTATTTAGGGAATTTGAGCAACGATTTAAATGGTAATTATCACTTACCTTCCGGGCGACCAAAAGACCGAGTACCATGATAAGACACATGCTCGGGTAAAAAAAAATGTTGAATTTTCTTTTTGTGGTTTCCACTCACCTCGCACGATGATAGTGGTGGACTTCTTGGCTGGATTGCCCACATTGTTGCTGGCCACACAACTATAGACCCCCGCCTCGTCCGAGCTGATGGCAGGCAGCGTGAGCGTGCCGCCCTTCACCATGCTCCTCTGTGGCAGGCTGTCATTGGCGGTGAGCCACGTGAGGATTGGTGGAGGCTCCCCGCCGGTGGTGATGCAGACCAGTGAGACCGTCTGGCCGGGGTTCACCACGATGGGGTCCTCCACCAGCAGCTTGATGGACGGTGAAGCTGTCAAAGGGGGAGATTATGAAGGTTGGTGACATATGCTAAGACACTTGAACATGAATGTAGACGATGATATCTGTTTAGTGACACAGTAACCAAACATGTTTTTCTTTTTAGTCATTTACTTCGAATCCATTTTGATTCAGTGTGGATAGAGGTTTATCAAAGAAAAAAAATTAAAAAAGCTATAATGCTTTTGAAAATGCACTAAAGAAGATTTTCTTTATTAATAAATTGGATTTATTTTTCCTGTGGTGGGACTTTTACTTTGTTGATGTATTACTTCAATGAACCAACGTCTGCTATGTTCAAAGACATATTTTCATGACTTTTTTTGCAATAATAGATTGTTTTAATATTTATATAGACAGTATATATATCTTTTTCTGCTCATTAAAATTGCATAAAACCATATTCATGTGTTAGAAGATTCCCTTTCTTATGAAACATGTTATTTTGTATTCTTAATATGAAATGTTTTGATTACACATCTAAATGTACCCTGTAGACTTAGAGCGAGAGTCTGGAGAGTTATGTATTGCAGATTATTTCTATTTTTACATCCGGTACCCGGACGTTTCGTCGAACGGACACTTGGTCGACGGTCACTTCCTCCCCGGACGTTTCGTCCAACGGACGTTTGGTCAACGGACAGTTCGTCGAACGGACGTTTTGCTGAACGGGCATTTTGTCGATGGACAATTCATCGCTGGATTCGCTCGCTCTCAAAATGTTGTGGTCTAAGAATGTACTTTAAAAAGAGGTTTAATATTAAGGCAGGGGTGGGCAATTAATTTCACAAAGGGAATTAACCTATGGCTATAAACTATAATAAGCATTACATAGGAAATAGACCGAATTATTGCTTCCCTAAATCATTGTTTTACTCGTCAGTCAGCACCATGGACAGAGGTCATCTGTCCAGTTCGAAAAAATGTGACCTCTGTCCATGGTGCTGATTCCATTTCTGTGGCTCGTACCTGTCTTGTTGGTGAGTCGGAAGATGACGCTTTGGTCAGGAATGCCGCACACGTTCCTGACGGAGGCCACGCAGCTGTAGTTGGCGTAGTCTTGCGGTCGCAGGTTCTTCAACTTCAAGATCTTCGTTTCCCCCTGCAGCTCAGACGACAACCACGACAGCGGTATGCAAATTTGTGCCAGAACACGGGTGCAGACAAAAAAAAGGTCAAAGGGATGAACATTTACACCCGGCAGCGCGAGGGAAGACGAGGAACGGTATTACGGCTACGCTGCGGCAAATGAATGTGTCACGCCGCGCCATATGGACGCCGTGATGATTCTCGAGTCAATAATGGGCCCTGCCGCTATTTTCCAGCAACACTGATGGGCTCTGCAGGGGTTCCCCTCTACTGAAGCGGCGTGTCGGGCTTGTCAACCATTATCCCCCCTGGTCGGAAGCCTGTGATGAGGATGTGAATCTTTGATCCAGCTGACTTCGATACTTTGAGTTTGAGGGGGCGAGGGCGGATTAAAAACAAAAGTCAAAAGACGGCTTCTGCTCGCCTGCTTTGCGAAAGCTCAGAGGAAAATAGATCTCTTTTCATTACCGGGAAATCACCACTTTTGTTGCTCTTTTTAAAAACATTTTTAGTGGTAATAGTACAAGATGTCTTGAAATATGAGTCCTTTGATTTTGGATTTTTTTCGGTTGCATTTGGTCACTAAAGATGATTTTTGTCTAGAAATCCATTTAATAATGACTATAATTTAGTCGCACTTCAGTTTTGTTTTTGTACGCATTTTTGGATTTCAGGTTTTCCGTATTTTTTCATTTAACTGGATTATTTCCTCTGTTGGCATCTTCCATGTTTAAATCGAAAACTGTCAATCTGTGACAACTCCAAGTCAGCCGAAACCTAAAAGTATTGGAGGACTGTATTTTTTGCTTCCCCTTCATCTCTCTTACCTGCGTGAAAAACGGTTCGTAAATCTCCACGCCCTTGTCGGAGCCCTGGGTCAGCACTTCCCGGCCACGGTGCCAACTGTAGCGCACCGGCGGGTTCGAGTTAGCCACGCATCGCAGGAACACCGTTCGCTCGTAGTAAAACTGCTCCTTAGCCTCCCCGATGCTCTGGTGCACCGTCACCACAGGGTTATCAAGGTCTGCAAACAGAAATGGACACAAACTCACTTTATGAACCGGTGACTTTGTTTAGATTTTCTCTAAACTTCCCCATGTGAACAGGTTAGATTTGATTCCTCCGATGATTTTGCTCGTTTCCGACTGAATGGCCAGCTTGAGAGGCACTCTTGGTTTGATTGAATGCATTGAGAAGGTAATAACCTTACCAGGCGGTGGCGTTGAGTCTTTTAGCATGCTAATCGGCACCTTTTGAAAGAAACCCATCTACGGGGCTATCTGGTTCCTCCTTTCAAGTCCATTTTTCTTTGTCGAGTAGGGAGGCAACACAAGGGAGAGGATGAACATATGCCTACGCCAAAGAATGCTGATTCCTGCGTTTCATTAAAGGCATGTTCTGCCCCCACAGCCCCTTAATCAAAATCTAGCCGTGGTCAATACTTCATCCAGGATCCATTACGGAATCTCAGGTAAGAGCAATTACCTTTGAGGGGCGGGGTTGGGGGTTGGCAGATGTGGGGAAAAGCGGGAGTTGAGAAGAGAAGTGGGGGACAATTGCGCCGGGCTTTCTCGGGAGCTCTTAAAGTAAATACACCGATTCATTAGCAAGAACTTAGCCTGCCTTTTTGCTCATCTGTTTCCTTCAGGCTATTTGTAATACAGACGTACAGAGTGACAGCTCTGCTTCCAGTTACACAATGCCGATGGAAATCGCATGTCATATGGCCATTCCTGATACATTAACAGAAAATAAAAGCACTCCAGACATTTCATTGAGGAACAATTGTTCCTGACAAATAAACTAACTTTGGTTCGATGCGCCTGTTATCTGCATTTCAATCCTGAGTGGCTATTTAACACACCAAATACTCTATATGTAGACCTAATCCTAGCCAAACCCATGATTAACTAATGAACAAATTAAAAGGCGTGTCTAATAAAACATAATTACATGCTCAAAAGACATTAGATAACTGTGGTGTATGATAATTGCATGAATAAAAATTAATAATCTCACAGCCTTTCACAGCAAATCCTCAAAATGAGCATTAAAACGATGACGCCATGCTCCACCCACTTTCGATGGGGTAGGCATAAAAGTGTGCAATTGAGTGTTTTTCCACTTGACCAAGGGATGTTGTTGATTTTTACGAGCTGTGGAGCCCTTTGAGACTCTCGTGATTAAAGCCTATTACTCTATAAACTTGACTAATCTGAGCAAAAGCATGGCTTTTAAGTTTTACCCACCCAGAATGGGTCAACAACCCAATTTTGGGTCTTGACCTACCACTGGAGAATCGTTGCATAACATAACTCTCTTTTGAAGGCTCGTGCCCTTTTTTTTCTCTTCTAATGTGTTTGTCTCTTAGTTGGCCGGGAGCAAAGTATGCAGGGTTAAAGATGAAGTAGATGCTTAAACCGCCAGGGATAAATATTGAAATATGGAAATGTTTGTGGCAGATTAAAAAGTTGATGAGTTTCAAACAAATTCCACCCCTATGCGAGGATAACTCTGCATTAGTGCAATTAGAACTTAAAGTCATGCCTGGATTGTTTAAAAATCCTGGAGGATAAGGGAACGTGTCCATGTCGCTTTTAATGGTGCTCACGTAGCGATGAAAAAAAGGAGCTTTTCATTTCGAGAATATCACTTTTTTCCTGCTTTATGAGCCTATGAAAACATTTGTTGGACAAATAGGCAGACAAGTCAGGATGAAGGAATCAAGAAAGGTGGTTCATTATCACATCAAAACTCCCTTTCATGTAACGCGTACACCAGCACATAAGCTCCACGCCAAAAGCAGACCCTCTTCTTCCTCTCCCTTTAGAGCCTCTCGGGTGTTCGTCTCACGCAACATTTCCTGCTTCATCCCTGGCTTTGATGTCATTCTTTGTATCCGAAAGGGGAACACAATGGAGCTCTGTCAATCAAGGGCATTTTGTGGAGAATGGTATCATGATAAAGCGATAATCATTTTGAACTTTTCCTTAAACAGCACGATAACTTTGTAAAACCATGATGAGTCAGATGGAGAAGGAGTGGTATTTTACTAATCTGAACATACTTTAAGTCTCAGACACAGAAGATGCCATAGGTGATGTCACGGTAATACTTTAACCAACTGAAATACTAGTACAAAACCCTACTCTAAGCTGACAACCACGCCAAGAACAATAATGTCAGGAGCGGCTCGTTTGTCCCTCCTGGCTTGCCGTTAGGTTAGAGCAGCTGCAAGTGATCCTTGATTACTTCCTGATGTGTTTATTTAAGCACCACGGAAGTGGTTAGTTATTGTCGGATCGTCCTACGTGACACTGCATACATCGCCGCAAAGGTACAATTCTCCCTGCTCCGGTTTTGTTTTGTTTTGGGATGTACAAGTCCTTGTTATTTTGTAAAGCTTTTGAGTCATTAAAGTTACTGTCATGAGCTCAGTTCGTCTCGCCTCCTCCTGCTTCCCCGCTACTGGGTCCAAATCCCTCCGATCGCGCCACGACGTCGCGGCGCGATCGTAACAAATAAAACATTATTAAAGGAGACTCCAACTACAACAACTACATCTGAAGCAACATGACATATTTTCCCCGAAATTAAAATACCTAAACCCAACTGATTTCATTTTCTTACGCCGTCTGCTGAAAATAATTTTCAATTCCCATTTTCAGTTTCACCCTTGAGCCTCTCGCACAACTAAAACACTTTCAAGATGCCGTAAATGGAATACCAACGCACAAGCGCACTCCGTTCAATGGTCCACTCGTCAGCTTTTTAATAAACGCGCCACTAGTCTAGACGAAATGACACAAGCTCACGCACGGCAAAGGCGGGCTAAACGTGACATACGACTTGGGAGCGACTGGTGCATAATGTATAGAAATCAAATCATATGTCTGCAATTTTAAACGTGATCCAGACACACTGTGATGCATTAGAACCATGCTGGTCAAGAGGCTAATAAGCACTATTAGTGATCTATAACTTGCATTGGCGCACTGATGGAAGGCATGAATCCAAGCAGGTAATTTTCCATCTCGCCAACGCTGACCTCTATCTACCCAAGAGCCCGCTCCTCCTGCTCACCGCGTCTATTTGCGGATGGATGTGTTTTGTAACCGTCGGCGTGAGAGATGGGCCCTGCTCTGATGATGACGCCGCCACCTGTGCCACAGAGATATCCGGCAATGTGGCTCTCAGAGGGGGACGAGGGGCGGTGGGCGGAGCTGGCTCGTCAGATCGCAAAATATGGCCGCCTCTACCAGATAGAGTATCGCTGTCGAGGGATTTAAGATGCAAGCGCCCTGACGGATATGCGTTTGCTTTCACGTTCCGGCTCTTAGTATCGGTGACGGCCTTTGCTAATGTAGTCGTTTCCGTTGTGCTGTCAATATCTGTGGTGAACAGTCCATATCGAATAGACTACAAACTATGGTAAAAAAAGAAAAAAAGATGGTCTCATAGCTGTGTAGAACAGCTCTAATGTTAAACAGTGAACCAAAAACTTGATCAAATAACCAACCAACAAAAAAGACAACTTCAAATCTACATAGATGTTTCACAGAAACACATAATTTGACAAAATGCACTTACAACTATAAATAGATACTGCTTTGGTTTCATGCAAACTTTAAACAGCTGTACAGTTTGCATCTTGGCCAACTAAAAAACACAAAGACTTTTAGCAAACTTAAAATAGACCTCGACATACTCTAGATAAGAATACTCGAATAAGAGTATATAGATAATATCAGTCAAAAATAGCACTCTTCCCCTTTAAAAAAAAAATGTATATTGGTTCAACTGAGTAAACTCTCTCCCGCTTCCAGCTGTTTGAAGAAATCAAGTATTGTATTGTGCAAAAATAAAGCAGTACTTCTTCTACTTGGAACCCCAGCGCGCTCATCAGCAGTCTGCTTCGCTATCGGCCGGTAAACGTGCTTTTATTCCATTAGGGTGCACAATCAAGTAGATTATGTTGACCAACAAAAGGCGGCGGGCTTTTAATGCTCTTTTAATTGGTCCAGGCTTTATGGCTCGTAACTGCATGAATGTGTATTACTGCTCCGCTAAGAAACGGAGTTACGATGCAGTATAGAGTGCATGACTAGCTCGTAATTATATATCAAGTAGGGTTGCATCGGGGAGGGGCTGGACATTGGGGGGAATGCGGCCTACACGGTATTCTGCTTGTTGTTCACTCCCATGGAACAAAAAATATATATTTAGTACAGTCATAATTACGTGTTTGTGACAAGCAAAGGATGGAGATAAGGGAATAATTAGGCCTTCATCTGTAAAGCATACATGTATGAGATAATGTGTGTGTTTGTCTGTGTGTGTTTGTGCGCATGTGTGTTGGGGATAACAAATCTCTTGTTCATCCATTCACTTTGTATCTGTCTCTGCCCATCTCTTCTCTAATGCATCTCCACAGAAAAGCAAACAACACAAAAACAACACAAACTGCATGTGACATAATGCAACTAAACAAATCCAAATATACACATAAGACACCATGAAAGGGAATGTTCAAATTTTCTTGCATTTCTAATGAAAATGCTGGCTATCTAGTAAAGGTATTAGCACCAACAGGTTTAAATGTAAAGCATTGTTTAGGTCATTACAAGGTAGAAAAAGCAACTTTTGGAAAAGGTACCAAACAAAAAATGGTACTCGGACGTTTGGTCGCCCGGACGTTTGGTCGCCGGACGTTTGGTCGCTGGACGTTTGACAACATGACAGAGTTTACTGTTGAAACCAGCTCTCAAAATTATATTCATGAGAGAGAGAGAGTTTAATATCTAAATATCTACTGTTGAAACCAGCTCTCAAAATTATATTCACCCGGGTGACCAAACGTCCAGCGACCAAACGTCCGGCGACCAAACATCCAGCGACCAAACGTCCGGTCACGACAAAAAATGGTGAACAATTGAAAGAAAGGATTCCTTTGCAACAATTATCTAAGTCTATAAATAAATTAGTACCAGGCAATATTACATTTAACCCCCCAAATCTTAAAATATGTTATATTCCTATCAAAACCCAATAAAAAAAAAACATACAGTACAAACTCTGTCATTAAAATGATATGCGCTTGTGACAATCTACAAATAGACTGGCAGAATACTCAACTTCTCATTCCTTTCGAAACAAAAGGATGGAAAAGACCTGAAAGTCAGCAAGGATTTTCTAGTCATTCCAAGCCAAACCAAAATGCTAATAGAACAAATAGCAAACAGAGGGCAAAAAAATCCAATAAAAAAACATTCTAAATGCTGGAGCAAATCTCATTTGAATATCGGACACAGAGACAATTATAAAAGAGGAGGTGAGGCTGAGACAATCTTCTGATAAGTCCTTCAGAGAGTAATGGCCAGTCATGAACCGCCATTACCTCCATTAAGCAAACATTTCCATAACGCACGTCTAATGCGCTGATCCATTGTGCAATGCTATCCCTACGAGGCTCGGATCACTCCTTGGCGCCGGTGCATTTATCACGCCACCTCATTTACATCCAAAAGCACTTAAGAGATGAATCGCACATATATAACGAGAGGAGCTTTAGCACTGCCGTCAAGGATTTTGATCGTTCCAAATATATTTTAAAAGTAGGACAAGTGTAGTAGGAAACATAAAAAAATCTGGATTTTTAGAGCTTTTATTTTTTTAGGGCTACTTAGAAACCTCCCCTACTAAAGTTCATCTTGGGAATGTAAACTGGCTGCTGAGGAAAATAAATTCAAAGTCAACTTGAGACTTTTTGTGGGTGCAAATGCAGGCCAAAGTTGACTAATTGCTTTTATCTGGTAAAATGGAAACAAAAAATGAACAATTACAGACAGAGTAAACTGTATATAAAAGACTGCAACATCTAATTGATGATGCTATATAAACTGGCTCTAGATTTTTATGAGATTTTTGTGAGTTCAAAAGTTTATTAATTGGTCTTAATTCTGTAAAACGTAAACAGGTCATGAACAATTCCAGAAATCCAGTAAAAAATATGAAATTAAATAAACGCAACGTCGATTCGGCTTGCGTGTCATTCTAATTAGTTTTTTTAATGATAAATCATAAAACGAATGCCATTATTGCCCATAGGCATAGACAAAAACTAAATTATATCACATTAGCCTGGTACATCAGTCAAGTACGAGAGATTCCAATTTAGCAGCAATCTGGGAGAAAAAAAATCCCTAAGACACGCTTGTCCTTGAAGAAACCCCAGAAAATTGCTTTCAAGCAGCACACTCAAAACATAAAACTTATTACTCACTTAATGAGTTGACAAAGCTTTGTGTGTGTCGCTCTTGAAAAATATTCCATTTTCCATTTTAGTGAGTAAAACTTGACATAATGGCCAACACTAATTCTTCTTAATTTGTCACCATCTGTCTATTACACGACATTTCAATTCGGTAGCAAGGACATTTGTCTTCCAAGGAACTCGGCAATTGGTTTCAATAGGCAAACAATATAAGTATCTGACTAAAACCCAAAAAGGACAAATGAATAAATCCTTGACTCTGCTTTGTGGGTCTTCAAATGACAGACAACCCAAAGACCCAAATGCACATTATTGAGTGAAATCAGTTTTGGGACCTGAACTTGGAAAACTGTTGAATATAGCACCCCACATCTGGTCCACGTATTGACACTGGATCAGCTTAAGCGAACATTGTAGCATTGGAAGTGGATAAAGCCATGCCTGAATAAACACCCTAAGCGAGCTCCTTCGTGAACTCTACTGATGGAGAGCAAACACACGCACCATCTGAACACACACTTGGTTTATGTGGCCCAGTGTGTTGAGCCACAACTGGTGTCTTGGACTCGATGGAAAGTCTCAGTTTTAGTTTCCTTGCATCCAGGAATACACAAGACTAACAAGAAAATTTGATGAAACTGACCTGGTAAAAAGTATAGCAAACGGAATTTATCCATGAACACTTTTGTTAGTGTTTTGACATTCTTTTTGCAGCGAGAAACAAAATAAATTAACGATAGGACAAGATGAGTAGTGTTTGTATAGTGAATGAAATTCATTACTCTCAAAGAACGTTTATAATCATTCAACTACAATTACGATTCAATGATCATTTTTGACTCTACTGATCTACATTTCGACATTAGGAAATTCGTGACCGGACGTTTGGTTGCCCAGACGTTTGGTCGCCGGACGTTTGTTCGCCCGGGTGAATATAATTTTGAGAACTGGTTTCAACAGTAGATATTTAGATATTAAACTCTCTCTCTCATGAATATAATTTTGAGAGCTGGTTTCAACAGTAAACTCTCTCTCATGTTGTCAAACGTCCGGCGACCAAACGTCCGGCGACCAAACGTCTGGGCGACCAAACATCCGGGCGACCAAACGTCTCGCGACCAAACGTCCGGCGACCAAACGTCCGAGTACCAGGAAATTAACTACTGCAAATGGCACATTCTCTCACTGCAGGAACAGAACTCCATAAAATGAGGACTGCGCTTACTGGTGGATAACAAATGAAAAGTAAGAAATACATTGGCGCTTGTATAGAAAAAACAAATCCCCGCTGACGAGTAGTTCTGCACCAATAAGACAGCACCGTCCATCCATATTTGACCCCAGACCATGAGTTTCAAAAACTCCCGAGCAGATTCACTCCTCATTTGGATTAGTTCTGTTTGACTTAACAAACCGATTTGCCTTTGCATTGTTTCCACTAAGACGTTGGAATTACACGGCATAGAGCTAAATATGACGGCTCCATCTTCAGTTCACCTTTTGCCAAAAAAAAAGCACAACAAAAGACATAAACTCAGTGACAAACTAAGTTACAAAATCACTGCCGTCCTTACAAAAAAACAAAACATTTTTGCTTTTCAACCAGATCCCCTTAAGGGGCTTGCAGCAAATCTCTGTTAGCTATAGTGGTCAATGAGTTCCCTGAGCCTGAAATGAGCTGGCTGCCCCCAGCACCACTCTTAAGCCCTCTTCAATCAGCAAAACATTAGCCGCTGCGGCAAACTGCACGCCGGGCAAAATTAAAGGAAAATAGCGAAACGAGCCCCAGGTTGAGAAGGTGTGGGGGGAACGGAACACCTTAAACTGAGGATCGATCCGTTTGAGAAGTTGGGCCTGGTTTGTTTTATTAACTTTGCTTGGGACCGTCCCCTACGGAGTGCAAACAACAGAGGTGTCAGCAGGTAGAAAATGCGTTTTGTTGGACTAAATGTGTTAGCGCGGAATTGGCGGTAGAGCAATCATTGGATCCCGTGGGCTGCCGGCTTTGGTTATCAGCATAAATGATGGCTTCCCGTGTCATCGCTCCTTTATCTGCAATCTATCTCGCCGTCGAAATGTACTTAGATTCTATTGATGTTGAGTCACGCCTTTATGAAGTTGGCTTTGATCTAATAACAGCTGCATACATGAATAAAATTTGAGAGCGATTATTCCGAAGCCAAAAGCCATGATTCCAGGGAAGAGCAGCGACATTGAAAAGATCACTTTCGCTTTGACTTGTTTGAAACTTCCCGTAAATAAGCATCTAGCAGAATTTGGCAACAGAGTTCACCTATAAAGTAATTTAAAGCAAAATTGGCCAGTTCAAAACAAACTTGCAAACCTTCCTGCTCTTTCTGTCGTCTTTTTGTGATTTATGACAATCGTAAAATGGCTCTTTTGCACTTTGTCTTATTCAACGTTGCATCTCCAAACATTTTTGCGGGTTTACTCGCGTGACCGGACTTTTTGTCGGACGACGTTTGGTCCCCGGACGTTTGGTCCCCGGACATTTGGTCGACCGGACGTTTGGTCGAACGGACGTTTGGTCGAACGGACGTTTGGTAGAACAGACGTTTGGTAGAACGGACGATTGGTCGCCAGGTTCACTCGCTGTCAAATTATGACACAGAGTTTACTGTTGATATTTTGATATTAGATATTTAGATATTAAACTCTCTCTCTCTCTCATGATTATAAATTTGAGAGCTGGTTTCAACAGTCCGTTCTACCAAACGTCCGGGGACCAAACGTCTTTTGACGAAACGTCCGAGTACTATTTACTCGTGATGCACAAGCATCCCAAATTTCTTCCAGCAACTAAGTGACATATTAAAGTCACTTTAGATTAACCTCGTGTAATGCACATTAGGGTTACGTATGTCGTAAATCTGACGCTCCCTTGTGTGTGCAGTCAAAACAATCCTTTTCAAATCTATGAATGCCATAAAACACAGACATAGGCGTACAGGTTTCGTGTTGTTGAGAGGTCCACCTACAAATCAGCAGTTATAGCTCCAATTACAAAAAATAAATTCATGCAAAGTAGATATTAATAGCATGCACTTGCAGAGGCCCGTCAATTAGCATCACCCCAGGGGGACAATGACAACATTGCTCCAAAGAACTGGTGTGAGTCCGCCACACATTTCAGGCTGATAAAGTACACACTAGTACCAGACCACATTTGTAGGCGTCATGAAATCGGAATTCTACGTTTTATCCAAGTGTTTAAAACTTATAAATGTCACATTTGCATGAAGAAAGATATCTGAAGCTCTTTGTGGCATGATTTTAAGTGAGACTTTTGCCACATCGTGCTGAATTTCCTCATATTTGGCAAACATGCCCTTTAGACAGCAAAAAACAAGACTTTTCAAAAGTTTAAAAATGATTTGTCAATACGGGATGGCCAAAGTGTTATATGATTTGGAATTCTACCACATCCGTTAAACAAGGAATCCTAAAAAAACGGTGTAAATATTTAGTCTATATACCTATGTTTTGCTTATTAGGTGAGTAGGACTGAGAGATTAAAGTGACTTCACAGAGAAAATGTTGTCTAAATCATACCAAAGGCAACATAGTTTTAGGATTAGGTCAGGAATTGTGTCACTTTGTTTTAGGATAGATTAGAAAAGAAAAGTGAGTTGAATTAAAGTTTTGGTCAGGGATCAGGTCAGCAAGCTCTCCAAGAAAGCGGGTATTAAAAAAAGGCTGCAGCCAAGAGAAAAATGAGAACAATGGGGGAATGAAGCGATGTGGTGGATAAGTGGCCGATTTGAATCCAGAGAGAGATGGACTGCAGCCAGAGATTTTACAAAAGTTGACTTTTAAAACCCCTTAATCAAAGTGGCTTTGCATGCATTTAGACCCCTGTCAAACTTTTTTTTTGTACTCCACTCATGGAAAACTGCCAGCAAATCCCAGATCCATTGGAAATTGAAAATGGGTCGTTTAATGTTTGATTCATCTTAAATCTTTGGTAGTTTAATTGCGTCTTTCCTTCTTGACATATTTCTTACTACCCTGACTGTTTGCCTCAAAACATTTGATGGTTCTGTGATCACGCTCAAATATCTTACGACATTTTAAGACAGGTGATTTCCTTTAAACGACAATTTTTGACTTTTCAAAGTTTGCCTGAGGAAAATATCTGACTAATGAGGATGCAAACCTTGATATATAGGTTGTCGATCTTTCTAAATGTTTGCACATAATAAATAAATAAAGCTCTTGCTTTCTTACTCACAATAAACGTCCACTCGAATAGACTTGATAGCAGGTGAGCCGAGGCCATTCTCCGCCTTGCAATAGTAGCGGCCGCCCTGCGTTCTCAGGATCTTGGCGATGTGCAGCGTCTCATTGAAGACGCTAGAGTCCTGAAAGCGGTCCGACACGCTTCCGGCGGTCTTGGTCCATCGGATCTGGAAAGAGGGAAAGGAAGAAATCTTGAGTAAATGCTGAATAAGCATTAAACCAAAAATATTCATGTTTAATTTACATTTTGGAGGAAACAACATCTGCATTCAAAATATTTAGCAAAAAAGGCTGAAATTAGGTGAGCAGCGGGAGTAGAAACAATTTGTTTTTTTGTGCTTTGTTGAAATGCATGTTGAAAAAGATTCAGGAATATTGGATGCATTGTAAAATCAAGAACAGGTTAGGTTTCGCATACATGTATTTTCGTGATTAGGGTAGCAGTAGGGTTCAGGTTTGGGGAATGTCACCAACTCAGCTAAGAATCAAAGCATTACACTTTATGGTTTAAGATGCCATCACTTGATATACTATGAACACCAACTTCCAATTCATCCCTTTCCAAATATCCCCTCACGTCTAAAAATATAAATAATCAGTTTCAGAATCATGAGAAAGATAAAACATAAGGACTTGGCTGTTCCACACGAGTTGAGCCCACTGCAGCAATCTCAGCATGACTACCGTTCACTAAGTGACGGGATGCGAATAGCCCGTGGCATGGTGGAGTAATGAAAGGTGAAATAGCAATACCGCCACCCCCCACCTAACAACGGCTTGTAATTGACTCTCCATCATGGGTAGGGACCCTGTCCTCATTAAAGCATACCGCATGAACAGGTAGTGTGACGACTGTGGCCTGAGGGGCAGGCACCTACAGTCAGAGGCAGCCAGCATCAGGCTCAAGTCAATGCCTCATCCTAAGTAAGCCGCAGATGGACTAGCTTTGCCCAAGTGAGCTCCACATATCCCTTGCCTGTCTGCAAATTACAATCCAATCCTTACTTACTGGATGGTGCTAGCAGCATCTCCACATCCTGATAACATCCACACAGATAACATCAGATGGAACAGGGATATCCGTGCATGCGGGAATGTGCTACTATCCGGGGAAATGGTCCTAACTCCTATTTAGGGTCTTGACAGAGAACCACCCTGAGGTAAACAAAGACCGGGAAGCACGCAGATACAGTAGGTCGCCACAAATCTGGTAGCATTGCCCCGGGCCGTAACAGATGCTTACAATGATGCTCGGGGCAACACGATGGCATGTTGACAAGTTTATCTAGGTTGATGTTGATATCACATGTAGTATACAATAGATCCTACAGACAAATTGGGTGGAGCTTTGGAAAAAAAATACATCAATGATTTAAACAGCTTAGAGGAAAAATGACAATAGACGAACCACACTGGATAGAGAATGAAAAATAAGTATAATTTAATACCATAGTAGTATATCATATAACTATATACTACATGAGTTGTATCTGAAATGTTATTAAATTTGGCAAAACATTTTGCCACCTGTGCACCTTAAAATAAAAGTACCACTTTAAAAAAAACACAAAAAACATTTTCCATTCAGGCATTGAGGGCCAGAAGTTGTCGCATTTTCCCAAGGTTTGATTTAAGTGTTTTCTGAATTTCAAATAGTCCAACTTTACTGTAGATAACTCAGTATCCTTTTCTGCAAGAAGGCAAAATGCTGCACTCCACTTTGTGTGCACCCAGAGCAACATTTAAGAGAAAATGGGGCCATTAAAAATAAGAAGGCTCTAAACGAACACCCTGTAGAGAGAATACTTCTTTCGGCCTGATTCAAATTGATGAAAAGAAAGGCACACCATACTTGGGTACAGTCAGTCAATGATCGATGCTAACTGTTAAAAACACCATGAGTTCAGCAAAAGTTGAACTTGCCAGCACAAATTACAAGTTTTTAGGAATTTCCACGCAAGTTTCACACCAGAAGTGAACATCTTCAATGGAGAAGGAAGCCGGCTTGTGTTGGTCTCTGCAGGATTCTTCACCATGTAACATTGCAAAAATGTGCTTTAGCCTCCAGCAATGTATTTTTTTCTTTTTATTGGAGTACCTGGAGTCTTGAGAATAGTAAGTCTGCAAGGATGTCTTACCGAGAAGAATTTGACAGTCTTTGCTTTTAGCACTGCACTGCAAATATTCTAGATCTTGGAATTATTGACAGATTCAAGCAACATTATTATAACTATTCAATCAAAACGAGCACACCCTGCTCTATTTCTTTTCTCTGTGCACTTAATACCAATGGCTCATAAAATCTTTCAATGCCATCCAAAAGATGGTAACAATTTTCCAGGACACTCAAAATCATCACCCAAACAAAAAAAAAATTATAGTGAATTCCCAGTCTCCAGAGCCTAGTCTCTCAAAAATAAAATGTCAAAAGCAAAAAAAAAGGATTTAAGCATGGCAGTACTTTCCTCCCGGCGAAAGCCAAGAAAAACAATAACATCGCCAAAGAAGGATCAACATTTGCTAATGAGGAAAAGCACAAACCCATCCAGATTAGTCTGAATAGCGGCTGAGGCAGGGCATGCTGCGACGCCACAGTGAGGGTTAATTGAAATGCGCCCGGTGTCTGCTCTTATGCCAGCGTGGCATGCTTCAGCACGCGTCCATGCTGGTGAATTGCCCATAATTCCTGCTGTAACGCTTCCCCGCGCCCATCCGTGTGACGCTTTCCTAATTGCACACAGTGTTTCCTTTTAGACGGCCATGGTGGTCCATGCCACTCAGCGGCGCGACCTACCATGGCTGAGCATCACAATCAACCAATAAGAGTCAGTGAAAGGGGTTGCAAATGACAGAGCATGAGCGCAGGGGAGACAGGTCTAAATACCCAAAATAGGGGTAGACCCTTTGAAACGTGGCACAATGGAGGTGTTGTAATCAAAATGTGTTCTATTACTTAGTAAGAGGAAATGAAACAACACATAAATGCTTCTTGAGTGCAGAACCAATGGGGAGAGACAAAAATACATAGAGCTGGACGAGTGGCTTCACAGTTCTGTGGTGGAGGGTTCTTCTGAGCTTGTGTGGGTTTTTTCTGGGTACTCCAGTTAGATCCCACACCCCAAAAAAACATGCATGGTAGACTGCTTTAACACTCTAAATTGCTCCGTGGTGTGAGTGTGTGCAAGATTGGCTGTGGCTGTGTCCTCCGCCTGCTGCCCATCGTTAGCTAGGATAGGCTCCAGGACCCCCTGCGATTCTTGTGTGGATAAGCAGTTCAGAAAATGATTGCATGCATCCCCCTGAACACAGCACTGAAATAAAGCCTCAGAGCAACTTTATGATGAAATAAAAGAAACATTTACGTATGGATGAAGCAAACTAAGTATCACTCTGAATCCAAATAACCAAGGACAGAACACGGTCTTTAAACTGTGAGGCTGATGTATTATGCGGTCAGCCGACACACAGTCGAGTGATGAAAAGAGACTAGAAATGAAAATGACTAGGTAAAGAAAGAAAAAAACAGCACATTCTAATAAATGAATAGATCTCTGAGAAGAATCCACAAACAAATAGTGTGGAACAAAGAGGAGAAGTGGGAACAAACACCTATGGAATAAAGGACGTGCTGACAAAAAGAAACGATGGCGAGAAAGACTTCATTCATTAGCTTCGAAAATTTGACGGACAGCGTAGCTGGCTCGGTGCTGAAAATAAAGACCTAGACCTTGCACTGCGTTGAAAAGAAATGTCTTTGAATGAAAATGACCAGCTTTATAGATGTTTATGTGTCAGAGCAATGAAAGGAGAAGAGACCGGTGCAGAGCGGATACATCTACGGACCAAAGAGAGGCTAAATACTACGACCCACGATATTGCCCAAGCTTGAATGCGGCCGCTGTTAATTGCAGTTTGAACAGTGAAGGTTGAGGCTATAGTGTGGCTCCTTGGAGAATCCTTACAAGCCAAACTGTGAAAATAAGACTGATTCAATGGTGTTCAAATAAAGGAGCATCTGCTGACACTCGCATTGAAGGCCAGGCATCTTGGGAACTTCTAGAAACAGATCACATAGTACGTGGACGGCTCTGTCTCAAAGTGAAATTTCCAAAGGCCAGAGGTCGTCGTATTTGTACTTGCTGACCCGTGGCTTCGTGACTTGAATCTGGCTGGAGAATAATTGAAACAGAAGTGGGAGCAGTGGGGAAAAAATGTGTTTGCACTGTGGTGGCAGGCTGTATGAAGCTGGTAGTCAAACAGAGCCGTGTGGACATAATGGATGGAGGCCAGGCCAGAGGAGACGAGGGCAGATGGCTTCATCATTGCGGACTCTTTTAGCGACGGCGGAGGCCAAAGAGCAGAAGCCATCCCAGTATGAACAGTTCAAATCATAGTTGCCTGATGAAGATGTTTACACGTTGCTGGCCTACTATACTGAGAGAATGCGAGAAGCGATCGCCACTTTGCAATTTCTTTGACCTTTGGATTGGTCTATGGCATCAGCAATTTTTCTTTTAAGCACTGTAGATTCTAGCAATGAAATAGAAAAGAGAAATGTGTGTATGGCCAAAACAGACAAGGTTGTGCAAAAATTCTATTGAAATGAAATGTCGATCATATTAACACGAGTGATAATGACTAATGGACGGGTAGAACGATAAAAGCTAATAGAGTCTAATTATACAGCTATTTAGAATTTTCAATTCTAATCGTAAGGAAACACCTCAATTAGGTTCACATCACCACAAAGTTACTCTTTATATTCTGTTGTCCATGCAATTATTGTTTTTCTTTTTAAAAATTGCCCCACCTACAAAATGGCAGGCTCCATAATACATTCACGATGTGGTCACGATTCAGTTGTGGCAACCTAAGGATAGATGATGACTTCAATATTGGTGCCCCAGCACACCCTGATAACCAACCATTTCAAACCAGCCTCTCCATTTAAATCTAATCCAATCAACACACCGTTTGCTCGGCAAATGGAACGAATGCTGCCTATTGATCAAATAGGGCGACTATATGTAAATGAATGCAAATGAGCTCGCTACTGTGTAGATTTATAGCGCGGTTCTTGCGTGATTTGGTGTGCCGGCGAGCAAATTGGATGCAACAGTGGACGAGTGTTTAAAAGGTTAGTGTGTGTACATCCTGCCAGCATTCGTAAATGTGATGGCGACACGGCTGACATTTGTCCCTTAATGGACTAAGTTAGATGGCATTTAAGTATAAGTGAGCTGATTGGCTACCACTCCCCTCCAAAAAAAACCAAAAAAAAACATTGACTTTCTAATAGAACTATTTCTTATAATTTTTGGGGGGAGGGATGAGAAGACTACAGTGTTAAACTCTGGAGTTATTGTTTTTTCTGCAGTTAATCTCCTCTTGGTTATTTGACCAAGATTGGAAGATACTCCAAAGTTGCTAGAAATAATACAAAAATGAGCATGCTTTGGCGTCAATAGCAATGGAAACTTCTCCACTTCATTGGAACCGACTTCGGGTTGCTCTCCAATAATCACCGACTCACCTGTGGCCGCGGATGTCCTGTTACCAGGCAGCTGAGTTCCAGGGTCTCGCCCTCTCGGATGGTGTAGACACGCTCCGTGTGCCGCTCCTCTTCCACGTTGCACGCGTGGCCTGAGTGGATGATGCGGACAGTAGGAGGCGCTGTGGAAGCAAGGAGGAGAACATTTTTATGAGTTGTAGCCTCACACTTTCCAAATTCCGAAACATGTTTAATTGAACATTTCGCCGTCGATTTTTACAACAGGTAACCATTTCCACAGTTAAACGCCTCGGGCCTTGTTAACATGATGGCACAAATGCAATTTCTGAAGTTCAGGAAGCATTTACGAATGTTAGGTGTTCATTACGGATGTGCATTTATTTTCCAAATGTATATTTAGCATTTGATTTTTGTTTTTACTTTTTCTCCCTCCTCAGACACCTTTCCAAACCATTTAAATCAAGGATATGAGAGGACATGATGAGTTAATCAAATCCAACATATTTATCTCCACTGAATGGGCTCGTCACACAGAACATAAGTTTGCACCCTTCTGCTTCAACCTTTCAACCTCCCTGGATTTTAAGACAATTGCTAGATCCCAACGGGGGGTGTTGGTGGCGAGCGAGCGCGATAAGGGCTCGCGGCGAGGGAGCTTCATGCAAGGCTGCCACTTAAAACAAAAGGAGTCGTGGTAACAAGACCCTAGGGCTGCAGTCCAACAAAGTACTAATGCCATTTAGCCCAATGAGCCCATGTCTGTGCTGCATGCTATAAGAGTCCTGGAGGAGAAGTCAGGGAAACACCCATAATTAATGATCCCAAACTCCGCACACGAGCACACACACATACATCATATTCTTTTCTTTACGCACAAACAAGCTTACAGCAGCAAACAAGCTTCGCTTAAGCTCACATAATGGCCACAATAATGTGCTTGGAGTCGCTGATATGCTTGCACAGCCAAAGAGAGGCTCTTCTCACACACCCCTAGGAGCGAAACAAATCGCAGTCGTTAATATGTCGTTTCCAAACGTGTCATTAAAACTATTCTATTTCATTACTCATAGCATTTGCCATATTGAGTTTGGATAGGGGACTAAACCAACATGAGGCCTTTACTTTCAATGCAGTTATCATGGGCACATTGCCAATAGATGCTTATTTTCTACCCAGTTTTAATGATGTTGAATTACAGTTAAAAAGTTTTTGACACTAATACCCACCTCCTACTCATAACCTAGTGCTAATTATAAAATCCTTCTCTATCTTTCAAACCCTTAACCTAACATACCCAACAGTAAACTTCAATACAAATGCACATCCCCAAACATTGACACCAATCATTTCACTCACATTCAGACGCAATTTAGACACGTGTTTTAAAGAATATGGTAGAAAGACAAAGGTAACAGCTCCACACAGGACTACCAAAGTTGGGATTCAAACTCCGAACCCACATTGTGGGTCAGATGTGCTCGCCAACGTTCCACCACCCTCAACAACACCCAACAAAATAACAACATGTCCTGAAGAAGCTTGTTACTTCCCATTCAAGTGCCCGCCATTTAATGGTATTGTTACAAACAGAAACTAAAATGTAGGATGGACTCAGTGTATGTGGACTCATTTACATAATCGTGTCTATTTTGGGTTGTAACATCACTCCCACTCACTTCCTTTAACACCAAAAACACTTTAGCAGCTCCCCCAAGCACAAACTGCGCACAACAGAAAAATAAGAGACACAGAAGTCTCACGTGAGGCCATTTTCATAAATTATGATAAAGACACTATACTACCTTGTAATGAGGAACATCAAATCAATCAGGGATACATTAAAGGAACAGAAAGAACACAATCTCTGCAGTCCTTTGTTTCTTGTTTTACACCCGACAACTTCTTTTTCCCAGCACCATCCACGCAAATAGCGTAAACATGCTGCAATATTAATTAATCATCGCAGAAATGTATAACGTTGTGCTTTACTTTTGGCTTATAGCCTCATTGTTTAGTGTCTACAAAACTCTGGGGATGAAATTAGTTTGTTTCAACAGCATTGTGAACCCAAAGTAAGCGTCTAGCCTCGCCCCCGCAGTCCTCTCTGTATCTTTAGTGTCCAACTTGAGTCTGACGTTTGAAATGAATAGTTTGTCTCGCAGTTGTCAGCATGTGAACACTTATTCCTAATGGAGAGTGGCCTCATGCATGCACTTAAACGTCTTTCCAGCAGGAGATGCATATTATTGCATCAGGCCTTGTCAGGCGCTATTGATCACGTACTGTAATGCACTCGCCTGCACTCCTCTGCCTTTGCGCTGTTATTGTAAATGAGACTTCGTATAGATTTAAGCCGGGCGCCATCAACGCGCGTCATCCATCACGGCGAGAACACAGACGTGCGTAAGGTGTGTGGGACGGTGCAACACAATGGCGCTTTGGCCCTTTTTCAGCACAAAAACAAGCCTCCAATCGGGTATCGAGCTGCTAACTTGATTTAAGGGTCGTTACTCAGTGGAAGATTCCTCTGGTAGTCCATTTCGCAGGACAACGCTATTTTTAGCACGCAAAAAAACACAAACACAAGATACTTTGTTACTGCCAAGCTGCTAATGTCTTGTTGCGACAACCCCTACGGAGCCGCGAGTGTGTTGGTTAGAGGACAATTGCATTGTTTCGCCACGCAGCTGGTAACGGAAATTTCCTAGAACCAGGTGCCACCTTTGAGGACTTAAAAAACAGGTTGTTTAGTCATTTTGATCCAGCAAGAAGAGAAGAAATGACAACTGATGAGTGACAGGCACTCAGAACAGGCTGCGAAAACAATCTCCATAAGCCACATATTTGTACACAAGCTCAATATTTTCCAGCGCAGATGCACACGATGCAGGAAACAATTCAATTTGACTAACACTGCTGTCACATGTGTAGGTGTCATATGTCTAAACCAGTTTATGTCCACAAACAAACATACAATTGTTTACAGTTCCTCAAAACAAAGAGTACAAGAACAACCTCGGGCCATACTGTAAAGAGAAACAGGAGACAGGTCCAGATATAACCACAAGCATACAATTCTTATGTATTCTCTGAACAGGGAGTATAAAAGCAAACACTAGCAGCAAGAAACATACTGTTTCCCTGAGTCTGAATACACAAAAGAGAAATTCAGCTTAATCGGTGAATTTCCATTACAACCATCAACCTGCAAGCTGTTTATTTCCCCATTAGAATCCCAAATGCCCAGTTCTCCCATCCATGCTGTCACACCGCAGTGCTCCCAACTCCCCTACACTACTCTAATCAGACATCTGCGGGGGACGGATAAAGTCCAAACGTGGACGGCATCCAAAACGGTGGTCGTCAGTTGATAGTCCCTCGCTAGCGGCAGCTCACTAAAGGGAGAATATCTGGCCAGCTAGTGAAGATTCGGGGTGCTGCCAGCCAACAAAATGTCTTTCGATTGGACTTCAGTAAATCCCCCCGTGAGCTGATTGTCCTATCAATGCCCACAGCAGTGCATGGCTGACAGAGACGCCTTGGCTTACAGATATGCTACTGTGTGTCATGTGTATGTGTCGGAAGGATGGCGAGGATAGGTGGGGGCAGGTCACGCTTTCGATACTTAGTATTCCACGCCAAGCGCTGACGCACTTGCAAGACTAAATGACAAGAAAACATCCCCAGACTGTTTGATTTCATGTTAGATTTAAGTTCCACTACTTTACGCCACCACCCATTAGCCTGAGAGTCAAACAACGCCAAAACCAACACAAATAAGAGCATTACTTTGTCTCATATGTCATTGAAGCCAGCTTGCTCTGACACACAACTCTTCTCGTTGTCAGTATTTAGAAGGGTTAACCCAAATATTCTTTCAAAATACAAAGTTATGACAAAAACGATAAAATAATAGTACTCGGATTTTCTCATTTTTATACCATGGCAACCGCTCTTATATATAAACTAGATTGTTTGCCATTTACTATGTTAGAGGCTACTAGATTGCATCAAATGAAAATGACCCCGGTTTTATTATACAAAGCTATACATATTAATGTAACTTCGAATTATGAGCCATACTGCTTCACTAAAGACCGTACAGCGCTAATGCAATGATTGTCCCAAGCAAGGTCAGGAAAAACAAGCTGCCTCATGACCATAAATACATATATATATAATTGTTGTGTGTCTATTGTAAAAATGTATTAACAAAAACCTTGGGCAATGAACCATATAGTGCTTTACCAGAGACAGTGCACAAAGACGCATTAGAAATGGAGTATAAAAGCTATTTTAACTAACTGCTGTCATATTAACAGGAGCCAAATCGTAGGCATAAAGACACAATTTCTTGGAGGAAAAAAAATGTATGATAAAACAAAGGCAGCATATATTTCTTAAATTACACTCTATGGTGATAATTTACTGTTACAGTAAAATTTAAGTGCTTTAATTAGAAAGTTTGCGAGCGAGATAATCACGATCACTCCAAGGGTTTATATAGCTGGTTTTTAGCCCTGGAAAAAAGGCTTTTGCGATCACTTTTTAAACGGGAAGAGTGGTCTACGTGGTGCAGATTAGTCACAGCGGTTCAATAAAAGGCCTGATGTACAGCTGATGCATCAGCACCGCGCGGCTGGCAACCAATAATCACCTGCATCCGGAAGCTCGCCAGCCCCGCCATCCATAAAGTACACGGAACCCCGGAGGACTAAAAGCAGATAATAATTAAACCCGTTCTCCGTCACGCCCTCTCGCTGTACTTTACCTCGTCATCACCGTCACCTTGTTGACACCTCGTCCATCAATCGGATTGCTGGGTTCTGCGCGGAAAAGCAAGAACGAGCTTTTGATCACTAGCAGCTGGGGAGCAGAGCTGGAGACTCGTTTCAAATAAGGTCTTCTCTGCTAACCTAAAAAACTTTTTCAATTACTGCTCTACTCTTAAACCCCGCAAAAAATGATATTGCATCCACAGGGCTGCACGGAGACAGAGTGGTTTGTTTGCATGTTTATCTCACAGTTCTGAGATCATGGGTTCAATGCCAGACTCTGGCCTTGCTGTGTGGATCTTACATGTTCTCCGCAAACACTACTCTATAAGATAACGAGAAGATTGGCAGCTTTTGTCTGATGGCATGAGAAAAAAAATGCTGCATGGTTTCTGTCATACGTTCACAATGTGCTACATTTGCTCATTGTTCGGGTAGTTCGCCGTGTCACCCATTCGGTGTGCTGCCATCTCATTTGCTATGTAATCTGCCATCTCATTTGCTATGTAATCTGCCATCTCATTTGCTATGTAATCTGCCAAGAACCTTCAGGATCAGTCGTACACTAAAACGGTATTTTAGCACTTGAAGCGCTTCTGATCAAATTCCAAGTTTATCCCGGCAGAGCCAGAGGATTAGAACTCCATGACATGAACATTTTTTTTCTTGTTTGAGAGCAAAACTTTCGAAAGCCAACTTAAAATTCATCGGTGGCAATTTGCACACATGACAGGTCAGAATGATGGAGAAATTACACAGTGAAAATACAGACAATACTGCTTCACCCAAACTTAAAACTGTGTAGCAGTAATTGTAGCTACAGTGGAGCGCCAGTTATATTAGGTTGTCTAGAATGGACAGGAAAACAACAATAGGAAAGGATCATTAATGCATTGTGAAAACCACAATATACACCCTTTTCTTGCAGTTGCCATGGAAACAAAGAAGAAAAAGGGCACCGCAACATCAACAACGAAAAGCAGTGTCAACATTTATAGGCCGCTGAACTGCGGAGGACCACAAATGACAGTGGCAGGCAAGGAAACAACAAGCAAGTACGTTTACAAATTACCTCGTACTATGTATTGTGAGTAGGGTTGACGTTTGTTTTTACTCTTTGTAAGGATGAAAACAAATCACAAAGAGTCAAAATCTTTCAAAAGATCTTCTGACGGAGACTCGTACTGCATCACAACAAACCTGGAGCTGTGTGTTGTCAGGTTTACACCAAGGTTAGAACAATAATGAAAGTGATCTAGTTTTGTTTGGATCAGATGATGTGGGTCATAAATGAGACATTTGTGCCGCAGTTGGGCATTAGACACCGGGACCATAAAGCTCATAAAGCGGATGGATGCCTCATACATCAGCGAGCTTTAGCTCTGCTACGGTACTGTGGGAGTGGGGGGATAAAGCACAAATTGGATTACCTATGCAGCCACACGCATCACCAGAATAACACACATATATACACTGCACACATACATACAAACACCAATGGGCGCATCTCCAGTAGGCATGTAAACAATGCCAAACTGACCAATGGTCACGCTCTCATTGGCAGTTGATTTTGGCAGCAAATGTGCACGCACACATTTACAATTCCTGAATCCCCGTGATCATATAAATGGCACGTCGCCATGATGTACGGCGGCTCATAAACGGGCTCCGCGACGGGAGTTGAGTCGGGAAGCTTCAGACCTTGACGTGTGAAATCGGATGCTAAAAGAGTTTTCAGTCACCCAGGCGGCATTCCTATCCCCTCGGTAAACAGCAACATAGGAGATACGGTGATTTAGAAGCCGGCGGGATGATAAAGACCAATGGGCATTTTGCTAAACAAGTTATTTCTCTGTTTTGGAGCCTGGGTAAAGTCATATTATGGTGGTCAAACACTGTGAATCCTGGACCGCCAAAACCAGTCATCAGTTTATTATCAATTATTTACTTTATGCAATAGAATGATCTACAGTACATGCAAAAGATCTAAAATGATGTTCACCATTTAAGTTTGTATTTGACCCAAATCCCAAATGTCTTCAATTGAGCCTATTCAATATTATTTTAATAAAGTCTAGTACCTTTTATATTTTTATTTGGCAGTGCATTTATCGCTAGCTCATTCCAGTTAATTGAATGTGTCTGCACCCATGCATTTTTAACCCCCAAAATTGTGATCATTTTGGGATCGTACCAAAAGAGAGAATATACCGTAATTGGGTGTTTGCAAGGAGATCGAAATAGCCAACCTTTCTTTTGATTTACTTTTATTCCATTCTTATGCTCAATGTGTTGAAAGGCTTTTTTCTTTCATACATTAAATAAACTGTAACCTCCATTAATAATTATATGACCTCAGCTTTCTTTAATGGCCCTAGAACCATATATATATATATAACTATATGAAAGCCATAAGAGTAAAACTGTCCGCTGCTAATGGAGCAATCAAATATCCAGCATCCAAGCAATTTTCCATTATGACATAAATTAGGGCTGCAATCATGGTTGCAAAATATGACAGGATGTATTTCTATTTACTGAAAGGCTACTTTATTTCCATTCATTTACATGCGGAAGAGAATTCAGTTGCCTGGCAAGTCTTTGAAAAGCCTCATAGAGGGATTAAAACGTCGGAAAAGAACAGCGTCTATGTCACATTGACTTTTAAATGGCCTCTTTCACGTCAAAATGTGACGCCCGTGGACAAATAAGATTATCCCGGGGTGTCAATGTTTGGTCAAGGTGTGTGTTTAAGGATCCCCCACAACTAATGCCCAAATGCAGACACGCCTTGAGCGCCTTTATGTATAAAAACCTGCTTCAGACTGATCACCAACATCAGATTCTAGCAAAAGAACAATCCTAAAGACATAATGGATCTGAAAGCCATCATGTTCCTTCAGTTGCTGCGACTCATCGCGCTCTGTGATGCACGACCTAGCTGGGTGAGTACATGAACTAAAAAAAAATCAAAAAGGGAAATAGCCCAGTTTTGACTCCACTTAAAGTCGGTTAAGTTATCAACAGATAGATCTGTTGATGAAAAAAAAATACAACATCCAAGATAGATGAACTTTGCTGCTCATTCTGGAAAAAAAAGCTAGACATTTTCCATTGATTTTAGGCTATAAATAAGGCAAAAGTAACAGTGATCAAGCCTACTTTAGGCGTTTTTCTACTGTGATTGGCAGCCACGTTTCCATTTTTTTTTCTCCAAGTGTATCATTTCTTTCACTGTCATTACAGGACCAGGCTGTCGATAACGGTATGCGACTCGTCGGTGTGCAACCATCCTACTGATCAAAATCAATAGGTGTCAAAGTGTGTGCATGTGTGTGTTGGCGTCACTGAATGTCATCTGCTTTTACGTTAGAGAACACGGAGAGTCTGGCTGAGGAAAGCATCACAGAAACAATTCTGAGGATGAACAATGGTGAGGATTTTAAGAAAAATTGGAGATCTATTAGTTTTTGAAAACAGATCAAAGATTATTATTCCCCTTCCGTTTTCTCCTATACGTCCCCGTCTTTCTTTCAGAATCCACTGAATATCTAGTGGAGGGGGATTTGGTGTTTCCGAGAGCAAGGACAGCTCTGAAGTGCCTGAACAAGAAATACAGTTGCCTGTGGCCAAAGTCTTACAGCGGCAACGTTGACATTCCTTACACCATCGTGGACAAATACAGTAATTCTTTAGTTCAAGGACTGCGTTCATTCTGTATCCTTGATGTCATGACCATAGCGGAATTTCATTTGCAGCTAATGATGAGAAGCAAATGATTGTAGGCGCCATACGAGAAATTGAAGCCAGAACCTGCATCCGTTTCATGCCACGGACAACACAGAAGTCATACATCAGCTTTGAACCACGATTCGGGTGAGGCAGAAAATACTTTATCATTGAGTCTGCCTCGCAAACGGATTCAGCTTTGCATGAAAAAGTCGCAGTTTTGCTTAAATCTAGCCATGTTTTACTTCCAATCTGTTTGTGCTGCTTGGAAAAAATATACTCTATTCATCCATCCAGGTGTTCCTCACATCTGGGCTTCATGGGGTACAAGCAGGTAGTGTCACTTCAGCGCTTTGGCTGCGTCCAGACTGGTATTATCCAGCACGAGGTGTTGCACGCCTTGGGCTTCTACCATGAGCATACACGGAGTGACCGCGACCAATACATCCGCATCCACTGGGAAAACATCCACAAGTGTGAGTCCCTTTCTACTTAATGGCGCAAGTTCCCATTTGATCAACCTTTACTGTTTTGATCTGACTGTCAAGTAATGATTGTCCCCGTCCGTCTTCAGATCAAAAGTACAACTTCAGAAAGCAAGACACAAATAATCTCAACACACCTTATGACTATTCCTCCATAATGCACTATGGAAGGTAAGAAAACATTGATATCATTGAATTCATTGATGATTTACGATGGCCTGCTAACATGCATGACATTCTATAGTGAATACATTCAAAGGAAGAAGCCTAGATTTAAACTGAGATTTCATTCGAACATGCACCAATAAAATATAATGTCTGCTGAGCCTGACTGCAATCAAATGTTGGCATTTTTACACTATTATCCCATAGAACCGCCTTTGGAATTCATGAAGCCGTCACCCTAACCCCCATTCCAGACAGCTCAGTGGAGATTGGCCAGCGGAGGGAAATCTCAGATCTAGATGTTGTTCGGATCAATCGCCTCTACAAGTGCTTTAATTATGAAATGTAGGATGCAATGTGACATGCCAAGTGACACTTTCAATAAAACATGTTGTCCTGCCTTAGCAATTTTGCAGAGTAAATTTCTCTCCTGATTAGTTGAAAAAGAAGCAGTCAGCTTAACATGGTTAAAAAAAAAATCTATATATATAGGAACGATTGCAAATGGCGACATCGAAATGGATTTATATAGATGCCCTAAAATATTTTAAAAATGCACAGGAAGGCAGATATGTAGCAATCTCTTGCTAAATGAGTTCATTTCCATGGCTCAGGCTTGTTGTAATTAAGTTTGGGATTTGTAGAGTTGCAAGAAAAAGTGCGGGGGTGCATCTCTTGTGACAACGTTTCAGGACATAAACCCTAAACCTCATGCTCACCCTTCTGAGAACGTAGCTTTACTTGTCATCCAACTACATCCCACGCTTTCCCCTCTTATTTTCTTGCACTCTTTGAAATTCTCCACCGTTGCCTGAGAAGGCGGGCGTGAAAGGATCTTCCAAAGATTCCGACAGAGCTAATTTGTCCGTCTAGTGATCCTACAGCCCCAACGTACGCACGGCCCTGACAAGCAGAGGTTACGGGCCTTGGTGGCTGAAACACAGACTATGAATTCTGAAGACTGGATGTATGCTCTCTTTGTTTCAAAACAGTTTCCCTTGCTATCCATCAAGCAAGATGGGTGTGAAATATTTACACTCTTCTTGTCTTTGAAATATTTAGCACCAACCCTTAATATTTAGCTCTCATCAGTTGTTGAAGCGGAAATAAATTGCTTTTCTCTTACTAAATAATTTGGGAACACCTTACTAGCAGGCATTCGCACTCCAGAATGACTTGATTGTCTTGAGACTTATACGTCACCTGCACAGATTCTTTTGACATTTAAAGAATGAGTCAACAGGTGCCAGATACAGAAAAACATCCCCAGAAGATGACTGGAATGCCTTCATATTGGCTTTGGTGCACCCTGTGCAGATTAAAGAGACCCCGCCATGTTGCCGCAAAGTAGCCATGAGGAAGACTAGCTATTTTGGGTAGAAAATGTCCTTCCTGAACAACTAGATAGGAATCTTGAGATACGGTTATAGCAAAGCAGCCCTAGAACATCATAATTTCCCCTACTTAGCTCCACAATCCACCAGATAACACGTAGCATAACTAAAATAGAAGATTAGTAACAAGTTTGACCACAAGCGTGAATCAATTCTATTGCCTGAATTGCTCAAAAAGTGGGCATAGTACACTTTTAGTTCTCCAATTTTCTTCCCATACTTTCTCGTTTTTCTACCTTCTTCATTCAAAAAAAATCAGTCAAAGCCAATATAAGGCCTCACCAAACTCAATTGAGTTGGCCGTTCCCCAATGTTATAGTCATTTAGTGCTTTTTTTGTTCCGGGTCCCCGTGGTGCCGCTCGGCGACAAGACGCCGACTCAAGCGAGCGTTTTTTTATGCCTTTTAAAAAGATGAAAACGACTCTGTTGAATGTTCTAATTCCAGCGACTGAAGCTTTTTGTTATCTTCACTTAAACCTGTGAATGGGATTTTACTTCCCCCACATGGCGTTTGCATTAAAAAGTATACCGAGAAGGGATTTAGCACGAGAAGAGGCGTCTAATAACTCTTTATAAGCAATTATGCTTCTCTCGGCAGCATTATATACGACAACTAGTTTGAGCTTGTGTCCTATTTCATAATGTGATTACTATATGACTGCCTGATGTACTTTTTCCGGCTTCTTTTCTACTGAATCAGTAACGTGGTCATTATTAAATTATGAACATGCTTTATTATTCAGGCACAGGAAATGAAAATGTCTATGTACGTGTGATATTTTTTATTTATATCATTTGCAAAGTGTATGGATAAATAAGATAATTTATTTGTTATATGCAATATTGATTTCATGTTATGTAATAATATATAATATATGCATGCAAAATTTACACCTATAAAAAACGAAAAACAAATGTAGCTTTGTATTCATTAAAACATTTTAATGAACTTTTTCGCCATCGCCATAATTTAATTTTATCCTTTTTTGTGGGGGAGAGGGTTCTTTATAAAAAATAATGACCTGTAATCCGTGTTCTAGACCACTACATTATGTTACTCGTTTAAAAACAAGCCTCATTGCAAAGATAGCTGTCTGGTTATTATTTTTTGATGTTTTTATTTTTTATTTTTTGTACAGTGAGACAATTAAGAGGCTGCTAGGAAAACACCCGACACGTTGAAGAAGCTTTCATGAGGGACCCCGAGGAGAAGCATGTGAACTTGTTGGATTACTGATCCGAGAACAGTGGCTTACAAGCTGCGGCGTTGTCGCCGTGTTCTCACAGTGCATACATATTTCATGATTTCTTCCTGCCTTGCCGGCACCGGGATTGGGCCCCGGACTTGCTAAAATATAAAAATGAATCAAACTGACTTTTGGGTAAAGCCTACAAAGCAATACGAGAACACTTTCCATAAACACGGATGGTCTCTGTAGGAGAAAAATAACACTAATAAAAAGGCGCCTGCGAATAAAAACATCAGACTGACGTCCTGGTGAGCTGCGTTCGCCAAGTCGCTGATAGTCAGCATTGAGGAGTCGCAGATGTCAGCGATGACACTTTTCCATTAGTGCCAAAAAGTAATGAATGATGGATTTTCCCCCTGCTTTCTGTTGAGCATTTATAATTGAACTGTGAAATATTTAGACTGCAGTGCGTATTATGGCACATCTTAGAAAAACCTAGCTCGCAATTTATAGCCTAGGTAACACCTCTTCACAGTTGACATTTTTAATTTGTCTCTCTTCTTAGTGTACACAGAAAATAGGCCTCAAAGGTTTTACTCTAATCCGCCAGTCCAACGAGCAAATGTAGATGGGTTGAAGTGAGCAGATACAGAAGTGTTTAGGTCCAACGGTAAAGGTGATAAAATTTAGCTTAAGTTATCTTACAATATGCAGATATGACATTTTTTAGTAACGGGAAGGTTTCCGGTTAAACCAACTTGGTGAAAAGAGACGTGACAAGTGGTTAAAAGTGTCTCCATTGGTGGCAAATGTAGTGCATGAACTACCGTTCCAGTTTCAACTTTCTCGTTGGAGACAAGATCAAAATAGCCTGTGTCGCATTCATTTTTGGAATGGCATTGCGCCGAAAATTGTCTTGACTTTTAACTTCCACAGTACAGTACATTACGCAGAAACAGTGTCTCTTATTATGATTGGTGTTAAACACATTTCTTGTCAGAAGAGGTCTGCTTGAGTCTCGACGGAACGAAGCGACCATACTGTGGACGCCCGGTAGATTGTCAGGGTTCCCAAAGGACTCGCTCATCCGTCATCGTTATGTCGTTTTCTCTTGCCGCGCCGCCGCTCTTTGCATCTTAGTCGCTTAATTCCCTGAGACAAATATGAACGCGGCCGACGGTGCCGTCCAGCGACACAAGCTGCTGTTCAACGCTACATTAACCCACCGCGTTGGGCGGCGGCCTGATGGATTTCTTTATTAACCGGCGGGGCCACCGAGTGAAGGTCAAGCGAGTCTGTCGTGTGCTTGTGAGCCAACTTTTAAAGGTTGGTTAGCTTTTAGCTCACGCCCACAAAGACCGAACGGGATTCCAGACACTCCATTATTGGCAATGACGATTCCACGAACAAATATCATAAAGGGGGCCACCTGGGCTCACTAGAGGTTCGATCCTTTACTCGTACGGAAGGCTGCGTGAAATCAATTGTATTCAAGCCTCTTAATCCTCATCGTAAATCACACATTAATGACACTACGACGAGTGGTTAGAAAGTCCGACACACACTGTTAGCGGGGATTCGCATGACGCCTTCGCAGTCCGACATGAACCATCAATTAATCGGCTATTCGGTTACTTTACCCTTCAAAAACACAGGAGAAGTGTGATTATTAATAGTACCTCTAAATTATTGGCCAGCAGGAGGCCTCTTCTTCCAGTCTCGGCTAATTACTGCCACACCGGGATGTGCTTTGGCTCATTCTCATCGCCACAGTGGAATTGTCACCTCCTGACAGCTGCTCCCGATTTTCCATTTATTACAAACACTCGCTATTATTAATTATCATGCAGGCCATGCCTCCCCAAGCACTTTTAAGCCAATAAATTGGATGAGGACTTGACTGTCATTTAATCATTGGCCACTGTAACGTGAGCACAGATGAACACGTAATTATGATGAATGATTTTGTGACTAAGTCGTGCAAATAGCACGCCTCTTTATTGCAAATGCCATGAAAAGTGTCAATAAATTGACATTTACCACACTAGTTCCCAAAGTGGGGTGGGCAAACTGTAACCTGGGGGTTCACAAAATAATTAGACATTTTTTTTAAATTGTCTGGGTTTTCTGTGGATTTAAACAGGATTTCAGAAGGTCAGAAATTGGGTTTCAAGTGGGGTAGATAATGTACTAGCAGATGTACACAATACAAAAAGGTCATATTTTACCAAGATGTTATCTTAACACACGTACCAGTCTGCTTTAATGATTTTCCATGTTAGTTATGTTTTTAATCATTTGTGTAGGGAGACAAAAACGTAATGTTTAGTCATTCTGATTCCCAACAACCCCTTAGATGTTGTCATTTAGAATTACAGCGCCAGCGGAAATAACCAATAAGTAGTTCCCCCCCTCCTGTTTTTACGACATTCCTAGGAGGACTTATTGTCCCCGTAGAGTATTTGTTTTTCCTCTGTTTTTGTCGACTCATGCATATGCACACACATGTAGTCTAATTAAAGGGTGTGATTAATTAAACGTACTACTGGGAACCTTTTACGACAAACAAATAGAATGAAACAAAGTCAAAGCTGGTACTTTAAGATACAATAAAGCATTGCAATGGCAAGAAAATGTTTGAATCTCTAGTCATTGACATTAAAAATGTATATTGTAAGAAATGTAGTTGTTACAATCCTATGCGTGAGTCTAGAATATGACTATTTTTAGTCATTGAAAAAAAAGACACTTATTCCCTTATCAGGAAAGTGACTATTTTCGGTCATGAAAAAATGAGAGGAGCGAATGATAAAGGTTAAAAAAATACATATAATTTGTGCATTTCACACTGTAATTTCACCCTAAAAAATGTGCTTGACTGACAAATGGAAACCAAGAATCTTTCTTGGATTTACCTCCGTAAAAATAAAAAAGAGAAATGCAAAAAGTGTTCCTGCAGCTAACGACAGATTGGAGCAGTTTTATTGGGATTGAGGGATTGCTTTTACTTTGTGAAGACCACCAATGCTTAGAAATCCATTTTGGATGAGATAAAGCAAAGCATAAGTGTGGAAGCATCTAAGAATCTTAAAGAGCAGGCGCCTGGGTGCATTTTACAGATTACTTTATTAACCTTTTCTGCCTCAGTTCAGCGTAGAAAAACCTGACTAAAGGAGGAAAAGATAAGCAAACCTCCTCACAGATGTCCGACATGGGGATTGTTCGTCTTGAGAAGCTCTGATGCAGAAAGATAAACGATTTTACCGTTAGCGCAGAGCCGCTATGTCCAAATGGGATTACAACGGTGGATGGGTGGGTTAAAAATGCCTCACATTCTAGCCCTTTTTTTGCCCCCTTTGATAGTTGTTTTGCCAAAAGACGAAATGAAATAAACTCTTTTTTTACTCATAACTGCCTGGACGCACTACGCTCCAGTGTGATACCTGGTGAGGCAAGAGGCCCGTCAGACCGTGAAATTGAGCAATGTAACCTCGTCTTGTGCAAAGGAACAAGCGCAGACAGAGCGAAAGAATGAAAGAGAGGAAAGAAATCCTGTTGTTTGGTTTCATGCAGATAAAGCGACATGACCTTGCCAATGACCTCCATTTGCTTCCCTGCCCACTTTTCAATAACAGTGTCATTTATCATTCATGCACGTCACGGTGGTTGTGCTTAACGACTGCATTATCTTCTTAATATTTTATTAAAGAAAAAAAATCGAATCGGAATCCATGCATACTTGGTCTAAAATGCGAGAAGATGTTGGAAAATACAGTGAAAAGTGATGTATTTTTATTTTAATTACTGGTACAGTGGTACCTCGTGATACAACATGCTCGTCATAGAACATGCTCGTGTTACGACGAAAATTTCGATCGAATAATTCGCTCGCGATACAATTAAAATGTCGAGATGCGACCAAGCCAGGTGGCCATGACATGAGAGGCTGTTTATCATTGTAGCGCACTGTCTTTTTTTGCCGCATCTCTTTCGTGTATAACTACTATATCTAAAAGGACTGAACAATTTATTCAGACGAGTTTCGACCAGGAAACGCACAACGCGCATGCGTGGGCAAAAAGAGAGCTTTCTGGGTAATGAAGTATACTCGTGCATACAACACCCATAGGCAATGGCACCCTTTCTCAGAATAAAACTTCATTACCCACAATCAATACGTGGGAAGCTCAGCTATTGCATTTCCTGTTATTCTTTCTAAGGAAAGAAGATCCCGCGATCGTTCTTTAAAGACTATTTCGCGTTGGCAAGTGGTCGTGCGTTATCCTATTGTGAGGACATTTGTGTGCATCATTTTCGGAATATTTTGAAGGCAACACAACAGCAAACGGTGTTTTTTCAGAGGGTTGGAACGAATTAATTTGTTTTCAATTCATTTCAATGGGAAACGTTCACTCGAGTTACGAAAAGCTCGACATACGATCTCAGTCTCGGAACGGATTACGATCGTATGTCGAGGTACCACTGTATTTGTTAAATGATTGTTCATGCTAATATAAAATTTTGTATTTTTTTCATATCCTAGTTTGTTTTTACATTTTGGAAACTGTTCTAATTTAATACTTGAAAGAAAATAAACCTTTGGAGCGCCACACTGTCTTATCTAGAAACATTTTTCCTTTTAAGTTTGGGGTTAAAAAGACTTCTTTTTTTTTAAGTTATGCTTGTAGCCACTTGTTCAGACTTCAAACGGTTCATTCTCAGATGTATTAATTATTTCATTGTCTAAGTTACGTTATTTAAGAAGCTTTGAAAAAACTATATTTTGGTCTATTTAATTTGGGAGCCGCCTGATGGTTTGGTGGTTTACGCGCCTGACTTCGGTGAGGGTAGACGCGGGCTCGATTCTGGTATGATTGCGAGTGCGAATGGTCGTTTGCCTCTCTGTGTTCCCTACAGCTGACTGGCGACCAGTCGAGGGCGGATATCTTCCGAAACAAGTATACTTAGTCACATTCTAGTCTTGATCTGATTACATTGCTGGTCAACAGGATGCTCTGAAGAACTACTGCGAAGTTGCTGCCGCAAAAGAACGACCGCAGGGCTTATCGCTCCACGCCAAGTGTTAAATGGGTTTTGGGGGGGGGGGGTTGGTTAGGACACCGGGAAAAGTGGCGGAAGGGGCCGATTGAACCGGGAGAGTGAGAGTAAAGGAAGTCTATGCATCATGCCGCCAGCTTTTGTCCCGAGTGCACTGCCTACGTATGATGGATGGCCACGTGTCCAAGCCTTAATTCAAAGTCGATGGTGTCTATAGATACCCGTCACTAAACGCCACACGCTGTGCTACTCAAGGCGCCACAAAAAAAAGAATTTACACACCCAAGAAGTCAAACCCTTGAGAATGAAAGTAAAGCTATCTGGATGAAAATGAGAGAATAATCCTTGTGATCTACAGGTCAGATTTTGACCAGATTTAGAACTTGAAACTAGTCAGATCTTCTTCAGGTCTTTCTTGGATGGCAATTTTGTATTATAAATATATGCCAAAGTAACCTTTTACTATAATTTCATTTAAAACCGGAAAATGATGCTCATTCAAACAATCAAACAATTTAAGATGCCCTCTTTTTGTACGTAAGACACATGAAAACCATAATGTTGTCTAATCAAAATCCAGTCAGATTCTGTCTTGCAACTAGTCATCATTAAAGCCCACCCCTCAGGGCAACCCCGACTGTATTCGTCATCCATGACCTCCGCTCCGGCAAACAAGACGCGGGTGGACCTTTCCTCTAGGAGGCCACGGGCAAGCTCCCGCAGGGACACCGTCCATCGCCGCGGGCAACTAGCTTGGCAGATGCTCAATATTGCCTTCAGGTTACAGGCCAATAATGTCCACGTCAATTTTAGGAAACCGGACTACCCCAGGAGAACATGCAAACTCCACACAGAAAGACCAACCTGGGATCGAACTCAGAACCCCAGAACTGTGAGACCGAGGCGCAAACCACTCCACCACCGAGCCGCTATTAAATTCTAATTGATCAAACCTCTTTGTTTAATTGATAATTATTTCTCTAAGAAATTGGAAGTAATTATCCACGATGCAGTCCTGTTATTGTTCCAATTCTGTTTGAGAATTTCCTTTCCTGCACATCCCTTTTAACTTCCTGTTTTTTCTTCCCGCATCCTCCTATAGCCTCGCAGCTGCCTGCCACGCCTCCTCGCTGCGTTCCAATGCAAAGCCTTAGCAGGGGTGAGATTCATTTATCTTTTGCGGCAACGCTTTTCGGTGAGAAGGGGCTCGTTATAAAGACGCGGTGACACACGCCAAAATGATCCCCGGACGCTGCATCACGCATCATAAAAGTCTCCAAGGTGCCTTTCGATCATCACATACTGAACGACGCCACATCCGCCATGAATCATGGCGCTTCCGCTGGGATGTGGAGAGTGTAAAAAAGGGGGGAATGTCTTGTGTTTTATGAGATTGAGCAGACAAAATCATATTAGTTTTCAGCTCTCAGACGGCGCTGGGGTGGACTTGGTGTCCGCAGGTGACAGCCAATAGATTGCCTGCTTTGCATAGCGCGGTAAAAAAAATAAAAAAATAAAAATGTCGATGGCGTTGAGTCTGGTGTGACTTTGAATGTGTGAGCTATACTGGTAATGTGACTATTGTCATAAGTGTACACTTTAAATGTACACTTTGGTTGTAAATTTAAAAAATAAAATAAAAAGCTGGGAAATGTGGCATGGCGTGGGTTCTCTTTCGGACAAAAAAAAGCTCCATTCATTTCCAATGACAAAAACTTTGACATTTCGTATTTCAAAATGTATCTATACATTTTATTTTAAATTTACATGTAGCCAATTTCAGAAATCAAGACTTTTTTTCCAAATTGTATGGCTCCACCCAAATTTGACAAAAACAATCCCAGTTACTCTCAATCGCCGCATTTATTTCTAATGTGCACAAAAAAGTGACCTAAATTGTACTAACATCAACAAATCTCCCAAAACGCAACAAGAAGTGACTTGTAAGTACCCCAGAATTAGCACGCGAGACCCAAAATTAACTAAAATAAATCAACTACAATTACAGCCAATTTATTGAAACTGTCTGAGAATGCCCATCTTTCAGTGCCATTGAAAACCGTGGATGTCCAATGGGAGCTCATGATTTAACCCAAAAATGTCCCAAAATTAAAATGGGACGGGGAGGAACGTACACTCTACGCAATTTCTCAAAAAATTTCAACTTCTACTTCCTTATTAATATTCATCGCACTTTGATGTCATGCATAACCATCCCAATTTAGTGTCAACCATCTGTCTCGTATACCTTCTTGAGATTGGGGCTCGTTTGAGTTCATTCCCAAGTTCAGTTTTTATGGCACTTGTCCCCGACAAGGTGGGAAGTCACTAATTAAGAAAGTTGAAGGCCTTGTTTTCCACATCCACACCAAGTTTGATCAAGATGTGACCTTGATCTCAAAAAGCGTCACAATTTAGTGTCTTCCATCTGTCTCCTTCCGATTGGGGCTCATCTGGGCAAATTCCCTCATCAAAGTGGGAGCCCTGGAATTGAGCCAAAATGGCTGCCTCAAATTAAACCGCGACTTGAGACTTCTGAATATGTTTTGAAGCAATGCAACTTTTTCCAAGTAAGAGGATTACTAAACTAAATATACAAAGAAATATTAAGGCAGTATTTTTGTGAACTAAGGACTTTTTAAATATGACTTCTTGAAATATAAAGAACTTTAACACTATATCACAACTATATGCTCAACTTAAAAAAAAAAAAATCAAAACTGTAGTTTTAACTCTACCAATTCATACGCAGATAATGAAAACTTTTTTAAATAAAATAATAATCATCCTAGAGACACTACATTTATTAAAATTATGACTGTATAGCAAACAATCCATATTTTAATTTAACATGAACATATGATTAGATTGACAAAATGTATGATTTAGAGAAATTATAAAAAAAAACTTTAAACTATTATTTATTAATGCTTACCTTTCCTGCACATTTAAATATATTCCAATATATCTAATCCCCACACGTTTGTATTTACTATAATTAAACATACATGAACAGGCAATACCGACATAGATTTTAAATGAATATATAAATTGTGACCTGAGTATTAAATCAATCCTGCTGTTAACTTTACAATTTTTTCTAGACCTAAAGAGAACATCATCCCCGTAATATTATATGTTCAAAACATTTTTCCTCCCCCTCCAATACACAGTTTACTAGTACATCTTGGAAAATTGTTATGAGGTGACCATACAGTAAGTCACTAGTCCGCAGGGGTCCTGACCTTCCAGTGAATCAGACACTACCATAGTGACAGGAGGAAGAGGAGGAAGACGAGGAAGAAGAAGACGAGGCCCTTGCCATCTCTTTTCACCCCCTGTTTATCTTGGCTGATCCTTCACTGGATATTTCCCTGACCTTGTTTTTTTTTTTCCTTATTCCCCCAAGTTGCATAATTCGCCGCTGGAGGTTGAGTCGAAGGCAAAGCGTGCGTGTCCGTGCGTGTGTGTGAACACTACTGATTTAAACAATGATGACAGCTGAGGCTTTCTTGCTCTCACCTCGTACACTGGAAGGGGGGCGAGAGAGCGTGGAGAGTCTTAAAGACACTCGTGTATTTTTATTTATTGGCGGTCTAGTACCCACGTACAAACGCAGAACCTGTAAGGCCAGCGAGTTGACAAAAAAGCGCTTCCTGACCCGCATACGTGAAGGGATTACACTTCCACGGCTATGTCGTCAACCTCCCGTTAGTAACCAGAACGTTAGGTGCAAGAACGGCAAAGTTGGATTGTTGGATGGAGGAGGTTGTGATGACGTACATGTCATCAAGCCATTAGAGCGATGCTGAAAAAGGTCGCATTCATACAGAAGTGACACAACGAGAACTGAAGCCACTATGGTCAAAACTATTGATTGCGATATACAGTCAGGATGGATGGAACAGTAAGTGGATTAGGCAGAAATAAAATAAAACAGGCTAACAAAGAGAACGAAAGAGAATTGTCACATACAAACCAAGATAAAGTAAATCAATCCAGACATCTTTCAAACAAGCCCCGATCCGATTTTGCATTTATAAGCACTCTCTAGGTTGTTTTCCCTTCTTTAGACCTCAGTGATTTTCTTCTTAGTTTCATCCGCACTTTGCATCATCAGCCATGGTTATCGTATTGTCAGCAGCAATATGCATTTCATTGGCGGGCAGGGAGTATGTCAGACTCTATTTCCATAATGGATGAGATTAAATGGAGGCCGTATAGGTTTGGAAGTCGAGTCCCGGTGGACCGAGGTTAAAAGGCTTGCTGCCTCCATTGCGTTAGATTAACGTATACTGCACATATGTGCTTCGATTTTGCATTATTGTTCCATAACACTAATTCAGTAGTGCAGCAACAATGTGCTTTATTATTCCTCGTAAACATTTTGATGGCCTGACCTGCGGCGTCATGCCTTTAACAAGTCTACCCATCAATGTTCGCCCAAGGCGAGATTAAATGGGGGCTCTGCCCCCATGAGCAGATGGTTACTTAATATCTTAACAATAAATGAGTTTAGAATTTTAAATCGATCGCAGTTGAAATTCTCTTATGTGGAGTTTATGTTAAAAAAAATTAATGAATTATACAGTCATACTTTTACATGTTGTTTCATGAATACTTAAAACGTTACGTTTATCAGACTGGTTAAGATCAATAAACATTAGGTGAGCGGAATCATAGTTATAGTAGTTAAATAAGACCGTCTAAGAAAAAAAGTAATGACATTTAAGTATTGTAACAGGATAAAAGATAGATTATTATCAAAATTATTTCCATTTCTCAAATGAACTTGTAGTTAAACAACTTTTTCATCCAATCATCAGAAAACAATCACAAATGTCACTCAAATAGCTGATTATTTCGAGAAGTATTTGTTTGTGTTAATCTGCTTGACCGACTTGCACATTCCGAACAAAACATCCTTTTGCGTAAGAAGCCCCATATCTGTATCAAACAATATTAACTGGTGCTAACTGATTTAAAAAATATGATAATAAATAAACACAACAATGTTAAGAGTTGCAAAGAAGGTCACTTTAACGTCTAAATAGAAGACAATTACTTTTGTGGTGTCAGTCAATGAGTGACAATAGTGTAGTGATGACATTGGCAATTAATGGCAATTATAAACACTTGTTTATTCGCTGCATCACTCGAGTCGAACGTGTTGATTCTCTCCGTTTGACATCGCCAGTGACTGATTAGTCCTCACGCAATTAAGTTGATTGCTCTATTACTGGATCAACTTACGAATTAGCAGCGACAATTTGACTAATCTACTCATTCCAGTCGCTTATCAAAAAGACACAAATTCGCATTGTTGCTGTTAATAGAAGAAAATGAAACTGTATGGTCACGCATCTCCCCTGAAAAGTATTTTTAATAGGCCGTTCTGCGATTTTTATCACGCGGGCGTTTAATTAGCTTTAAGAATCGCAATAGCAAGAGGTTACAAGGTAATTAGAGCTTAAAACGTCTGAATAAAGACAGTGTGTCATGCTCACACAGGCTAGATATTCTGTCTGCTGGGAAGGAAGCAAGAAATATACGGTGTATTGTTTCATTCTTTTGTATGCCTGTTGCTTGGATGTTGGTAAGGGGCACTTCCTTTGGTAAAATACTTAACAGGAGGAGATAATACTAGTCTTAGAATGGTTTACGGTTTCCAAACTTTTAAGTGAGCATTCTGGACAGTTTTATTTTGGAAGTTGCTGAACAGAGTCGTCTAATTGATTGCAAAACGAAGCGACAGAAGTAATCAATTAAAAGAAATTGTAGCTGTGCCGAGGCTGCAAAGAATCCATCTGTGATCTCATTAGTCGACCGATAAGTGAATTGCTTATTCAACTCGTGTCAGCCCGTGGCCATTTTTCTCATGCACAGTAGAAAAAAAAAGTTTTATATCTGGGCTAAAGCTTGAAATCGGATGATAAAATAACGTAGCAAACGTATCGTGGATGTATTCATTAGAGGTGGAGGACTTTTTATCAGCAATTTCAGGACAGATTTGTTGGAAAAATGTCTAAAACACTCAAGTTGGTTTTGGTGGATTCTCTAAACATTTTTCGTAAACTTATTTTATCAGGTTTGCGAGACAATTTGCAATTTGAAAATGCCCTAAAAATTGAGATTTTTCGAGCTGTTATAGTTATTTAGTACGTTGATTTCAACCTTGCCTTGGCAAATAGCTGGATTGGCATTGGATAACATGCTCGAAATATTGTATGACTTGACTTGCTTGAAATTTAGAGGCGACTAAACATGCTTGATTTTTGTCACAGTAACCGAAAACTTGGTTTAAGACTTGCGGCTTACTCGTCACGTAATCGGACTTCCACGTACCATTGGCATGAAAGCATCGATCAGACTGACGTCCCTACGGTAATGGCCAACGCACGTGGCGGTGTCACAAGGCGCTAACGGGCTTTCCCAACACCGGGGAACGTTTGATGTTAGCAGTTGAAAGAATAAGCCTTCCTCGGGGTTGCGCTTTGCACAGAGGCATGCTGGGACTGAAAGAGCGCTTGCCCAAGGGCTAAAGGGGATTTTTCGTGGGAGTCACACATCCAATTACCTCAGTAGCATCCCAGCAACCCACGGCGGAAAACACACACACACACATACATACATCCAAACAGCGGGAGGCCTCTAACCGCTAAAGGGCCACTGCCAAAATTTTACAACTGCCAGATCGGCGCAGGCTGAATTCATGAATATTTGTGTGTGTGTGTCGGAATGTGGCTTAGGATATAAATATGGAAGCATCACCCATGTTGCACCTCTTTGGAGGACATCATTAATGCATCTAAGGATGCTGCTGAAAAGCCTTGTTTGAACCACTTTGGTTCTGTCAGCAAAGTGTGGATTTAGGCGTTTACTATCAATGTCGTGAAACTTTAATACTACGTTGGAGCAAATCATGAAGTGAGTCGTGTTCAGAGTCCATGTAGCTTTGGCAGCCACATGCTAGCATTAGAAAAACCTAAAAAATAGATGATCATACCGACTGACTGGCACTCCTCTACCCTGACTGTGCAGAATTGCAAAGAGGTTTTTTTAGAAATAGCAGGGGAGACCCTGAATTGGTGGCCAGCCAATCACAGGACACAAGGAGATGGATAACCATGCATTAGCCCGACAGACAACAAAGTCTCATATAAATCTCATGAAGATTTTTATCCAACTTCTGAAATGTATGGCCACAAATATTTTAGAAAAAGCTATGTATTTTGAGTTTAATGACCTCAAACTGAAGAATGTCGCTGTGTAGGAATGGCCACACAAGTGTGTTCTTCCAATAAACCCCCTTAAAGCAGTAACCACACAATCAGTGGCAGATTGACTATTGACCTGCAATTTCACACAATCAAGGCGCCACTTAGTTTAAGGAGCAAGTGGCGCCTTGGCAAAGCCTCGCTGCTCGCCGCAGATCACCTTTGATTGCGATCTGTGAACACAGGACACCTAGGCGCTTTCCTCAAGTAAATTATGAGTTACATCATGAGTTTTTGATGATTGATTGTAATTGCATTGATTGCATTCATGTTAACTGCATTTGACATGAAGTTCTTTGCCAAAGAGAAACTATACAATACAAGCTGAGATGTTCATCTACAATGAAAGGCATTCAATAAAATGACATCAGTTCAAACCAGTGAAAAAGAGGAATATATAGATTTCTATTGCCTTTTGTCCCTTCTGTTGGAGACATTGTGAGAAATTAGCCCGCTTTACAGTGTGTTTAAAGGCCTTGCTGGAGGAAATCTGCACCATTTGTCACTGGCATTTTTTAAGCAGTGCTTCGTGTGGCAAGGAACCACAGTTGCTGGGTGTTCAAACTAGACATTACACAACGAGGCTTTACAATGATGAGATTTAATCAAAGAAATCTGACCTTTATCAAAATCATAACTCAAGCACCATTTTTACTATACTTTCTACACTGAACAAACCAAGGACTTCGCCCTACCAGAAACTCAGCAAAAGCAGACTTGTTGAAGAACTTCCCAATAATAAAATGTTAACCCCGGACAAGCCAAGGACATACCAAATACTAGCCATGGTCTATGAAAACATCAACCATTCAATGTATATAGATATTTAAAAAAAAACTCTCCTGGTACCCAGGGACCCTGTTCTACATGGAGACAAACCTAAAACATCCAAGTGTGACAGGTGCCACAAATAATACACATCAGAACCAAACTATCAGTCTTTCCCGGTCCTCATAACGTGACCTCAGTTTTCTGCAGCTGTTCCTTTTCAACGGGCATTTATATATATAATATATATGTATAGTTTGTTTTAAGTTATTATGAGTGAAGTGAATGCTACAACCCCCTAATCCCAGTCCTATAACACTTTTGGTGGACCTCGTATACCCAAAGCTCACCTGTGAAATGCTTTATACACAAAATCTCTGACCTTAAATATAATGAAACACCTATTATTTCAAGCTTTAAATTGGCATAGTGGCAGCCAATGATTTGTGACATACTGAAAATGGGAAGGGTGTTATCTGTCTCTACTAACAACATAAACCATGGCAACTGCAAGAAATAGAAGCAGTCTACATCTGGATTTAGAATCTCCTAATATAAAAGACCAATTGTGAATATTTGGACCACCAAAGAATTTAATGCCAACTGCAATAAAAGACAATTAATGATACTTGACTGTATAGCAGAAAGTGCTGGCATGCTCCCTTCTCTGTGGAGAATTAATGTTAACATCTATTAAAATAGATATTTCACTATATAGCTTCACTGGAACAAGCAAATATGTACATATACAATTATATGTAGAATTAAATGCAAACTAATTCATGACATATACCCTTTTTATGTTATATTATATTGCTACCAGCTGTTTGGTGTCATACAAAAGACCAGAATCGTTCATAGGTTTCTGGCATTTGTAGTATTAGTGCTTATAATGGCAAGTAAGCGCAAATGTATATTTGATATCATGTCAAGGGCCAAAATTAATTACACTGTGGGCCAGATTTGACAATGACACCACAGACTGTTGAATGTTAAAATTTAATACAAGTGAAATGTTCTGTGACTGTAAAATTAAAAAATATGTACACCTGTAGACGATAAAAATGATTCACATGTAGATTTTATGGATGCCCTATATAAAAAGATCAAAGAGACATCCATTTACTATCCCATAAAACAATGTCCAGTTGGAATTTATATCCATCGTAAAAAGGCACACATGTAAAAATGGTAAAGGGGCATGTCGTAAAAAAAAGAATGTTGAAATGGAATAGTTTCAAATCTATCGCCTCGGTGAAACAACAACATATCAGACATTGTCTTCGACTGTCACCGACAAGTCAAGATGCGGTTGCCATGGCACCCGCATCCCGCAGAAGCATGTGTGCTACTCGGTCGTTGAGATAAGGCAGCAAGCTTATTGCCGCCGCCTTGCAGCAGTGCCATCATTTTTTGGAAGAGACGTCCAATTCCGCCACCGTCTCAACCCTACGTCTTCTTTTTAATCTGTTTTTGTGCACGACCGCTTTCACTTCTGCACTCACTGTGCGTCTGGGGCGACAGTTTCTCCGCCACGTGAGGCCCAGCGGATGAAGAGGAGAACGCTGCTCGGATAGTGGAAGGACCCTCACAATGGCAGATTTGCGTACTGTCGCTATGACAACAGACATTACTCTACAAAAGGAGCACTTAGTAGCCCCGTGTGGGCGTAAGTGACATAGTTGAAGTCTGGCATTAGCCTCTTGCGAGTGCCATAACACACAAAATCATTTCCCGCCACGTCAAGTGCTCTGAACTTCACTAATTAAAGACGGAACCGCATTTTAACGTATCAGGCATACGAGTGTGGCGGCGGGAAGACTGAAGCTTCCGATGATGTCAGAATTGATTTATAACGCAATATGTGGACAGCATTTACAATATTCCCGCATTTTTCCCCCCAACGGTAGCACCTTGGGGCAATCCGAAATTCGGCAAACAGAAATTAAGAACAAATACATAGACAACAAACTGTATATAGTGTAGCCCAAAACAAGATCAATTTTCAGAATGATGTCTGATGTCTAAAGATCAACAGGCAGAATGATTAATAATCCACTTTGATGCCAAAAAATGAACAAATTCTCATAAAATGTACAACCTTAAGGAAGGAAAAATAAATCTGGTTTGATACCTCCTGATATCAAGTCATTAATAACGAATAATTCTCTTAGCCCAATAAAATCTATTAGCCCTAAAAACAACAAAAGTACACACCTCTGCATTTTAGTACAAAGTACTTCTTGATGTGAAAATAGAGCAGAGTCCTTTGAAAGTACAAAACAATGTTCAGTTGACCCTCATAAAGCACAATGCTGTCAGTCTTCAATTCCTTTCACATTACAGCCATTTTATGCTTGACACGAACGAAGAAAAAGGGCCAAAGGCATTACTTTTCAAACTACGTTACTTTCACAGCACCGCTGGCCACTGAAAACGAGTCTCCTGCCAATTTGGTTTAACAAAGACAATCTCACTGAGTGACGGCGACGGCAAAACAGCAGACGGGCGCGGCCATTCATATTCAAAAAGGCCTCTCATCACCACCGTGTCTTTGATGGCTGCTAGCATGTATAATTCCCTGTGATTGGAAGGGCTGCCACTCACCAAGATGATAACTCGGGATAAGGAGGGAAAAGAAAAAGAAAAAATCTGGTGTTCATCAAGCAGAAGCTCTTTCGACGCAATGCGAACACATTACATAAACCTCGCACTTCTGGCAGGTTGATGAAAGAGGCATCGGTTTAACCGCGGGGGAGCGGTAATTTAATTAACATGTCGGCAGATTAGCTGGAAAGAAACGGAAAACCAAACGGCCAAACTCCTTGCAAAACACCACCACCACACACGTAAAGGTAGAAGTAACAATAGGAAAAGGGAATCCTTTCCTCTTGAAATATTTCGCAGTATTATTGCAGACGTTTGAGTGTCGATAGTCACATGCACACTTCACTTGCACAATCTAAAGTAAATTGTGTTGCGTATGAAAAAACGTGATGTTCCATTTCCAATTGGAAGCCGAAAGTTCTATTGGAGACATTCATGACACATTTAAGAGGCGTTTCAATCCGATTGAAGACGTTCTCTTGAGGATTAGATGCCATTTTAAGAGAAAATTGCGGTAATTTGCAAGAACCTATTCTGTCTGAGCAAAATGTAGATGAGATCTAACACCTCAAGTTATACCATATTTGGGATCTGACCCATTTGTTAAATATATAAATACATGTGCAGTAGGCTGGTTGACCACTCTAAATTGTCCGGCCCCTTGACCAGAGATGAGAAACAAAGATTTCAAGACTTCACCACAGTGTGCAAAGGTGATCCAGCTTGATCAGTCTAATTGGAATTAGCAAACGGACACAGTGCGGAAAATTCCGACCCTTGGCTATCACACATTCTCATGCTGTGATCCCCCCAAATGGACCTGGGTCAAAGAAAACAGACATTTGGTTTGATTAAGTTGCCGGTGTCTGAAGTGCCACCCACGAGGTAACAAACTATTCCCAATATGCTTCCACCTCGAGGGGGAGTTGGGATTACTTTTAAGGGCAGAGCCTGACTGAATTCCTTCATTTGCCACTGAATAAAGTGCTCCCACTCCGAGATGTCCTTTGGTTCTACGGGGATTGTTACAAGAGACAAGCCCGGAGATAAGGATAGCAACGGAGAGATAGAGTTATCCTTGCTCTCATTACGGTGGGAAATGCGAGGGTCCCGATCCAAGGAAATGATAAAGGACCCTGTGGAAGAGGCCTCTAAGCACCAACAAAGACGGCTTTGGTTTCACTGGCGGAATGCATTTGCATAGCTTAGAAGCCAGCGCGTCTGAACCGGGCCTCATGAAAAGACACAAGCAGCAATGGCTTGGACTTCAATGCGAGCGGGAATCAGAGCGGGAGGGAAAAAGGGATGGAGGAGAGAGCGGAGGGCGCTTGGGAAAGAGCGCAGTCGGAACTTTTTCCTCTGCGGTGCGGCGTGAGGCGAAATGCGATCAGGGGGAGGTTGGCGTCGAGCGACTTTGATGCGCAGACGAAACACCACCACCACCACCACCACGGCAAACGACTCCAGATGAAGTGGTGGAGAGAGACAAAACGTTTGCCAGTTCATTTTTCATCTCTTGGAACAAGGGGGGTCCGCCATTTAAGCACAATTGAATCCAAACTGACGATAACGTGGTGCTTTGGGCTCGTTGTGGTGAAATATTAACATCGTTTCCAGGGAGTGGATGGGACTGTGTGCAATGCGAAAAGAGGGGGGAAAAAGCAAGCAAACAGATGTTCTTCTGTGGCCTGCAGCCACGGTGTTTTGGGGGTGACGGCTCACATCAGGTCGCTCTAATGACTCTGGCAGCATCGCTTAACTCGCTGGTGTTTGACTTCTCCTTAACAACTACACCTTTTAGTTGGGGGGCGGGGGGGTAGCGGTGATGTAAGTACTCTAGTGTTCAGTCACACTCTAGCTTCCACTTGGAAATCCACGATGGCTCCAAGCGAGACATTCAATATAAAACATCAAATCAGGAAATTACTGTAGATAAATAAGCATAATGACAGTTAATTTAATCGTTCATCTCAGCTTGTTTGGGACTCAATTCAATTCACAACGCCAATTAACCTAGAATTTAATCGCAAACACTAGTGCAGTGTTTTTTTCCGATGGACTGTGTATTATTTATGCCGCGATGGCGATGCAATATCGATCGCTTGAGCCATGCTATTTCGTTTATGGGCCGCAAAGTCCGCCAATATGTCATTTGGATTCGTTTCGGTAACCTTGGATCAATGAGAGATTTGTTTAACGCGATGATTAATATTGATAACCTGCTTCCAAAAAGCTTGCATATTTGGAACAACAATGGAAGGGAAAAGTAGTCCATTAATCATTTGTCACAGATTATTTCACACAGCCAGCATTTTGGTTGGCCGAATTCAAGGGCATGCCTACATGACTTGCAACAGTCGTGACTTATTGAACCTCGCTTCTACACATTGATATGGACTGATGAATGATGACTTCCCTCTAATTAAGATGAAGTCAATTGACACCACTTGGGTCTGCTTCGACCGCACTGGACAGCGAAGACACTGTTGCAGTTGACAAGTCGATGCCTTATAGTAGGGAGTGCTGTGAAATATTCTTAGATGCAATGATGGAATTGACCAATTTTACTCAGTCTGTGAGTATTCATTATTCACAACAAATCATGAACTCATTGCCTGCCCTTGTTTTGTGCAATTTTGATTTGGTTTTGCACAGTCAAGTTCTCTAAAAGCTACTGGAAGGGTTTTGAACTTTCTGAATAAACTATAAGGCAGAAAAAAACAGAGATGGACTTAATTTCACTTTCATGAAAGTTTTGAATCCGCAATTGTTGGCAATTTCATCTACGATATGCAACGTTGAGCAAGCACGACTGATAGTTGGACATGTCCATTCAAAAAGTTGTGAAATAGTGCTTTCTGAGACACTTTTGCAACAGAAGAGAATCCTATTTTCCTAAAAACTGCAGCTTTTCCAATTGACAGTTCATGTCAAGTTCCAAAGGAAGCTCAAAAAACACAGCAAAAGCACATACCAAAACTTAACCATATCACATACCGACCCAACCCAGGCCCCGCCTCTCAATGACACATGCATGCCTACACACACTACGATAAATACTCTTTTCCGTATACTCCATGCATGCATTAACAACATTAGAAGTAGTAGCCCAAAAACAAAAGGTCGTACAAATTCAAAGTGCAAATGACTGGACCTCATTTCAGCAGTTGTATCAAAGATAAACCAGACTAAGGACCAAAATCTTGGAAATTCTATCTCCAGGAAGGTATTCAAGCATGAGGAAGAAAGGATGAGCTTTGGGCTTTATTTTTGCGTCGCCGTATCTCACTGTCCTACTCGTAGGTGCATACAGAGCAGATGCGGCATTTAGAGCGGAATAGTGATGAGAACGTGGTGGTGATGGGGGGGTTGACCATTTTGAAAATGCACAGCACGGCGGCACACAAGCGCAGGGGAGTTTAAAAAAAAAACACGGCTCCATCTGTTCCATCAGAAGCTCCTCTACGGCAAACCCTGATGGGCCACCTTCCCTTCATAATGTGTGACTTTAAAAGGCAGTCACAATGGTGATTTCTCGTAATGTGGATAGGAGACGATGGCCCGGTGGAGCTTTTTCAACACATATTCCAAACACCTTCGCGCAGATTGCAGCGATCGAGGCGGGGGGGGGGGGGGGGGGGGGGGGGGCGGTCGCATGAGGCCCTCCAGTTTCCGTAGAACAAATGACACCAGAGACTCCGATCATTCCTCCACACATGGCAACACGGCTGAGCGTAGCAGCCCGTCCACACACATGACTTCACATTCAGCTCAGCTTTACGTAAAGCGCACGTGAGTTTGCGTCCTCCGTCATGATGGCCCTTCAATTACCGGTACCACCGGTTGCACAAAAAGAGATGAAAGATGTCACATCATATGGCCACATCTATCATGTTGACAAAGTGTCCTGCAGGTGGCCACTTCATTGGGTGGAATCATCCATGGGTAACCACAACTGTGTGTTGTTAGTGCATGTCATTCATCATGCAAAATGAGATATTGTTTTTGCAAGGTCATGGGCATGCATGGCACTAACTCACCGTACACTCCTTGGCAACGGATGCCCTCTACAAGCAGCAACAGTAGCCCCACAACGCACATAACCGGATCCATCCTTTATTTTCTCTCTCCTTCACCGTAGTAGTAATGTTTGCATGATCCAAAGAGAAAAGCGATCGGCGGGTCAAGAAATGCTTCCAATTCCTCCACGCCGGAGAAAACGGTCTGAAAGTGTTGCTTGTGGACCACCCCCCTCCCTCACCCCCGTCCTTATTCTTCTTTTAGCGAGCTTGCATCGGCTCCTCCGGGCAGGTAGAGCGGGAGTCCGAGGGACCGTGCCGAAAAGGAGGGCTGCCGGCGGGCAGTGGTGCGTCAGAGCCGGGCATAGCTCCTCCTGGAGGACCAGATGTGCTCGCGGTTGGCGATTCCACACGGAGGTAGCGATGCCGACGAAAGAGTGACGGCGGCCACGTTGGCATCCCCTCCGTCCCGTTCCGAAGGACCGCGTTTGGGTGTCGAGGAGAGCGCGAGGATGTCGGGGGGGATGCTGGCGGGGGGATGATGCGCTTACGCAGCTCGCTCAGTCACTGTCGTTGCGCAAGCCGGCGTAGGGGGAAAGGAGGCAACGTCAGGAGGAGGGTGCGCGGCTCCCCGGACTCATCAGTATGGGAGAATTGGCGTCAGGGAAAGGCTGGAGAGACGCAGCTGCTAGGGGCTGGCTGGGAGGAGGAAGAGGATGGAGGAGGAAGATGTGATGGGTGGATGGGGGAGAGAAAGAGAAAGAGAGAGAGAGCAAGCAAGCGGGAAAGAGAGGGACTATTTGGATTCTTGAGGATGGACACATCCGTCCTCGCCTTTGTCATCTGTTGGAGTATTTGTACTCAAGTCACAATCTACTTGACCCTGCGTATTTTGGGTTTTGATTGAAAACAGGATTATTGTAATAAGGTGTTATGTAGACTGCTGTTTTTGTGTTTGTAAGCAAATGCTATGTATTTTAGTACATTTTGTTTTGGTAATGATTTGGTTATGATTAATGTGTTCAATCTGAATTTTGTATTGCATCGGCTCAATCTTAACCATTGAAATTTAAATAAAATATCATTTTTAGCTTGGCCAAATGGAGGATTTAAGCTATTGCGCACCATGTTTTTCATCTTTTTGGTGAGGTCAATGAATAAAATTGCTACTAGTCCGTTATTCATGGACGAATAGAAATGAAATTCTGAGAAAGCCACTAAAGGGCTAAAAAGAAATTTAAGGAGTAAGCCAGGTGGTCGTATTTCATTCGGAACGCTCTTGTTGCGTGTTTTCAAATCGCGAAATAACACTAAATTGTCCCCCCAAAAATTGCTCGATGACACAAAATAGCACATTTAAAGAAATTCACTGATTACACAACAATGGAGTTGAAAATGCAGTTTCCAAGTGCCCACTTTTATGCAGCCAACATCATCCTCCAGGGGAGATCTCTTGGCAGGTGCATATAAACATACCTCTACGCAAACATATTTTGACCTCGCAGACTAGAACAAATCAGTTTCTTCTTTCATTGTGTCAAGGAGCTTCGCCTCCATCACATTGCACTCAAAGAAATGAAAAGTTGATTGGTAGTTGACAGCAGATGGAGTCGGCGGTGCTAGCCTAGCCCAACTCATTTTGGTCAAGAATCAGCTCTGAGTGGCGGCGGTTCTGGGTAAAACTGTGCAGCGGGGAAATATTCTTTACATATATATACACACACACAATGCAGTTTTGAATCATTTTCTCTCAACTGGATTGAATCCACAGGAACAAAGGTGTCAATTTTGGGCAAAAAAATACTTTTACATACATATTCTAGTATGAATTTGAAAAGGGAATACCACAATATATAATATTTTAATAAAACAATAGCAGAATCTTTCCACTCATTCGAGCAAATTTATTTGACAAGATTTAATGTAACTACTATTGGAATTGAAACAATTTAGAAGAGAGCTCAAAGTCAGAATAGGTAGTTCAGCCTATTTGAAAATGTTATAGTATACGTATATAGTATAAATATACATATATATGTGTATATATATATGTGCATATGTAGATATGTGCATATGTGCATATGTATATATATATATATATATATATATATATATATATATATATATGTATATATATATACATATATATATGCATATGCACATTCTGACTTTGAGCTCTCTTCTAAATAGTTTAAATTCCAGAATGTATTTTGAATAATTTCAAGATGCAATAGTAGTTACATTAATTCTTCTCCAATAAATTTGCCTGAATGAGTGGAAAGATTCTGCTATTGTTTCATTCAAATATTATACATTGTGGTATTCATACTAGAATATGTATGCAAAAGTACTTTTGTTTTTCCCAAAATTGACACGCTTGTTCCTGTGGATTCAATCCAGTTGATAGAAAATGATACAAAACTGCATTGATGAAAGAATTGAATGGAGAGACACACTCTCCACTGCACTAAATTTGTTCCACTAGTTTCATGATGACTTTATTCTGGCTTTAGCGAAGAGTAGTGATGTTTTAGTCACGGTGAAAACCTGTCTTAATAGGCACCTGCATGTTTTTCTAAACTTGGTGCTTGTACTTACTCTTTTTTTATTTGAATTTATATATGTATATATATATATTTTCCACTAGTACACTGGTGTGTGCTCTATGAGTGGCCAGACCTTACAGTAGCTGTTTCCTAGCAACGTGCTTTCTGAGGAAAACCTCTTAATCACTTAATGTTTCATATGTTACCCTAAAACCAAAGAACTATGCTCAACAAAATGATAGCTCCACGTTTTGGTCGGAGACGCTTGTTATTCACAATGTCATTGCTAAGATGAAGAGCAGTTCTTCTTCAAAAATAAAAAATCGAATATTTTGGTGTGCTCGACATTTAACAGGCCGTTAGAAATCTGCCATTAAAATCTAATTGACTAATCTTGTCCCGCCGTCCGTTTTACATCGGACATCGGTGCCCTTGAACATCGGGAGGCGGCGTCGAGATTTTATTTTCAACTCGTAACTTGCTTTTGTTTTATCACTCATTGTCAAAAATATGTTGCGGTTTAATATTATCTTGGGCAAGCTCAAGTGACTTTAATGTAGGTGTTTGGCAAAAGTGAATATTACTGATGTGGCGTGCAGTTAAATTGCAAACTGAAGAAAGGCGTAAGGAAAATGGATGCGCCGAAAAATAATTTTTGGCTCTGACATTAGTACGCAATTTTCACAATGTGTTTTCAAGAACGGGAAAATAAAAATCTGCCTGAAGCTATTCAATCTCTTCTAGTCGGTGTATAAAAAAAACACGAGCATTGGGCAAGACCCACGAGAGCCTGCAGAGGGAGCTGCACAAACAAAGCTTTCTAATGTCTAATATCGCCACCTAGAGAACACCAACATCTTCCTGGAATCCAAATTTTTGTTCATAGATTCCCCTCCCTCTCATTACTCGCTACTAAATCCTTGTCGGAATTCAATCATCTCAAATCTATTGCTTTAACTGAGCCAGCACCATTAAATGGAGACAATTACAAGGCCTGTAGCGTGAGCACAGTGTCACAGAGTGGCTTCAACCAGGATCTTTATGAACATAATACGCCTTGTGACATTTCACTCAAATTTTATGCAGGTTGATAAGGTGCCCGGTATGACATGAAAAAACGAAAATATGGCATTTAGGGGCCAATTTCCCCGTGCAGTCATTAATGAAACGTAGAGGTCGGCTGAAATATCATGCCCCTTTGAATGGAGTCCCAAGGCCCCAATCTGATTCAAATTTGCTATCAATTCACCCAAACGTCCATACAATAATCAGGCATTAACCATTTGCATCGCCATCGATTAATGCGCACGGCGGTGCATCGATTCTTAGGGCGTTGGAACCTTCTATCGGCCTCATCGATCACTGCTGCTCCCCTGCTGATTCCAACCAACTGGACCGATTGATTCTGTCACGGGCGTTTTGGTGAGACAGCACAGATTCGATGCTTGGTGCTAATTAAGCTATGTGGCACCAATTAGGAAACCTGTTTGTTCAGCGCGCCGGTGTCGACAGCATTTAGTCATAGTTTGAATAAAACTTTTTTTTTCTAGCATAAAAATACTGCATGCTATTGTAATAATGGTAGGCACCCACATTTGCATATCACACACATACACACACAATACAGTGTTTGTTTCTCTGTTTTGGATACACCTTATGCAAAAGTACAACTACTAAAGTTGTACTTTTTTCAAAACCAAAAACCGCTAAGAGTTCCAGCTCCTGTCCACATAGACATTCTCGAGTTTTAGTTTATTTTATCCATTCATTTGACATTGCCATTCATGTCTGCTTACCCTATATATGTATTATTCATTTACACTCATATTTCCCAGTCTCATGTGCACCTAGACATTTTCAGATCTTTGATAGCCTCATTCTTCCATGCTGCTTACAACAATCCACTTCGATTTATTCTATTCCGTTCTATTAATCCAGGGAAGATTAGCTACTCCTCCTTAAAAGGAGAAAAAGGCTACTTTAATATCATGGCCCGAGTGAGCACAATCTTGCCGTGCAGACATTCCCATTGCACTGCCCGGTGTTTGAGAATGTAATTATCGCTTTTCAAAAGATTGCAAAAAAGAAAAACAAGCCCGTGTCAGCAAGTACACGTCTATACATTTTTTGGGTGAGGCAAGTACAGAGCACAAAACGCTCAAATGTGAATTCACATGTCTCTCTATTGAATACTGAGAAAAACAAAAAATATATAAATAGACCAATTACAGTTGAGTCAGGTTTGGGCACTTGGACACAAAGAAGAACAGACGTAACCCTTGTAACATTATAAAGCAAAACATCCAAACAGCGCTCCCCATCCAACTACTGGATACATGGCCAAATGAAACAGGGCCACAATCACTTTAGACCGACTCGTGAGAAAACAAATGAATTATTGATGCTGATGAATATTGCATGTCATGCTACAAAAATTGTTGCCTTCTCTCTCACCATCATAAGGCGGTGGATTTGATTTATACATGGCTGCTTTTCCACCGGGCCCACGGAGAGGAATTCTAATCACCTCGCAACACGTGAAAAGAAAGCATCGTGCCTGTTATTACCGTCTCATTTCCTCCCATGATGTGCGCTGACAAAAATAAATTAATAATTCTTATTTTTTTCTATATTTGCATGGAGTCTGGAAAATATTAGCAAGGAAGAAAATACTCAGAATAATGGATGTAATCATTGAATTAAGTTGACACTGCCAAGAAACATTCACTACTTTATACATTCTCCATGCCCCATGTCACGGGGGTGCTGGAGCCTATTCCGGCTGTACAGCACAGTTTTACAATGAAACAAACAACCATGAATGCACAGACTAAAACCTATTCAACTGATTTAAAGTGGTCAATCAGCCCACCATGCATGTTTTTGGGATGTGTAAGTAAACCGGAAGACCCGCAGAAAACCCACGCCGGCAGAGGAAAACACGCAAAAGCCGGAATCCACCGGGGATTGAACCTTCGATCTCAGAAGTGTGTGGCGGACGTGCTAACTACTCACTATGTTATACCAAAAACATATGATAATCGTTCATTCATTACATACATGGAACTTATCATCATGGGGGTGCTGGAGCCTATCCAGATGCTTACAATGCAAGGGGCAGTTTACAACCTGAAGTGGATCCTAGCCAATCACAATAGGAGAGACATCATTCCAATTCACCACCGAGCCAAATAAAAAGACGTCATACTGTTCTATTATTGAAAAAAAGAGCCATCTTGAGCAAGATGACAAGACGAGAGAAAATGATTACCAAGCTGAGCTAAGTGGCACATGTTACTCTTCATCACTTTAAAGCAATTTTGCAAGCTTTTCACGTCTTTTTTTTACAAGCGTTAGCTGGATTAAGCTATTGGGCTAGAGGTTTGTGTGTGGAAATGAAGAAGAGTGCATCTCCTGAGAGCATCGCCAAGCAGAATAGAAGTGTACGTTGTGCATGTCTGCATGTTTTGACAGCGGTTCAATTTGCTACCCTGAGTATTGCTGAGGTTTTCAGGTGCCAGAGAACATGGGAAACACCAACAACACTGAATAGATCGTCACGTCGCTGGCTAACTAAAGACTTCATTAAAAAGCACAGGAGCTTTTCTCTTGGACGTAAGTGGTTCTCACACCAAGTCTTGGTCATCCCGGCAAGAAAAAAAACGTGAAAACAGAAGACGTAACTGCAATGTTTGATATGAAATAGTATATAAATGCAGGACAGACTGAGAAAAGGTCACATACTAGAAAAAAAGAAGGAGGAAGTCTGAAAGTTTGGTTCAATGTCGCAATTTGTGGGTCATCTTGACCGTTTTTTTTCCACTACTTGAAATTCACAACCACTGTTACTTTGCAATAATGCATTTACAAGATAAAAGCTACCACGAGTCAAGTCAAGACCAAAAAGACATGTGGTCTGCCGTATTTGTTCCGAGAGCCCATTTTCATGTCATTTTGCCTTTTCTTTCCGTGACAAAAATTCAGCTCCCGCGGTTCCCTTCCCCTTATGTAATTTGTCAAGCCTGTCTATCATGACAAGAGCTATAATAACGACCGAACAAACCATGGTTGGAAAGACACGGCTCTCATAGTTCAAGATGGTACTTTTTCCCTCCTCCTACTTTGTAGAAAATTCAGCCTTCCACTTTTTGCAACATGAAATTTCTTCATGTCTGCAAGTTTTAGAAGAGCTTGGCTGTAAAGTTTGGCAACTCGCTATAAAACCCGAAATGCTAATACTGTCAATTTGAAAAATGGAACGTTGCCGAGCGAGAGCCCTGCTGTCATTGACTTAATACAGGGGTCGGGAACCTTTTTGAAAGAGAGAGCCATAAACAATTCTTATTTTCTAATGTTATTGCTAAAGAGCCATTTCCAGAATTTAAAAGTAAAAATGTATGAAAATTTGCGGAAAAAAAATCTGTCATTTCACCACTTTTTAATCACAAAAAGTCTCTGATTTCTTTTGACAACATTGTTATGATGTTGCTAACCAATCAGTATTAATGAGATGAGTAATGAAAAACTGAATTATGATTAAAATGGTGTTAGAGCTAGTCTTAATGCCACAGTGTCGACATGACGCTCCTATTGGTGCGTTCGGGACTCGGCTCTCTCACTAGCGATTTTCATATTTTACCTCACAGGTTAGTGGCAAGCCATATGCACCCATGGAAAGAGCCACATATGGCTCCCGAGGCGTAGGTTCCCTACCCCTGACTTAATACATACCTAACCTAAAGTGGCTATCTTGGTTTTAAATTGAACCCTTGACCCTTCCTGGCACACCCACGATTTCACTAGACATACTTGACCAATTGCATGACGATTATTCTCATTTTAACCATTTCGCTTTTAATTCTTTACCAAATGTGCTAAACAAAAAAACACAAGCGCCTCTAGGGAGAATAGCTTTAACAGTGTGTGTGATTGAGGTGCACAGGTGAATGTGTGAGCTACTGAGTGAGCAGATTGAGTAAGTGGAGTTGTGTATGTGTGTATCTGTGGACATTACATGCGCCATCTCCTCACCAGATGTTATTGCTTACACGCTGGCGATTTCCTAAGGTGCTGTGGCAATTTCATTAACTTCGGTGGTGGGAGCGGGAAGAAAAAAAAAATCTGGGATCTGTATTGGTAACATTAGCAAGGAAGGTGGCGGTACATCATCTCCTGACACACTGCAGTCTTTTTTTTTAATGAGCTCCACAGTGCACTCTCAATGGTTACTGACAAGCTTGATACACCGCAGAATCGGGCGTTTGCGCTGAGTGACGGGACAGGATATCAGACACATCGGTTTCTATGGGGTCTCGCCGCGAGAGATGATAGGAGGTGGCGATGAAGGGGGAAAAACTGCTGCGTTGTGCTTGCTAGATTCACAGGAGGGTGACCGATTGCATTAGTGACATATCGATCTGGTGCCTCTCGTCAAGCTGCTACGACATCATCCTTTTGGCAGCTTGTTGCCCCCCAAAAAAGCAAGTCGCTATGACTGTGGGGTCCTTCAACTACTACTGGATTTCGGCAATCATTTATCTGGTACGCTGTCAAGAGCATTGATAGGAGAATAAAACCTTCATCAAAGCTAAGCGATGATATAGGCAATTATGTGTGGCTGGAGACACTGATGTTTTTGAAACTATGTATTTGGTCCACTGAACATTATAAGTGGTCGTAAGTGGTGAAAAACAAACGAAAAACAAACATGAAAGTGAGGCCAACTGGGGATTGTCTCTTTGATTTAACCACCCAAATTGTGTTTCGTTCAGAGGGCAAAAAATGCTAAATACTTTCTATTCTAGATCATAAATTGCATTTTTTTCATTGTTAGGCCAAAGGCGAGATATATACTCTGGTGTGACTTTTGTGTGAAAATATTAAGACATTGTCATATCATTTTGTATGGCATTTTCACACTACACTGCATTAGGGCGGTCTAGGCATGTGTTGATAATTGACCAACGAATACGTGCAACTTATACTCCAGTGCATACTACATCGGTTGCCGTCAAACTTAGGGCACGCATAGCGACAAAGAAGGATTTGTACTCACAGTCACACCTCCATCAAGTGAGAATTACTCCCCCACACCTGTCGTTCCAAAGTCAGGCGAAAGAACCACTGCACCATTGAGTGTCCTAGAAAAACAACAAATAATAATGTTTATTATAAAGTACATTGCACTGCAATTGGCTGGCTACCACCTAGTGCCCCGTAGTTAGCTGGGATAGGCTCCAACACCCCCTGCAACCCTTGTAAGGATACGTGAATGAATGAATGTTAAGTATACAATAGTTCCTCTACTATATTTTTGTTATATATTCACAACTATAGCTGCACTTTGCTTTGAATTCGGACAGGATTTTTGTATATTGTTGCTGAAAAATTAACCAAAAAAAACATGCACAAAAACACTAAACTATTTTTCTTTGATGTTCATGAAAGCTAGTGCTTCATGTCTGTTGAAGGCAAAAAAAATCTCGGAGCTTCAAAAAAACAAGTGCTAGACTGTAATTTTGCTTTGATACATAAAGGTCAGGTGGTCAGTTCAGGCCCCTCCTCTCACTTGAAATGAGTTGGGAAACATTTCAGCACTGTGAGTTCTGATGGAAAACAGATGGATGCTAAAAGGATCTGGATCACTTGCTTGAGAATGGGACGTATTTCCACTCAAGTACACACATAATTCATTTTGAATGCGCAGGGGGAAGAAAATACAGTGGCGTGTGATTACAGACACAGACAAAGAGATGAAAGCCTCAACTCTCTATAAGTGGCCTGATGCATAATTCATCGCTGATCAAATTTGACGTGTTCTTATCTCTCTGTTTGGAGTTTTATAGTGAAACAGTGTGCTACCCTCCCCAAAAAAACAAGCAGCATTTTCTCTCGCCATGGCCTGATTTTCATTCATGTAGCCGGGTATGCATTAGCATATGTCGTCCCGACAAAGCAACCAATGCGGCGTTTGTTGCATGGGATTAAAGATGCCAGGCTACTGAAGAGGAATATAATTTAAGAAATTAGACTATGTATATATGCTAACAATATAGTACTCAAATAATTATAACTTAAAATGCTTCGTTACATAAGGCAATGTGAGGTATCATTTTATCTTGTGACAGACCATCAATTAAGCTTAAATGCAGCGCTAAAATTAATATTGTGATATAACATTCCATTACCCATGCATGTCTTTTGGGCTGTCGGAGGAAACCGGAATACCCAGAGAAAAAAAACACACAGACATGGGAAAACACTACAAAAAAGTACACTCTTGATCTCTAAACTCACCATACAGCCCTATATGAAACATTTTAAGCATAACAGTAGGCCACTGCATAATTTTTCTCTTGCAATACAGTGTCGATACACAATATGGCATCAATTTCAACACAAAAGCCACTTTTTAACTTCAATGGGAGATTATCATTGCCTTACATTTTCACATCAAATACATATATAATATATAATAATCACATTGTGGACTACTGTAATAGAGGACAGGCTGAAATATTTTTTAAAAAATCGGCTGCTAAGGCCTTCACCAAACCCTGGTAGCACGCTCCTACACTCATCCATCGCTAGTGGCAACCAGTTAAGTTCAGCTTCACATACGAGATTCTGCTCCTCACGTACAAATCCCTCACGAGCTGTCAGACCTCCTGCGCCCATGCGCCTCACCTCAAGACCTCTAGTCCTCTAACTCAGGTCTCCTTTCTCCACCTGTCTACGGACCTCAAACCTCGGCTCAGAGCCTTGAGCTTGGCCGACCCCCCCCCCCCCTCTTTCTGGATCTCGCTCCTTCTGAAATGTGAAACATTCCAACACTTAATGTGTAGTGTTCTTTCCTTTATTATTATTACTACAGATTGAACCAATTTAAAAAGAAACAGGCTCCAAATTGGATAGGCATCATTTGTTGTTGTTTTTTTGAGTAAAAAGGACTGCAGCTAAAACCATTTTAAAATATGACGTCCTGAAAATAAATAAAGCAAAAACTGGCTACATATTTTTTTTCTGCGGGTGTAAAAATAGTAAACTAACTCTTCATGTAATACATGCCATTGTAGAAAATGTCTTGGTCCACCCACCTCAAATGCTCACTCCACCAAATGACACTGCATACTATTATTTTAAAATTCTAGTTACAACTAGATCCGCAATTGGATAGAAGAAAATCTCATTGTTTTCAAGGAAGAAATTGTTATAATGGGTTGACTGTCTCAAGTCAAAAAGGCCTTGAGAGCAAGTCCAGAAATCCATGGAGAACTCCACAAAATGGTCCTTGAGTGTAGAATCCAAGCCTAACCTTCATATTATCATACATTATCCAAATGTATTCATCCTGTGTGTGGGGTGGGGGGTTTAAAGTCAGCATCATTGCCAGTGGCACACAATAACGTAATGAAAGCTTTAACAATATGCACATTTATCTATTGGCAGGCTTGAGAGGGAGACATCCATGCTATTCTCTTTTCAATGCTATCTTTCTCTGTACAAAGTATAGTGTCTGTGTACACACGAGTCCTTTTAAAAAGTGGCACCTAATAAGGTGGTGTCTGACAGTTATTCTATGTGAGTTGTGACCCACGGTCAAAAGCACTTTCCACGTGTGTTTTTGTTCATTAGTTTTGACTTTTATGCAATTATTTCAACGAAAAATGGTTTGTCGGTGCTCTCCTTTTCTACATTTAAGGCAGTATTGTAGATATACATGAAAACCGATAAAGAAAAGCAATGTGAGAGCAGAAACTAATCACAATTTTGGGGAGGATTTGGACACTTTTCTTCAGATCGATGACTTATTATAGACTAGTATTTATCAGTTGCATTATTCCATCATTGCACTGCAATTCCATCTGACAAGCAACTCTTCCCGTCACCTTAGTTTAAGGTCATCCATTTTGTGTCAGCTTGGACTATTTCCAAAGTGTGAACATGAACCGAAATCAAGATTCAAGTGTCATTTCTTAATTGTCAGATGCCACCCTTGAGATGGTGTGTGAACGAAGAAATGTATCAAACTAAAATATAGGTGTTCAGTTGCTTGTTTTTGCTTGTCAGGTGGGTTTTAGGAGAAGAGGTTGGTGTTGAGGGGTTTAGTGACCACTACTTTTAATGCAGTGACAGCAGCAGCGAACAGCAGCAAGATAATGAGTGCTGAAGACTGCTGATTCCTCTTTATGTCGCCCTCACAGGAAATCATCAAAACTCCAGCCGCTCATTATCCGTGTGGCTGCGTATGAAAAGCTCTCCACGTTGACTTCAAGGTGAGCCGCACACGTATTCCACACCACGCTCCGACATCCCACCTTAGCCGCCCACCCGGCATCCCTCGGCTTCCCGCGAGCCCCTGCAGAGCCGTTGTCCGAAACTCGCAAAGTGCTGGAGAGCACGCCGTAATGCGCGGGGTCTAATTAAAAGTGCCTTGGCGTGGGTGGCCAAGCTGTTTTGGGTGGATAGATGGGCCGTAATGACTCTTTGGGGTATTGATCATCCTTTTCCATGCAGCGCCTTGGTTCTCTCTTACATTATGTACAGCTTTTTTCTCCACCTCTCCGTTTCTGCGTTTATAATATGTCAATACCATGTTTGTTCGGGCAAGCAGCTAATTGCACTTCTTGCACCTTTGTGTTCCTGAATGGCTATTCACAAGGAGAAATGGGCAAGCGAGCTTTTGTCTTACACTCGGAAATCAATAGTGGAAGTTGCTCTATGTTAGCACAAGAAAGATTCTATTCTAAGATCTCCATTACTTTTCACCGTGACCGGATGATTCGCCTAAAGACGTTTCGCCGACGGACGTTTGACATATGGACAGGTCGCCGAATGGACGTTCCGCCGAATGTCCATTCGGTGACCTGTCCGTCTGTCAAACGTCCGTCGGCGAAACGTCTTTAGGCGAATTATCCGAGTACCACTTTTCACTGATTTGACACAATGCTCTGTCAAGAAAAGGGCATAATATGGAAAATGTACCAAGGATAGGACTGATATAAATGGAAGAAGGAGGACGATTGGTCACAATGTTAACCACCCCAAAAAAACTACAGAAAACACAAAAGAAAAATGTAACTTAAAATTCTGGACCAGATTAAGAAAAGCAGCGTGCAAGTACACCAATGACAACATCTGGACAAAAATAAAAGGAGATTAGGTCCCAAATCGCCCTTGATCTGACAAAAGATTATAAATAATATCTAAAGAAGACTTTTTAGAAATGTATAAAAAAAGTTGTTGTTTTTTTATTACTGGTATGTCTCTTAAAGATGAATTGTTCCTCAGTAAAAATCAACCAAACTGAAAATGCTGAAAATTCTAAACATAGCAGCGGTGTTACTTGACGCACGAAATAAGCATTAGTGCTTTTGTTTTGTCAATAATTCTGCTGCAGGCATTTTTTTATACTGGTGATAAAATAATTTTTGAACTATCGGTCTTACATTTGGAAAAATACAGCATACGTGCTATTTTGACCTCTGTGGAGTGACACAAAGACAGTGAAGATGGCTCGTAATAAAAGAGCAGATCAGCTACGCCTTTTTCATTATCATGCGAACAGAGAGCTGGAAAAAAATACCAATTTGAAATATTAATTTTACGCTTGATTAAATTGGAAGACTGACGAGAGGAACTTAAAGTGCAATTAGCTATCAATAAGGACAGAACCTTTCGGCAGCGTTTTCACGTCACTGAAGAGCTTCCTTGTACAACCTCATCACACTCTCTGTTGTGCTCGTTGCCATGCCAACACACGTCAGGGTCATGTCAATCAGCCTAGCAAGCGTACTTTGTTTTAATTTTTTTTCTGACATATCAGTCTAAAATTAGGTCTTGGAAAAAAACTCCCAACATATATGCGCATTTGGCGTGCAATTTTGACACAATGTTGTCACTTTCCTTTACCATACATTGCCACCAGTTCACTTAGTTGTGCAAACTTGTCTCTTATGTAACGGCCTCAAATCTGAATACTAGTGGCAGTTTTTTTATCCTCCAAATATCGCCTTTTTGTGGCATTTGCGTGGCATGGAACCACCCAGAGCTAGCTGGCTCTTTGACGATGACTGTCACGCAGTTAGTCCAAATTTGTCATGTAGTGACATCGTGCCTTTGTGCAGCAAGTGCACAATTCACACGCCTGTCTTGACAGTAATGGCTTCCTTTTTCTACACCATTCAAAAGGTTACATGGCCTGAAGTGAGGTTTAAGAAATACTATGACTATGAAAATAGTTCACGGAATCACGAGTCTCTTCCGATGAGCCGCTTTCATCAAGAAAATAGTCCAAGATTGCCATATGCAGAAGACGTAGGACTCAAGTAGGGGGACGAGTAGACTCGTTGTGTTTATCATGCAACAAGTTGGAATACAAAAAAGTCCACAAACACCACGGCAGTAGTGAAGAAGGCCCAGAAACGACTCCATTTCCTCAGGGTACTCAGGAGGAACAACTTGGACACCAAGCTTCTGGTAACCTTCTATAGAACCACTGTGGAGAGCATCCTGGCATACTGCATCTCAGTGTGGTACGCTGGAAGCACGGCAGCAGACAAAAAGGCCATGCAGAAAGTGATTAACACTGCCCAGAAGATCGTCAGCTGCTCTCTGCCCTCACTGGAAGACATTGCCAGCCCTCGTTACCTCAGCAGAGCCAGGAACATCATCGGGGACCCATACCACCCTGGTCACAATCTGTTCCAGCTGCTGCCCTCTGGCAGACGCTATAGGTCCCACAAAGTATGGACAAATAGGCTTAAGGACAGTTTTTTCTCCACATCCATCAGAACTCTAAACTTGCGGTAACACAATACACAATCCCTTCTGTGTAATAACTTCGGGGTGAGGTAATATGAAAAGATGTTTGGGTGGTGATCTGCCTCCTACTGGCTGACTGAAGGTAAGTGAAAGACAGTGAGAGGTAAGTGATCCGCTCGGGGGGGTGATGCGATGTATCCATAATGCCAAATTACGAGTCCGAAACTATAACTTATTAGGTCTTTTGCCGAGAAAATGCACCTTATGGAGAAGCACTACCAATTTCGTCATACGCAGTTTCTGGGTGTAATGACAATTAGGCTTTTGTTGTTGATGATGACGACAGGGCCTATGTCCGATTATTATTATTATTATTATTATAATAACCTAACAAATGAGAGTGACAGAAGACAGCCCAACAACATGTTGGACTCCATTAACCTCGGAATACGGGCACCTACTGAATCGGAAATATCTTTTACGACCCTCGACTCTAAAAGCAAGCATTGCAATGGAAAAACCTAATCATTGATTATCTAAAAGGAATAAAACTGACATGGTGTTCTTTTACTTGCTGAAAAGTATTGATTTTAGAGATGCAAGGATTCTGTTCCATATGAACGATAATAAAAAATAGATAAGAAGAGCAGGCGGATGGACATTGAGATGGTCAACCAGGCGGACTGGTCCAATATAGTCATGAAAACAGTTCTAAAAAGTGTTTGTTTGGTTTTATTTTGTTTTCAATCATTGCAACATCTTTGCTGAAAAACTTACTGCTGACGCACCTTTCTGCTGACATGGCCGTCTGGAAGTCTAACCACCACAACGCCTTTCTCGCTACTAATTCTCCCACATCTCCATTCAGCATGAGCGTTATCAATAATAAATTGTGCATGTAGGTGTTTCCATCGTGTACCGTAAAAGGCCCGTAAAAGTGAGTGCAATTTGATTACTTTTTAATTCCCCAGGATCAGGGAGCAGCACCATGCGTGCCCAGGGGATTATATTTTCCAACTGGTGTAAATCCAGTTGCTTACTAGTACATGTTGTTACCTATTTTGCAGAAAGGGGTAAAGCTCAACCACTCTCCCCTGGACTGTTAATTAGAGGACACTCGCCACATGATAAATGTGGTCCTAGGAGATGACTCTCCAAGCTGCTGACAAACTGGATTACCCAGGCGAATTAAAGGCCCGATAATTCTAATTTTTTTCCCCTGGGTAGTCGACATCTGTGTAAGGCTCATCGCATCTGCATTCTAATGACCATACAGCCAATGATTGAAGTTTGTTTGGAATTTTGATCAAATGAAAACAGTGGCTTGCACCACATTTAGGTTTCCATAAAACCAACAAAGTGACTATACACATGAAAACAGACGGATTAATTTAAGCATTTCTGTTGCTGAAGATTATTTCTACAAATACTAACGTAAAATTCAAGTCTTGTGAGATTAGTGAGTGGTGTATTTAAAATGAGATTTTGACTATTGGCAATTTTATGATTTTTGTTCACAATACAAGCAAGTTTCCGACTGTACGTCGAAAAGTCTTTAGTGCTTTGAGACAAACGTTCAAAGAGCCGCATTGCATCATCACGACGAGCTCGTGCTACTCTGCTAATACGCATTGGAATGCAAGGTGAGTACCACTGGCTTGTAATTAAAATGTCTCAGTGGGCCTAATGAGCCTCTCTCGCACATCAGCCCCACTGGAGTAAGACTGTGAGACTAAGGCGACCATTCCTCCTGTTGCTGCAGAAGGTTTCCCATTTTACTCACAAATAATCGTATCTCCTCGTACATGGTTCTACAGCTTCGTCGATAAATTAATTAATCTGAGGTTGGGACGTGGTTAGCCCTTCTTCGACAATGGTGATTATAAATATGAACAAGAATTAACATAAGATATTTCAATTTGGGGGGGATAATTATTATGGGGGAGTAAGACAAAGCATACGTGCTCACCTGAAGACCAATTTTAATATCAGAAAAAAAAAGTTCAATTATTGTGTCAGACTGATGTCTGAATAATGGTCTTATAACATTTTCAACTGTTCAATGGGTTGAAGTGAGTCATTTATGGCAACCAGACATTTTTAATTGGCGTTTCAACCTTTGAGGCATTTATCTGCGCCCAAATTGAGGGGAAAAAAAAAACATTTTTTAGTCACCTTAGGCGAAAGACTATCATGAAGAGCAAAAAAGAAGGAAAGGTTTTTCTTTCGAGAGCTCTTTAGCAGGCGGGACACCAGCGTGACCGGACGTTTGGTCACCGGACGTTTGGTCGCCTGGACGTTTGGTCGCCCGAGTGAATATAATTTTGAGAGCTGGTTTCAACAGTAGATATTTAGATATTAAACTCTCTCATGAATATAATTTTGAGAGCTGGTTTCAACAGTAAACTCTGTCATATTGTCAAACGTCCGGCGACCAAACGTCCGTCGACCAAACGTCCGGCGACCAAACGTCCGGCGACCAAACGCCCGGGCGACCAACCGTCCGGGCAACCAAACGTCCGGGCGACCAAACATCCGAGTACCGGACACCAGCCATGAAAAGGTGTGTTTGGGAGATGCTCGTTGATATTCTCCTTTTTAACAGCACTTCATTTGTGTTGTATAAATACATTTTAAACATATGCATGTCAGGCATTAGTTAGCTGCTTATTTTGACAGCTCTCAAATCAATTAAGACCACATTGAGTCACAATGAGAGACAGTGGTGTTTTTGTTGTAGACTTAATGCATCTATCAGTGACTAATTTGTTTTTATTACATATACATTCCCCGTAACTGGCTAAACTAAGTGTCAGTGGAAGCCTCCTCTAAATTTTCCCCATTATCTGCTCAGATTAAAAGCTCTTTCATAGTCTTATCAAGTAAGACCTCCTCTACCTCCTTCCCTCACTCCACCATCGGGAGTCAGTTGTTAACAAGCATATTCTTTACAAACCAAATTAGCCTCTCTGCTCTCTTTTGCACGCCGGCGCGAGGTACCGTACCGCTACGAGTTTGGTAGTGTCGGAAGGCAAAGGTGAAGCCGGCACTCGGTCTGGCGATCAAGCACAACGCCTCTGCAGAAACACTCCCCGCTGAATGGGATGCATGTAAAGATACCAACAACAAAAATAAGGTCTTACTACTTCTTTACTAAGTAGGAATTGGCTTGGGCTGTCTCGTAGGATATAGCATCGATCTAAACACAATAAAATGCTTGTTAAGATGGTTTTAGTGAGGGATTGTTTCAAATTGAAAGAAAATATGGGGTGCTCTTAAAGTTCTATGTGAAGGTCTTGGGATATGCCATGAATCCAACAAAAATAAGGTCCACCACACCTCAGAATAGATACTAACTCATGAGTCTATTTACCAAAGCAATTATGTCCACATATAATTGTGCTATAAAAGGATTTAGATCTATTTTTGTCTTTTCATCAAGTATTCTTTATTCAATATGAGCCACAAGTTAGTCAGCTAAAATTGCATCATTAGATATGGCGTTAGTAACCGAGATTAATAATAACAAAACAAATCTGAGGTTCAATTTTAATTAGAAAGTGACTTAAATAGTTAACTACATAATTTACTAGCCCTTAATTGAGTCAACAATAGTTGACTCACATTGTAATTAAGTAGCGATTCTCTTTTTCCCTAATAAAAAGTTACATAATCCTACCTGATTTTCTATTCATCTTCCACAATCTGCACTTGTTTGAAAACGTGGGTGTACAAATGTAATTACTATACCACTGCCATTTGTATTTTCTGCTGCCTATTGGCCAAAACTCCCTTAAAATAATGGTTCCTAATTTCAATTGTTAAAAAAAAGGTTGTAGAATAGCAATTAGTTCGTAGTAAAGGCAGTGTAAACTCTCCAGACTTTATATAGTAGGTTGGAAACAAACAAATGACTATAAAAAGCTGAACAAATTGCTCTTGGTGGATTTTCAGGGGGAAATTGCTCTGTCCGAAATGCATTACTACATCATCTTAGCTAAAGCGGCATGATGAATATCTTTCCAATAGGCCCGAGGATTTCTATTAGTGAGCTGTTGCGATAACACGGTAGAAAAAGCAAGTAATGTCGACGTCTTCCTGCCATTCCCCTTCGATGTTTTTCATTGGTCCTCCATTAGTAGATTAGCTGTTATTGCCTCGCCTTGAATCAATGGATCATCCCAACTAGTAATTATTTCCAGATCTGGGTATGGGTCAATGCAGGTGACATTTTGGTGCCTTACAATCATAACTAAGGAACCACAACATTTTGTCTCAAGGCTTTTTTTTTGTTTCCCTCACTAGCTCCCTGAAATGTTTTAATGGCTTCATAAAAACAACAAATAAAAGACGGCTTTGTGTCTTTTTTTTATGTGCCCAGATAGAAAGTGCTGCAGCGACGCAGTGAGCTCGGTGTTTACCGCATCGGCAAATTAATTAAAAGGAGATAGCCCGATGAAGCGATTACGTTGAGAGCTGATGAATGTGACAAAAATGATGGAAGATTACAGGACGAGGGAGGTGAGAGGGTCATACAAATATGATAATTCATGCACGTCTGTGAAACTGCACTGCTAGGAAAACATGGCTTATTCATGACCTTTAAACACTTATTGGATCAAGCGTCATTCAAATGTCAGTCAATAGAAAGATAAAAACTGAAAAGTTTGTTTGGTATTTTACTCCCATCTACTGCGGCCGTCTTAAGTCTGATTTAATTTGGTGAGGAAAAAAACAGTAATAAACATTAAAAGTTTGTTCTGACAGATCAGACAATCATCCCTGAAAGGTTGAAAAAATATCTAAACAAAACTGGGAGTGCGGAAAAAGAAACATTTGGGACATCTTAAGTCAAATATAATCAAAATAATGTTTTTTTTGGGTGAGTTGTCTCTAAGATGTAATTCAAAACAGATATAAGATTGAATAATATCTTTTCAAACTTGCGTTTGACCTCCACCACAGGGATCATCTTTTATCTGACAACAGCATTGAATGATATCCTTTCATATGTAATTGTACACAATATAACACTGACATGAACTTAGTTACTGGGATTTGGTCTCAAGGATGGCGGATACTTTTCAAAATCAACAGTATATTTCACATCAGTGGCGGAACAAATCTGAACAAGGTCCGAGTACAGTAATTATCAATGGGCCCAGGCCCCATGAATGGAGCGAGGGGGATGCTAGTGAGTTTTCACTCACGGACCCCCTTCATAAAGTGTGGGCCCATACAGCCCTGACCAGGGTGCTGGCGGAGATATTTCAACACTGAAACACTTACATACACTGATTAGAAACCATCTTACATTGGTTTACACGCTCCTCTAACCTAGCCGCGCCCTCTTTACGCCCTCAAATCAGGCCCTTTGCCAACCACCCCCAATACCCCGCAAAATTCCACACCTAATCCACATTCAAAAAGAATTCCCTCCTCTCTCTAAGTGAACACATACAAAGGCAAAGCGAAAACATTGATTGGCACGGTTCAAATGCGCGCTGAAGTAGCAGTAATGAATTACAAGACCTTATAAAGGAAAGAAAAGTTTAATGAGCGAAAGAGCCCTGAACGGGTATTTGATCCAGCCCCGAGAGGTCGGTGGCAGGAACGGTGAGCGAGCTGTGATATTGAGAGGCGAGGAAAGAAAGAGCGGAGGGTTTAAAGTGGCTGTCCTTCGGAAAAGGCAGAGAAAGCCTGACAAATAGCGAGGAGAGGGCTCGCCAAAAGAGGAGATGAAAAAATGCAACAGAGAGAGGTAGAGAAGAAGTGCTGGGGAAATGGTGGAGTGGTAAAGAAGAGTAGGGTGAGGGGATTAGCTGGTCGGGTATGTTGGAGCTTTGGTCCCCTTGGCTGTGATATGAATGTTGAATTATTCATGCAGCAACAAGGACAAAATCATTTTTATATTATGACCAGTGCTGTGCAGTGTCTTACTGGGGATGGGGAGGTGCATCTTGAATCCAAACAAGTCAAAATAGATGGGATTTTTTCTTTTCTTCATATTTTGTTGACTTATAGGTAGTAAAGAAAATGAATGAATTTGTCAAAACGATGAGGATTTATGGTAGCAAAGAGAGAACAATTCTTAAGACCTTAACATTAATAGAGGTCATAAACGAGTTTTCTAAAGGGTATTATTTTGCTATGTACTGATTCTGAACAGTGGCCGCTAGAAGTTTTATAATTTTTTTCCACAGTAGTGCATTTGACTATTAGTGGAATAGATGAGAGAGGATCAGAGACTGTGGCTCTACTTAAGCACCTGTGAAGGTGGTGGATTACCACGATTGTTCCACTTTTTGGGGGGATGGCGACCGTAATTCCTCTTGTGTCTTGTAGCACAGAGCAGATAAAACTTGAAGTGACCAGAAAAAGTCTACCACGGAATTTTAAAGGCCCATTGCCTTTGCACTATCCATATACTACTTTCTGTTCATTTGTCGGGAAGAGAAATCGGGGATACCTTGCTGGCAATGCAGGGAGCTTTTGGTCCCCCACTGGTACTGTTAAAGTCACTGCATGAAGCTGCTGCCCAGACCGGGCAGATATGAGCATTGCCGTTGTTGAATAATTCATCAGCAGCAAGGACATGAGGCCGTGTTGATACAACGGCGCGTGGAAGGGGGATTTGCAAAGGCCCTGAGAGAGGAGGGCGAGGAAAGAAAGCAAAAGTTAATCCACATAACTGCAAGATCTGACCTCACGTGCCCGCGGGATCCGAACTACTCTCTGGCTGGGGCATCGTTTATCCTTGTCAGCGACCTGTCGTCCACAAGACTTCAATGTGGCAGAGGCCGATGAAGTGAGACTCAAAATTACAGTAGGAGTTGCACTCCAAACTATTAAACTGGTGCACATGGTGTGATCTAGTCTACACATCCATTCAATTGATCATTATTAGTATTTGCAAAATGGGTGCCATTGGTGAATCCCAATTCGCAGTGGCAATACTCATTATATAGTAAAGCATTGCAGTTTGTCTCGGTACTCGGACGTTTCGTCGAAAGACGTTTAGTCCCCGGACGTTTGGTCCCCGGATGTTTGGTAGAACGGACGTTTGGCAGAACGGACGTTTGGTCGCCAGGTTGTTACTGTTGAAACTAGCTCTCAAAATTATTATTATTGTAAAACGTCCGGTCACGGTTTGTCTCAGATGGCCTCGGTTTTTCTCCTTCAGGGCCTTGTGTGCTAAATGATGACATTTGGATGGTTTTCCCCACATGCTATTTGTAAGGTGTGTGTCAGGTCACATATTCAGCAGCATGCAGCATTGAGCTTGCAGCTGGAAACCAATGTAAATGTGTGACATTTTAAACTGGAGGCTAAGGAGTCACCTCCACGAGCTGCGTTATTATCCATACCTCCTTTTCACCCCAATGTCTTGTACAGTGACTAGACCTCATTAGTCACAGCAGAATGTGCAGGAGGGTCTGTAAAACCGTACGTGCATGTGCGTGGAACCGGAATCTTTCATGAAACCGGCCCGGAGAGTGTTAACGTGGCCACGCACGGTACGGCGACGGCGCTAATGGGAAGCGGGCCGCTGGCTAGTAGGAACCGAGCCGACAAGGGATTACACTGGGAAGTGATCACAGGAAAGGCTTGATCAGAGCCGCCGAGGCACCAGGCGGCTCATTACGGGCTGCAGTGAGCTCACTGGCGTGCGGCGGCAAACAGGAAGTGAAGTGCACTCACTCCTAGCTGTTCTGCTATGATAAAAACCTATTGTTTATATGCAACCAAAAAAATAGGCCATTTCTTCCTATTCATTAAAAATTGTGCAATTTGCTGTACGGATGTTGTATAACAATCATTGCATCCCTTCACGAATACAAAAAATATAGATGTCAACAAATGCTGCAAACTTCAAACATGCTGTATTAATTTTTTTCAGCGCCTGGCCTGTGTCGCTAAGTACAAAAAACAAATGCATTGTAGGATTTAACGAGCAAAACATGCTCGATGGAAATTTAACTCCTGTTTTATGCTTCTATGATATGGGAATAGATCATGGACGACTGTTTCACATAACAATATTTGAACGCATCTTTTTTCTTTACATGACTTTTTGCACGAGTCACATTTTTAGAATTTTATTTACTACCTTTATTTATTTTCTGATAGTTTTACTCATTTGCATTTTTGGGAATACAGAAGTTGCTGTAATGTACAAAAAAGATTTGCCTTGCTTTTTTTTGTTGGAACTAAAAATATCCATATAGTAAATTGATTCTGTAAGGTATAGAGTTTTATTGAAATAGCACTAGAGCACAGATGCTGGTGTCTGTCTAGTGCCACTGTGGGTGATTTAATCAGGTTAGCTGGAGCTGATCTCTCACGCGTAACAGTGCCTTGACGCCATTCCGCGTGATGCGAATTAGAGCAGTGGGGCTATCAAAAAACACAATATTACCTTCACATGACAGTAAATAGCTTACAAGTCAACATCGAAAACGCTGATGAGAAGTGACGCAAAGCAGCAGTCATGGAATAATTGCTATAATTTCCATAAAAGGCTTATTTTTGTGATGAATGCATTGCGGAAACGAAAGTGACGAGCTAAACAATGGAAATAGGCTTGTTTGCAGATAAATACTTGAAAGAAGAGGGAGTGAATCGGCCATATATTTGCAACCCATGAGATGGTGATTCCGGTCAAGTCATCATTGTAAATGTGAACATTTGCCACTTCGTATTCATGATCGGTTCTTGTGTTATATACGAGAACAAGATGAAACTTGAAGTCACAAAAGTATAAGCATAAGCATTCCAAAAGAGTAAGACTGTCCTTACTGTGATAGTTCTATTCTAGTCTATCAAATTCCAGCCAAAAGATTTGGTTAGAGAAAAGCATGAGACTATTCTCAGGTGGCTTTCGGTGAGCTCAGATCTAAATCCCATTGAAGATCTCCGCAAGGACCTGAAACACGCCATCTGGAATGCACACTCATCGACTAGACGGACGTTTTGACTGCACTTCGCTGCCTACCATACTTTCGGCCAATCACATTCCGCCAGCCACAGTCAGATACTCCTACTACAGCAAATAAGGCTATATGATCCAAGTGTCTTAACATTTTAATTGCATAAATGATCGTTACCATATGAATCTGTGTTCTACAAGACCATTATGATTGATAAACTTTCATTCTGTACCTGCTAGAATGTTTTTCAACCAATTAAAAATAAAGGAAATAAAATTTGAAGCCTCCATCTAAATTCCAGACACTCCTGCATGGAACTATTTTTCTCCTTCAGCTAATTACCTTTCCATTAAATTTTCAGTGGCAGCTCTGCAATCATGTTTAAATCACGTCAGGGGAGGAAATTAAGTGGCAAACCACTGCGACGATGATGGTAATTGTACGTTAAGATCCAGGCAGATATCGGAAAATGTGATTTAACTATCAAAATTTCTTCCATTGATGACTTAATGAGACAAGTGAACATTATTTCGTGAAGTCACGCCCCACGAGCCCTATGTATTTAAAAAAACACCATGGTCAGTTCTGTAAGAAATATAATTCTAAAATATCTCAGAAGCAGAAGGTGATAGATTGGCCTAGCGACGGGGGAAATGTAAAGTCGATGCACAAATTCAGTGAATCATAAACACATCATAAGATTGCTTTCCATTTCAGTGTATTATTTTTATTTTGACACCTCATTTTTTTGACTAAATAAAAGGTCGCTCAAACACCAATAATGATATTCATAAGAACTGGGGTTGGAGATGTGCTGCTTTATTGGCCATGCTTCTTTATTTTTTATTTTTTATATCTTCTGGGGGGTTTATACATTCGTCCAAATGTATTGCCTTCAACGAGGTATGTGTTTCTTCTATTTTGGTAACCACTTGAAAAAGTATCAAGTAAACTTTGCGGAGGTTTTACCAGAGGGAGAAAAAAACTAATCATCATAAAAAAATCACGTTGCGAAAAATCATTTACAGAATACAATAAGTCTCCAGTGCGCAATGCATGTTTACATAGTAGTTTATTCCGTTTTTTATTACAAAGTTTATCGGGAAAGCTAGTCTAGCATATTGCCATGTGCCATTGTTTTTATTCACATTTTAGTCATAAAACAGGGGAAGTTTAATGGGAGGGTATGTAACGCCAATTGGAATGGCATATATAGTCAATGTACTATACTACGTTTAAAAGTTTACTGCATGCCTCCATCCGCCGTCAATATACTAAGTGAATTCATTTTAATTTCTTGGCGAGCGCTTAAGGGACCACCAAGACTAGCGCCATATTAACAAAAACTGAGTGGCGGACAACTTATTTTCCGTCGGCGTCAGCTTGAGAATTTCCCTAGATGCCCATAAGTGTCGCTTAGTCCGTTTAAAACCCTCCACATACTCCCGCATAGGAAAAAAAAAACAGCTAAGTAAAGCTAAAGAGATAAAAGCTCATCAAAACGTGTCACCGTGAATGACCTGGGACCACTGAAAGACACTGGCCCAGATTACACAAACTGTCTATTAAACAGGATGAAAACAAATAATTGTCCAACAATGACAGATTTGCAGCTGTTTAAACATGTCTGCTCGCGGGTGCATCCAGTGTAATTACATGACTATCGTGATGTAATCGACGATGGAATCACACTAGGGCCTTGTTTTTGCATAACTTTTGTAATTAACTCAATCTTATTGGTAGAAGTTAACTCAAAAATGGCTCTCTACCTACAAAACTACTCATGAGAGCAACCATAGTTCACAATCTAGTTAACTAGATCCCAATTTAACCTTGGTAAAAGGCTTTGTGTTGTGCTAGCCTGCCAAAAACTAACAGAGTGACAAATGAGCCATGGACAAGAGAAAATGGGTTTAGCTGTTCTTTCACTGTTCTCAAGCAGTCGTAATTCTGTTCAGATAGAGTGGGGGTGTCTTATGTGTTTTATTTTCTGTCATCCATTGGTCTTCACGTTCAGATCAAGCTTAAGATATGATTTTTTTTATTTCATCTTTGTATTTTTGGGCGCGCACTGGAGGAGCTCTACGCCGGCGGCCATACAGGATCAGATACTCGCGATTGGAATTAGCGGCCGTCTTCTCGGCAGAGTCGAGGATTAAATGATGGTGAGCTTCTAAGACCCCGTACCTTGGGGGCATGTGAGAGGTTAATCAAATGTGTTGGGTGAAGTTTATTTATATGCCTCCAGTGCCATGGACTCGCCAAGAATGCCAATAGCATCCATCTAAATAGCTTTGCAATACTACTCCCAATACATTTGTTAGTTCGCAAAGGAGCCGGCTAAATAGTAACCTGATTATTAACAACATTTACAGCTAACTAAGTAGTTAACTCATCAAGTATATCAAAATGTCAGCTGGAATAGGCTCCACTACCCCTGCGATCCACTAAAAAAGTATACTATAACATCCACAAGATGCAAATTGTTGATGTTTTGTGTTTTTTTTGCTCATCAATGCCTTGTGGTTAAAATATTCGACAATCCAGCCGAACCATCTTGGTTCTTGAATTGGCACTTGTTGTAAAAATCAGGTAGAATATAGAGTCATGTTTGTGGCCACCTGCTGAGAATCTAAGAGTCTCACCAAGTAGTTTTGCCTTGTGTGTTCCTGAATCAGCTGATACTTAAACTGAGTGCATAAAATGTCAACACTCATCCAGGAGACTATTTAGACTGTCAAAATCGCTTTACAGCACACCCACAGCGGGCAAGCACGCTCCAATTCGCTTATTACGCCAGTAATGTTCCTTCGGGTTGTTAAAATGAAGACTAATGTACTGTAAAAGCTGTGGAGGTCAAATATGTACATAGTAATAGTGCAGCACGTTGAAACACACCCTGACATATGAAAGCTGCAGCATGCATTAATATCCATCATAGTGATAATCATAGAATATAATCTTAGTTGCAAGCACCTTTCCACAAAAAGTTCAAAATAATGTAAAAAAAACATATGAACATATAAACACCCAACTATGTATACACATACACCCGTTTTTTTTTTAAATGAAATATTCTACTACTACAAAGGTATCTTTTAAACGCAGCATTTTATCCACAACTTTTTGTTTGTTCTGTTGGACTGTGTGCTCAACGTGTGCTGAAAGGCAAACAAAAAGAAGGAAAAATATGAAATATGGATGAGTCGCTGATGCGCCGCCGGGTGTCACCTCAATGACAAGCACATGCACTCAGGTCGCTTCGACACGTGTTTAGCTGGCAGCATTCGAATCGGCAAAGCGTTTCCTCGGCAGCCGGCCTCAACTATGTGAAGGTGCTCCTCACTTTATTTGGGGGGGGGCAATGATTGGCTTGGTTCCACCTGCTAAATGTTGTGCTTTGTTTACCGCTTGTTTATCAGAAATTTTAATATTTTTTCCTCTATTTCTATTCATTTTACAAGATTTTTACCAATCAAGTGGACTAGTGGTCTCTGTTCAAGCAAAAAAAAATGTCCCAATTAAGACTATAAATCCCCACCCCGAATTGCTTGCCCTTTATTTAAGTGCTCTGGAATGACTGATGCCACCTTTAAGTGCAGTAGACATCATTATCTTGAAACAAATCACAAGTGAAACACTCTTTACAGCAGACTTTGACTGGGGGGCTTAAAACAATTGAGAAGAAAAGAAAACTGAACAAATTTGATGAATATTGTGGCTTTAAAAAACGGTCTCCAATTGGCTCTCTGCCATTGAGTGTATAGTTCTTAAATGCGTGGGTTATAGCATCCGCGACGGAGCTAAACGATATTGTTTTCAATTATTGAAGTTGAATATGAAATCCCATCAAAGGCACATGTGGCCTGTTTGTTTTTATATCCATCACATCCGTTCTCTTTTTTTTTCTTGTGTACTTCTGAAATGAGGTCAAAGGCTTTATGAGAACAAACTCACCCCCCATAAAAAAACATCTTTATATGTATACTGAGCTCCATGTTGGGATTTAACGCTGCCTGGCGAGCCCCTGACTGATGTCGGAAAGAGAAAAATCATTTCCCAGAAATAAAGCAAGTCTTTGGGAAATCCTGCCTTTAACATGACTATGTTTGACCGGAGCGGCAAAATGTCATTTCACTCTCCAAAATAGCAGCCTCCGTTCTATTTATTTATTTTTATTTCCACAGTGCGCCACAAAAGCAACAAAAGAGAATCGACCAACTCCTATTGATTTCCTGTTTGTGTCCCTGTCTTTAACGCTGCCGCAATACACACCATGGCTTCTTAACTCACAAGGAATACAGTCTACAAAAATGAACATTTTATAATATACAAATAAAGCACTCAACTCTGGATGTATTTTCTTTCATTAGGTTGCCTAGAGGTAAAAGTAAAGTAGTGTGTCTTGACAGTTTGTAGCAGTAACCTTATGCATTTTCACCGATTTCCCAAACGATGTGCGAAAATCAAAGTATTACAAGCATTACATGGTTTCAGCTTTAAAAGATCATTCAGGGATTGTTGGTTCCTAATCTTACTTGAATTTCTAACGTTGACTTGGACTCACCTTGGTTTTAAACTCCCCTTTGAAATCCCCAAACCTGATTTGTAATCCTAACCCATACTAGCATCCTCAGTTCGAAAGCATCCCTCTTGACTTTGCAACCAGCACAACACAAAGCTCAAACACTTATTTCCCTTTTTCCTCCAATTTTGTACCCCGAACCCAGTAATTTTCGAGGCCTAATTTAAACCCCAGACTCAACCCCGCCCTTGAAATCTTAATTTAAAACAGTCTAGCCCTGCTTTCAATGACATTGCACAGGAGATACGTGACTTACAAAAATGGCAAACATTAGTAAATGTAACCATGTCAATATCTCAAGACACACGCGCAAACACAAGTCGCCACAGAAAGTGCAGGTTGCCGAGCACGCGCTGTCGGAGGCGAGTACACAAGCAGCCCAATGAAGCGCACGGTGTCTCTTTCATATGGAAAACAGACAGCAAATTACCACCTGAGACGAAAGCCAAGGCTGATTGCGGCTCTGTTTAGTATGCATCCACTAAACTGATTTTGACATTTCATTAATAGGAGAAACTGCCAGCATGGTCACACGCAAATCTTTATTTAATCATGCTGACATTATTATGCTGATTGTGCACCAAAAAGGAGAAAACCTGACAATACTATGTCTATGGAGTTGGCACATTAAAATTATGTGCAAGGAAGAATCTTGCACTGTGTACTCGATAAGCCAGTTTGAATATGTGGTTGTCCTTGATTTTTCTATTGTGCACGATAGCATTGACAGCTTGCCTGAAGTGTATGTACAAAGAGATGCACTCAGCGCGCAACATTTGGATTAGGTAGTGTATTTGCACAACCGAACGATGGCTAAAGAAGAGCTCATTGATTTGTTCTTCAGCAATCGCAACGGCTTTTTGGAGCCGACGAAAAGAAAGTTACAAGGTTGCGAAAGGTGTCTGTCATGAGTCAAACATGTCCGTGCTTGTGTGATTACCTGGGGTTTCTTTGCTTCTTCATGCCCTGGACAACTTTTTATGAAGGACGGAAGCAGGAATTGTATGCTTTTCCAGAATGTACTGAAAGAGAAGATGAATGTTTGTCATCGGTTTGCGACCTAAAACTGAAGCATAAATGTACGTTCTGCAGCAGTACAACATTTTTTGGCATGCTAAATAAGTTATTTCTACAGAGATTTGACGGTACTCGGACGTTTGGTCGTCGGACGTTTGGTCGCCGGACGTTTGGTCGCCGGACATTTGGTCGCCTGGACGTTTGGTTGCCCGGACGTTTGGTCGCCCGGACGTTTGGTCGCCGGACGTTTGACAACATGACAGAGAGTTTACTGTTGAAACCAGCTCTCAAAATCATATTCATGAGAGAGAGAGTTTAATATCTAAATATCTACTGTTGAAACCAGCTCTCAAAATTATATTCACCCAGGCGACCAAACGTCCGGGCGACCAAACGTCCGGGCGACCAAACGTCCGGGCGACCAAACGTCCGGCGACCAAACGTCCGGTCACGGATTTGACATATTACCCATTGTATGATAGATATAAAATCATTCTACCCAAGATTGAAATTGATAACCCAGAATTTAATCCCTATTTTACCATTTTAAACCCGATTTCGAACTCAATTTTTAAGCCCATACCTCAAATCCTAGTTTAAAACCTGCGTTTGGTCTTATCATCTACTTTCCCATGTAAATCTGTTGAAAACTGAATACACATAGTCAAAGCACATCGTCTGTATTTCTGTTTTCAATTCGCAGATAAATGGTGCCCATGCTCGAAATTAAAGCGAGGGACTGAAATGCAGAAGGTGTGAGATGAGTGTGCGTGCAAAGCAACAGCAGGCCTGCATCACACATCACAAAAAAAAAGGGAAAAAATATTTCAACTGCTGTTCAGACATTTACTCTGTGGCGACGTCAAGCCTGGGGAAAATTTACGCTCCAGATGTTGTTTGCTGACTTTGTCACTTCAAAACGTTATTTTTTTTCTTAGAGCGATGCAGCATCAAAACTTGTTTTACGCATCCTCGGTATAACAGTCTGCTTATTAAAAATTCAACTGGAAGAGGATTAAGCTTTGATAATGAAAAATATATAATGCAGCTAGAATGACAGGATCTCGACCTCTGCCAAATCCAAAGAATCCTAAACCAAGATTTTATAAGATGCAGTTTCCTTCCCGTTCCTTAAATGGCGAACATTACATTGCAAAATTTACAAAAATCTGATTTGGGGTAGCCCTAATGGGCTAAAAGTCCTGTTCTTTCCAAATCCTGCTTCAGATGCAAAAGCAAAATAGTTTTACAGAGCCTATACAATAAATAAGCATTAAAGTTAACACATCTGAGAAATTATTGAATGCTGAAAATCAGGTTGAAATTGGATGACGATGTTTTATGACACATTTTAAGAATAATCACCATCTTTAGCAAGGCTCCAACCTGGCTAAAATATGGTGGAATAAACGGAAATGCTCCTACAATGAACACATTATCAAAGCAATCAAATTTAAGCACACAAGTACAACGGCTAGCCTTCTTGACAGAGGGGAAAACAAGTATGACACATCTCAGCTGTGGGAGCAGCCCATGAAGAACGTGGATAAATGATGCTTTGGATGGCCGTCATCCTTTTAAGTGCTCAACCCAACCGTCAACGTCATCACTACTTGCCACTTAATCACAGCAAGGCCAATGCTGGTAAAGATGGAGCACGACCTTCTCCAGGTCAACACACCGGCTCCCCTTCCCCCCCCCCCAGCGTAAAGGTTCAGCCACAGCCTGTTTGTGGACCCGGCTGCCGCAGGGGTGACGTGGAACTCTGCTCTTCATCCACAAGTCATGTGTGAGAAGAAGTGTTAATGAGATCTAAAGCACCCTCTGTAATTAGAAGCTGTCTGGAAGGAGTACAATTAAGTGCCGCTTTTCGCCCGCCTGCCCGCCTCCACTTCCCTCCCCTCGGTCCTCACAGTGAGGCGGGCTAGGGGGGTTGTGGTGTTGGGTTGATGACTCATATCCTGTGCAAATGAGTTCCCTTATATGCATAAAGGCCGGCATGAAATGCTAACTTTGTCATCACTCGGTTTGAAAACCTTTCTTGAAAGTTCAACTTAAAACCCCTAAAACTACTCATCTGCTCTCACTTGCCCTTTCCGAATAAACAAAGGATAAATCATTATAAAATGACCCTAAGTTTGAAGTCCTAACCCTTTTCAAATCTATAATCCATCTTTTAAAACACGATTTCGAACCTTAAACCTGAAGTCAAGCCATAATTTCAAACTCTAACCCGGGATTGAAAAGCTACTTTGAAACATTCACATTGTGTTATATGTCTTATACCTGTTCTAAAACCATAGAATTTTTCACTTCTCTCTGCTAAGCAAACTAATATCTCCATGCGCTTTTGTCCATCCGTTTCACTTCTCCAGGTTAGCCAAAGATTTTTTGTGAAACCGCCTTTCATGAGAATTCCTATTTTGCTGAAAGTAGTAATGCCCTTTTCACAGCTGTTACAATCTCTCCTTCCCCTTTAAAATAAGAAAAGTTACAGCTTTTTGCTGCAACATCTTTTTCTGAACCATTGAAAAATAAATGGTCATGTCTATGTGACCAATATTAAAAAAAAAAAGTATGACAGACGCAGAATTTGAATCTGCAACAACAACCATCCAAGAAAGCTCCACTGGGCAGGACTATGAATCTCCCAGGAAATCTCCAGATATCCCAACAAGCCTTTTTCGACGATCTTGCACTACTTCATGTGGCGATGAGGGCTTCAGGGGGTAGTAAGCTGATCGCTCCACGCTCTAATGCAGTTGAAACGCAGTGCGGTGAAAATGCTGGCGGGGCGGACGCAAGATAAGGTCAGGGAGAAAAGGGGATTGCCATCTTTTTCCTGTGGATTTGATAAGTAGAACCACGGTATCCCTCCGCTAGGATTGACACCTCAGGCTTAGTGGCTACTATGTTCACCGGAGCAATGGACTACACCCCACCCCCAGAGCCACACACAGTTGACCACACAATTATGATGATACCTCAGAGTACAATGCTGCACACACTAGGCGAAAAAGTCACTGGAAAAGAAAGACACATGTTATCTCTATTCACTATTTACTTGGTCAATTCTAATCAATTATGAAGCCAAAGTAAAATCACGCCCACTTAAATCATTTTAGCAATCTACATTTAATGTAGGGGAATTAAAAATGCACTCAAATTCAATGGGAGAAATTTCAATAAAAACAGCACTCAAGATTAGGCAGAGCCAAGAATGAATGAAATTACATCCATCTAGATCCTTTTTAAAACAGCTTATCCAAAGTTCAAGGAAAACTTCCTTAGCAGGGCTAACATCAGCATCTCTGAAGTTCCATTATCTGACTGGAGGCCACCTTTCATTCGTCACATTAACGTTCCTCGTGGCAGCTGCTCCTCAAGTCGTCATCCGACCTCAGACAATAATTAGAGCCTCCGTGTGACGCCGGGGAGATTTATTCCAATTAGTCGTGTCATTATCCCTTCAATGGCGTCGCTAAATTTTACTTACTGATGTCTGCCGGCTGACACTTTGTCTCGCTCTGTCACACAGCAGACTGAAGCATGTGGTACGAGGGAGAAGACGTTTGCAGATTTAAAATGAGTCTTCTTGTGTACAAAGGTAGAGACACCCAAAAAATACCCCAAAATTGCACACAAGAGTGCTGACACAATAGAACCATATGACTCCAGTTAAAATGAAAAGCAGTCCTTCAGGTAATGACCATAATTACTGTTCGCACTATACTTGTGATTGGTCAAAAAATGAATACGTGGTACTGAAAATGAACGAATGCATATATATAATACTCATATATACGAATGTACTATAAGGACCTGCGTGAAACTGGAACATGGATTCATTAATGCTAACAAGCTCCAGGAGAGCCATTTGACGTCAACACAAACCTGTTCGTCTTTCTGTCAAGCCTTCGGCACATGGAACGCCATTATTGTCTCATTACATATCAGCCATGCTCCAATCATCTCCACATTTGCTGTATTTGTACTCAGGGGAAGAAGCATGGCGCTTAACTGCCTGGCGTGCATTCTGCGGAGACGGTGGTAGTGATGGAGGGATGAGAGCAAAGGGGCGATGGACATATTTTTTGAATGTCACATAGCCGATCAACACATGGTCCTTGTCCATCTGTCACTTTTACAGAATCCTAACTCTTGAAGAGGAAGCAGTCTGTTTCCTGCTGAGCTCCCATGGAACAAATGCCAGTGGAAGCAGAATTCAAACTCATGCAAAACCAGAAGTTTTGCTGAATGCGGTTATGCTACCTAGCGTAATCTTTGTGTAATCCTGAAGGGAAAGGCCAACAATGGGATAACAAGTGGGGGGGTCTAATGAAACCAAGAAAACCAAGATGTGCAAATGGCATTTATGGCATCTTCCCAACGGGTGTCCACACAAACATGCTTCCCACAGCTGACACACACATAAACAACGTGTTGATGAACGTTCATGTGGTATTTTGAACTGAAAAAAACAATACATGTGAGCAAAATGAGATCACACACTCCTTTGGACAGTCGACCTTCACCGGAAAGTGCTTTTCCCTTGTCTTTAGGGACCCTACTATTAATCTCCAATGGAAGTTGGAGAAGGGAATGAAAGAAAGAAATACAGGGTTCCTGTGCTCAGGGGATGTTAGGACGATCGATTGCAAGGAGCGTCTGTAAACAATGCAGCCATCCAGCGACGTCAGGTGTAGATTCAATGATTTATCCCTTAGAGACAAAAAGATGTTCTGCTATTTCGCCTCGGCAAACGTCGGAAAATAAATATGGCCAAGGAATCAGAATCAGATAATAATGTCTTCTTACTAATGAACCTTACATCCGAAGATTATGACCATTGTAAATCGGCAAACAGCCTAAAATGCTGATGAATGTACTTGATAACCCATCAATTAATTTTCACCCCTTTTCAACCACGTTTGAATGGAGTGCATGTCCTATGAGTAGGAGAATTAATGTAACGAGCATCCAAACTTTAAATGTCAACGTTCACACATCCTTTCGCCAGATTTCACAGAAAGACGGTCAAACATTGTAATCGTTTCCATGTGTCTGTTTACAGGCAAACACTCATTGTGTTTGTCTTTCTGGAATGCTTGCCAGTGACGATCTGTTCCGATTTATTTTCAACACGCACACACGCATGTATGACAAATCAGAAGCGAAAGGCAGGGGGGTACAAAACGGCTCCGGCAACAAATGTTCCACAGCTTGCTCGTAAATCCAAGCAGTATTATTTGGACCGATTCTTCTTCTAGCGTCACGGCCCAGAAGATCCAAAGACACTTCTGTTTGCTTTGTTGATGTTTTCTCTTTTGCGTAAAGCCGGCGAAATTACTGAAGGACGTGTTCAGGCTTCATAGAAAACCAATGGCCAAAACAAAGCCAAAATCTGCTAGTGATTATTTATCATTTGGACAGTCATGATCCTCTCTCTCATAATAGTGTTAAACCTAGTTAAATACCACATAAACTCGAGATCAGAATGCCTTAAAACCATTCCGTTGTCTATCTAGATTCTCATACGAAGTAATATTTTACTATTTTTACGCCCACTTTTCAAGGTCTTACATTTTAAGCAACATATGCCAGAAAATTTCAAGGCATGCGCCCGCAATTTACTGATCTAGAAAGAACCACGGTTCAGAGGCAAAGCTGTCAAAGCGAGTATATGCTGTTATTGAAGGTCTCAGAGCAGATTGCTTGAAAGTACATATTGTTGTTATGCATGTTGTGAAAGCCTTTAATTACAGTTTTCTACATCAATGAGAGTGTTTGCACGCAACCCCGTGTGTTGTTTGGGGTCACCATGTTAAAAGTAAATAAATAAATAAATCTCCATATGCAGCACTGCTGCCAGTATGTACTCAGCTGCCAAACGTGGAGGTTAGCATCACTAGCGTTCTCGCTTCCTAGGCCTGACTCCCCGCAGCAGATGGCAGCGTTGTGCTCTGCAGAAGTGACTAATAGCCTATTAGGGCCCACCCCAAATTACAACCTGCCTCCTCCTTCTTCACTGCATCTACACCTGAGCACAATTGGAACTAGGCCCAGTGCCATCATCACTCGGGACGCTTGGCGTAATCACAACACGGAGGGCAATAATGTCAGATTTATATTATTTCCACTGTTCACTTCTTAACCAACGTCACCGATATGGAGCTAGTGACATCTTGAGTAACGCATTACACAGTACACTTCAAATAGGAATCCATAGACTTCACGATAAAGATAAAAGTGCCTTCGTGATTTCTGAGTCCTTTCATACCTGTGAAGAGAAAATTGGCCCGACACCGCTGCAGGGCATTTTGTGAGTTCCCAAACCACCCCCCCTCCTATCTTCTTTCTTTTTAAATGGATTAGGAACAAAGTGAGTCCTTTAAATGTCACCGCCTGCTCCCCAGCCCGTGATGACCGTTGTGTCCTTTTGGGCTCAGCTGAGGGCAAACGCAGTCATGACACACACAAAGTGTTTCTTAAAACACACATGAATGGAATTGGTGATTAGCCATGTGTGGGAAAAGGTTAAAACGGGCCACTGGTCACTTTTTTGTGTACACCTGAAATCACCTGTAAGTACATGGTGTAGGTAAAATATGACAAATGTCTGTTAATATTATTGAGTTGCCACTGTTCCATTTAAGGGGCTTGGCGATAGTGTACATTAGTTGTCTCCCAACCCAAAGGTTGTGGGTTCAACTTCCCCTGCCCAGATGACAATGTAGGAGCAATAAAAACAGTCAAATAACAAAAAGAAACACTTGTAATGAAATTAGCTATCAAAAAAATTGAAAAACATTAATCAACCAGCAAACTAAGCCACTCAACCGACCAATTAAAACAAATGATCTGAAAACCAACTATCTTCAGTCTAAAAGAAAAACAAGTAAATTACTTAAATTACTGTTGTTTCTGGCATTCCTAAAATAACCAATCAACTAATCCGCTATTCTACCTACAAGCTTTTAATCAAATTACCAACCAAGTGACCCACAGACAAATCAACCCACCCGATCCGATCCAAAAAAAAAACACAACTGACTGACCAAATAAGAAAACTACACACCACTGTCGCAATGTGCTTTCCCGCCTGCTGTGTTGTTTACGCCGTCACCTCACATCTGATAAATTTATATCACGTTGTCAGTGCACTGACTGATGAAGAGTCGTTTAGGAGAAAGACAAAAAACAATTTTGCAAGAAAATATGAGATGGTGTGTACGCATCAAGCACAGCGTGGGCAATCTAGTTGAGCACAATTTCATCTTGGCGGTACAAGCCCATTAGAGAGCTGAATATAGAAACCAAACAGTGTAAACTGTGCTAAAAAAAATTTTACAGTTCTACATATAACAGCTCAAAACATGATAATAATATTTTTTTTAAAAAGTGAGGAATTTATAATCAATTCAAAACGTTCCTGTATATCTTAGTTTATTAACTGCTTGTTTGGGAGACCAAATTACAAAAAGAATATTTGCTGATTGGTGGATCAATCGGTTAGTCATATTGTTTTGTTTTAGTTTTTACTGATTAGTTGATGGGCCAGTTTTGAAATATGTTTTACATGCATTAATAATTTCTACTCATATGTGGTGGATAATTGACGTGTGTAGTGCTGATGACTTGCCCAACTCTTTCCATCCTTTTGGAATCAATAAGAAATTTCGCATTGAGGGAAAGGTGCACGATGCCCGAGGCCTAAACATCTGCAGCTCCAATATTCATACAACGTGCGCACAAACAATGCCTGCGGACCACCGACGCGCAGACCCCCACACACACACACACACTGCGGTTGCCCAGAGTGTGTTTAATAGTCAAGGACACATTAATTTGGTTCCAATGAACGTGCAGCCTATTTGCTGCACCACTCTCTTTCTGATCCGCTCTGCACTCGCATTTATTGATCAGTTGGCCCATTGTTCATACACAGTGGGTGTTTACGTGGGTGCGCAAATCCCATTCTTAAACTTTTCAATCAACTCCAGAGACTATTCTTTGGATTGGGTCAATGTAGCATCTAAAATGTTGAATTATGTGTGACAAACTCCTTAAAAACATCAACATTTTGACCTTAAAGGCGTCTTCTATTCTGCTCAGTAAAGGGTGAAAATGCTAAAGTCATCATCATGCTACATTTATTATTATCTTGGGAATCTCTTACACAGTTCCTGTCAGTCTTGTGAGTTTTCTCTGACACTTAAAAGTTCTCTCCAATTTTGTAAGTGCTGCTGTCACTCTTGCTGTTGGTGCACAGAATGCCTTCCTCATTTATCATTACTCCCAGTTCATTGACTGGGGCTGCTTATCCTTGAAGTCAGTCTTGTCCTCTCCACACCAGACCAAAAGACCGGCGACAAAACAAGGTAAAACAACACGGTCTACGCATCAATAAAAGCCAACAATGGCCATGAGCAGTTTCACTGAGCCGACGTGTGAGTGTATAAGAGTTTCTATGTACATGCGTTGTCCCTTTAAGAAGCTACGTCAGTCAGGGTCTTAACAAGTTCTCCAACAAAAAACAATAAAAGTCCGGGAAATTTGGAGCTTTTCTTTAGCCTAATAATTACTAGGGCATTAAGTATGACTAAATAGTAATTCACAGTTTGTATTTAGGGAATTTGAGCAACGATTTAAATGGTAATTATCACTTCCAAAAGACCGGCGACCAAAAGATCGGCGCCCAAAAGACCGGCGACCAATCGCCCGTGTACCTGTTTCACTAATCAAAGCTAGTTCAGGACTGAATAGGAAAAGCCTAAAGTCGGACACCCATCAATGTTAATTCTAGAGCCCTCCCACATTTCTTTATTTGTATGTATGTATTTATATGTATTTTAAAAACTCAGTTTCAGGATATGGATGGGCGGTATCAACAGCCTCGATTAAAAAAAGGTCTGTAAAGCGCTAATGGCGTGCTCATGCAATTACAATCATCTGCGCATGGACTGCTAAAAAGAAATAGGGTGTGTGGGCAACCTTGCCAGCAGGAAGCCACCTGGGTGCACCCTGGAATGAAACACTGGAATTTCATTGATTATCACAGAAGCACTCTGATGTTCACCCTAGCCAATCAGCAAAAAGTACTACAACTCGGTCAGACCACCTACAGCTAAAAATAAATCATTTTCTCAGAGCCCGCCGCCGAAACTGTAGGAAGGAAATAACCGTTATAACAAAAAAATGCTGCATCTCTCAAACAACCTTATTTAGCATAACAATGACATACTGTTCATGTTCAGTCACGTAAAGGATTCTGCTAAATAAATATATATTTTTCCAATTGCGTTAGAAAAGGCTATCATTATTTGGTTTTCAAATACAGATAGTTTGATTTGCCATTGCATTACGACAAAGATATCTTTATCTCCCCAAATATTTGCTCCAAATTCCCAATCGGACACTTTCTGTTGCATTGGATTTTGAAAGGTGGCAGTGTAACTGAAGGCAGGCTTTTCCGGATAATTGCAGCGAGGAGTTGGCGCTTTCAGCAATCCTCAACATTAGGAGGAAAAAGATTCTCTGGCACACAGGCAGAATATTGGATTTTCCCTCACAAAGTCAATAAAAGGCCGGGCCATTAAAGAGAATATATATGCTTTATTTGAAGAGCAGCACTACTGTGGCTCTTTTATTATTGGCACTATTGTGCTGACACACACACACACACGCACTCAGCCACCCTCACACAATACGTCTTAAGTGGAAGTCGGCACTAATAGTGACACAACTCCGTTCAAACGGATTTCGAAAAAAATAAAAATTAATGTACACCACTTCTATAGAGCTTTTGCGCTACATTGGCTTTTGGTATGATAGCTAAATCCCGCGGGTTATTTTCTTTTTGTCTACAAGTGAAGGCAGCATTTTTTGCTGAGAGGGCAAGAAAGCAAATCATGAGCAAGTGGAGTCTTGCTCCAGATTGTACAAACTATATTACAGACTTTTTTTATTACAGCTGCTGCTTTGCTGAGTGAGACTTGCGGCAATAAAAATGCAACTAATTATCATCAACTCTACTGTGTTTATGATAGTAGGTGTTATGATATTATTTGATGTAGCACCTAAAATTGTGCATACTTTTGGGAACATTCAAGAAGTAGTTTGGTCGTTTGTCAATTTATTTTCCTGATTTTTGCTCAGTCAGCTGATTGTGCAGTTGTTTGTTTGGTTGTTTTCTTTGTTGTTTGAATGTTTGTTAAATTGTACTTTATTTAATAAGTTTGTTGGGTTTTTAGTCAATCTGTGTTATTGGATGTTTGGTACGTTGTGTTATGTCTTTTGATGATTAGTAAATGGGTTCATTTAGCCTGCAGTTTATCATTTGTTTGCATAGTTAGCTATAGTTGATGTTTGAAGACAATGCAATTTCAAATATGTTATCTTAACAACAAAGACTGAAACAAAAAGACAACAATCATGTACTGCTAGTCTGAGAAGGAGAAGGTAGATGTGCATCCTATTTAGATAATAATAATGATAATAATAAACCAATTCCACTTCAACATTCCCAGGTAATTTAGTTGCTTAGTGGATTTTTTTTTTCTGAACTAGGCATTGAAACATGATCTCTCTGTCTAATTGCCACTCCCCATTCTTTATGTTCATTCATCCTCCCCATGATACCATATATAAGATGTCGGGAGGGGTCTAGCACTAATTGGTATTCGTGTGAAGGACTATAAGGAGTTAGCGTGTGTAAATATAGGATTTCTTCCATCTCCTTATATATATATGCACAAGTCCAGGTGAGCGGCACCATGTGATTATTCCCATTTGCGTCCTGGAGGCTGTTAATGAGTTTATCTATGAGGCAAATGAAGACAGGGCATTGTTGTTCATGGTGACTGAGCAGCGAGGTGGAGCGATGTTTGTCCACCACGCGCCTCCCGTGGATTAATGACTTCCCCGGAATGGCTCGACAGGTTCAACTACTCTTGATTACGAATAAAAGTTTCCCTGAAAGCCAGCAATCAGCCAACGGTGAACTCCACAGGCGGCATCATTTGTATATCACTGAGCGGCAGAGTAGTCATGCGTAAATTCGCTGCCGCCCAGGAATGTTTTGTTTACCTTAGACAAATGACTAATAAATAACGTCGTGGTGCGAGGAAGACGAGGTGTTGCAAGGGAGGGCGTTAGAAGGGAAGTACATCAGTGTATTTCATGTTGCTATGATGTATTAAAACAAAAAGTTGTAGACCATAATTGCTTTAAATGTACTCCCCACGACACTAACAATGACTGACGGTACCCGGACGTTTCGTCGACGGACAGTTCGTCGAACGGACGTTTCGTCGAACGGACATTTAGTCGACGGACAATTCATCACCGGATTCGCTCGCTCTCAAAATGTTGTGGTCTAAGAATGTACTTTAAAAAAGAGCTTTAATATTAAGGCAGGGATGGGCAATTAATTTCACAAAGGGAATTAACCTGTGGCTATAATCTTACATATTTACATGTATATGTTCATTAATTTGTATAGTCCCTTTATCCAATAAATCTAACTCAAACTCAAGTGCAGTTCAAATGCAGTTGCCAGACGACCAATCCATTTAAAGTGGAACCTCTGGTTGAAATGTACTGTTGACAAGCACAGTGACTGAATGGGCTCTTTAACTGCCAATCGCCCAATGAAAATGGATTGGACGCCTATTGCCGTCAATGGCAGAATATGAGTTAACCTCACACACTGACTTGTCTAAGCTTTTCTGTTTAATTTTGTCTATTCAATACTGGCAGATTCTTTAATGGACAGCACAACAAACTGACCAGAGGTGCTACTACAACATGAAGGCCATGTGTTTATCACCATTGGTTTCTTCATTTATTGTTGTTTGAATAGGAAACTACGTTCATTGGAGAAAAGCCGACATTAAACAACATTCATTAATCAGCATAACATAGGAAAAAGACCGAATTATTGCTTCTCTAAATCATTGTTTTGCTGGTCAGTCAGCACCATGGACAGCGTCGATAACTTAGCGTCGTAACTAAGAAAACACCCCAGCCTAGTTTCTTATTTTGTTTGCGGAAAAATGTCTACATAAATGTTTTTGTGTGCAGTGTGCTTGTCCCTTTTAAGTCACATCAACATTACAAACATAACATGAAAAAAAATCATGAATTGTGGAGTGGTAATGAAAGCTCTATACACATTTGTTCACGCATGCAACCAGTACAATTTACAAATGCAAAATAACATAAACAACTGAGATAGTGTTTGCACTAGTGTACTTAATACTATTTTGCCATTTTCAATAATTAACAAGTTGCAAGTAAATGGGAGCAAGCAGATGATTAACCCTTAATGAAGTTTTATGTCAGTGTGGTAAGTGCAACTTACCTATTTCCAGTTTCGGCACAAATGTCCTCATGCAAAGCATCCAGTCAGCATTCCTGTTTGCAAACACAGAGAGAGTAAGCTGTAAATTGCCTCATACAGCATGTGAACGTCTTCAGGAAGACATGCAGGGTGCAATTGAAGTTTTCTTATTAATGTAAGCCTTACTATCTCTGACAAACACATACACAGGTCACTGACAGTCCAAATTAGTAAGTGTGACAGAAGAAAATGTGTTCTATACATTGCTGCACCTTGGCAGTGAGCATGTGCACGTCATTTTAAAAGGATAATAAGCAATTCGTGGCGTGAGCGCGGTATTTTGAGACTTGAATAAGTCCCCACTGAAGACGCAGGTAGCAAATCAACTGTGGTCGTTGTTTCTCTTTGACCAAATAGTGAAACTAACTGCATTGTATATGTAAATTCAGCCTTAAGGGGTTCTTGAACGTGCTCCATGGAGTGGAAGCGTATCTTTCTTCTTGTCCTCGCAGTAATAATGACCCCAATTAAGTATTCAGCTCAGCTCTGCGATTGAGCTTTTGTTATCTCCGTTTCGTAAACAACCATGTGCTTTCTCTTCTTCTTCTGATCTGTCAGCTTCATTAGTAAACACGGACACTGATTCTGGCGCTTTCGAGGATGGCCAAGTGAATCTATAGCGCTCTAAAAATTCACTGTGTCCCGCGCCTCTGGCCCGGAGACAGCTGGGATCGGCTCCAGCACCCCCGCGACCCTAATAAGGATAAAGCGGTTCAGAAAATGAGATGAGATGAAATGAGATGAATAAAAATTTGCCCTCAAATCCCCTAAACAAAGGACAATTATAAGCATTTTCTGGGCCGGCATCCATTCCGTGCAAATTCTCATTTTTATCGAAGGTTCGCTTTATACTCCTTTAGGAGAGAGAAGCTTAGTCCCTTTCTGAAAACGGAGGATTTCTGTATTTAAATCGGACACAGGCGGCTCAAGCTAGCATAGCGTATAAAACTAAACTGAAGAGCAGGGGGGGAGAAAAGTCCACTTTTTGTCTGTGAGAAGTCATCCAGCCAGTGTGTTATTATATTGAGCGCTTTGCAAAATGTCATTCCGACTCGCTCCGAGGCGGCTGGCTTTCGGAAGGGAAGTAATAGCACACAGCAGCAGCGGTTTAACATGCAGAAGGCTGCGTAAATGTGCGCTAATCTCCTGCTATTTGGTGGAAATTACTGAGCGTGAATATTAACCGCTTCAGTCTGCTGGCTTTGGATCTTCTTATTCAATGGCATTTGGCCAGAAAGTGGAACAAGACCATTGCTTCTCTCTTTTAGTGGTGGGTTAATTCATGCAGCCAAAAGTAGAAAAATGCAAACAATCAATCAAGTTTCCTCATGGACAAAAAAAAATATATGTATAAAATATTAGGGCTGTGGCTTTGCTTATTTAGGCAATCCATTAATCTATTAGTTTGATTAATTGAGTAATCGGATAACAAGCATTGAATGTGTTGCAAAGTAATTTTAGGACAAAGAAACAAGCGTTTAAGCTTGAAATTGCACTTTCAAAAGAGCATTAATTGCCAATACATTATTAAACACCTGAGTGTATCATCAAACTTTACAGATTTGCGGTAAAACCAAATCTTACCACCTTAAATGGGCCTAATTTCCATCGTGTACAGTGCAATCAATACAGGCAATAAGTATGCAAGTCAGAAATATAGTACATATATACACATACAGTGTAGCAGAACACCAATAGCCTATAATTGTGTTTAAGTATAGGCCCACAATGGTAGACTGCAGTAATTGAGAGTGAAAGAAATTAAGCAAGGACTGATTTCTAGTTGTGCGCATACGTGCAAGCGAAAACGGTAGGAGTCAATGGAGGTCATTAGAAAACAAGAATCCTGACAAGGAAAATGAAGACATATGATCGCAGTTGCTTCTGTGCACAAAAACAAAACAATAGAAACTAGCGTGAATGCAATGTAAACAGAGGTAACAGTGCAAACATTAATTTCTCTCAAGTAGCCTATTGATTTTGAACAATGCCCCAGAGTCAATTTGTTGTCGTTGTTGTCGAGGAGTCCTATTGATTTTGAAATGACGTCTGACCCGGAGCTGGGGGAAATCAGTGATGGTTTTCTGTCAAGTTATCAATCAAATGGTTAAGAATCACTCAGTCCAGCATTGCTCTTATTTTATTTTATTTTTAAAGAATGGAGCACAAGTTTATGTAGCTACTATTACCAAATTATGTTCTATCATGTCACTAACAAAAGGTTCATCAAACGTTGTAAGAAACAAGTTCAGGATTTTAAAATCTAAATTAAAACACAAATATATGCTAAACGTGTGTATGTGGAGGCGTAATCACGTCTATGTTCTTTGGCCCCATGCACACACATGGCCACAGGCTGCCCCTTCACACACACACACACACACACACACACACACTCACTCACAGCGTGTGTGTGCGCGTCGCTTTAAATGAACGTAGCAGGGGGCTCAGACTGTCAGGACAAATCACGGTAAAACTCTCCGGAAGCTTCTGCCTGACCCTGCTGGAGGAAGAGGAGGAGGAGGAAGAGGATGGCGAGCCCACTCACAGTCTCAGGGAAGAAAATGTATCTTTCATCGTGTGAGTGTTTGTGTGTGTCTGTGTGTGTGTGTCTTTCCCCCCCCCTAGGTAAATTACAGCTCCTAATGTAACAGGCCATTTAGTTTGTAGGCCTCGTTGGGACGAGGTGTCATCGTTGCGGCAGAAAATGTCAATGAAACTAGAGTTGAATCGCCATGTTTTGAGTTCCCATGTACAGCAACATGAACAAACTCCCTGGGCTGAGCCACAAATAGACGCGCTGACATTCTGTTGTGGTTTTATTAATTCATAAATGTCAGCTGGGATCACGATAGAAGGCTCAGGGAATTCCGGCTTATTTACAAGGGACATTTGCAAGCCTGCTTCCGTCCACGACTATTTCCGCCAACTGGTGCGTCCGCTTTTACTACTTGAGGCTACCTAGTTCTCTCTGTCGTCTCATTTTCGGAACCACTTTACACTCATTAGGGTCGCAGAGGGTGCTTGAGCCTATCCCAGGGTCAGAGGTGGGGACACCCTGAATCGGTGGCCAGCCAATCGCAGGGCACGCCTACCCAGTTAACATCATATTTATCAAGAACACCACTGATTTTAGGTGTTCCAATGACTTACAGGTAAATCCAAATTGAGACTAACAAGGCAAAGTAATGTCACTTGTAAAAAAAAATATAGCCTAATCATTTGAAAAATATTCACTTTTTTCTCTGCTTTATGATATCGTAAGAACATATTGTTTGGAGGACAATTTACAGGGAAATATAAGGAAATATCTGGGTTTGGGTCAACATGCTGTATGTGATTTGTTCTGTATATCTTATTTTGAGAACTGTGAGGGTAATTTACCTGGCCCAGATAGGGATGTAACGCCTTGAATAAATGGGGGTTCTCTATTTTTGCTATGACAACACGGCAACTTTCTCTTTTCAAAGCACCACAAAAGTACTAGTGAGCATGCTGACCTTAAAGTGGGTCACTTTTTTCCCTCTCTAATATCCCATGAGAGGAAAATAGCCCTTAAGAGGACCCCATGCCTCATTTTTTTTTTTGACACGCTGGCCAGCATGTACGCACGCCGCCTGCAATGAACGCTAATGACAGTGACGGTAAGAGGCGCAAAATGAATAAGGGGCAGCGAGATGTGTCAGCTGTCATAGTGACTGTATTGAGCTTGTATAATCTACCCTACATATTCAGGCAAAATACACTGTTTGGTGAAAAAAAATGTTTCCAAGCTGGGTTAATTGAGCATCACATTTTGCTTGTTTTTAAGTTCTTTTCAAAAATAGAAAGCTTCTGTGAATGTGCTCTTAAATAAGAGTTCTGCTTGTAAACACACACGAAAAATAGCCACTCAATGATGTCATTTCTATGGACTTCTTTGATTGTCCTATAAATAACTTACCTAACTAACCTACAGGCAACAATAAGTTGCCAATTAATTTATGTAGTTAATCAGCCCCAGGATGCGTATACATCTTTAAAATATACCTATAAAATGTCCTTCTCAGCCGCCTTCAAATAACATAGGAGACCCCAGGCAGGCTAAGGTATTTGCAGAAGATTTCCTATCACAGTCTGAATTTAACTCAATCACAGAAGGTTATTTTCAGAGAATTGCCATCCACTTTTGAGCATATTAATTTCCAAGACCCACCAAATACATACAAAAAAGATACTACACTAAATCAATTTACTAAAAGCATATACTCATACTCACCAACCATTTTTGCATTAAATTGTAATCATTAGCAGAGCATTGGTTTGACCATTGTTCATTAGCTTCTATTTAAAAATGGTGCATCGTTGCCATCTCCTGGCAGATATGTGCCAGCAAAATTCTTTCTAACCTGGTGACAAAGCATCAAACCTTCCCCAAAATCTCACTGAAAACCATACATGCATTCAGTCAGTCATTAAAGTCTAAATGTGTAGAAAAACAGTCTCTAGAGGAGTTTAAAAAACATTACTAAGTAGAGCTTTGGCATCAACCCTTGCTTGAACTGATTATTGGTGTCAGTGGAGTACAACAACAGCATAGGAAACAGTACATTACTGCCAAGTGTCGAATGTCAGGTTCAATGAGATGCGATCCGACAGTTCAAAAGATTACAGCGACATTTAATAATGAGGTGGTCCTCACGCCCCTCGGGCTGAAAAGATAAGATGCCATGTTCCCTCTGTATCCTAATGCCAGGTCGCAGCGCCACTACAATGCCACATCCCCTGGCACAGAGGTTGCCTTCATGTATATTCATAGTCTGTGTGTGTATGTGTGTCCATGCAAGCGTGTTGTGAATACAGGTGTATTCATTTGCCTGTAAGTGCCTTATGCAAATGAGCCGCTTTTGCACGTTAACCTTTAAATTCACAGCATTTGGCCTCAGCGTGACCCAGTCTGACATTGTTCATTAACGTCCCTTTTCATGAATTTTCCAATACAACCTAACCGAAATGCAGTATTTAATGTGATTTGCATGCATGATTTATTGAAACACAATGGGAGGGGGAGAAATATCAAGTGGTAATTTTAAGTATGCACACAGCATGGATGCTGCATTGTTATGGTAGCTCACACTAGAGATCATTTTCAATGTTAGTAATATTTTGCCTGTTCTATGGGGGGAAAAAACAGTTTGAACTGATATTTTTATTAGGGTGTAACAAGAGGTGACCTTAAATAACATAGCATTAACCTATTTATAAAACTATAACTATATTGCATCTTTCACTTATACTAGTGAAGTGGTACTAAAAAAGAGGAAAAATCTCTAGTTGCTGTTTATTGTGGATTTAGACAAAAGAAAAGACCAATTATAAATAATATGCAGAAGCAAAGAGACAAAACTATTGTATTTGAATTGAGTTAAGATCAAAATTAGTTGTGTGTCTAAATACAGAAAGGTGACGTCATATTCTGAGCTCATTAAAATGGTACATTTATCATAAATAAAACATGTTTGAGTAACAGGTCTGTTGGAATTAAGATATTAGTACTATTTTAATGTGGCTGCTTTTATGACATCGTGTTGTTGCTGCCACCTAGTGGTGTACATGCAACATAAGATATTATCTTATATAGTGTTGCTAAATAGTGCAAAAAAACAGCAACAAATTATTAATAAGGGGAATGGGGAGATGGCTTAGGTCTACCTATCGAGTTTTAGTCTATAGTTCTAATTTTGATGTCGTTTTGACGATGGCAGAAGCAATAAACATACGAAAACAATACAATTAATGTGATATTGACTTTTCAGTCACAGTGCGTGTACATATAAACGTATTACCGAAATTATTAGCTTACCTGTTTTGACTTGCATTTGAATTTAAGTGCATTTCCATTACAGAATCCAGACTTTTTTTTTATCTGATGTCGCTCCACCTTTTGCAGCAAGTAGTTTCAACTCTCCTGTGAAGGCTTCCACGAGGTTGAAGATATGTTTATGGTCATTTTTGACCATTTTTCCAAAAGTACATTGATGAGGCCACACAAGGATGTTGATCGAGAAGGCCTGGCAATCAGTCTTAGTTCTACAGCATCCCAGAGGTGTCCAGGTTAGGGACTCTGTGCAGATCAGTCAAGTTTATCCTCACCAAACTCTTCTTATTCCATCTTTATGGACTTTTCTGTGCAGAAAGTGTGCGATTTCTTTGCAGCAGGCGCCTCAGCATCCATTGAGCCATCCGCGTGGTTTGCCACTTCGCGGTCGAGACGCGTTTGGCTTCAAACTCTATTTTCTAAAGGTAGATCTGACAATTGCGTGTAGAATAAATTAGAAATAAAGAAAATGTACAACCCGATTTGTTGCATAGGTTGGATCCTTGGACAATTTCGTGGAAATCATTGATTGAGCTGCCGGTAGCGACATTTTGGTACACAAATGTTTGTCAAAACAGTGTGCGCGCACAGGCGATTGATTGCGACCAGCTGTGTCCGTCCCACTTGACTTTTTTTTTTAAACTTGATATAACGCTTCACTACAATGTTTCAATTTTGTGTACTACAATGATGACTCCTTATTCCAAACAAGTTATTTGAGAACGTACAAATTGTTTTATGGAAATAAACCAAGTATTAAAGTTTGCACAAAAACACCAAATCCCAAACTGTTTTTTTTTTTCAGTTGTATATTCATTCTCATTCCACTGTCATTATGTCTTGAATGTAATATTTGCAGGTTGATTAGCAAATTTTAACTAAAAATTAAGATTTTAAACAGTTTTACATTGGTAAAATAGACCAAATTGGCCACAGAATTTGCTAGAAATTAAACAAACCAGTATGCTTTTGCAGAGGTCCTCTTGCTATTTATAGATGTAGAGTAATACCTGAAATAGTTCAGGTACAATCACACCCACTTCCAACTGCCACAATGTTCTTTCATTTCAAAGCTGCATTGGTGTAACTAAGCATACTTGAATTGAAAAGTCTTAAGATTTTTAACACACGGTTCAAAATACAATACTCAGAAAACTTGCAGTAGTTTGGATTCGAAATATCTCTGGCATTTTTCAAAATGTGGTGGCATGTTTCACAACAAAAACTCTGGATGACAGGCCAACCATCCACCACAAATAGAAAAAAACCCTTGACATTTCACCTTTAATTTACAAACATGTCATGATCACAATTGAAAAGAACAAAGCATTCCAATAGAGAAAAAGAACATTTATTTGCATCCAAACATCCAGCCTTGCAGATAACATTTGGCGGACATCTCTGAACGTGACATTTAATCCAGCTGTGGAGAAAGAAAATGGAGATGTTAGGATCCACACCCACGCAATTGCAAGTAATGTTCAGGTGCATCAAGTGGTAAATAATCCACGATCAATGATGTGATTTACCTTAACGAAGCCGATGTCCTTGGCGTACTGCCTGAAGCACTGGCGGCACATGTTGAGTCCGTATTTACGGATCAGACCATGTCTGTTCGAGCAAACTCGGCTGTTGAAGACAGTGAAAATAAGAACATAGGCAATAGCAAATCAGCAAGATATTTTTGTTTTTGCATATGTAGTTCTGCAGGATTGGGAAATATAACTTTTATTAATAGCATTTGATAACATTCGCCCTAAATAATCCTAAAAGTGACAAAATAGTTACAATACCGATCATTTGTAATGTGTATCATTATGTATTCGATAGTTCATTTAGCTATTACAGTAGAATTCCTATATAGGTTCGCACGTTGGCATATACTTTTGAATGAGTACAGCCTTTTTGATAGATGCTTATTTTAAGTGTGCCCATCGTGTAGTTCCGTAATGTTTTAAACGATGGTCGAGATGCTATCCGGGTTAGCAGTTAGCCTCTAGCATCACCGCCGCCATATTCATGCCTAACGATTACCCATGTGGTGCGCGTTTGATGTTAAAAAATGTAATAGTTAGAAAGTGGAAACCGTCCAAAACTAACATCACGCCAAACTTAAATATACAAAAAATCAACGGTGAAAAGACTGACCAGGAACGGGATCCCTGTCCAAATTTTCTGGGATGACTCCAATAGAGCTGTTGGTGGCCCATCTTGTCTCTTTTCGCTCGAGCGTCGGAAAGGGAGAACACGGACTGCGCACGCGCAGTTGAAAATGTCTACGTATTTCCGGTGAGAGGTTGGGTCGACTGCCACCATGTGGCCGGAAGACCATATAGACGCAACGTCCAACAATAAAAAGAAGGGGAAAGTTCATATGCTCTTGTTCGAAAGCAGTATGTTCCCTAATTTGTAAAAACTAGTAGCAGTAATTTACAAAACAAATCCGTTTTCCTTTCCAGTATGTTGTGTGATGGGGGATTGGGGGTCGCACTGTTATTGCGTCGGTTAGTGTGAGTGCAGGTATATAGTTTCAGATTGCCCCTTAATAGCAGCATTTTGAACCTTAGATTTGTGCATATTTTCTGTGCATGTGTGTCTGTGTTTATTTAGATGATCCTGTAAAGTAAAATGTCCAGTTATTGTTATTTGGCGTGCCAATTGAGATGGCAGTGGCTCCTTAGCCGGTAACCGGTCAAATAGTCCCAGGGGCTATTTTCCCGGTAACCGGTCAAATAGCCTATATGGCCCATTATGGCTATTTAGCCGGTAAGAATTCTGTGTGGGGTAAATAGTAAGAAACTACGGCTACAGAGCCACTGCCTAAATAATAGTCATTAAATCCATATTCACCTAATGTTACAATATATCAATTGGCAATAACACATCAAATTTCAATAAGATTGGTTGAATGGTTTAGAAAATCCCCTATTCACTCAATGTTAAATAATAGGTTACCGGCTAAATAGCCACTGCCAATTGAGATGATATTCCCTTAAAACTTAAATGCTCTCTATAGGCTTAAAACAGCAGGCTCGAGTCCGATCTGCACTCAATAAATAAAATGTCAGGACTTTATTATTATGGCCCTATGACTAGTTGGCGACCAGTCCAGGGTGTCGCTGGTTTTCGACCAAGAATCGGACACCCCGTGACGCAACATTGAACAGGATAAACAGTGTAGACGAAGATGGATGAATGGATGGAGCGCGCCTTGACAGCCAAGATGACGATTATCACCTCCAGAGTCTAGACTGTTTTTTTCTGATGGTGAAAAGAGCGCCCCTGTTGAGTGATCGAACGCAGTGCGATAAGGTTCCCGTAGCCGAATGGACGACATTTTCCCCACTTAGTTAGTTAAGAGATAGCTGCTCTCTCTCTATGCAGCTGCCCGGAAGAGACGGAGCGAACCATGGCAAAACGTTTTTCCCTAAAGTAAACACCGGGACGCGTCGATTTCAGGTAATAGATCCGACGAATGCGGGTGCTCGGTGTATTTATTATTATTATTATTATTTTTGGAGCGTGCTGTTTTGCGGAAGGGCATTCGCTTTCCCTCATAAGTTGCTAGCCGATGCTAACTCGGTGCTAGCGCGTTGCGCTCCAAGGTCTGCCAGTACGACGGTATGGCTGAGAAAAAAACATTGCAAGAGGTTTATATATGTTGTGGACAATCTGCGGGGTTATAATTGACTACGTATTTACAATGACACCTTTTGATCGTGGACAAGAAATTGGACTCTTTAATTCTGCGCCCATCGGTGGTCCGCCCATTGTAGGCACTTGGTTAGATGGGAAAATCATCATTTTCATTATTTTTTCCACATTTTCCAAGGCTGATGGACCATTATTATTCATTAAACTCGGGGGGGGGGGGGGGAAATGTGAAATATTATTTTCCGCGTTGATCCAATGATCAAGCCTATTGATTTTTGTGATCATTTTTTCTGGATTTTAAATGGCTTATGGCACTTCTCAGTCTTTTTTCCCCCCAAATCAAATGTTCTTTACAAAATCTACATGACAACTTCCCTTCTCTGATATTTGACCTGGCAACTTGACCTTTGACATAATTTAGGCACCTTTCTTGTACTTATACTGATACTTATATAATTTGGCAAGGGGTTGCATCATATTCAAAGAGAGATGTAAACAACAACCTAACAGGTTAAAAATCGAATTGGTGCTTCATTCTTCTTCACCCATCATCATTTTGAAAAGTCCTTATTATTGAAATCAACACAAAAACAAATCAGTGACTGAAACCAAATCAAACACATGGACTTTAAACTTAGCAGCACCCAAACAAAACACTTTGGCCTCCCAACTTTTTTAGGGATAGTTCCAAAGCATGCCACAAGAGGGCTAGTGAGTTTTGAATGACAGACAGGTGAGATACCCACCTCTTCAGGTGTGTAGCCCAAAATGGCAATTTCACAAGTGCCTTCTCTACCCCTACAACGAGCAAGGGTCATGATACGACATCCCTGGGTGGCTCAACCTGTCTCTCAGCCAATGTTACTTACCTGTTATTCTGGTTGTGGTTTCCATTTCCAGCACATACAAGCAACGCCACACCTTGAATCTATTTGGCATTGGCCAGGTAGAGAGTAAATGAGATGCTTTAAAAAAATAATTGCAAATTGCGACATTTTCCTTCCTGCTCTAGCAGAAATTCAGTCAAAGTCTCAGCTTCAACCATAATGAAATTCCTTGTAGTTTTCTCAACATTTATTTCATTCATAACATGACGACTACCCTCATGGAATTACATTTTAATATATGTGATTCTTCGTCTCATTATCTCATGACCTAGTTAAAAATAAAAATGAGGCTGATTACCCAGTAGTTCAATTTAAAGCAAATCTAGAATACTGGTTGACCTACATTTTGTTAGCGAGCAATGTCACGGACACAAAATGTTCACAAGTCAATTTGTGACCACTATAAAAACATGTTGATAATGACCAATGGATATCGTGAATTATTTATATCTATACAATATTATTATTTACATTAAAGGCATATTCCCAAATTGGAAAACTTCAGAAATGTGAATTTTTTTCTGCACATCCTTCTTGCAAAGGCATTAATATTCTTTTTGTTGTTGTTTTTTATGCAGGTAATCCCTTGGATTTGTCATGCCGTATGGGATTTTCCCCCCAACCAGCGGCAGTGGAGCAGTTTTCTCACTATTTTGACGCTTTACAACCTTTTTTTTTCCTTTCCCATCCTCCGTCCTTGAGTCCAATCCCCTAAAATGAGATTCCGGATCTACAAGAGAAAGGTGGTGCTACTGACTGTGGTGGTGGTCATATGCGGTCTGGCCTTTTGGACTAGCGGGCGGCAGAGGAAGACTAAGCTGTTTGTAAAGCGAGAAGAGTTAGTGGTGAGGAGTAGCAGTAGAAGTAGCCTCGAAGGCCATTTGCCGTCACCCGTCATTCCCGCACCAAGTAGGGCTCCCATCGCGCCCGTGAACCTGACGCACCCGGAAAGAGTTCAGGAGAAGGAAAACAAAGCCGAGGCCAACGTGGACAACACCACGTCGGTCTACCGCAGCATCGTCTTCCAGCTCAACTTTGACCAGACAATAAAAAACGAGGAGAAGTTCAAGACGGCGCGGCAAAAGGACGATCTGGTCGTCGTGGTCCAAGTTCACAACCGTCCGGATTACCTGAAGCTACTGGTGGACAGTTTGCGCAATGCCCGCGGCGTGGAAAAAATACTGCTGATACTCAGCCACGATTTCTGGTCCCCCGAGATTAACAAAGTGGTGAACTCGGTGGATTTTTGCCAGGTCATGCAGATTTTTTTCCCCTTTAGCATCCAGCTGTACCCTCAGGAGTTTCCCGGCAACGACCCCAAGGACTGCCCGAGGGACATCTCCAAAAAAGATGCGTTAAAGCTAGGGTGCATCAACGCGGAGTACCCGGACTCGTTCGGACACTACCGCGAGGCCAAGTTCTCGCAGACCAAGCACCATTGGTGGTGGAAGTTGCATTTTACCTGGGACCGAGTTCACGTCCTCCAGGGCCACAAAGGTCTGGTGCTGCTGATCGAGGAGGACCACTTCGTATCGCCGGACTTCATCCACATGCTGAGGCTGATGTCGGCGCTCAAACTGGAGCAGTGCAGGGACTGCGACATCCTTTCGCTGGGGAGCTACAGCCACGTCGGCTACAACAGCAAAGCCAACAAGGTGGAGGTCAAGGCCTGGAAGTCCACCGAGCACAACATGGGCATGGCCCTGAATCGGGAAACTTACCAGCAGCTCCTCCGCTGCACGGACACCTTCTGCACCTACGACGACTACAACTGGGATTGGTCCCTGCAGCACTTGACTGTAGCGTGCCTACCGTCCTACTGGAAGGTGATGGTGAGCGAGGCCCCCCGCGTCTTCCACGCCGGCGACTGCGGCATGCACCACAAAAAGGTCGCCTGCATGCCAGCCAGCCAGAAGACCAAATTTGAAAACATTCTGCAAAGCAGCAAGAACCAGCTGTTCCCCAAGAACCTCCTGATCACCAAGAGGCTCCCGTCTAACGGGGCCCTCGGGGTGGCCCCTCACGTGAAGAACGGGGGTTGGGGGGACATCAGGGACCATGAACTCTGCAAGAGCTACATTCGATTACAGTGACCTTAATTCATACTCTATATTATTCTCTTTTGCATCCTTCAAGAAGAAAAAAAAAGCCTTTTCACGCTTAAATCTTTATGGACTTTGTGTTCAAATTGCCTGTTTTACTGGACTGTTAAAAAAAAAAGAAATAAAGATGAATGTTGGGATTTTTGGCTTATGAAAAATCATGTTTGTCATTGTGTCTTACTTAGATAAGTAATCTAGAATTACACCAATAAGACAATTTTTAAAAAAGGGACAACATTTTTTCTAATTATTTTATATGCACATGTATACAGAGACTTTATATGGACTACAATTTAGTAGTGGAAATGTTGACGGGAAAAGGGAGACTGCTAAATCTGCCTGAAAACCTATTAATAGTAGAAAATATACTAGCTAATGTGTACTTGGGTCTTGGTTCAATTTTCTTCTATTAATGTGCCACTGAATTTTGCATACATGACAACTTTATCATTCAGTGTTAAATGCTTTATAATTTAAAAAAATATATAAACAGAGTCATGTTCATAGTCTGGCAAACTGTTTAATAGGTGTCACAGAGGAAAAGGCTGCCACTATTCAAACCATTATGGTCTTTTCCCATGTGGGCACCCCCCAAAAATATATATATATTAAAAAAAAAAAACACCCTCAAACACCTTTCTAGCATGAATCAACACAGTGTTATCTTGAAAAATAGTCATAATAAGCACAGCGCTTACACTAAGGAGTTGCCATGGGTGGGAATCAAATCACATGGTAGGGAAGCGCACGTTTCTGCGGTTTTACCTGAGCTCAAACTGATGGCTGAACAAGAGCGATCACCACTAGCCGTTAGATAAAAGCATCTCCTATATAATATTCCAAATGTCGCGTTAAGAAAAAATACACCTGAATTCTCTTTATGTACAACAGAACTGGAAAAAAAATCTGCATATTCAAGATTAATGTTCGATTTTTTTGTATTAGAAATAGCTCTATTTCTCAAAAAAAGAGGCTCTTTTAAACTAATCATCTCCATAAACCATTGCAGTACAATATTTACATATAATACAGAGCCTGTCTCATGTGGAAAATCATATTAAAATAAACAATAGGTACAAAGGTTTTAAATTCTATTGAACACTCCAAAAAAAGGTACATCCGTTCTCCTCGGAACAACAAACTGTTAAGTGCAAACATTTTTTCTAAATTATAATAATTCAAATAAAAAATATATATATGATTGCAGCATTCAACGTGGGAGACGAGGGTGCCATCAAGCCAAGTGCTTCCAAATTCTCCTTGTGTTCTTCTGCTAGAAACAAACAAACACACACACACACACACACAAACAAACACAAACATACCAGGGAGGAGGGCCTCCAAAGTTTGTGCAAATACACTTTGTGTGATTTAAGGAAGTACTACCTCCGTTAGCAGAGGATAAGCAGCCACTTCAAAATATTGTTCCCTTTAAGAGGCCCAATACAGAAAATAAAGAAACGCGAGAACACTCCAACAAGAAGACTGTAGGCATGGTAACACCCACCAACATATGGACAGTGAACCAGTCAGCCTTTCCTATAAAAACCTTAAAGCTCCTCGTCCTTTTGTCAAATAGCACCCATTTCACTGCAGACTAAAGGCGTCCAGTTTCCGCAAACACGTCTTGGTTGTCATCCGCCACTTTGTGCCTGGGGAGAGGGGTCAGGCTATACTACCGTTCCGCTAGGTGAGTTGGCGGGGTTGTTTTGAGATGATAGAAGTCCCTGCCGAGAAACATCACAGACAAAATGGCGGCATGAGGACAAAAGAGGCATTATAGTAGAGGCGGCAGCGGAACGTTGACTCAATAGACATTAAGTGTCGCATTTTTTTTACATTTCTGATTTATCTCAGTTTTTTTTTTTTGCTAAACCACACTAATTGTCGTATTTTTGTCGTCTAGCGCCAATTTCCAAAATTAAATTGAGTTAAGATGATCATCTGGAAGCATTGAGTTGCCTGTACAAATGTGTGGTCCATTTTTTTAAAGAATTACATGCAATCGGATAGCTTTTCAGAGTTATGGGACTCGGTACTTGGACGTTTGGTCGCCCGGACGTTTGGTCGCCGGACGTTTGGTCGCCCGGACGTTTGGTCGCCGGACGTTTGGTCGCCCGGACGTTTGGTCGCCCGGACGTTTGACAACATGACAGAGAGTTTACTGTTGGAACCAGCTCTCAAAATTATATTCATGAGAGAGAGAGTTTAATATCTACTGTTAAAACCAGCTCTCAAAATTATATTCACCGGGGCGACCAAACGTCCGGGCGACCAAACATCCGGTCACGATGGGACTCAATCATTGTTCAAAAAAAAAAAATAATAAACTGCGGGTATCATATGTCAATATCTCTATGACGCAAGTTGTTACTCACCACTTTCCCAGGCCTGGCCCACGTGCAAACGAAGCCCTCCTGACAGGCTGTGACCAGACAGTCCTCCAGGAAGATCAACACAGTCAGTCTCTCGTGGGCAATCTTCTTGCACACCAGCGGCTCCAGCAGCGGCACCTCCTCCATGCGCGGGCACAGCGTAGTGCCCAGGGTCTTGGCCATGTCGCCTTTGTTCGGGGTGGTCCGCGAGTTGCCTAGCTGGCTGAGCTTATCGCCACTCTTGCTGCCAATGTGGCCGACGCTGTGCATGCGCTTGTGCTCCTTCTCCGGCCGGTCCTTGCGCGTTTCGTGCAGAGACAGCGTGGCGAACTTGCCCACGCCGGCGGCGATCAGGGCGCTGTCGATGATGCCGCCGCCCTTTGAGGTGACCACGGCGGCGGCGGTGCTCCCGCTGCTGCTGCTGCCCGTGTGACTGTTAGGCGTGCTGGCACCGCCGCCGCTTCCTGCCGGGTTTGAGGCCTGCGGTAGGCTGTTGGAGCGAGGCAGCGTGCCCGGGAGGGAGTTGGGCGTGTTTGCACCGGTGCTGCTATTGCTAACATTGTCTTTGCCATTGGTGCCCGATGGGAAAATTGCGTTGACCGCCGTGGCCGAGGGGCTGCTGGCGTTCATGACGTTAGTGTGCGTCCTGGTGCGAGACAAAGGTAAGTGAGGGAAGAGTATGTCCTCGGTGAGGTCCCACAGACAGAGCTGCGTGTCCTGGCCCACCGACCCGAATCGGTACGTGACGCTTACGGGCCGACTGTCAGTAGAGTTCCTCTTGGAAATTTGGGAGTGGGTGCTGTTTGCCCGATCCCTTCCGGCGCTAAAGTGAATATGGTCGTAAAAGTCCTCGTCGCTGCCGCTGAACTCTGCCGTGGGTTCGCCGGAGGCGCCGCCGCCGTCCTCTACGCTGGTCGTGCAGTGATCGAAAGCCACCACGCTCACCCACGACTTGTGTCCGTGCCCCCGTGCAATAACCCTGCAGTCCGAGAAGGACCAGACCGTGACCAAGTCGTCCTCCCCCCCCGCCACAATGTAGCGCCCGTCGGGGCTCCAGCACACGCAAAGCAAGCCGCCAAAGTAGCTCTTCATGGTGCCGTGAAGTTCGGCGGCGTCGAAGCCGAACACCCGCAGGTAGCCGTCCTGGCTGGCGCACGCCAAAAATTTACCGTCTGGTGAGAAGGCGAACTCGTTGAGCGCGCCTTCGCCCACCGTCCAGCGCAGCAAGGGGTTTCGGCCCGACTTGCTTTTGCACGTGTGCACGGCGTAGTTCTCCCCTTGCTTGAGGAGCTGGTAGTGGGGCACCGCCGTTCCACATGTGTTTTCCACGTTGTACAAGTACATGGTGCCGCTTGAGTGGGCCACCAAAAAGAGGCTCTCGGATCCAGGGACCCATCGTACGCACGTCACGCGCGACTTGTCGATGAGTCGCTGAGAAATTGGATGCAAAGAATTGGATGGGGAAATACAATACAATAAAATCGTGACATACTTCTCGGATGATAACTCACCTCTTCATTGAAGAGCTTGCTGGTCTCCTTTTTGATCGGATCGGTGAGCTGCACCTGGCCTGCCGAGAAACCCACTAGCAAGGAAACGCTCTCAGCTGTGGCGGTGAGCGGGTTGAAGTCGTGGCACGTAGGCTGCGTGCCTTTGTACATCCGCTTGTCAATGGGTTTGCTCAGATCTGCAGCCTGAAAACCACAACAGGCGGTGACTAAATAGACTTGTTTGAAAATCGGCATGGGTCTTTCATGCTTCTTCATGTATCCGCTTTTGAATGAAAACTTAAGACTCATAAATTCAACGCAGGTCGGCGCGGCATAGTGACGTCATTATGGCGACCCACTCACTTTTGACAGCTAGGTTTCAGGCAATTACGTCACGTTGTCAACTCAAGGACGTCATAAGTAAACAGATCATTTGAAGCATGGCGCTCACTCTTAACGCTAACTTGTGAAAATGTCCCGCGCAGATAGGCGATCTCTTGAGGTGCACAATTGAGGTTAAATATTCTAGCTGGCTTGACTAATTGAGCGTCAATTTCAGTTGCACGCTACATGGCCTCGTCCAATCTGCGACACAAGCACGACGGGTCGACAAGCGGGGGGTCGAGAAAACGCCTTCACGCCGACTGCTGTCACTCTTGTTTACCTTTTTTACACCTTTGTAGATATAAAAGTAGAGCTCACGGCCCACATTGAAGCAGATCCTGTCGCCGTTGCCAGACTGGTCGTTGACGTTGACGAAAGAGACCCTGACGGGGTTGGATCCCTGCGAGTTGAAGGGCACCCGGTTCGGGCGGCTGTATTCGGAGTGCGTGAGAAGTTTATAGACGCCTTCTCGGGTGGTGAATTGGGTTTTAATCTCGTTTGTCTCCTTCCCTCCTCCCTCCGCCGCCATCTTGGAAGTCGCCGTTCATCCTTGTCCAAGGCCCCGGATGTTGGGGACCGCGCATGTGCAAATCAGGAAGGGACAGTCTAGCGGTCATGCGCACTGAGGGATCACGACAAATCACGTGAAGCGCAAGATGAAAAATAAACAACGTGTAGATGACGAAACAGACACTAGATAATCCATTGGCTGTTGTAAACATAAAAATTACAGCGACCGTTTGAAGAAATGATATTCCAGATTTACAACTATTATTGTTTCAATATAGTGTTCCATTTTTAAAATACCCTAATGTATTTTATTTAGTTAAAGTTTATTTATTAATTAGTTTACTATATTTATTTGTACTATTCCACTCCATTAGGTCATACAAATCATCTTCTATTTCCTTTCCCTTTTTTTTTTACTCACAACAATACAAAGTTAAATCCACAAATACAATGTAAACATCAATTGATTCATTTTCTGAACTGCTTATCATCACAAGGGTTACAGGGGGTGCTGGGGCCAATCCCAACTAACTACGGGCAACAGGCGGAGGACACCCTGAACCGATGGCCAGCCAATTGCAGGGCCCAAGGAGACGGACAACCATTCACGCTCACACTCATACCTTGGGGCAGTTTAGAATGTTCAACCAGATACCCTGCATGTTTTTGGCACGTGGGTGGAAACCGGAGTACCCAGAGAAAACGCATGCACTCAAGGGGAGAACATACAAAACTCCACACATGAGGACCAACCTGGAATTGAGCCCCCAACACGCTAACCACTCGGCCTCCGGGGCGCCCAACCATTAAATACAATGTAAATTAAGGTTTCTAATGCTGCATTTTCTTTAAGGAGTAGATAGTAATCCCCCCCAAGGGCCTCTCTTACCATAATGGTGGGACAATATTGTCTTACAAGTATTGCGACATTGCATGATCCGCCTGTTGGTGGAACGTTCTACTCCCCACTGACAACTGCAAAGATTCGGATTACGTAACATGGAATATGTCGTAATATCGTACACTGCTTCTACCTGGACATCTAACTGTTTCAACACATATATTGAGATAAGGCACTTGTAACACATTAGAAAATGTTCATGGCACACCACCATTTTTTTATTTTTTACAAAAAGTAAATGCTCTTGGGACAAAATAAAGTTGATGCATGCATTTGTTTTGGTGTTACTATATGTCACTGCCTTAAATTGAAGAATAAGTTTACATTATTTGGAATCAACTCATGTTTTTCCCTGAAAATAAAATGTGAAACAAACTGACACTAATCTGCTATGTCAGCAGACAGGTCAAGATAGCTACAAAATATTTTTTACATGATTCAGAAACAGAATCAATTGAGAGAATAAAACCTCTCCTTATTTTTTTTCCCACTAACTTCCTTGTGTAATTATCGAGACACAATTAACAACCTCTAGAGTGAAAATGTAGCCATGCCCTAGATTCTTATAGCTGTTACAGATTGCTGTTTAGCTTTAAAAATAAAGCATTACATGAGGTCTGTGTACTTTGCAGAACAAAGAAACAGAATAGATAGTGCACATAGGCTATTATATGAGATAGTGTGGGTGTCGCAGCAGCTGATAGCAAGGCAATGCACAGCTGTGAGGACCTTCAGGGTGGGAGGTGGGTAAAGAGGGTCTCGGGCTCAAACGGCCAGCCAAGCTATCAGGAAGGCCCTTGTGTTGATTGGCAGGCACGGCTTGTGACTTTTCTGCCCTAAAAGGGCACATCAACTTTAGGACTCTGGCATTTCACTGGCTAGCCCCTTCCCCAGACTCAACTCCACTCCCCCCAGTAGTAGACGTATCTTCTGGAACCTTCTGAATGGGAGCTTCCAGAACACCCCCTGACTGAGGTATAAAAAGATGCTGACATGTTGTGGGAGTCTGCGTCAAGTCTCAAGACACTCATCAGGAGGTGCAGGAGAACAGCTTTCACTCAGAACTCTTCAGATACGCTTCGATAGACGCGACTACCTCAGAATTCATACCCGAGGTAAATTCTAAATAACTGAAATCAAATAGGGTGCAATCGTTCAATTTTGTTATTAAGAGAAATAACAAGTATTTGCTGATAAACTTACCAATCCATTGCTAAGAGTATTTCATTTAACATAATCATACTTCATAAGTACAAACTAGTGCAGTGAATGCAACACGAATCTTAATGATACCGTCGCATAGCATGAGCACATGGCATCCAGGGTGACCCCGAGAGTAAGTTTAATAGCAGACATGACAGTAAATGGAATAAAATGCAGGATCATAATATTTAGATTACCTAATTTCCATTTAAATTCCAGTAATGAATTAATTTGGCGGTATAGACTGAAATCTAATTCTGAATCCTTGACTTTAACATAGAGGGGTTAGGTAACTCATTGGGGGATGGTCAAAGGTGTTTGATTGACAGAATGAACATGTGTCGGTCCACCCTAAGCAGCTGCCAACCCCCACCCCCAACACACTTAATTCTTTTGCTGATCTTTATCATTAGAATTTGCGCTCACTATTAAAATATTATAACTTTTACTAGAATGGTTGCGTCCGTGCTAGCACATCCTATAGGTCTGACATTCAGTATTAACTATCGACTTAGTGCTTTCTATGTGTAGTGTGTATCTTCTCGTGTGCTTTTGTTAGTTTTCTTCTGGTATTCCTCTGCATGTTACGGTCATTTAAAACTTTAAAATTGCCTGTATAGTCCTTATCCATCCTGCAAGTCACTGGTAAGTAAGCAAGAGTACAGTACACATTCATCCAAAGTCAGCTAGAATAAACTCCAAGTCACCTGTGACCCCATTCTTTAAGTCCATGAATTTTTGTTTGTTTAATTCAGTTTTCTCTGACAGATGCCCGAGAACGCGACACCTGCCATGGAGGAAGATATGGAGACCTTTGCCTTCCAGGCTGAGATTGCTCAGTTGATGTCCCTGATCATCAACACTTTCTATTCCAACAAGGAAATCTTTCTTAGGGAGCTGATCTCCAACTCCTCAGATGTAAGTTCACTGTACACACAGTAATAAGAGATTATGGCCACCTTGCGATTATATACTTGACAAAAACATTAAGATCTAAAAACAATGCACTTAGTGATGGAGTTTAGTTTCTACAACCCTGACATTACTGAAATATTTATGTACTTAGAAGCACTGTGCTCAGTATCATACATTCAGTATGCTCATAGTTCAGATAAATAGTGAATTCCACGCCATCAAAAATGGACGTAACGGATGAGTGGATGTCTTCAATTTGCTCTATTACTTTTTTGGACAGTATTTAGATTAAACATTTCTTCCTATGGTGCTAAATAAATACTGCAATTCCACCTGACAGGCCTTGGATAAAATCCGCTACGAGAGCTTGACTGACCCCAGCAGACTCGACTTGTGCAAGGACCTGAAGATCGAAATCAGGCCTGACCTTCACGCACGCACCCTTACTCTGGTCGACACTGGTATAGGCATGACCAAGGCAGACTTGATTAACAACCTGGGCACCATTGCCAAATCTGGAACCAAAGCGTTCATGGAGGCCCTTCAGGCTGGAGCTGACATCTCCATGATTGGTCAGTTCGGCGTCGGCTTCTACTCAGCCTACCTTGTGGCTGACAAGGTGACGGTCATCACCAAGCACAACGACGATGAGCAGTACATTTGGGAGTCTGCAGCCGGGGGGTCTTTCACAGTCCGACCTGACACTGGTGAACTTTAACTCAATACTATCATATCCTTCAAAGCCCTTGTCGTTTGTTTAACAGTTAATGTTAAATCTTTATATGTTTGACTTTCAGGAGAGTCCATTGGCAGAGGCACAAGAGTAATCCTGCACCTTAAAGAAGATCAAACTGAATACTGTGAGGAGAAGCGCGTCAAGGAAGTTGTGAAGAAACACTCACAGTTCATTGGATACCCCATTACGCTTTACGTAAGGGAGTGTGTTAACAGTACCATTTTCTTGAAAGGCTACCAAAAAAGATCTACTAACCAGTTATTGTTCTTTAGGTGGAGAAGACGAGGGAGAAGGAAGTGGAACTTGAGGCAGGGGAGAAAGAGGGGGAAGCCGAAAAAGATGCCGCAGAGAACAAAGACAAACCCGAGATTGAGGATGTTGGCTCTGACGAGGACGAGGACACCAGCGAAAGCAAGAACAAGAGAAAGAAGAAGGTCAAGGAGAAGTACATGGACCAGGAGGAGCTAAACAAGACAAAGCCAATCTGGACCCGTAATCCAGATGACATAACCAATGAAGAGTATGGGGAGTTCTACAAGAGTCTCACCAATGACTGGGAAGACCACCTGGCTGTTAAAGTAAGTGCATCCTGTGCCTTCAATGCGATTTTTACTATAGCAAGCTGAATCTCTCTTAATTTATTCTCTCATTTGTTTGCAGCATTTCTCTGTGGAGGGCCAGTTGGAGTTCAGAGCACTACTTTTTGTACCCAGAAGGGCTGCCTTTGACCTCTTTGAGAACAAGAAAAAGAGGAACAACATCAAGCTTTATGTTCGCAGGGTCTTCATCATGGACAACTGCGAGGAGCTGATTCCCGACTATCTCAGTGAGTATCCTGCTCTAAAGATTTTCTTGGGTTTTGACAACAATCACTGACCAGTTTGGCTTCCTTTATTTCTGGTCAGACTTCATCAAAGGTGTAGTAGATTCTGAGGACCTGCCCCTAAACATCTCTAGAGAGATGCTCCAGCAAAGTAAGATCCTCAAGGTCATTCGCAAAAACCTGGTCAAAAAGTGTTTGGAACTGTTCAGTGAGCTTGCTGAAGATAAAGAAAACTACAAGAAGTGTTATGAGCAATTCTCAAAGAACATCAAGGTAGACTGATCTCAAACTCCATTTCTTTAATAAGGGAATCCTACAAAACTTGTTATTAACACACTTTCATATTTTAGCTTGGCATTCACGAGGATTCCCAGAACAGGAAGAAATTGTCTGAAATGCTCCGATACTACACATCCTCTTCTGGAGATGAGTTGGTTTCTCTGCAGGACTATGTTTCCCGCATGAAGGACAACCAGAAACACATCTATTACATTACAGGTTTATTATTATTATTATCCCTAATGTCATCCAAATTTTCCTAAATGTGTCAGCTAATTTACCAAATAAACCAATTTAACACTTCACTCTTGTGAACAGGTGAGACAAAAGACCAGGTGGCCAACTCTGCATTTGTGGAGCGCCTCCGAAAGGCTGGCTTGGAGGTCATTTACATGATTGAACCCATCGATGAGTACTGTGTCCAGCAGCTGAAGGAATTTGATGGCAAGAACCTCGTCTCCGTCACCAAGGAAGGCCTTGAGCTTCCCGAGGATGAAGATGACAAGAAGAAACAAGAGGAACTCAAAACTAAGTTTGAGAATCTTTGCAAGATCATGAAGGATATCCTTGACAAAAAAATTGAAAAGGTTTGTATGCCAGATACCCATTATGCCAGAAAATTTGTTATTGTTGTTTCCCTGCAACATTTAAAAAATGTGCTATTATTTGAAGGTAACAGTGTCCAACCGGCTGGTCTCATCGCCCTGCTGCATTGTTACCAGCACATATGGCTGGACAGCCAACATGGAGAGGATCATGAAATCGCAAGCTCTGAGGGACAACTCCACCATGGGCTACATGACAGCCAAAAAGCATCTGGAGATCAACCCACTCCATCCAATTGTGGAAACTTTGAGAGTAAAAGCCGAGGCAGACAAGAATGACAAGGCAGTGAAGGACCTAGTCATCCTTCTTTTTGAGACATCCCTGCTTTCTTCGGGATTTACACTCGAGGACCCTCAGACACATGCCAACCGCATCTACAGGATGATCAAGTTGGGTCTTGGTAAGAACCTTTACTTCCTAAATAATCTCGTGAGAGACCCGAATTATATATTATTATATATCTTTGCCAGGCATCGACGAGGATGACTCGGCAGTGGAGGACCTTGTTCAGCCCACTGAAGAAGACATGCCCGTTCTCGAGGGCGAGGATGACACGTCAAGGATGGAAGAAGTCGACTAAACGGTCTTCTAGTTACGCCAGCATACTTTTATATCGTATTTAAGCCATTTATTTCTAAATTAACTGTTTACTATAACATAAAAAAGGGAACCCACACTGTTAAAATAGAACCTCACTTGTAGAATATATAGTGGAACCTCAAAGCAATATACTAAATCACTGGAATATGTAGCTTGTGTCTTTTTGTAACATTTTTTTTAAAGAAAATGATTCAAATTTATAATAAAATAGAACGAGAAATACAACTGCTATATTTCTTTTTTTTTCCTGGGTTGCATTTTATTTCTTCAAAGTAATTACGACATCACAAAGTTGCTACACTTATAAACGTTTGATTTTTTTTCTTCTATCTTCTGGAATCTTCATGAACGCCGCACGGGTAATACATTCCACCCAATTGGTCATTACCACTTGTTAGTCCCGCCCTATTTTTCTGAGTGACAGGCAATTAGAGCCAATTGACGTTCGTAGTTTTACCGGCTGTAATGAGGAAGATTCCAGAGAGTTCCAGAAGCTCTGAAAGGGAGCTCAGGTCGACGTTTCCGGAACAGTCTTTGAGAAAGGCTATATTAAAAAAGACCAACTTCCCGGTTCTATCACACGTTTTCCTGCACGTTCACATAGGAGCTGACTCTCCCCAGAACTAGGATCAAGGTAAGGAAGTGACAATTTCATATTCTGTTGCTAAATCATTATTATCGCCAGTTTAGCTCTATAATGTGTAGTATAACAGATGTCAATGGTTTTAAATATGAAGTGAGGGAATGCTATTAATACACACCGATCGCAATAAATAACAAAAACATGCTTTTAGAACACGTGAATTCCTTTAAAGGTCGCCCCGCTTTTAGCAAAGTTGTAATATTTTAAGATCTTAGATTTTTCCATCCACTTTGATTTAGTAGTATTTTTCAACCACATTAATGTTGGTAATGGCATGTTTTGTAGTGAGGGAAAACAAAGACCACATGGCATTAGGTTTGCACTTGTCAAAGTGGGATTAGGTGTAATCGGAGTAAATGAAAATCCCTCACAAATCTTAAAATTTCCACGTGCAAGAGGTGGTTTTAGATACCCTTTTCCATAACGTGACAAATTAATCCTTTGTGAAGGTTTTTTCCCCCTCTAGGAAGTATCATCGTACCTTCTAGAAACATGTAGTTCTCCGATAAATTCGCTAGGTGGAGTCACCAAATGCTTAAGATGCTGTGATATTTTTGACAGGGCGACCTCGCGTTACGACATTTTTAGTTTATTTACAGCATCACGTGGGACAACAAAGGCACGCCTAGTTACTACTAAGGTGGGTCATATCCATTCAAAAGCCAAATATGATCATTTTTGCTTTTACTTGGGTTGGCCATATTTCACCTTATACTAGATACATTTTGAATTGCTTTGCCACATCATTAAAATGATTTAACAGAATTAATATACATAATTTTAATTCGTCCTTCAACAGACGAAGTGAGAAATAATTGTCATTTAGATGAATGGCATTTTTCTCAAACTGTTATTGACACAATCAGATGTCAAACTAAGTTGTACAAGTGGGCCAAGGCAAAGTAGTTTGCATCTGTGATCACATACTTCTGATCAAAAGTTAATGTGGTTAAGGAAAGCTTTTGTAACATTACCACTTTGAAGTTGCAATGGCTGTTGGATTTTAGCTTCAAGGCCCAAACATGGATTAAAGGAAAGGACAGGACAGGACAGAACAGTCTGTCTTACCAACTGCTACTGGTTGGGTTATAAAATACATCACTTACATTAAGGTGACATTTAAAGAATATTTTCGGCTCCAACTCCGGATAAATTACAGAAAATTGATAGAATGATTTATTTTTTTTAATGAGTATTTGTCTGTTGTGCCACAGATGCCTGAAGATCATCCAATGGAGGAGACCGAGACCTTTGCATTCCAAGCTGAGATTGCTCAGTTAATGTCCTTGATCATCAACACTTTCTATTCCAACAAAGAAATCTTCCTCAGGGAACTCATCTCCAACTCCTCTGATGTAAGTTACTTGAGAATAGCCATGTACCAGAATTCCAACCACTATGCTGTCAGGTTTAGTGCAGGAAATTAGTTAAATATTACTCAGAAAAAAACTACAATCAATAGTGTTTATGCCTATGACGCAGTAACAAAATATTTTAAAAGCTTTTCCACTAGATGGCAGAAGAAGGCCCCTATACCTATACAGTACTGTACATATTCTCTCCATTTTATTAAATGATTTTTTCAGTACAAACCAATGCGTGTTACTTACACAAGCCTTAAACATACAAATGCACTTATATAAACCTTCAATATACTTATATAGGCCTTAAACATAAATTATAATACAAAATATAGCACTGAATCAACAAATTCAACTTATGAACAATCGCTCGGAACCTAACTCGTTCGTAAGTAGGGGAGTGTCTGTATACTTCATTACCCAGAAAGCCCTCTTTTTGCATGTGCGTTGTGCGTTTCCTGGTCCTAGGAGGAACTTGTCTGAATTAATCGTTCCGTGCTCGTAAATATTGTTATACATGAAAGATATGCAAAAAAGACCTGGCTTGGTCGCATCACGAAATTTTGACCGCATAACGGGCGAATTATTCGATGGAAATTTCCCCCGTAAGACGAGCATTTTGTATGACGAGGTACCACTGTACTGATTTCACAATAAGGCAGTTACTGATAAATTAAGACATGGTCATACCATGATCCCCCCCCACACACAAAAATCCTTGTTGCAAATTTGAATGATGACATTCAGCATCTTATTCTATTTAAAAATAATATTCTGTTTTCTGTCTCAAGGCTTTGGACAAAATTCGTTATGAGAGCCTGACCGACCCATCCCAGTTGGACACGGGCAAAGATCTGAAAATTGAAATCATTCCCAACAAAGATGAACGCACCCTCACACTGATTGACACTGGTATTGGGATGACCAAGGCAGACCTGATCAATAATCTGGGCACCATCGCCAAATCGGGCACCAAGGCATTCATGGAGGCCCTTCAAGCCGGAGCCGACATCTCCATGATTGGTCAGTTTGGCGTGGGCTTCTACTCGGCCTACCTCGTGGCTGACAAGGTGACGGTCATCACCAAGCACAACGACGACGAGCAGTATGTGTGGGAGTCGTCGGCCGGAGGCTCTTTTACTGTGATGACAGATAAGAGTAAGTTCATATTCAATTCAGTTAATTCCTTGATGATTTGCATTACTCACTCGCTTCTTGCCCTGCAGTTAATGAACCGATTGGTCGAGGAACCAGGGTTATTCTTCACCTGAAGGAAGACCAAATGGAGTATGTGGAAGAGCGGAGAGTCAAAGAAATTGTGAAGAAGCACTCTCAGTTCATCGGCTACCCAATCACACTTCATGTAAGTACAATTATTATTATTATTTTTGCTTTATGAGCCTGGGTGTCCAATCTAAACATTAAGGGTGAGCAGACCTTTATTCCACAAATATGATTAGACTGATTTCTTAATTTTAATATGTAAAGATAGAAAGGTTTTATTAAATGTAACGGAAGAAAAAAACTAGTTTTAAATAACTTATTCATAATGACCAATATGTTTTTGTGCAGGTTGAGAAGGAACGTGATAAGGAAGTGAGTGATGATGAGGCAGAGGAGGAGGAGGCTGAGGACAAAGAGAAAGAGAAAGAAAAAGACAAGGAAGAGTCTGATGGTGACAAGCCAGAGATGGAAGACATAGGCGAGGATGACGATGAGGAAGAAAAGTCTTCGGATAAGAAAAAGAAAAAGATCAAGGAGAAGTACATTGACCAGGAGGAACTGAACAAGACCAAGCCTCTGTGGACGCGCAATGCTGACGATATCACTAATGAGGAGTACGGCGAGTTCTATAAGAGCCTCACGAATGACTGGGAGGAGCACCTGGCCGTCAAGGTTGGTTGGAGATGACAGAATATTTCATTATATTGTGTACATCTTAAAACAAGAATGCTTTTTTCTGACTGAATCAATTGCGCCACCCAAATAACAAATTATGTAATGCTTCTGATTTCATCAGCACTTCTCAGTGGAAGGCCAGCTGGAGTTCCGTGCCCTGATGTTTGTGCCTCGCCGCGCTCCATTTGATCTCTTTGAGAACAAGAAGAAGAAAAACAACATCAAGTTATACGTGCGAAGGGTCTTCATCATGGACAACTGTGATGACCTCATTCCAGAGTACCTCAGTAAGTAATGACTCCTCACTGTATATTTTTTTTGCTTCAAAAATCAATTGCTTACAATCCAATTTTTTCTTCTTTCCCCCCAGACTTTATGAAGGGTGTGGTGGACTCTGAAGATCTTCCCCTGAACATTTCTAGGGAGACGCTGCAGCAAAGCAAGATCCTCAAGGTCATCCGCAAGAACCTAGTCAAGAAGTGCCTGGAACTCTTTACTGAGCTTGCAGAAGACCAGGAGAACTACAAAAAATGCTATGATCAGTTCTCTAAGAACATTAAGGTTGGTTAGTCGCAAACTTAGCCTCCATTTTAAGGAGTCTTAATTTTTTTTTACATGCACATTTTAGCTTGGCATCCACGAGGATTCCCAGAACAGGAAGAAACTTTCCGAGCTACTGCGCTACTACACCTCTGTTTCTGGAGAGGAACTTGTTTCACTGAAGGATTATGTGACGCGCATGAAAGACAACCAGAAACACATCTATTACATCACAGGTAACTTAGCGACTCATTTTTCTGGCTCAACAATCAGTTGGAGGGGAAAAAAAATAGAACAAGAATGTCTGTTTCAGGTGAGACCAAAGACCAGGTTGCCAACTCTGCCTTTGTGGAGCGTCTTCGCAAAGCTGGCTTGGAGGTCATCTATATGATCGAGCCTATCGATGAGTACTGCGTCCAGCAGCTGAAGGATTTTGAGGGCAAGAACCTGGTGTCCGTCACCAAGGAAGGCCTTGAGCTGCCTGAGGATGAAGATGAGAAGAAGAAGCAGGAGGAGAAGAAGGCTCAGTTTGAAAATCTGTGCAAGATAATGAAAGACATCTTGGAGAAAAAAGTGGAGAAGGTTTGTACCATTGTGGATCCCATCAAATTGATGTACACCATAGACCTATCTAATAGGATCTTCCCTACAGGTCACAGTTTCGAACCGCCTAGTGTCCTCTCCCTGCTGCATTGTGACCAGCACCTATGGCTGGACAGCTAACATGGAGAGAATCATGAAGGCCCAGGCGCTTAGGGACAACTCCACCATGGGTTACATGGCGGCCAAGAAGCACTTGGAGATAAACTGTGAGCACAACATCATGGAAACTCTGCGGCAGAAAGCAGAGGCGGACAAGAATGACAAGTCCGTGAAGGATCTGGTCATTCTGCTGTTCGAGACCGCGCTGCTGTCCTCTGGTTTCTCACTGGATGACCCGCAGACTCATTCCAACCGCATCTACAGGATGATCAAGCTTGGTCTTGGTGAGTGTTTCATTAGACCGTTTACCCGGTAGCCATTTTCCGAGCCGCTGTTTTGAGACACTGAAAATTCCTTGTGCTCTTTCACCAGGCATCGACGAAGATGATCCCACTCCGGACGAGGTGACCGACCAAGTTGAGGAGATGCCGCCGCTGGAAGGCGAAGATGATGACGCATCCAGAATGGAGGAAGTAGACTAAACTTAGTCCTTATCCTTCCAAATGTCTTACTACATTTTCAAGTGTTACTATTTAAGTCCTGCTAACATCTGTTTTGAAATTCCATCCTCTTTGCAGTTTCGATTGTTCAAAACATGTCACTTTTTGTATTTTTTTTTAATTTTATTGATTAAGTATTCTACATGTTTACGACTTGACCGGTCAAAAAGGAAATACTGTAAAATGAAATAAAGAAATCTTGAACACTGTATTTGTGCTGGCATGAAATGCTTTAGAACAGGGGTCTCGAACTCAATTTACCTGGGGGCCGCTAGAGGCCGAGTCTGGGTGAGACTGGGCCGCATCAGGATTTCCACAAGAAAAGCACTGATAAAACTTTCCAACGTTATCAAATATCTTTATTTTTTAACAAAAAATAATGAATTAAATAAATTAACTTAAAGATGAATAAAAAATAAATCAATCAGTAATATAAAACCAAATAATACTAATGAGCATACAGTAGATATACACTGGCTGGCTAAGTAGAGAAAATGAATTATTTTTATTCAGTTTCAAATGTCTGTATTAACAGCTCTTTAACCTTTAACTTTCTGAACTTGAATGGAACATTGAACATGAAATATTCTGAACACGGCTTCTTTTGCCTACTCCTTGCTGCTAGAGACCTGGCAGCGCTTCTTCTCACATAGTCACATTTGGCTTAAGGGCGGAAGCAGTGGAGACCCTCAGTAGAGATGCTCATCAGTAAGATGAGCATCTCTACTGAGATGCTCATCTTACTGATGAAGATGCTCATCAGTAAGTCTGGACCTATACTTGGACTTATTGAAGTTCAAGGTGGAGAAGAGCTTCTCACACAAGTATGTGCTCCCAAAAAGGCACATGGTCCGCTTGAACCTTCGGGAAAGTTCAGGGAAGCTGGGGGTCAACTCTCTCAAAAATTGCCCAAGCTTGTCTGCTTCTCCACTCACCTCCCTGAACTTGGCTTTGAGTGCAGAGTTGCACTGCAGGTCAATGAGCTCCATTTGAAGCTCAGGAGGGGCATCTTGCACATCAAAGGAGAAGGGGTCCGCAAAAATTTGAAATGTGGCTTTGTGTGTCTTGAAGTCTGCAAATCTGTGATCAAATTCCTCCTGTAGCTTCGAAATGGCCTCAACATACTTCTCACCACTGAATGGTGTGCCTGCATCCACGAGAGCCTTGCATGCTGGGAAATGGCAAAGGTTTGTCTGAGAGAGCTGGGCTTTCCATAACACAAGTTTAGTGCAGAATGCTCTCACGTTGTCATAGGCAGCACTGACAAGTTGCCCCTGGCCTTGTAGCTTCTTGTTCAGTACATTAAGCTCATGTGCGATATCAACAAGAAAAGCCAAGTCCATGAGCCATTTGGGATCACTTAGCACAGGATCAATCAACTCACAAACGGCGTAGCTAGCTTTGACTGCTGCATTACTGTCTTTGGTAGCCTTCTTGAAGAGATCCTGTTGCCTCAGAAGACGTGTTTTAAGACTGGCAACCTGGTTGGCTCTCTCATCTCCCTGGTATTTTTCGTACTCCTCAGCATGTCTCATAGTACAATTACGTTTCAAATTGTATTCCTTGTGCACCGCAACTTTTTCAGTGTAAATGAGACACGTCGGGGTGCCCCTGTGTTCAACAAAGAAATATTGCACTCCCCACTTTTCTTGAAACTGTCTGTGCTCATCACCGACCTTTCTCTTCACGGCAGGCTTTGAAAGAGACATCTCTGGGGCTCTGTAATATGTTTTTCCACTTGGAATGAGTCTCGGGTTGATCTTTCACATTCAGTCGCGCGGGTTTGTGGCGCATGTGCACTTTCGCTCTCCGTTTCAATCGCGGAGATGGCTACAGACACTGACACAGGCTGGATCACGGATCATAGCGCCTCATTCAGTTCTATGCTGAGAGCAGCGGAGGAGTGTGCGCGCCGAGCGGAGTGATCGGCCTCACGGCTTCTCCTCCGCCCAGCTGATTGGAGGAATGAATGAGTGAGTGAGCGAGGCACTGGACAGCCCGGCCGATGTCCCGCCCTCCAGAGCCGTATACCTCACCGTGATTGGTTCATTCAGCTCCGAACCAAAGTTCCCTCTAATTTTTTGTTGGTCTGAGCAGAAAGACAACCTCCCTGAGCGCACTGAGTACCAGTGTGAGCGACATCATCGGTACTCGGATGATTCGCTTAAAGACGTTTCGCCGACGGACGTTTGACAGACGGGCAGGTCGCCGAATGGACGTTCCACCGAACGTTCATTCGGCCGAACGGAGGTTTCGCCGAAACGGGATTCGAACGCTCGCCCCGCCGGATCGTGTGTGTACAAGTTTTTCAACCTCGGCCCGCGGGCCATATACGGCCCCTTAGGATTTTTAATCCGGCCCGCCGCCGGTGTTTTCCAAATTATAGTAAAAATCAATGTTCGTCTACCATCAATGGCAGTCCGGGAATAAGCACTCTTGGGCAGGCAGATGTAGCAGAACCGAGCCGTAAAATGACAGCAATCGGGTCAAATCCATCCTAAAACAGCATTTAATGATTAAATACAAATACTGGATGATATCGCAATGGAGGCAAAAAAACGTCTATAGACGTCCATTCGCCAAACGGCTCAAAATGCTCTCAAATTCGGTCAAATCCAGCTGAAAACAGCGTTTAATGATTAAATACAAATACTAGTATTTGTATTTAATCATTAAACTAACAAATACTAGTACGACCTGTCCGTCTGTCAAACGTCCGTCGGCGAAACGTCTTTAGGCGAATCATCCGGTCACGACATCATCATTGCTCGCTATCGGCACACCAGTATCACACCTGCCACAAGCAGGTGCATGTCAATGTTCCCTCTAATTTTTCATGTAAAACATGCTGTAAAACAAGAAAAACACGAGTGGACAGAGCTACTGCCACTGGCTGCCACTGAAACGGCGCCATCATGGGGAAAGGGGTAAAAAAAAAAAAAAAAAAAAAAAAAAAAAAAAAAAAAAAAAAAAAAAAAAAAAAAAAAAAAAAAAAATTCGATATTTCATATTAAGACGGGGGCCGCAAATTATCGTCCCGCGGGCCGCAGTTGGCCCGCGGGCCGCAAGTTTGAGACCCCTGCTTTAGAAGCCATTGAGAATACTCCATTAAGTTGAATAAAATACCAATTTTCCCAATAATAGTCAACTTCTAATGTTAAAACGACCATTCCCTTATACGTGGTGTTCAAAACGCTCTATTTTGGTGAGAAATAGGTCACATATTGGCATGTAATGTAAAATCTCGTCAACAGCTCTCGCGAGACTTCCCTGCGGGGGCGTTTCCACTCATGCTAAGGACGTCATTGAATGCGTGCGTGGGTCAGCTGACCACCGAGACCCAATCATTGGTTGAAGTCAGGATGAACTGCTTCAGTGTGCGTCTGGCAGTAAGCAGAGAGTTGCTGTGCTTTCGCCAGTAAAGCAAAACGAGAGGCGTGGAAGGGCGGCGACGTTTTTAAAATGCCGAATAAAACGAAAAAAGACAAGGTGAGTTGCGAGAGCCACTTTAGTTTAAAAAAAAAAAATTCTATTTTACTACTTAAACTAGTGGACCCACACGGAATGGGATGGTAAAATTTTAGCAGATGATATTCTCAAGCCACTACTGCACCACCCCTCATCATTGCATAGTCCACTAGCTATCGGCTATCCGCAATCCTGCAAATAACAGTATATTAAACCGTCCCGTTAACTGATACGCCCGCATCCACGCGTGAAATAGCACCGTTTTAAGCCATTCGTGCACGCCCCATATCCTCGTGAAAATCCGTTTCTTTACCGACGTAGAAACGTGGAATGTTTTGTCAATATGCCGAAGTACCGTTAGCTAGCTTGTCAAACAGGCGTGGTGGCTTGATTGTATGTGGGGGGGTGTTTCTTGTTTGTTTTTGTTTTTTTAACGGTGAGATTGTTTTGATTCCTTTCAGGATTTGTCTAAATCTGGAAAAGTGGGCAAGACTGGAGGAGCACAGGAGAATTCACAACATGAGGTAGTTAGCTCTCTAAGTTGCTATGGATATGAAATTTAAAAGATTAATTGATCCCCATGGGGCCAGCATCATCAGACACATATTTTAAAGATGCTTCCAATGATTAGTAGTACCATGCCCATTATTTAACTAAAAAGTTAAACAATACTGTCATAATTCCCCAATGGACTTCAAAATATTCTGGATTTTGGAGAACATTTGAGGATTTTATTGGTCATAACTTTGCTCTTATGTCTTGCACATGAATTTTCACCCCTTCAAAGTTGAAGGATTGCTTGCCCCAAATGTTTCATGGTTAAAGTCAGAGCTACAAAAAGTAATTTAGTGTTCTAATATGACATTTTTGGGAAAATAATGCACACAAAGTTGTGTACACTGCATGTGCTGTGCAGATTGTATTGAGATATGACTTGCTGTCATGAATGTCAAAGCATGGAAGGTAGGTGAAAGGCCTATGGGTCTCTGACATTGGTTTATCTGCTAAAGCTTGACTAGTTTACCTGTACAGAAACCTCAGATAAAAGATAATCCAATAGGAAGAAAGGACGGACAAATTGATAGGTCACAAGTCTATATTTGTTTTTATTTAGCCTTATTTCTTCACAATCTCCCCTTCACCAATTGCTCCATTATGTTGCTCTTCGCCTTTTCATTTCAAACCCAATTTACAAAATGATATTATCAAATGATAGTCTTTGGCGTCGTCTTTATTCTACACCATGTGCTCAACCTTAAAGAAGTTAAATCAAGTTCTGAACACCAACCAATTCAGGGTGTCTACTGCCTACAGTTAGTTTGGATAGATTCCAACACCCCCGCAGACAACTTTGTTAGCACACGTGGCCTGAAAGATTAATTATTTAATGTTCTGAACCTATAAACTAAACTAAGTTGCAGTCTCTTTTTTTATTCTGACAAAAGAGTCTATCCAGTGTATACACAGTACTACATTGAAACACTGCTGATCCGTGACTGAATATTCTCAAGCTCAGCTACTTGAAGATTTTTCTGTCAAACATAAACTATTCATTGAAAAAAACCCATTTCATGTCTAACTTCACATATTTCCACTCTGGCCCTGCTTCTTTTCAGGCATCGTGTTTACGTTAGTGGACGAATAGCTCGCCTTAAGCATAGTCTAATAGACAACTTGACAAAAACACTACTAGCTGATATAAAAAAATGTGGGACTTGACTTGAACCTGATTTTACTGAACTGAGCTGAAGACACATCTGTGCTATAATATTTCTGTTTGCAGTGCAATAATTGGTGGCCTAATAATAATAATGTAGAATTACAAAGAACTTCACTTTCATTGATCTCGTGACAGAGCAGCTTCGCAGAACATACTGCGCTTGTGGCCTACCCGTCCTGTGAACGTTGCACAGTGTAGCCAATGATGTGAGCATGATCTTAAGCGAATATGATGGATCCCCCCCAAACCCCCGTGACTGTGTGACTGACACACTTTCACAGCCGCGTGCTGCCGATGTCAGCGCTGTATAGCACTAAGGGGGGTGGGGTTGGTTTGAGATGGGGGTTTGCCCCAGTGAGAAGTTGCCAGATTTTGAGGGTAAGTCAGATCTAGAATATTAGAACCTTGTTTTTTTCCCTCCATCATTTCAAACTTTTAAAATGGATCATTTTTTTTAAACAAAGCAAGCATTTCTCTGTCATGTGTATAAATTATGGCACATCAGTGTTACATCTTTGGAATTCCAACTGAAGAAATCCTTGACCTCCTTGATAACGTAAACCTACATGCCATATGTGACGGTTTGTTTTTTTGCCAAACCTAGTCACCAGACTCAATGATACTTTTGCTGAATTACACTAAATAAGAGAATTTGTCAACCCATCCAACCCTCCTCTTGCCTCAACCTTTTTTTTCACCTGGAATTGTTGTGTTCAATGCTTCTTTATATGTGCCAATATGTTAAATAGCAGTTTTGCACGTATCATTTCAGCAGGGCTCCAACAGGAAGACCAGCAATAGCATCCCGCCGACTACCCAGCTGCTCAAGGGCAAGCAGCCGGGATCGCAGACACCCGTTAAAAAGGACAAGCGGCAGAGTTCCTCTCGCTTCAGCTTGAGCAACAACCGGGAGCTACAGAAGTTGCCTGCCTTCAAAGGTAATTTATTTTAATGTTTGGACCTAATACCAAAGCTCAAATTTAAAGCTATAAATCACCCGAACACTTTACATAACCCAGGATTTTCCTTAAATTCTGATTTAATCTCCGCCACTGTCTGTTTGCTTCCTCCATGTATATTTCAATTCCGAGCACAAAAGATGTTTGAATCCCTTGAATCTCGTTAGACAGATGTACGGGCTTTCACTCCAACACCCGCGTCATCCTCATTTTCATATTGAACTGATGACACACGGAAACAAACACCGGGGTTAGGGGGATGGGGTGGAATGTACAAGGCATTGACTTGGCGCTGGATTTATTCCAACCGTCTATATTTAGTGGTAATCCAGATAAAGCTTTAATTCCAGGACCTCGTTGCGCAATGTTAGCCGGTGAGCAGATAAGCAATGCTTTCAGACGTGACGTTCTCCTTTCATTTGACATCCTGGATAAAAAAAAGAAAACAAGCAGGACCCTGTGGTGTATGCACCGAAATGTTGCCAAACGGGGCCGTGTATCTGTGTATGCATTGGTCGATATTTGCGGGAGTCTTCAAACTATAGGCTTTTTCTCTTTGTAAATACGCTTTATATTACTTAAATAAAATTAAAATGCAAGTGTGTGGATGAGAAATTTTTGTGGTGAAGACAGTTTTTGCTTCACATGGTCAGCCACAGTAAAATGAATGACTTTTTTATTTTTTATTTTTTAAAGAGGTAAGTCTTTGAAGTGCATGGTTCTTTTAATTTGATGATACAGTGATTAATTGGGCATGGCTTCCCAACCATCTTCAAAAATAGTAGTTTTCTATATACAGTAGGCCCACTGTGATTAGGATTATTTTGACATACCATGTCCCACATAAAAAAAAACATCCAGCGTTCATAAAAAAATATTTAAAAAAAACTCCTTTGACACATGGTAGTATCGGTACTGTCTATTTTACATTTTAAATCCATTTGCTCAGTGCATGTTTTGTTTAATTGGTGTCCAATAGAGGGGAGGAAATTGACAGCGCTGAAAGCAATGCAGAAAAGCAGCATATAAACCTTAAAAAGCTGTTTAGCAAGCTGATAGTAGGTACAGCACTGCTTGGAATGAGTCAACAACTTTATGAAATGTACTGCAATAAATGAGAGAGAGCAGTAGAGAGTGAAAGAGAGTGTCATGCCATTTAATCAGATATAATGCAAAAGTGGAGATGTAAGAAGCACTTAAAGGCAGTTTTTTTCCCTCTGACCTTCCCTCTCAGGACAATGCTTCTAATATATACTTGTAACCACTGCTGTTGCCTGGCAACATGTCAAGAACCAACATTTAATGTTATGGTAAGATGTTGGGTTAGGGTTAGCATTTTTCAGGACAAGATTAATTTTAAAAAAAAGGTTTGCAGGTATCAAATGGTCCACGAACCGGTACTTGTTGGATGTTCGATCTTAACTGGGAACCTAATTTGTAATAAACAAGTTATTTTAGGATGAACTTGTCTGATTTTGATACACATGGAATAAATAGGACTTGCCACAAACATGCATGGGAAGTTTTTTCCCCCTGAAAAGACACTGAAAGGAGCAAAATAACAGTGGGCTTCTGTTTTTAGAGCTCTTGCTCTCAGCATGTCAGTGGGTGTCTTTCTGAAAATAGACTCTTGTCGCCTTAAGCGCTTGCAACAAAGGGCCATGACACTGGTGTAGAGGGTGGGGGGTAAGATCAGCAGACCCTTAAAAAAAATTGTAACTCTCAGCTGAGTTATTCCGCCGACAGTAAATCGAGAGAAGCTGTGCCGTGCCCTCACGTTGTTTGGGTCCAAAGTGGTCCCATGACACCATAACATGAGAAAGAGACCTTTTTTGTGACACAGTTTTGTTGCCTTTAGTTTGAAAGAGAAGTGTTATCGAAAATCTTGTGTCAAAAGTTGTCTTAGGTCTTGGGGCCATTGTGCAAATTTACAGGCCTTGCATAACTCTTGTAAATATTTAACTAAACTCTCCAAAATAAAGAGGAAAACAATATTAGTAATGAGTAGTTTTGTGAGGAAACATTAATGGTAGAAAAAAAAGCAGGGACTCCTTTTTGGGATAAGTGGTTGCAAACAGTCAGTGATGAATACAGACATGAAAAACAGGAAATGAAAATTATGAAAATAAACAAAAATAAAATCTAATCAAACTAACTACTGTAGTATTCTGTTTTTTTCTATCATGAAGTTCAGGCTTTTGGGTTAGGTTGCCTTCTTTGCTGCTTGGCTTGCATATACTCGCATCCTGTGTGGCTGGCGTAGGTGTTTCCTGCCTTCCTGTTTCTGTCACATCCACCTGGACTCCTGCTGGGACTAGACAGCCATCTGTCAAGTGTATGCACAGCAGAATACTTGAAATAACAATTGAATGACAAGTGGTGTCACCCAAAAACAAGCAGTATTCTTACTGCTATCATTTATAGTGTCCCTTTTGTTCTAATAGCAGTAATGTATTTCCAGGTTGTGCCATGTAGCCTTTATTCTATTAATATATATTAACTTGACACTTGCCACAACTGCAAAATAGGTTTTTTTTCTTAGTTTTTTTATTTGTTTTATTTGTGTGGTTATTGTATTATGTGTCAAGTCAGTGTAACTTGACCACTCAGGTAGACTGTATATTTAGCGGTACATTCCAGCCACTGTAATTCTATTTTCCATTCAAAAACTTTTAGTCACTCATCTTCCAAATCAGTGCATTAGCCCCACCACTTCCCACTTTGCTTTCTCAGCTGAGCCCTCCCTTTATGTTTACATATGTATTTCTACAGCCAGCCCACATGAGTTCTGCTGCCCAATCGGGGAATCCACATGCATGGGTGGAGGGTGATGGTGACATCACGGGTCTAGCCACTACCCTCCAGCAGCGGGGCGCTTCATTCTACTTCAAGCGTCTGGGATAAAATGGAGACTAGCTCTTAGCCTCGGTAGGACCGAACTACCCGGCTTTTTGCTCTGCTGCCGCACCTCTCATGTCAGTATGCGCTAAAGCGGTCGGAGGGATGATTTTGGACGTGCCTGACTCCAATGGGCCACACCAGCCCGTGGTCCTCTTGCATTTTAGAGGTGAGAGCAGGAAATGCACCAAACTTGCATTTGTGTGTGCTCATGTTGCAACTTGTGTGGTTGCCAGGTGACTTTATTGGAAATTAGTGCAAGTTTTTTACGGAGTCTGATGGCATAGCTTGAAATAGGAGGATGACTTGTTTAAATGGGATGTTTCACTCCCATCCCCCATCAGGACCCTTGATGTCAGAGGAAGTGAGGTCAAAGCTTGTCATCATTTTTTTTCTTTCTTTTTTTAACCTACCGGTCTCAACCTTTCTTGTTGAATTCTAAAAAAATGTCTGGAGAGCTTTACTTGTGACCGAATTACAACTTTTTTTCTGTATGCTCAGATAAAGAAATATTACTCGCTCCTTATGTCCAAAGGTTACAGGTGCACTAGGGCATTCATCTTAAATTTCAAGCTTGCAGAAACCCTAGTGGTGTTGTGCAATAGGAGCTGACCATCCTCTTTGCACCTGCTTTGATGAAATGTCACCTACTCAGAAAAGACAGAACTTTTTTTAATCACTGTTTTGGGGAGTTTGGACTGTGCTAGTAATTCTGATATATGATGGGTTCTAAAAACTCAAATCAACTGTACATACACTTGCAAGTGCAAAAATAATAACTGGCCAACAATTGTGTTTAATGGACCCTTGTACCGCACTCTTTTTGATGGTTATTTGTGGGGGGAAAATCGTAAATTTCCTTGGTTGCAGTAGCAAGACAGACACAGAAGACATTGTAGACCTAGTTAAAAAAAACTCGTACTAGTAGAGTTATATTACCCAAGCGCAACTCTTGCAAAAACTGAGAACTCTTATCTTAATCTGGGGACCCACAGGGTTCTAGAATTTTTCACTTTGCTCTGAAGGCTTTGAATAAAAAAAAAAGAACTGCCAGGCACAGAACAAACAATAGAGCCACAACCTGCAAAGCTACATACAGGAAGGACAACTTGCAGACACATTTAACATGCTCGCCTGCTCGTTTTGGTGAATTATGACATCCTAAAACCTTACATGACAGGATGTGCCTTGTGTGCTCTAGTTTATGACTAATGGTGGACTAATACAGTCTATAGACGAGTCAGCCAGATTTCCCTTTTTTTTCTAGACAGTGTTGTATTAGGTCAGTCGATTATGCTAGTAACCTGTATTCTGCCTCATTCAGATTGAACATGATTCATCTCTGATTAACTGAGTTGAACCCCCTTTGGTGCATAGCCTTGCCTTTCAGCCGTTGGTTATTGTGGTGATGTCTGTATGCTATTTGTTAATGTGGCAGGCTGACCTGACTCTCAGACTCGGTCGGTTCTGGCCTGTTGGGAGGAGATTGCCGAGCATAAGTGATCAATATGTTTGTATCTACTGTGCCCTTTTGTTAGTCTAGCCACAACATTGCGTGCACACAAGCCAGTGGAGCGTATTACAATTTTTAAATGGCAAGGCCTAGCGGCGCTACAAATAGGTGTGGCTCAGCCACTGCATGATTGATGAGCGATTCAATTATTGATCAGTTAAGTCTTGATGTGCACGACGTGACGTTGAGTGGCAGAGAGGTTGCCGATTAATGAAATTATTGGCATGGTGATGCAACATTTGAAGAGTGGGCAAATCAATAACTTTCTTTTTCAAAAGAAATATTCAATTCCAAAAGTCATGGTGTGTGGATTTTTATTTTACATTGCATACAATCAATGTGCAAAACAGGATTTAGAAAAATATATGTATGATCCAAAGTTATTTGCAAGTATCACAAATTCCTACAATTCATTACCACCTTACTCACACTTGTCCAAGACCAGTTCTTCACTGTTAGTCAAATTTGGTCTCTGGTTTTGTTATGTGGAAATATTGCGTATATACTAGGTAGACTCAAAGATGAGCTCCACTTGTATTTACAACTGCTTTCCTTCCTCACCATGGTGCAGATGTGCCCCCCGCCGAGCAAGAAAAGCTGTTCATCCAGAAGCTTCGGCAGTGCTGCGTCCTTTTTGACTTCGTCTCGGACCCGCTGAGTGACCTGAAATGGAAAGAAGTGAAGCGGGCAGCACTGAGCGAGATGGTGGAATATATAACGCATAACAGGAACGTGATCACCGAGCCCATCTACCCTGAAGTGGTCCACGTGGTAACTAATTATCATTTCCTTATACACTTCAGCTTATGGAAATAGAAAGATACTTGCTAGGTTGCTTGGTGGGCCGATGTTGCCTCATTAAAAATGGGCCCGAATGTGCTTGTGTTTGGCGTCACCAGGATAAGTACCTTTTGAAATAAATCAAAGCACTTCCACAATGCAGAATGATGCAGCTGCGAACTGAGGTGCAGATTTGCCCTCTTTGCTCCTCCTTGTTCTGTGGCTTTGTTTGATCAATATGGCCAATCAGCATGAAAATGTGGCCCTGCCCAACCGAGCCAGCTTTGAAATTGACTGTCATCGTTCAACATCAAAGTGTTGACTGACGCACAGATGGTGGATGCGCTGGTTATTTCTGTGTGGCCATGTGACGTTTTAAGGTCATGGACCAATATTGCAGTTTTGTCTTTATGAGATGGGAAGAGTTTTAAATTCTTAGAGGTTTCCTTTTCCTGTGCCCTCAGTTTTCCGTGAATATGTTCAGGACATTGCCTCCCTCATCCAACCCAACGGGGGCCGAGTTCGACCCCGAGGAAGACGAACCCACACTTGAGGCCGCTTGGCCACATCTTCAGGTACATTTTAGCACTGATTAACACTGACAGGAATCACACACGTCTGGCCAGTGTTTAATTCCATTATTTCTTGAATAGCTCGTCTACGAATTCTTTCTACGCTTCTTGGAGTCGACTGACTTTCAACCAAATATAGCCAAAAAGTACATTGACCAGAAGTTTGTAATGCAGGTAAAAAGCACTCTACTTGTCTTCTAAGCCTTTCTTTTTTCCATATTTTGTTAAAAAGTGTCATTCTTTACTTAGCTGCTAGACTTATTTGACAGCGAAGACCCCAGGGAAAGAGACTTTTTAAAGACTACCCTGCATCGCATCTATGGCAAGTTCCTGGGCCTGCGAGCGTACATTAGGAAACACATCAATAACATATTTTATAGGTGAGTATAAACCTATGCGAGGCTTAATGTTTAATTAGTGGCATTTAAAATAAATGTTGTTTTTTTAACAGTTTCATATATGAGACTGAACATCATAATGGAATTGCTGAACTCCTGGAAATATTGGGCAGGTAAGAATATAATCTTTTTATGCTTTAAAATAAAGTCCTACTTGCAGATTTGTTTTTGTGAGGGGGGAGAAAAAATGTTGATAAATCCTGCTGTGTGTCCTCCAGCATAATCAATGGATTTGCGTTACCCTTGAAAGAAGAACACAAGATATTCCTGTTGAAAGTTCTCCTGCCATTGCACAAAGTTAAATCCTTGAGTGTTTACCACCCGCAGGTACCGTAAGTGTTCATTTCAGAAAGCATTTGCCAGAATCAAGAGTTGTGTGCTAAAGTTGTCTTCCCTGCACGCCTTTTTTTGTTTTAGCTGGCCTACTGTGTGGTACAGTTTTTAGAAAAGGACAGCACACTGACAGAACCGGTAAGTTGTGATTTAATGATTTAATGTTGAACAGATTTCCCACAATGTATTATGTCCTTGCGTTTTCGGTTAAGAAGCGTAAATGTGTTTCCAGGGAAAAACTCCACAATGGTTTTAACCAAAACTCATTAAATGCCTGAAATGGCAATCCTCATTGGAAATTTGTGCAGTGTTCCAAACCTATAATCTAACGATTTACTATGGCTGTAAAATACACACGTGCAAGCCATTTTTACACTCCAATCTCTCGTGAATGGAAAAATAAGCAAATATACACTGTAAATTGTGTCAGAAAATACCGAGGAAATTACCACGAAAAATTATAGTATGTTTCAGGTCTTTCCAGAGAATACGTTTAGCCTAGAATAATGAAAGTTACAATTTTCACCAGAGTAGCACTTTAAATCCCTTTTACAATGACACTCACAAGTTATCCCCTATTAACCTTTCAATTGTCTACTGCATACGTAGACTGTAATGGCTCTGTTGAAATACTGGCCGAAGACCCACAGCCCCAAAGAGGTGATGTTCCTCAATGAGCTGGAGGAGATCCTCGATGTCATCGAGCCCTCAGAGTTCGTCAAAGTTATGGAGCCACTCTTCAGGCAGCTTGCCAAGTGCGTCTCAAGTCCACATTTTCAGGTCAGGCAGTGTTCTGCATGCACACACAGCTAAGCATCGTGCCTTTTGACCATGAGTTACCTCTATGGTGTCAGGTGGCTGAGCGAGCACTCTACTACTGGAACAATGAGTACATCATGAGCCTGATCAGTGACAATGCCGCTAAGATTCTTCCCATAATGTTCCCAGCACTCTATCGCAACTCCAAGACCCACTGGAACAAGTTGGTTTCCTCATCCCGACCAAGTTTAGAAAGAAATAGTCCATTTACGTAATGTTGCAATGTATTTTTTTATGTGTGTGGTGCTTACAGGACGATCCATGGTTTGATATACAATGCGTTGAAGCTTTTCATGGAGATGAACCAAAAGCTGTTTGACGACTGTACGCAGCAATTCAGGGTGGAGAAAAGCAAGTAAGTTACCAGTGTTTCTACCTTAATAAAAATAGGAAACCAAGCATCAATATGACCTCATTGTTGTGGTAAAGTTGAATTCAAACAGCAAGACGTTTGTGTGTTACGTCTGTTATTACAGTAATTGCATTTGTGTTGGTCCACAGAGAAAAGGCCAAATGGAAGGAGCGAGAAGAATCCTGGATCAAGATTGAGAATCTCGCCAAGTCTAACCCCCAGGTGGTCAACAATATCATGCCGGTCCACTGATTGCTCTGTATAAGACCACTTTGAAAAAGACTAAAAATATGATTGTCATTAATGAGAGAATCATTCCTGTATACCCCATAGTTTCTGACCTATACTGAGCCCATGGGCCCTCTTGGGCAGACGGACATGGAGACCGATGGGCCATTACTAGATGACGTTCGCCTGCTAAAGAAAACAGTAACTGAGGAGGCCACACCGGTAAGGCGACATGCATTGTTCGAAACGTATACCTTTCAATCTAAGCACTCTTATTTAAAGTCTTTATAAAAATACACTGATACATTAAATTCTAATTCAAGAGTTCAACTGCAGACATCTTCAATAGCCATCTCCATATTGTTCAGTTGCAGAAAGACCACAGACGAGAGCGGCCGCTGATGCGGAGGAAATCAGAGCTGCCTAAAGACATCTCCACCGTCACAGCTCTGGAATTGCACCGGAGAGCCGAGGAGATGTTGACCACGAACGATGGCCACTAACGGGCCACAACCCCTTACTGTTTCCAGCACAACGACATCCGTTCAATCCCGCACTCCCCGACCGACCCCCTGCACGGAAAAAGCGTGCTGGGTCGTCATCATCACCCGTTAACTACTACCTCCCTAACCCATCCTCTCCTTTCTAGCCCACTTGTTTTTCTAGGGTGTTGTGCTGCCCCCGTGTGGTCATCTCTCTCAGGTGTTCCGTTCTGTACGTCTCTTTCTAGATGTCAGGTGCTTTTACAAAAATCCCTAAAAACAATAAAAACATGGTTGTGTTCCAGTACAACGTAAGACACTCATCAAACTGAGGCAAGTCTTCAACATAGTTTTTGAAGTATTTAAGGGGACGGTTACGCCCACTTCTTTGCCGAGTAATGTTCTTGAAATGAAATCTTATTTTTTAGGAGAGACAAGTTATTAAGCTCCAAATTGCTGAGAGGCGTTGTTACAACATGATGTCACAATCCACTTCATAGTCTTTGCTTCTTCCCGCTCATGACCCCCTTCATGCCCCTTTGCTCATAGACCCCGCAGGTAGGGACGACACTGCTACACACAGGAGGTATGTTTGTTTACGTTATTTGTAGAAAAGCTCAAACGCGCCTTTTTTTTTTTTTTAAACGAGTGCCTTTTTAAGAAAACGGGGACATTTGATCATGTAGAAAAATTAAATTAAGTCCTCCCAAAGCACACGCCTTGCTTAAAAGCTCCCCCTGCCTAACCCCGTCCCGCAAAAGTCAGGGGTCTTGTTGGAGGTGGGGGAGACACTTGAATGAATGAAGCACTTCCTGATTACACTTGAACCTTTAAAACAAACTCTTTTAATAGAATTCTCATGTCTCGCCCATCGTCCTTTTTTACAAGCAACCTCCTCTCTTTTTTTTTTTGGGTATTGCCCCTTAGCTACCCACCCACACCTAGTCGCCCGCCCACCCTACCAGCACCCCTAACCATTGAACTGAATGTGCAAACTGTAAATATGAGCAACCTTCATCAGTATTGTCTGTTTGCGGGATGCTTTCCCTCTGGAAAAGGCTTTAATAAGTACGTACTCCTTTTTTTGGAGGCTCTCCTGGTTCCACATAAGCTTTGTTGTCTTTACAGAATGACTTTTCCCAATTTTAAGTGTCTTTTAAGTTTATGTCTCATACGAAACTTCTTGTACATATGATATACGATTATTTTACGTGACAAATAAATGTTTAGAGTTCATATTTTGTACAAAATGCCCTCTTCACTCACCCACGTGTACAGAAAAAGAAAACAAAGGAAATAGTCAGTAGTGAAAAATTTATATCCCTATAGATTTTTTTTAACTGGTTATTTTTGTCTCCAGGTTGTGTTGAGATCCTCAGTACGTAAGCTTTTCTTTGTGTGCTTTTATCCAAATCTCCAGTCATGTATATCAATTTACAGGAAATAAACAGATGTGAGTTCTATATTTACATCCTAAGAAAAGAAATCTCCTTTTTAATTTGAAAAATTGCGCCCACTTACAAGTAGACGTTTTGGCTATATTTAGTCCTCATGCATGACAGAATTTTTTTCTGACGCTCCCTGACACAAAAGTGTTTTTTGAGCAAAAATATAAATTAAATTATAGGCTTTTTTAGGGCATATTTGAGCCAAAGAACCAACTTTAGCATTCACACTAATAGGATTAGCCTACCTAGTTTTACTTGTCCTTTTATTTTCTTACTAGCTACCTTCTGTTTGTTTGCTTACCTTTTGCATATCTTCCACCTATATATATTTTTCAAATATTTCACTAGGCTACATAGTTGTATGTATGTGTAAAATTTCAAATATGAATTGTTTAAAATCAAACCAGAGATAACCACACTTTGTAGATAGTGGCGATCAGGTTTTGTGTGGTTTATTTTAGTACTCAAACAGTTTACTACAAAATAAGAGTCGAGCATTGGAGAACTAACTTGTTTTAGTTTTGGTCAAATTTGGACAAGTACTGTATTTGTCTATTGTAGTGCATCCTATAAAAAGGTTTATACAGCTTTCAATGTTATTTAAAATTACAAATGGGATCTACTAGTTTTTGTTTAGCTGCGCATTGTTTATACGTATTTTTTAATGGTCCACGAATGTCTGAATTTACCATGAAGGAACAGTTGCGACCTAATGCCCCCACTGTATTTTAACAATGGCATTGAGACTCGATTGGAACATTGTTTACGACACAATTTTTTAGGAGGTCTCTACGTCCTGCCTGCCGATAGTCTCTAAATTGGCTCCTTAGAGGTCCTTCTAGTTATCAGCATTCTTTTCATGGACAACAAGAATTTCTGGAACCCACCTGCTGGCTCTCCTGAGGTCTTAGGGACACTTTCAGGTGACTGTAATGAAGATAGGCAATATATTTCTCTCACACTGCCATCTTCAATTTTTATCTTACCTTACTCCAGTCCTACAAGCGATTTAAAATTAATGTATTGTAAAATTTCCCCCATTCTGAAAACAGCTTGCTTGGATGTCAACACGCTGCAAAACAGGGAATTATTCCTCTGGGCATTTTGTGTCACAGAGAATCAAAATATGCCGCTTTCCCGACTTGCTCATCTTTCAATATGAGTCTACTCAAGTACTTTGTTGTCCTCGTAGTCAAAGGGAAAACTTGAAATGATGTCTGTCGTCTATTTACTTTTTATCAGGCTGCTTTAACAGCCCTCTTTTGACCTCCCCTGTGTACACCGTGCATGTGCTAGACCCCCTCCCCTCCACTTATTCCTCGTCCTAGCAACCAGAACCCAGGTCGTCACGACCGAAGATGTCAGAACCCATTGCTATGGAAACAAGGCTCCAAAAAAAGAATGTCCATCTCCCGTGCATTTCATTTTTAGGACAAGGCTTTCATCAGTGCGTAACTTAACCTTGAATGATAACTGATTGTCGTGAGTACCATGATAATGCAATCAGTCTCCCTGACTATTTAGCCTTCACTTGATGATTATCACTATAGTAAGACCACCATGATGCCACCATCATTTTCTTGTTGTCCCTGAGGATCTGCACCTCTTGTTGTAGCATACAAACTAAGCTAGGAGTTAACAAATGTTAAACGTAGGTCGTCACACAGTAAAGCAAAGCTCACACATTTCTCTTAAAAACTAGATTAATCTATCATTTTGTACCCATTCACGCCAATGAATATTTCTGGCAATGCATTTGGACCATAGCTGCTGTTGGGTTTTTTAAACAAAACTCAGAACTTTTTAGGCAAGCACTATGAAGGAAGCGCTTTTGTAAATATTCCTCATGTGTGCCAGATGAGGCGTGTCTCATGTACAAGCCAGTCTTAGCACTGTATTGCTTGCTTGATTTAGCTATCATTTGTTGCGTAATTCTTACTATTTCAGGAGTGTTCCATGAACCCCCAAGGGTGTTGCTGTTTTCCCCTTCTTATAAGCATTATTCTCAAAACATTCATGGTATTCACAACCCACAGAAGTGCTCCATTGTGCTCTTTGTCGGTCTTCTGACATTCATGGCATCAAAGGAGGATATTGGTCAAGGGGGAAAAGCCTGATAACGTGATGCAGACAAAAGATTAAAGCTGTCATCTCCATTCGTGAAGATGGATTCGGTTTACCGACCGGGATGGCGCCAGAACAATGCAATTGCTGTGGCCTCAGGTAACCTCGCTGCCAGCCAGCTGGTTCTGACAGTTTCTCAGACGTGCCATGTCACGTCATACAGGACAAAACATTTTCGTTGAATCCCTCCATTATAAAAAATGACACCGCAATTTCCTGTGAAAACAAATGAAAGTAAACATCATTGTGCATGGTGCAAGGCTGTTTGGATTTAATATACTATGATGAATACTTGTTTTTGACAGCTTTTTCTAAAGAAAACAGATGTGCAGTCAAGTCTCTAAATATTTGGGACATCCACACAATGGCAAAAAGCAGCAGGAAGGAATTCTAAAGAGTTTCTCAAATCTGTTCATTATACAGCTTAGTAAGTATCCCAAAAATTAAAACACGTAATTTAATTGCTGAAAATGGCACATCAGCCCTTTCATTTTTTTCACCACATAATTGGGCATTTAAATAGAAAGGGAAAAATACCAATTGGTGAACCGTTTGCAAGCATTTTGTGTTCCTACCTTCACATAGCATAATAATATATAATATGTGACCAATATTTAAAGGTTATCCGGTAGTACATATTGCTTTTTAACAGGTGTTCTCTCCCAAATTTCAAAATTCAGTATTTAGGCAGTCATTTTGGTAGTCTTTAATTGACTTCCATGGTGAAAAATATCATCTTTATGAAACAAGAAGTCTTCTGAGTGACCTTTTGTCAAGAAAAAAAAGTCAACCCGTTATTTTATATGTTCCCACAAGCCTACTTTTGCGCCGCGGCATCCTTCAACTGGGCTCCATCTAAGCTGGATCTATTGTTACATTCACACAGCCTGACTGGTCTCCCGACGGCTCTGGGGCGACAACGCTGCTACTTACCAAGTCGTTTTAAAAAAAAATGAGCACACCCTTCAGGTGTTTAATCTGGGAAGGCCACTGTGCAAACAAATAAGCCCAGACAAAGAAGGGCTTACAACGCTGATGTGGACCTCAGGGTAAGACATCCTGTTCCTCTGCAAAATAACAGGCAATTATTCTGGGAAGCTGAGACTCAGGCTGTTTTTCTTCTTTATTCCCAGTGGTCGAGAGATAAAGCATGACTTTTCAGACATTCACCTCCATTGTGATCTGCGAGGCCAGATAGGACATCCAGTGACTCTTGATCAGGCCAGGTAATCAAATCAATCTTTAAACTCAATCTGCAGCAAAATCTGTCTTTGTCAAAACAATTTAATTAGACCAGGTATTTTCAACACGGAATTCCCCACGCTGATTTTTTTTAAAACATACTACTTAAGGCGAGGCCTGCTGGCAACTCATCAAGAAATCTTCTGTTTACAAATATTACATAATGCTCGATGACTATCATTAGTTTCCAAAAACAAGACCATAGCAAACGTAATCCATTTTAAGAGTTGGCTCATTTCCTGTTATGCTTATTCTTTTAACATAAAACAATGAACTCATTTAAATTTTCAGTTCTTTCAACCCTGGATCTTATCATGCAGCGTATCTAACTAACACTGTAGCCCATTCATGAATCTGTGTGCATGTGCAGAAATGCAATGAGGACATAAAGCAGTGGGAGACCTCTTCAGCAATAATGAATAGATCTAAGAGTGACTTCAAGCATAAATCTCCTCTGCGTTGACTGTCTGGAATATAAGCGTATCTAGAGAACCTCAGGACACACATGCGAAAGGATATGGTAGCAAAGGTAGAGGCAATACAGCGAAGAGGCTTTGGCCTCACCTGACCGTCTGGAGCAGTGAGGCCGAAATGCACTTGGGGGACATGAAATGCGAGTGGAATTAGCAGTGATTGTCAGGCGGGAAGAGACAGGGTGGCAAGGATGACGGGGCTCTTCTGCTCTAATCGGCTGAGAAAAATACAATAGGAGATGACCTTTAGCGAGAGCGACATTCCGTCTGAGAGGTTTTTGGTCATCAACAGCATAGGCGAATGAGTTTGTTGCCATGTGAGTTGTATTTTTCATTTTTCTTCCCCTATCGCAGGCAATTTATGTTACACAGTAGTGAAGTTATGGAAGACTATGTTTGGATGAATGTAATTGACATACAGTAATATGTAGGTGATATAGTGCCTATATAATTAGAGGGTGGGATGGTGATAGTTGTCACGTCCGCCTCACAGTTTTGAGATCGAGGGTTCAACCCCCAGTGGGTTCTGATCTTCCTGTGTGGAGTTTGTATGTTTTCACCAGACCTTGTGGGTTTTCTTTGGGTACTCCGGTTTCCGCCTGCATCCCATTAGAATGCATGGAAGGTTGGTTGAAAAGTTTAAATTGTCCTTAGGTATGAATTTGAGCGTGAATTGTTGTTGGTCTCGTTATGTCGTCTCTTTGGCTGGCAACCAACTCACAATTGACAGAAAAAGGCTTACTTGTGGTATGGAAAATGAATAAATGAAGGATTTAATGAAGTTTTCTTTGCATTAAGGACTTAAAGCAACATGGCAGCAATGACCCAAAATTTATCATTATTATTTATAAATTAAAAAAAAAAACATGAAGGAACAAGGGCAATCAAAACAGCCATTTCAAACATATGAAAAAAAGCAGCTAAACTGACAACATGGTAACAGGGAAGTTATAAATATGCCAATCCCTTGACTAAAGTCTTTATCCGACACACACACACATTCCCTTCGTGTAAAAAAATAAGATAAGATTGAGTCGACCGTATCCACACACAACCAAGCAAAATAAAGCAGGAATGTGAATGATTTATCCTGAGGTGATCTCAATAAAAGGTCACACGCTTACCCCCACGTGATTTGTTTTTTCCTCGCAACAGGCGCGCCTTTCACTAATTAGAGTTCCAGGTCAAGCTTTATAAATGCAGCTCATTCAACATAGCGTCTAAGATTCTGCAAGCTCAGTAAACAAATGTAAAACATACAATAACGTCAAGTTATAAGTTGTCAGATAATAGGATGAAAAGCAATTTCTCCAAGTACGGATTGGATTGGTGGTTAATTTGACCCTTCTGGGGCCTTTGACTTATCCAGTCACACAGATCTCCATATTTTGATCATTTTTAATCTGTTCACGTGGTGTTTGAAGGCACTTGTGATTCCAAGTGATAACATCTGCCACACCATCCCAAACATGACTCCAACTCCGAAAAAAAATAAACAACTCCCAAAAGAGATCAATCTGTTTCATCTAGGACAAAAGCGATGACTATTGGAGGCCAATAGAAACTCTATATGATTGAGAACATAGTTTCAAACCACCTCCAGAGCTTTAAAAAAAAGAAGTGGGACAATATTTCGAAGAGGGGGGGAAACTGGCCAACCATTGAAGCACTTAACAGCACCGTTTACACAGAATAACATCCAGAGTAATAACTCACCCGACATGATTTCTTTTTAAAAGTCTGCTTTTTCTCAGGAATTCGTTGGATAACTCTTGTGCTTTAAATCAAACTAGCTGTTTGCACCCTCGCCTGGCTGGACATTTTAAAACCCATCAAACGTAAACGAGAGCAAAAGTGTTTGTGTGGCCTGGAAAATTCGACACTTCCACGTAGTACAAACTGAGCTTCCAAGGTCCAAACATGGTCCAATAAAGTTCACTTTTGTTTAACCGAGGAAAAAAAAAAACATTGGGACATTTACAATATATTGCAAGTAAGGTTATTGGCTAATGTTTTGAATTTTAGGCTTAATGTAAAATGCACTATTAAACAGGGGCACTTCATTTAAACATTTATCCATCTGCTAAATGTTTTTTTTTACTTTTTTCAAAGCCAACTGTTGTCCAATGAACTTAATGTTGAAATGCAATGTTCCGTGTCTTTTCTGTAGTTAGTTTTTCGATCGTTATGCTTCCTTGTAGAGTCAAAAAGCATGAGTCTATGATATTTAGTTAATTAGCTATTTTTTCTTTCTCGCCAAGTAATTTATCCTTACCTTCCCTAACATTATCAGTTTCCACTATGCAGATGATAACTGTTATATAAATGATTTTTATTGTACAATTTCAGTAGTTATGTATGGATCTATGTGAGACCAAAGTAAAAATACGCCAATTCTCTCTGATTAATAAATACGGAGCTTTTTTTAGCACTCAGGTTGTATAGACACAATAATCTTTGTTGAATAATGATCATTTTTCGTCTTTCCTGATTGCCCCTTACTGCGCCACACGCCAAAAGGTCGTTCACATTGTTGAACGACTCCCTCTAATTGATAGCTCGTGGGCCCTAGAGTACTTTCCATTGCTATTGGAAAGCTGATTTGTCGAGAGATTTCCCATTGAAACGCTTCTATGAGGACTCGACTGAAGTCCGCCATAGCCTTCGAAATGTCACCGCCTGTCTTTTACCGAAAATGTGGTCGTGACAACTAGGGTGGGGGGAGTGATAGGTAGAGTTGGGAGCTCGGTGGATGCAGGTGAGCGGCGAGGGACCGTAAAGACATTTCCATATCCCGCCGAAGGGTTATTAACTCCTGGAAAGAGAAAGGATACTATTCTCACGTCTGAACAGCAGAGCCACGCGTCAGACGCGCTCAGACTTGCGTCATGCGGAGGAGGATGAAGGGGAGGGAGGAGACGGCTTGCTTGGATCATTTGGTTGCATTCATGAGCGCTACATAGTGTGTCTGTCGCTCTGATTCTTGCATTCAAAGGCCCAAATAAAAAGGCCTGTTTAAAGACTCTTCGGATTGTGCAGAAGTGTCGCTTTCTCTTGGTTGTTTCCGTCCTATGGAATTAGGTATTTTTTACACAGGAGGTCTTATTATTGAGAGCGGAAACTGGTGACATCTGCACCAGCAGGCTGATTAGTCCAGATAAAATGGATCTCATGGCAACCATGTTACCATGGCAACCGGGATACAGATGACATGCTAACTTGATGTGTGCGATTTGCTCCTCCCGCTATCATACGTACACACATGGAATGGTTCATCCCATGTTTATTGCTCATTTACTTCATTTCTTAACAATGTTGTTGAAGTTTGTGATCATAGCTGATAGAATAGGTTTAATTTTTTGCCTATGCAAAATTTACAAGTCTGCGTTTTAGCTGGTTTTAAACTTGTATATGAAATATATTACAATGTTTCTACATTATTCAACCCTTATTGCTTTTCCATCCAATACATCACATTATTATTGTACACATTTTGTGCACATGCGCTTCCTTATCTATTATTAACGAACCTTTCCCATCAGATTATTTTTTTCTTTACACCAGGAATGCTTTCATGAAAAAATAACCATATTTCAAATATTCATATGTATTATTATTGTATGCTGTATGTTGTGAGTATTGCAGATCAACATGTTTTTCACTGAAAAAACATATTGTCTAATTACAATATATATATGATTATGTTTCCATTAAATTTGAGTGCATCATAATAGATAAGACCAACAGAACTTAAATATCTTCCCTATCATAATCATAGTATTATATTTCAAGTTTTTTCCCCCGCTGTGTGTAGTTGCAAAACCACTAAAGTCACGTCAGTATTAACCCCAACATCCTTGAATGTAAATAGACGACAACCTTTGGTGTGTAGTTTGCCCTCTCACGAGAATGTTGTTAATTTTCACCCTTTTAATGGATTTATGGAACTGTTTTTCTTAACATACCAACAAATGATTGCGAACTTTCAGGAGGGTCGAAGTCTTCCAAAGCTTATCAAATGTCAATTCTTATATTTAAAAAAGAAAGCAGACACACTAAAAGCATTTTTTATTATTTGTTACTATTATTTTATGACCTGACCATTATGATCATTATTTTTACATGTATTAAAATAGTCATTCAGATTATTAGGACGCCATAGAATTCCGAAAGGTAAAATAAGGTCAATTGATGCATCATGGGGGGAAAAAACAATTCATATTTTAAACTCAGTTTCTAAATTTTGACAATTTACCCCATCATCATAAATCAACAAATGGATACTTTGAAACTTTATTCATCTCTTCTATGTTAAAAAGTCAGTTTTACAATAATTGGATACATCCGAGTTCTTTTCCAGTTGTTATTGATTAAGATGAGTTGCATTTGTGTGGGAATTATTTATTTTTAATTTGTATTTTTCTTTCATGTGTGTTTTTCCAGTGGAACAAGCCAACACTCCCAAGAACAAAGATGTTGGGATGTCTCCAGGTTGCTGGCGAGAAAATGTAAGAACCGAACCACTTGGGATCAACATGAATCATGCTGTAATCCCTAATTCCCTAATGTCGGTGCATCCATGTGCCTGAGTACGTCATACTCGTCATATTTGCGGTGAATTTCATTCATATCTTCACCGTTTAAGTCAGGGGCGTCAAACCAATTCCACAAGGGACCAAAAGGGTCAAAAGAGCGCAGACATTTTAACCAATGAATAGTCTGCTGAAACAGCAGCACCTGACTGCAGTCAACTGTTTACACTTGTAGGAAATCAAATTGGGGAAAAGGTGTCCTCTTCATTGATCGGGGTCAAATCCAGCACCCTTTTGGTCCTTTATGGAATTGGTTTGAAACTTAAATACTCTATACTATAAATCATCTAGAGAACATCAAGCATTATAAGGTGCTTGGGTTTTATTATACCAAGTTTAAGTAGAAGAAAATTAATCAAATGTAACGTAAACACCGTAAAATTACATTAAAAGAGAAACAATTATTTTTTTATTTAAACCAAGGACGCTGCTTTGCTACACTAGCATTGTAACAAAAGAATATGATTCCAGGGGCCCATACATACCTGAATACTAAGTATTTATTTACCTTGGCGAGAAAAAAATTGACAGGTGAAACAGCAAAGGCAATTAGCTAACTTCATTTTTTTGCCATTAATTTTAGTTATGTGCAGAAATTAATTTAGAAATGACAAACCTTTCATAATATTGTTCGAAATCAAGGTTTAGTGCTATTTGACATATTGCGGCAATCCATTAGTGAGCACAGCACATTTTCTGAAATGTCAGTGCAATTTCCAAGATGACCGAGTCCACAAAACGCAGACTTCCTGCAGAATTATCCGATAAAGTGAAGATTGGAGAAAGTTAGGAAGCTCAGAAAGTCATTTATAAGCTTTAACTTTCAACTCTCATTCCTGCCTTTTCATACCGTTACCACATACTCGTGCGTCTTATATTTGCCCCACAAAATAAGCAAACAAGGAAAACTTCAAACCACGACATGACTGCAAAAGGTTCCGTGTGTTACTCATTTATTTTATACAAAAAAATAATTTGTTCAATTACATCACATCCTAACGTACCACTTGTTTCTTCTATCATCTCGGTGCCTACGGGCACAACAAACCGTCAAGCCACCGGGGTGTCACAAACATCAGTGTCGGTTCTGTGGCCGGGCCGTTGGAGAACTGAACTTCACGCAGACACCCCGGGGTGCCACCTGGAACCCGACAGCAATAGAATATATAACAGGAAGTTAGAGCAGTGGTTCTCAAACTGGGGTCCTCGGATACCTCCGTTGGTCCGTCAACTCAATTTTTGGAGGGCTGCGAAATAATTTGCAAGAAATGATCGCTCTAAAAAAAATTCATAGCAACATAATGACACTCGTCTTCAGATCCAGCGACATAATTAAGCAATTACTCCTCCCTTTCCTACGCTTTGATCAGTTAAACGGTCAAACAATATATGACATCTGTAAATGTGGCAGTGTTACATAAATAACCTGAAAAAAAGTAAATATGTATGATGACAGGCATGAGGCCCCAGAACGAAAGGCAACAACGATAGTCTAATTTCTTGAAAAACAGCTGTAATATTATGCAAATAAATTTGGGGGGAAAAAGAAAAGAACAATATGATCTTCCCATTTTAAACCCTGACTTTGTCGAAACTAAGCCCAATCAGGAAACAACTTTTTATTTCAATACTTTGAATTTGCGCCGATTGTCTGTTTCCACGATAAAGTTTTGGGATGGGCACCGTGGTCCACGGTATAATCACGTTCGATCGGATAAGTGTCCTGGGGCCCCAGGACCCCCAAAGGTTTGAGAACCCCCGATTTGGATTGAGTCCTCACGCACCGCATGGCACGAAAAACACCCGAAGAGCGAGCTCGGGCAAAAGGCTAGCAGACATTCACATCCTCTCCTGCTCGTGGGTTAGGCTTGAAGTGCCGGACACGCGCTCATGTCCCCCCGGTACTGTTCCAGCCACTTCCTGAGCTCGGAAATCCGGTAGCCCTCCGGGCCCCGGCCCCCTTGATAGACCACCCTCTGGTCCCGTACGATGTAGAGTCTCTCAAAATAGGCTCCGTAGGCGGCGTTGGACGAGTTGTCCATGTTGTCCACAACCACGCTGCTGCCGTGCACCTGAGGCAGCATCAGGCGCGCGGCGCTCAGCCGGTCCTCCAGGCAGCGGTGCTTGAGGATCTGGTAGGGGGCGTCCGAGCTGACCCAGCCGTCGGCCGGGTGCGCCTCCTCGATGTAGACCACCACGAAGTCGGCGATGTCGGCGTACTGGCTGACGACGCGCTGGAAGGCGGCCAGGCGCGTCATGAAGGGCGGTCAGGAGCAGCTGCCGAAGTTGAGGACCAGCGGCCGAGTGCCGCGCATGCAGTCCAGGAGGCGCACGGGGCGGCGCTCGGGGACCAGGACCACCTCCGTGTTGGGCGCCGCGCGTCCCAGCCGCGCCGACTTGAGAAGGTCCAGCTTCTGGCCGTACCACACGGCGCGCAGCGACTCCAGCGTGAACATGCGGTTGGAGTCGGAGACGCACAGTGGAGGGTCGTCGGCGCTGTGCGGACGCTCGCCCATCTGGAGCAGCACCTTGCGCCGGATGCAAAGGAAGTCCAGGAGCCACAGCGTCACAGCCGCGGCCAAGAAACGGGGGACCAAGAGCAGGAGGAGGGCTGCGAGCTTCAGAGCCCGGGCCAGCTGCACCCCGCCGGAGTCGTGCATCGTTGCGCTCGAACGCGGACTGGGGGGGAGGACAGGAGAGACCAGGATAGGACAGGACAGGACAGCCCAGCCCAATCGGACCCCCTTTTTCAGCTGTCTCGACACATTTGGGACCGAACGCTCCCGACGTGTTCGCTCCCTGCCTTTATAGGTCCGGCACCGTTTGACTCATCTCCGCCCACTCACATGCTGGCGGATTACCTCCTCTCACCTCCTTGCACCCTCTCACACACATTTGCTACCCTACAAACCGACAAAGCACGCGCTTTTGTTTACGTATTCATTACATGCTGCTTTTCTTTCGGCAGGGCATGGTGGGAAAACTGCACCAAAAAAAAAGAAGAAAAAAAAGTTGGACGTCAACATCAGTTGGTAGCTCCCGGAGCGAGTGTAGGAACTGGACTGGCCACTACGAGGCGCTGTAAGAAAGGGAAGAGCAAGGGACCATTGCGAGGGTAAGTCATTCCTTTAAGTTTGGGCCCCTTAATTTGGAAGACCCCAAATATGGGTTTGATGTCTTGAAATTTACTGTATGAAATACAGTACATAAATCATTACTAGTATGTTGAACTCAAATGCATGTTTGACACTTTTTAATTCAATTGAAATGAGGAAAAAATATGAAAACTCACGTTTGCAATACAATTTGAACATATTTTTTTATTTCTTTGTGACATATAAGCTGGATATGTATATATACTGTATCGACTCTAAGATATTGTCTAACTTTAATTCATTTATATGGGAAAACCCCTCTATGCTCAGGATTTACTAACATTTTATTCAAACAGATCCATTAATTCAATAAATTAGCCAAATATTAAATAAATATACTTTGCTTATTAATAATAAATAAAAGTAAGGATTAATGTAATTGATTAAAATGGCGAAAATGAACATTTTTACGCCAAAATGACCAAGTAGAGAGAGACCTATTTTGACATAATTTTTGGCTTTTGTAGATAATGAGGTAAATATTTAATTATTCATTCATTCATTTATCCTCACAAGGGTACCTATTAACTGCAGTAGGTCCGCCGAGCTAATTTTCATTTATTATTGGTTTTGTACCATACCTTGTTTTTACTGTATTGATAGTACTTGTGTTATTCCTACCGTTGCCTGCCGAGACCCCTAAAAACCCGCTCACCCCAACCCTCCTTCTTTTTCGTGACATCGTTATGCTCATCATGCTCTCTCTCCCACTTCTTTCGTCGCTCGCTCGCCTCATGTGAGGCGTCAGAGTCATCTTCCGCCTCTTCCTATGAGCAGATGGAAGTGATGTGTTTATGTTACACAGGATTGAACGCTAGTCGAGGATTGCTTCTTGAACAGAAACATTTGCATAATTGGCCACCTGCTTGCATTGTGCTTGACGGAGCCACTAATTTATCATAAGGCTATGTATAAATAGGCTCTATATCGCTGGTAGTTTCATCAAATATAAAGAAAACATTCTGAAAATGCACAATTCGTACTATATTGCTCTGATTGAAATAGCTCATTTGTACGATGAAATTGCTAAATATGAACCCACTGCTTTTTATTTATAGTTGCTTTAGGTGAAATTTAAGTTATTTGTACACATGATCAATTGAATTGATTGAAGCCCTTGAATCTTATCAAACCATTTCAAACTTTGGCAACATTGACAAAATACAGAGAATAAATATTGCATTGTATCGTCATTGAATTGGTATTTCATAGTCCAAATATGTCATTAAAAAAACGAATGGTCTCTGGTGAGGCTGAAATTATGCAACGCAAAGAGAAAATACACGGAAATAAGACACCAACGAGCGGTAAAAGAAATCATTCGAATCCCGTGACTGCCAGAGGGCCCACTTGAAAATGACAACTTCTCTGAACTCTATCGATCTGAATCTCACATAAATTTGCTTCTCATGTTAATCTTCAGCCGAGATCAATGAGGATCACCTGACACTCACAAGTGCTCGAGCACTGACAAGAAAACAACAAAACCCTTGAGCCCTAATGATTTGAACCCAAAACAAGAGATACTTACTTATTTGAACCCAAAATAAAAGACGCTGATCACGTCAACGTATAATAGAATGCCTTGATAATTTGCAAATGGAAGATCATGAAGTAAAAACTGCAACAACAAAACACTCAAGCTCAACAGTCTTCCCGTAGCCAATGTGTGAGACTAATTTAAGTTCTCACGCTTGTTTCCTTCTGTGATGGTTTGTTTCTAAATTAAATCTCCTAAGCATGGGTGTCCAAACTCGAGCCCGCTGCCCAGTTTTTTTTGGCCTGCAGCAAGTGATGAACATATCATCGACTATAGCCCGCACAAGAAGCTTGAATTCAGCATACATTGGTCTTCTCAGTTCTAACATTAGCGAGAGCTAGTCATTCTCATCAAGTTAAAGATGGGATCAAAACAAGTCATCCAGGTTGTGGTCAATATGTACTTTGAATTGGATTTACCGATACTAGCGCCTCCTGCGGTTAGCAGGTAGCTAATTATGGGACTTTCCCCTCTGGGAAAGCGAGTCCTGCTCATATTACAAGAACAATGAGCCTCGTGCCAGCTGACAGGTCGCCACGAAAATGCAAATAAGTCTCCTTAGCTCATTATGTCCGTGTACTGGAAGCCTAAACGTACATGTGCATGTAAATACGCACAAATCCAAAAGCTTTCTTTTAATTGCATTGTTATAAATGATAGATTAAAATGCTGTTTCTTTTCTTAATGTGAAATGATAAAATGTTCGATTCCTTGAGAAGCAACCAAGTAAATCATAAAACAATGCGAAATAAATAACAGATATTATATTAATGTGACTATGCATTTTCATTTGCATGATGAAATTTGCATTAGTAATTAAATAATCGTTCTAGTTGGCAAACCAAACTTCACACCTGTTGAATGGGATGATTAGAATAATAGAAGCAGCTAAATTTCAACGCAAGATAGCATAACAATAAATATTAGATCATTTGTCGATATGTTGCTCAACTTTAAAAGTGTTCTTTCCATATATCGTAACATACGATGAGTTCACAGCACCTCAGATTCTTTTATAATATAAGTAAAAGTTGTTTTTTTTCCCCCCTGAGCTGCCAGTTTGTCGCTGTGTTCGTACCTCTCACTTCCCTCGTGAGTTGACTGGACGAACAGCGCCTTTGCGAACAAACAGTCCGCTTAGATTTTTTTTATTTTTTCAATAAACTGTTGGAGGCCTTCTTTCATTAGACGCAGCCTAGATGCTGGCAAGGGACCCAAGTTCATGTGAGGACATCCCAGAATAGGAAAGGCAGGCTGGAAAGAGCCTGCAGCAAAGCACAAACTGTGGCAGGCATCCAGCTGAAACCATTAGTAGTATGACTGCATTGTCATTGACTACTACACGTGTTGATGGTGGCACACGCGCACATGCACTACAAATTCACACATACACACACGGAGGGTTCATGCATGTCATTTAGTGCGATGATGAGGCCTCGACTTGTTCCTATTCATGGGCCGTTTGCTCGTCAGGCAGAGTTTAAGTGGGTTTGTAGTTGCTAGGCAACGCTCAAGTATTCCCTCTCAGCCTCATCCGTCTGGATTGCTGTGGCTGCATCACCAAGCGAAACATGGAAACTGTTTCACAGTGCTCAGAATTTATTCCTTGTTCTTTATCGGTAATGATATTGTTGTGGTGCTGATAAAGTAAAAAAAAAAAAAAAGAAAAAAAGGGGGATGAAACAGAGTTTTAATGCATTACCCGCAGCATCACTTTCATCTCAGACACAATTGAGATGAGCTTGGCTGTTGTTCAATCCAAATATATTATAACAATGTTGGCCATAGAGTAGATCCAATAAACTGGTTCAAATCTTAATGTCCAAACCAGAGCTGCGTCAATCTTTGTGCTCAAGGGCCAGATTTTAAATTTGAACACAGACAGATGGGATAATTCACTCGTTGATGAGGTTTTTAAAATAGATAGCTAGAATAAAAAAGTTCCAATGTTTGTTCATTAAAAATAAGTATGTTAGTAAGTTAAGATCTTTGGGAGGTGGTGTCGTGATCAAAAGAAACGTGAACTTTTCTGGTGAGGAGTGCACCTCAGAAATGTTTGTGCATTATTTAGCATCCATTTTTCATCTCCTCTCCTTGTTCTCTTCTGAGATGCTGTTGCCTCAATTGAACACTTCAAGGAATACACTCAAGCTCATTCTGAACATTTCGGACAATGCCATTCCATTCTTATATTAAATAAGTATTCTTTCTTTATGAATCAACTAACAGGAAAACTACAGCACCGTATCATATTGTGCTTGCAAATGCTTACAATCTGGCCTTGGGCGCATTGAAATGTTCTCAGTTTCTTTGAATGCGGCATACTTTGCTTTCACAACGTTGATACTAATATTTGTTGTCGGAATTTGCGTTAAACTGCAGCTTTGGGTGGAATTACGTGGTGCTTTTCATCTAGAAAATGAGAGATTACCAGCAGTCTTGGATATAAGAAAAGCCCAGTTTTATTCATATGCAGGATTCTGTTGTGAATAGTTGTCTGCGAGAAGTGTCATTACAGACAGCGGATAAGTCTTTCATTGTGAAATCTTTTTCAGTTTTATTCTCAGTCTTTGGAATTTTAGGTTTAGGCATCTTAAACACGGACCTCAAGTGATGTTCTGTTGCACTTCTTTTCAAAGGAGATTTCCAATGTCCCACTTTTATTGCAAATCTTTTGATACAGCTCAGCATTAGTTCTTATTCTCTTTGTAGGTCTTTTGGAGCTAACGCCACCTCGGTACTGAGGGTTCAGGCAGAGGTTGATGTGAAATAACACACGAGTGAGGGGCCTGGGGGGGTCGAGTATGTGATAAAGGGTTAAAGAGTTGCTCACTGCTCCCTTAATGGTTGACTCATAAGCTCACAAGCGACATCAATAGCCAGTGGAGACACTTTGACAGTTGTTTTTAATTCAAGTGTACAACTCTGTGTCCACCCGGTGAGAGAACCGAGGTCAGTGTGTCACTCAAAGCACCTGACAGGTTTACACAAGCGTGGAGTGGATGTTGGATTTGGGGGATGGTGAGGCGGGGGGTACGTGGAATCCGAGATGTTGTCACAGGACAGAAGTTCCAGCCTTAAATGCCAATGACGCACATATTGATCCATGATATTTTCGCCAAATCTGATGCAATACGGTACACACTACTATACTAAACGATCATCAACATATTAGTTACTCCCATGCAAGCTGATGTTAGCCCATTCAAATAATCTCGCTCCCCGTTACAAAACCAAAGATAATGTACATATTTGAGGTGCTGATTCAAGCATATTTGTAGTGTTATTGTCAGGCATAATGACTGTTATTTTTATTTAACGTCATCTTTTTTCAAAGGCAGCAAAATGTATGAATATCAAATGTTTTTTAGAAATTTGATTACATTTAAATCCATTATATTTGGCTATAATAGTTCTGGTAATGACATACATTCATGATATTTTAAATAAAACGTAAAGCATAATTTATACATTTTTTTTTTGTTATTTTTTGATGTAATTCATCCCCACTCTAAGTCAGGAGTTCATCACTGTTATTAAAGTACTGACTGACCTAGTGTACCTTAAATGTATATCATAAAATTAGCCATGAGGTAGCGGCTAATACGCCTTTATCAATGGCAATCAAACGTTCAGTCGTTTTATTATATTTGTGAACTACTGTACACTCTTAACTCACTTTAGTAGAACAATAAACGATGTGCAACGTCCGCTCACGCCAGCTTTTGTTAGTCCTATTAAAGTTGATGAAATCTTTTAAAGTTAATCATTGGTTTGAAGGAAACCACCAAAAGCATGCCTGTGGAAATACCCAGGCAATTTCGTCATCCAGCCGATACCCCGTCATTTCATCACAGGAAAAGTGGGGCGATGTGTATTTGGGTGCTTAGTGACCAATGTTATTAGACAACAAACTACATTGGACTTTGATAATGTAACATTTACAATCATGGTGATCAAATGGACTTTCCCAGTGGACACTTGTTATTGTTTGATTATTTTACTTGTAAAATCTGTGACTTCACAGCACCCTAAATTTGCGCCCCCTTCTAAAAGCACATTCATCTACGAATTTTATACTTAAATTTTTCTGTGCGAGTAAGCCTATCATTTTATTTGTGTGTCCTTTATTTATTATTTATTGTGCCAAGCATGTGATAGTTTTAACTGTTGAAAAGCAACGACTGCCGTCAGATAACGTGACGGGAAGAAAGTGAACTTCTCGGACGACTGACTAATGCATTTAAATCCGTAAACATTATTGGAACATTCTTCTTGCTTTACTTCACCGACAGTCTGGCGGGCCTTGTCATTAGCAGGCGTGCGAGCGTGCAAAAAAAAAAGTATGTTTACCTTCAACGGAGCGCAAGTAACGTATCTTTTTATTAGCCTGTTGAGTGATTGTGTTCACGTGCAGACGAGTTCTGATAGTTCTCTGTCAACGCGTGTTCGGATCATGCGAGAACGCACGCACACACACACACAGAGACTTTAGGGTTCAATTTGTCTAATACATCCGGACTCACTAAAGTGGTGCATAAGGTGACTCACGCCTTGTTATTGTACTGGAAAGTACTTGGTAGGTAACTTGGTGTTCCTTGAAGTGGGCCAGCGACATCATGTCGTCAAACGGAAAGGGAAGTGATGCTTGTTTGTGTGCTATCGAGGGTTTAAGGTCAAGCAGATAGCCTTCAGATAAATCGATGACAGCTTGTTGACTTGGTGTTCAAAAAAACAGTGGTGTCTGAACTTGTTCCAAATGCTAAATAGGATAAACAGAATGAGTACTAGGTATAACAGATATGAGTCTCGTTAGAGCATTCTCTGCAGTATAAATATAAAAATCGGTAGGGAATTCCAAACAGAGAAGACTATTACACTGCCCCACTACTCACTAGAAGATACTATAAAATATAGTACTACAGTGGTACCTCGACCTACGATCAGCTCGTGGTACGACGAAAATTTTGATTGAATAATTCGTCCGCGATACGGTCAAAATTTTGAGATGCGACCAAGCCAGGTGGCCATGACATGAGAGGCTGTTTATCATTGTAGCGCACTGTCTTTTTTGCCGCATCTTTCGTGTATAACTACTATATCTACGAGGACTGATTTATTCAGACGAGTTTCGACCAGGAAACACAAAAAGAGGGCTTTCTGGGTAATGAAGTATACTCGTGCACACAACACCGCCCAATTTTAGTTATATTAAACACATTTTATTACTATTAAACCACTAGTTATGTGTTACTTTGTTAATAGATGGCGAATTAGAAGAAATAAAACATTTTTTTCCAATCCAATATCCTGTTTTTGGTGTTTTTTCAGAAGGTTGGAACGAATTAATTTGTTTTTAGTTCATTTCAATGGGAAACGTCCGCTCGAGTTACGAAAAGCTCGACATACAATCTCAGTCCCGGAACGAATGAAGATCGTATGTCGAGGTACCACTGTAGTGAATATTGTATCGCTAATAATAGCAAAAATTGTTGTGATGTCTGATTTTGTTATGATCGGAATAAATACATCTAAAATATCCTAGAAAGAAATGAAATGAGATTTGAATACTTTTTTTCCAGCAAAGTATAGCCTCTAAATAATAATAATCATCATAATAAAACAACAACAATTCTGAATGAATCTTATTTCATCCTGTAAACGTTTTTTTCAAAGGTCTAAATTATGTTCTATTGGCAAAGGTTTTAGTTGGGATTGCAATTAAAACTGCTGTTCATTTTTAGTTGTTGTTGTGGTTTTGACTCATCAGTAAAAACCTTAATAAACTGTACGCGGTAGTTAAACACATAAATTAGGGCAGGCACTTTAATCTCCGCACTGAATGACAAATAAATAATACTAGGTTTAAATAATTGAACGTCAATTTTCAGCAGAAGAGTTTGGCATAACACTCACACTGGATGGCAGCATTTTTTAGAAAGGAAGTGCATGAACATTAGCCTCACCTCAAATACCCTGACTTGTCTCATTCTATGGGTGCGCGTGAGTGTGCGTGCGTGTGTGTGTGTTTGTGTGCGTGTGTGCCTTGCCGCCTTTATTTTTCTTTTAAGCTTGCGGTGTGCGCGTGCCCTTTGCTCCTCACGCATCACCAAATCCGACAAGTACATTTTGTTTGTTTGTTGACATTACGCAAGCGCTATTAACCGGCAAGTGAAGTCAGAAGTAGAAAATGAGCTCCTCAAAGTTGACAACCACGGCTCAAAAGTACATGATGGCGATTAGCCCATCAAAATTTGAATGAACATATGTATAATGTACTTTATCTATTTATTAGTTAAATAATGCAAACAATTTTAAACAACTCTGTCATTATTTTCTTAAAAGAAAATAATCAAATAAGTGTACAGTACTTTAATGGTAGTTACTATTGCTAGAAGTAATTAAGAGATCATTTTATCATAATGTCATTGATGAACATGTGTGTATTATAAATTATTGACATAATTTAAACTTCTTAAAATTTGTAGATTTAAACCAATGTTGATTATCATTAACAGCATTGTCACTATGACAAAAACTGCCATAAAAATGACCATAATGAAAATATTTGATACAACTAATTCAAATAAAGTTTGAATGAAATAATACAATAAATAAATAATATAAGCAAACTATTTGAAAATCACGTTCTACCTATATTTAATCGAATACACCACCGACTATATATTTCATGATCAAATTCATCAACTTTATTTTTTGCAGCCATAAAGTTCTATGATAATATTTTCTGATTAAAACACAAACAATCTGTTTGAACATTAAATATCCTATCAATTAACTTGAGCTGATCACATTAAGAAAATCACTGTGTTGTATATTTACGTTTGCCCTGTAGAAATATTACCATACATTACTGTTAATAATAACATAACGATAAAAATGTCCGGCACTGATAATAAGAATTGCAGCCCCAGTGACACACAAATAAGATACACATTACCTGTTATTTTTTTCAATATTAAATTGTGTGCTCCTACGTATTGAAATAAAGTTGTTGACGCCACCTGGTATTGTATGTAAGAACAAGCATTTTATCATGTAGCGTTGCAGTTATGCACTATTTTAACAGGAATGCAAGGGATTGTCTTGGCTCAAGTCGGAACACAAGCCAAATATGTGATGCCTTTGGCACACATGCAATTAGAAATACATGGAATTGCACACATTATACATAGGAAAACATAGCCTCGTAAATCAGTCAGCCATGTGTTTTCACTTTTCAGTCCTTTGCAGTCCGCTTGTGTTTGGGGGTTATCCTTGTTTAAACTTAGGGTTGTTGTAGTAAAGTTGGATTATGTTGGGGTCCAGATTTAATTACAGGGTCTTTCAGAAATATTGCAGGACTGGCGTAACAAAATATATATAGTGGTGCCTTAGGATAGGTTAATCCATTCCGTGACCTCGCTCCTAACTGAACATACTTTTGTCTCAAATCAGCTTTCTTTGTTGAAATAAATAATAGAAACTAAAATATATGTCCCAATCTATGTATGTTATTCATAATGGCTGCAACCGAGCCACCAGGAAGACTTTCAAGTCAAAGAAACAGAAAAACGTAAATAATACTTTGTTTTTGCAAAGAATAATGTATGATAAACAACACGTCGGTGTTAAATTTAAAACACTTAAGGCAATATAACCTTCACACTTTTATGGGAATAATTAGCCCGTATATCTTGTTTCCAATTATGATTACAGATGTCGTCTTTTAACCCTTTATGGCCAAACTTATCATATTTGATTGAAATTTGTGCAATGTGAGGTATCTTATAAATTCTTTTGTCCATTTTCGCATGCTGCTTATCCAAACAAAGGTCCTGGGGGTGCTGGAGCCTATCCCAGCTAATTATGAGCAGTAGGCGGGGTACAACCTGAATTGCTTGCCAGGAAATGGCAGGGCACAGTGAGGCAAACAACCAGGATTGAACACTTAATCTCAGAACAGTGAGGCGGACGTCCTATCCACTCGTACACTATTTCGCTGTATCATCTCAGTATGGAAGAAATTATGCTTAACATTTTGTATGTCCAACTTTTGCATAAAATCAGTCCTGTATCTTATGGCTTGTTGAGAAAATGTCTAAGCTAGTTTCACGTCCTCCACCTGTGTCTTGTGTGTGTGGGTGTGTGCGTTGTTCTTTTCCAGCTGTTACCAGCAGGTGTTTTTTAAAGTCTGACTCATGAAATGAACTTCCTCCTTTCTCCTCAGCAATGTTTACGAGTGCGTCATGGTCTAGTTTTAATAAGGAACGATGTAGTCCGTCTTGCCCCTTTTCTTGACCTGATGTTTGTTTGCCACCTGGTTTCAACCCCCCACACTCCCCTTTCGTATTTGTCCCGCCACTAAAGGCCATTCATCTTCCCGCGTCAGACAACCGTTAGTCTCCGTCAAAGTCGTAAACGTGCTTCCAAGTATCCGATTGGAAGCAGCGATTGTTTACGGACGCCCGCTGGACCGTGTTTTAGCACTTCACGGTTCTTCTTGTACTCATCTCCCCTTCGAGACGTTTCCACGAATGTTGATCTCTGTAGTTGACAGCTGAATGCTTGGATCCAGTTGTTGGAGCACAAAGTGGCTTTTGAGGCTTTCACTGTTTCAGCCGTTGAATTCATCCACCATAAATACTGCACGAGCCGATGAATCGTTTGAACCAAAACGTTATGGCTCTTCTTTGACATTTTTGTAGCTCCCACAAATATAAAAACCTTTAAAAAATCTCGTATACATTGTTTAGTGCCTAAGGGTGTCATTTTTTTTCGTCGTTTTCTTCTTTAACCCCGTCCGCCTTGCGACAATGCGATTTTCGTTTTTTGTCCCAGGCTTTTTCTTTCTTTTTTTTCGTCCTCTCACTTCCTGTCCTCGCGTGCACTCTCTTTCCTCACTCTGTCCTCAGATCACCTTCCCGCCTCCCCTCCTTTCTGCCTCTTGGCGCGCCAAACGTTCACATAACTCACCAATGCGCCGTGTTTCGTTCAGCATGAGCGCAGAAGCTATGCGAGTCATTTCTTATTTTCTCGTGGTATCTGGCTCATGAATTATTCGTATACACTTGATCAAAGTCTGTATTTATGGACACGCTAACAAAGTTTGACTTCCACGACATCTTTTCCAGTGCGACGCCATTGTCTATTGGCGCTTGCGGAAGGTTTTTTTTTTTTTGGACTAGGCTGACAGTCTCTGAGCCAACGCTTGAGGACATGACCTCGCCATTAATGTCCCTGTTTGAGGCCAGGACATTGTCAATGTAGGGGGTGACCAATTTGCCTAATGTGACCCCAGAGTGAATTAAACGATGAATGAGTTGGAATTTTAGGCAAGTGCAGTATAGATAGTTTGTTTTTTGGATCGTGAAGACGCAAATATTTATCATCTTTTTTGGGAAAGAGTCATTTCAATCAGTGGTTTGTCATTTTGTCCATAAAAAGGAAATTAATTGTTTTTTTCCTCCATGTTATATAAAAAACAACCAAACATTATAGATCAAATACATATTTTCTTTCCCTTGAGGTAAGTCTAATCATCAATACTAGTTCAACTGCCACATTATTTTTTTTGTCTTTTTATGAAATGCAATATGAAAAGTGTGACTTATTTTTCCAAAAGTGAAATAAATACTTGTCTGCTTATACTACTAGTTTGTTTTCCCAAGAAAAAAAAATCATGGCAACAATTGCAAAATGAGTCTTAATGTTTCATGTGTATGATTCAAATTTGATATAAAAGTACAAACAGACGCGGTTTACCAACCAAACATCCGCTATACTGTGATTTTTAAGATGTTTTTAATTGGATATAACCTTACACGCGACTAAAATATATTTGACTGATCCCTGTCACGTGACAAATCTGAATTAATTGAGGACATATAAAAATTCTCACGTGTTGCACTTGTTCAAAGCGTGCTCATATATGGAACTAGTTGCTAAGTGACTGAACGCCAAGTAGCCTTCTGTGGTTATCTCACTGATTTGTACATACAGTAGAATGCATATTTGTCAGCGTTACAATAAAGATAACGGAGAGGAACAGACATTTCCCAAGTATAATGCTTTTCTGGCTTTGCTATGTTGTACACTCAGCAAAGATTTGTAGTATTAATCATGTCCATTCTTCCATTTTCCGTTCCACTTATCCTCACTAGAGGTTAATAATGTTCTAATCACATTCGTTGCCAATTTCAACCAAGCTACTACATTAAAAGTAATGCTTTTTCTAGCACATTCGGGATAATTTTCCAGTGTTTAGGACACAGCATTCATGTGATTCCCTTTAATTTCTTTCAGTCTACAAATTCCAAAACTGCAAATGGCCGCCTCGTGTACCACCAGCTGCCACGCCATCCTGTTGCATTGTGGCAGCACATGCAGAAAAAGCAAGGTAAATTAGATAATCCCTGAATTGTGACTCATCTCATATATAACGCTTTACCATAACACTTGCTCTATATTGAGCTGTATTAACATAATACTAAATAATCCTTATGGTACTGAGTTACTTTACCCGCTAATACTTAATGCTCTATATGTTGAAATATTTACATCACAAGCAATGACCTACGTATAAGGTATGTTTCTTTGCTGGTACTGCTTACGGATGAATAATCAAGATAATCGGCTCGTCTTGGATTATTATCGATCTAAACCTATTCTAATTACAGGCATAACAATGCTTTTTGCTCTTTACCATCTTTAAGCTTTAGTTGTGTTTTGTTATCAGCGCAAACTATATTGGAAAGTAGCTTTTGGTCAGTTGGATGAACAAAAAGCTGATTTTCAGCATTTTTAAAAATGCTTTTACATTATCCCTTGCACAGCAAAACATAGTGTCTTTGCACTTCCTGATCCCACTTTGGGCTCGTTCTTGCTCGAGTGTTTAATGAGACGCAAGTGGACTAATCCGAAAAGAAACTGATTGCTATAGTATGGAGATTTTCCACTTATTTATTTTTTTCAAGCCTGTCCTTTTCAGCTGCTTACACATAGAGAACGGGAATCTGGGTGTCTTTACGGACTTTACAGCAACGTGGGAATTTGATGTACTCCCTTGTGGTTCTTTTTATTGTTAGGTTTATTAGAAGAAAGCAGCGGACAGGAAATGGTTTTGAGGGGACAGATATTAAGAATAACAAGAAAAGTCCCACATTTAATGCACATGTTACCTATTGTGCGTAGCGGTGGTATTGCGATCCAACTGTATCTATGAGAAGAAAACATATGGGGGGGGTCTAGCCACTGAAAGATATGAGGAGGGAAGATAGGTCGGACAAGGATGCGATAGGGAAAGGTGAGTGTAATGAGTATATGGCCCTGTTCCAGTATAAAGGTACCCAAAGTGTCAAATATTTACAGTAAATTGCAAGTGTGATGAGTACTGCTTTCAGTTCAAGCTTGATTTGGTTATGCCAATTTACTTGTTCTCTCCATGGCAAAAGTCCAGATGTCCAACCATGACAATAGATAAATATTAATCAGTCCATTGGAATGGTTGCGTCTATATACTGCATACTTTTTGTCCCTAGTCAAGAGTTTAGATGTCATGAAGTTTGAATAACAAAGTGAGAGTGGATGCATGTTTGGGTGAATTTGTGATAATGTGAAGTTTTGGATTGATGAAGTCAAGGAATATAGGATTGATCCATTTTTAATGGATGCATTTGCATGTGCACCGATGGCAAGTGCTTTGCGAGTGGATGTTATACATGTATGTAGGTTGTGTTGAATTATTCAAGGCTGGGTGTTGCATTATTTCATGAGGCAATGATTGAGTATATACATGGAACATAGAGAATCCATCCATGCATGTATTAACAATTTACATGAAATAGCATTGGATCAGCAAATGGTGTAGGGTTGGGGAAAAAATCTAAAGTTGGTGTTCGTAACGGACTACTTCCTTCCGTCTTTTCTATTAAGACGTTTTTTCCACCGAGGGAAGATATTCAGAAGGGTTTGTCAAAATGTCTGGAAACCCCACCCCATTGGGCGATAGCTCTTAGTGTTATAACAGGTCAGTGGGGATAGAAGCGTCATGCGAAGAAGCCCAAACAAACAAATTTGGTCAAAGTCATTGAGCGCTGCTATTTGGTGTTGGGTCGTGCCAGCTCTCCTGATGGATGTGACAATTAGGCTTAATTAAGGCCCCTGCGTTTGTTCTCATGACCCTACAAAGGCATCAGCGGGGAGATGCTTTATCCCAACCGTAGGCGACAGTTGGGCCGCTTCTGCCACAAAAGACTTTAAGTAGGGCAGCTTTTTCATTTGAAGCGTTTACGAATGTTTGCTAATATCCAAAGAATACTGGCACTGGTTATGTGATGCCAGCCTGCTGTGTTCAGTCTTTTGTACGAGCTGGAACGCCCGCTTGGGTGACCTGTTTACTTTTTGCTACGATAACTAGAAAGCGGAGCGGGTAGGGCAGCTCCAAGTCCTGGTGTGAACTTTACAGTTATAGTGCCAAAATTGGCAAATTGACACACATATCGTACTTAATCCATTATTTCAAAAAAAGATGTATTTTCTTTAAATTACAGATATCCCAAATCAGATATTCTTTACATCTGATTCCATTTTTTTTAAGGTTGAACGAGAAGTAGTTTTACACAGGGGATATTTAGCCAGTGGGTTGAATTACAGCAGCCAAAAAGCGCCATGGTGCTGAAAACACGTTATTACCGCATCAAATCTAATCCTGTGGTCAAATCCGATACTAAATATTTGTGACTTCCGATCGAATTTTTTCAAGATATGTTACCGATACCACGTCGACATCTTTATATAATTTTAGACTATTTTCCTAGTGGTTTTATTTACAGCAGCCGAAAAGCGTGACGGTGCTGATGATGTCATCTAAACTGAATGAGGGAAGTTTAACGGCCTGTTGGTTATCACGTCTGCCTTGCAGTTATAAAGCCGATTGTTCCAATTTTGCAAAGCACCTTGAAGTTTTAAAGCAAGAACCTTTAAGATACCGACAAACTATTCATTCCCAGCGGCGAAGACACCTAACAAGACCCATCATTTAGTCGTCAAATCGCTCTGTGAAGGAATGTTGGCCATTATTCTGGCCAACTACCACCGCATTTCCCATATGTCAAATTCAATGGCTCACAATCCATGAGAACTACACTGTTTGTTTGTTGTGGCCAAAAAAAGTTGCCCCCCCCTCTCAATTATGAGGTAGGCTGGTGTTGTTGAACAAATATGGCCATGACACATATGGACCTTATCCACCACCGTCCATGGGAATGATGGCCCTCATAATGCAACTTCCGTAATTAAGCATCGCGGTAAGGATGAAAACACAGCTAGATGATCTGATAGGTTATGCAATTAATTGGGATTCCACTATTATTTTGATGTCAAGGGGAGGTCGGCATAAATTCAGCTTGAAGCAACGCTGACAGGAAAACAAAAGGTTGCGCGCACAAGGCTTCTTTTGTAAGTAAGGCCCAATGTTCTTCTGAGCACAACAACAACAACAACAAAAAAGCTCCACGCATACCAACAGCATCTTAACTGATTTTTTTTTAGATGTCAGAGACCTCGCGCATGATACGGATAAACTCAAGGCCAGTCTACGTGATTCCTTTTACAATACTTGCTTGGAAAAATGGTGCGCAGTTTTTGGGGAAAAAAATAATTCTAGTTTAAAATGCCACTAGCATTTGTAGTTCCTGTCAAATGAAGCATAAAAGTAATACTGACAAACGCCAATTCAGAGTGTGCCCCGCCTACTGCCCATAGTTAGCTGGGATAGACTCAAGTATCCTAGTGACCCACGCGAGGATAAACGGCATGGTAGATGAATGAATAGTGCTACACATAACGGGGGATATGTACTTTCCAAAACTGATGGTTCAAAATAAGCAGTGCAGGAAAGGATTTGAGTTTCTTTATTCAATATAGTAGGAGTTAGTAGTATATTCTTTATCCTCTGTGAGGATCAGTGATGCCTAGACTGTGCAGATGTCCATTTATAGGGCAGCCAGTTTATACAACCCTACAAAAGGCCATTTAATGATTAATGAATCATGTCATTACTCTATGTATATCTCAGTATTGTAGTGGGCTACTGTCCACATTAAAAAAAATGTTAAGTGAACGTATTGGATTGGATGGTTCCATTTATTTAAATAGGGAACTATGATATGAGATACAAGCGACTTGAGCTACAAGGATGTTTAAGAACAAATGAAACCGTTATGTCAAGGCACTACTTTACTTTTTAGATACTCCACAGCACATAGATTTTCCATGTCTTTCGTGTACTGCATTCTACCAACACACATCTTGCGGCGTACACATTGCTGTGCAAGCAGCATAGGTTAAAGGACATGATCCAGGGGCAGCTAATCCTCTCCATGTTGAAGGTAAGTCGTTAATCTAGCATGGAGACATACACAATGTACACAGTCCCCATAATCGCTGCTTACCCTGTTTGCATAACTCAAGACATAGAGCAGCGAACCGGACTAATGTCACACGTCCATTTAAGATGTCTTAATTTGAGCCCAAACAACAACACGACTTTTGTTCAAATGTTTTTTTTCTTCCTTTATAATCAGCTGGTGTTTAAATGAGACCACGAAGAAACGCATATATAAGTAGGACGCAGTTAATGGAGAGTCAACGTTCAAGGCTTCCAGGAAAGTTCAGCGCAATCCAGTTCTACTCCGATTGATGGGTTTAGTTGACACTCGATTTAAATAAACCATGCCAGGAAATTAACACCAATGTAACCAAACAACCCACTGACTTTATAAAATCAGTTTTCCCTTACATTACTTTATTCTCTGTTCTATAACATAGTGGTTTAGTTGTCTTATTAAGAAGCAAGTACATGATTTGTATGGGGGTTGGTGATCCTTTATAGGACACTCATTGGCTGCCATTGAGGGCATTTGACATCCAATCTATTTTGAATAAGACAGCGATCTCCAAATCAGATTTTGACCTCCTATCATAAAAAAATAAGATGTCTTGATGGCATTTACAGCAGGTCCTCTCATATTAAATTAGTAATTAGATGGCCATCATTGTTTATGGAGGGCAATGTGTCAAATAGAATGAAATTTAACATAAATCAACTTTAGAGTCCACTAATTGGGGGCCATGTAATGATAATTAAGACCTGGCATTCACATAACATATATGAACATCATATTTTGGGTCATTTAGGGCACATTTGTTTACCATAAATGAATATTGCAGTCACTAGTGAAGGAATCCTGGTAATTGTAGGAGAGCAAAACCGGTTGGCCAGATTTTCAAAAGTCGAGAACATCGAGTCCTCTCAGTCAAATGATCAGTTTTACGTCAAGTCCAATTTTCAAGGCCATCGGCATCCACATTCCAGTCATACACATGGTTTCCTTTGAAATGTGTGGTTGCCCTTTCTTTTTCTACATGCAAAATATATAAGCGTATTGCATGATGAACACCCTATCTGATGCTCCATAGGCACCAGAAACCTTACGTGGTGTAATGTTTTCACATGTTGCCTGTCAAACTCATGCCTAGCTGGCTTGGCTGCTCTTTCCAATACTCATTAAAGTCCTTCATGCAAAATGTGGTATCAGCATTTGCTTTCCTTTCTCAATCCTGCTTGATGTTGATCTCCTGCCGGGATCTCTCAGAGGTATCTGGTGATGATTTTTAACCCCCACAATTGGGTGGAGTCCCTCAAAGTATTATCTTTCCTTCCCATACAAAGAGTGGTTGTTGTATACCATGTCTGTCTTGAATCATTCCACGTTCAGACTATCGTTTTTAGTGGGTTTTCTGCTCTTCTATTGTTACAGTGTCAGTTTCTTAACTGGATAGTTTGATGTTCTTGTCCAAGTCAGATTCGAGTCCAAGTTTGAAGTGGCAGTCGGTTCAAAAAATCTCATTAAAAATAATAATGCTCCCTATGGCTGGGAACTGTTCTTTGCTGTTTGTCAAGGCTTGGAATTTCTTCTTCAATTCCACTGCAAGGAGGGTGCTTGACATGGAGGTTTCTTTATCAAGCCGCACTCTAAGCAACACAGCTGAACTAGACGGAACTGGCCAATTGTGAACAAATTACCATCTGTGACAGTCGCTCTTAAATCTAGCACTCTGCTGCAACAGCAATGTGACCCTTTGCGTTATATATAAATATATATATTGGAGTGTCTTGCACAAGGACACTTCCACAGTGCCAGGTTGGAGTCAGTTTAGTAGTTTTTTCTTCTTCTTTAGGCTAATTCCTAAAGTATGTAAAGAAAGAATACAATAATACGTTTGTAGTTGTTGTTTTTTTCCTCCCTGGAAAGTGAACTGTCACCAGAATGGGAGCACTGGTCAGTGTGAATAAATGAATGGAGAATTATGTTAAATCTCTGGGAAATGTTATTTTTAGGGCCTCTGCCTATTAATTGCCTCACTGCCTGCTTAATTGCACCCTTTGTAACTTGTCATCCTTCACTACCTATAAAGCCCCCCCTCCCCACAATTCCCCTTGCTGATTGATGCCATGTGAGATTTCTGGTGGGGCCCAGGGCCGCCAGAAATGCTGCAATTTTTACCCAGCAGCACACGTCACCGCCGTTAAAACGCAGACCTCCAAAAATAGCCCAGATGGAAAACGGCGTGAAAAAGGAGACCCCCCAAGTGAGAGTTTGTCAAGTCGTGACGATGTTCAGACTGTATAACAATGTGGGGAACTTGTTCGGAGATCATTATCATCACAATTTTATGGAAACTCTTTTTTTATTTTTATTTTTTTAATATCCAAGCCTACAGCAGGCGTCCTCTGCACGGATTTAATGTGAAAACGTGATGTCACAGTCTTGCTGTGAATGATTAGGATCTTTGCTGTTAAAGTCGCATCCATCTTGTTTAATCATTTTCATTGTTATGAGATTTTATTAGGGTGTGAATGGTGCTAGATTTGTGGCATCATGTTAAATAGTCTTCTGGATAAATAGTCACTGAAAGTCAAGGTGAATGGCGTAAAATCATCTTTACCCCTTTAAAACCTAAACGACTAAAGGAGATTAAAGCACATTAAAGTTGTGTAATGGTTTATAACAACATTGCAAATAATTTGCCATAAATGTGTCATATTTAAAATGATACATTGCTCAAAATGCATGTATCAAATATGATACATTTCATTAATAGACCGCATCCCACTGGTTTACAACATGTGGCAATTTAAAATTAACATGTGGTTTGACTGGATTGCTAATTTTTGTTAAATCTTTTACTACCGTATGTGATAATAAATGGCAATTCTACAGCTAAAAAAAGTGCAGGTTTCCCCTGCAATTTTCGGGACAAAACTTTTTCAAACCACAGCAGAAATGTTCTTCTCATTGATTTTGCGACTCTGACCTTACATGCTGTTTTTTTTACCTTCTCTTTATCGTTTCTTCAAAAGTTCCCTCACTGGAAGTTGGCTTGCTGCTTGTTTTTCAGAGACGTGTTGGTTCTAATTTTGCGTGTTGGTGTTGATGCAACAAGAGGCAAAAGCGAGGTCCAATTAATTCATAATGCGCTGGTTATGCTTGCTTTTCTAATTATCCATTTGATGACAATTAGAAAGACTTTTGGAGACAGCATGCATCCCCATCTGACCCCAGTTTTTCCCTCAGTGGTACCAGTTAACGTCCCATCGTAATTGAAAGTGAAATCCTTGTATGGAAGTTAGATGAATTTTTGTGGAATAATATAGTATAATATAATAATGACATAGTGTGTGATCCATAACATTCTGCTTTGTCTGTTTCGTTACGCAAGCATTCCTCCATTTCCCAATAAAACCCCTATTCAAATAAACACCTGCTCCAATTTGGAGTTTGGCGAACGCAGTGTTTTCCAATATTTGAAGAAAAAAACTGTAAAATCTACTCACTCACCCGAGAGGTTAACAAAGGGGATCATTAAGGATTTTTTACATGGTTTTGTCGTAGCAACCGATTCCAAATTGATGTGTTAAGAGCATAACATTAACATAGTTGATGTGTGAAGTCTTCAGAAATGGATAAACATGTTTTTAAGAGGTTTCACAAAGACTTTATTCTGTGCATATGCTATGTAAACTTTTTATATGACCATATACGGCTGACGTCACTTTTGGCAGCCAACAGTTAACCATATTAGGAATTTGTACACTATATGCATGCTCCCAATTTGTGTGATATAGCAACTACTATAGTACTTTGAGTAATGTTCCGCAACCGCCCATTCATGCGTTAAATGTGCCAGGATTCAGCAATGTATACAATATGTATTATTTAAAAACAGCACTCTCTTTTGCAGTAGGAAAATGACAAGAATATATGGATTACTTGCTTTAATAGAGTTGTGAATTCCCCCTTCAATTTCAAGACTTTCAAACTTAGCAAATCAAAGAAAGACTCAATGAATACAAAAATCTAAACTTAAAGTGTTTATTGTACTTTGTATTCAAGGCACATGAATCGACATCAATTATGAATAAATCCAGTCATGATGAAACCAAAAACATAAATACTGGGTAACAGCCCACAATTAAAAATGCACAACCATTCAAAAAAATCCTATTAAAAGCACAGATGATAAAAAATAATAATAATAACAATAGGAATAATATGCATGGTTGTGCGCTGTTGCTGTCCCCCCCCCCTCCTGTACTATAAATTCTTACTGGCCTTCAGCCACAACTGGCTGGCCAAGCGCGCCACCTAGAGGTCATTTGTGGTTATATCGTCACCTTGAAAATCCATAAATAATACCTGAGCTTCCGTGACTTTAGTTTAACTTTAAAAATACAATGCCTTATTATACATCAACAACTTATAGACCAGGTTTCATCAAACTATAGCATATTTTTCCGTTTTGGGGAGATTTCAAGTGTTTTCCATTGCAAGGTTCTCATCTTGCAACATTTTCCTTTTCTTTTCAAGTGGAAAATTGGAATCAAATGAGTGCAACCATACTATTTTACTTGCATAGTTTGAATTCATGTGTAGACTTTAAATGACTGCACACACTAGGAGCAGATTAAAACAGATTGCAACACCCTACTTGATAGCTTATTCAAAATTGCAATGATATGGTATTTTTTCATTAATCTGATCTTCCTGCACTGTATATTTTTGTTTGTTTGAGTGCAGCTACTGTCTTTTTTTTTAAAGAGGGACAGATTGTAGTTTATGTTTTCCACTATAAAAGGTATAACATTTCAGCGTATATTGATACATGAGGTATAGCTTATCTCTTCAAACGGATTGGACGTCCTCTAGTCATAAACCAGTGATAAACAATTTACTGACTTACAACTATTACTGCAAAAAAAATGAGTGAACATGATGTGTGCTCTTACTCCAGGCCCACTCGAGGGGGATCGGCATGGTCTGGCGTGGCCTGCAAGAGGCCAGTGAGAAGCTCGTAGGTGAGAAACACCACCATGTTGACCGGGAAGGCGCGGAGGCAGTTGATGCCCATGCTGCGGAAGAAGACAACCAAGCCCTCGGTGCGCGTCGTCTCGACGATGCAGTGTACCAGCCCTTTGTAACGCCGCGTCCCCAGGACACCGTCCATCTGCATGCGGGCCTTGATGACGTCCATCGGGGTACTAAAAGACCACGCCAACATACCCGCAAAGCCTCCAGCCAACATCACACCGCTCCAGGCTGGAAGAATATAAATTGTCAGCTTTACAAGTGGGTCATTAAAAAAAAGACAGCATTTGAAGACCAATTTCAACAATTAGTGTAATAATGAACATAAACCGTCCTTTACCTGGTTTCACTTTACCGCTCCCTGTCAGCCTTTCACAAATGGTGTTGTAGGTCAAAAAATAGATGGCGAACCCAGGGCCGTCCCTCAACGCCAGCGGCATAGCCCCCCGGTACAGCCCCCGTAAGCCCTCATTCTTGAGGATGCTCAGGAGACAGTGGACCGGCCCGCGGTACTTGGGCTTGGTCCCTCGCCGCATCGATTCCGTCTGACACTGAAGGCGCACTTTAACAATGTCCCCGGGTGCTATGAACAACATCTTGAATAAGAGGAGGGAATATTTGTCAGATTGTGATAGTGTTATTGCTATTGCGAGTGACAAGTACGTTTCCTTTAGCACCCCTACCTGCATAATACCGCCTGCCATTCCCGACAGGAAAATTTCCGGCTTGGTGCTGGGGCCGTAGGATGTTCCTCGCACTTGCTTCAGACAGTGAAGACAATTTCTGTAGGTCCCAAATGCCACTGAAGATGTGACGGACATTGTTCCCATTGGCAGCAACATGCCTTTGAAAAAGCCGTGCACCTGAAGACATTACAGAAGTGAATATTGCATAATTATTAATCCCAAAACCTTCTCATTCTCATTCTCTTTTTGTGTAGGTAGATGTTATTTAATGGCCATGTGCCTTTTTTTCCTCCCTCACCCCTTCATTGGAAAATGTTGAGGCGATGCAATGCCATATTCCAGTGAACTGTCTTTGGGTTTGGATTCGGACCTGTACAAAAGGTATGTAAATGAGCACTGATCTATGCATTTAAATAATATTATTATGATAAACAATAGTGTACCTTGACAGTGTCCAGGGGGTACCCCACTGCCAGGCCACATGCCCCTGTACAACAAAATAAAAACAAAGACACAATGTACTATATTACTGGTTGGAGTACAAGAGGAGACGAAAAATGGGTACTAGAACTCCCAAATGTGGGATTTAAAAGCGACCAATAATAATAATATTAACATGATAGGCAACCACTGTAGGGGTCAGCTGTTACCTGCCAAAGATCCGGACACGAAATCGGCGATATGCATCCTGTCACCGTCTAAACAGAGGTGGGCGATTGTTACGTGACATCACGAGGCGAAGGGTACGGGGAGAACATAGAAGTTACATATATAAAAGCCTAGATGCTTAATGCCAATGTAGGCAGGCGTTGTCATTAGTCGGCCATTTTACTTCGGGGATTATCGCTAAATGTCATAGTTGATGCTAAATTTTGTATACCTTGCGTTCACTGCACTGGTGCCCAGTAAAGAAGGTTTCTGTCGCAAGATGGCCGCCTGTGATTGCGACTCAGTTTGGTACATCTAGCCTTAAAAAGGAAATTTGTATAAAGAATCACATGCCCATTTCACATGAACATTTGTTTGTGTCTCATTTTAAAGATATTTCACAAGCGTTAGTTGTTATTCTCTGGATGTTTGAGATCACATTCGCAACTTACTGACCTTGGCCAATTGGAGACGAGGACAGTCTGACAGAGGGCGGTGGTATCAATCCCAGGCCCTGATTGGTCATGGAGTCTCCACCCCCTCCCTTTTTACAATGCTCTTAAAAAGCGCAAACTATTTCAAAAAAATATTTTATGTTTTCACAATCACATTTTCACAAATAATATTTTTACAATCACACCAAATTTAAATCGCCTTTCTTCCTTGACGTCAGTTAGACGCATTCCTCTCCTTCCTTAAATAGGAAGTGAAAAATGCCAATACTTTTACGTACGCAGGTATATTGGCTACATTCCACGCGTCTGATTGGCTAGAAAGCAACCAACACATACCTCACTCTGACGTAATCAAACCTTTACGGCCTCGCTCCTCGCGTTAGCCAATAATAGCCCAGAAATATGAACCAGGGCAGGCGTTGGCTTCCTTTTTCGCTTCTGATTGGTCAGAAAGACTAACAAGCCCCTCCCTTCGTAAATTTGCTTCCGGTATCGCCGAGTGGTCCAAGGAAACCGAGTAGCACGGGGCAAGAGACGCTGTCAAGACTAATGCGCTTCAGGGAGGACGAATAGGTCATCCGGAAACCGTAGTAGCAAAATATAAACACACAATTGCAAGTTAGCAGTCTAAAGTGACAAGCAAGCATATTAGGCAGCGTTTGCTAACGTTTATTTCAATCGTTGACTAGTCACGAGGCGCTTGGGCGTCCAGCGTCGATTGGCCAGGTGAGAGGAAGTGCTGCGAAGGAAGTGTCATCTGGAGAGTGAACGGCCGTTAAAGAACACTCGATCTGGTGGAACTGTGATGGACTTCGTGGCTGGCTGCATTGGAGGTAAGTGTGGGTGGTCTTCAATCGCCCCCATCATTCTACCCAAAGTGATGCAACTCTGTTCAGATTACGACTCAGGTGTATTCTCGCAATCGAACCGCTCAGGTGAATCCAAGCCGCTCCCGAATCATCTGCCCACTCGAGTTTTGTACATTTTATAGATTCAAATCTCTTTTCGTTATCACTGGAAGGTATGAGGGTAGTGCAGAAGATCGGGAATTGTTTGGGTGTCGCTGTGTGCACTTGTGCAGGTCATGTAGTGGTTAGATGAAATGAAATAGTTACACTACTACAGTTAAGGGGGCGGTGCCACGAGAAAAAAAGTCATGATTTGGTGAAAATTAATGATTTAAAAAAAAAGTACAGTCAAGCAGGAAAATTGTTAGAAATAATCTGAATTTTAAGGGATCCCCCCCGACAATACTATACCAATACTATTGTAATATTTAGATATAAATACAGTTGTCATATAAGAAGTATATAGGCTTTTTAGATCATAATGATGGATTGTTACATTTAATGTAATGTTCTGTGTTTTGTGAATAATTTATTGATGTTTCAATAGCGCACCAGTCAGTGCTAAGGGTGATAGAGGATACACTATAGTGAATCCTTAACCTGATGATGGCCAGAAAGTCCAAGATCCAGTTTCCTAGTGATGGACTTTGCTATAGAATGTTAAAATTTTGGATTACGGTCTACGGGATGATTGCACAGAAGTTGGCTAAGATTTTTTTTTTTAAGTAGGCAGAGTTGTACCTGTGATCTTTTCTTTTAACTATAATTCTTTTCTTGCGACATCACTTAAAGCATAAGAGTCCAATGTTTTTTTTTTTCTTTTAACCTTGAACTTTGAAAAGGCTTCCTTTGTTTTAGTTACACATTCTTTTCTTGTTAAACATTTTACACCTCTTTGATTATTTTTTATTATCATAACACTGCTTTGGTGTTTGTTTAATGTCTTTTTTTACTTCACCAGATGATGGCTAATTATTTGTAAATTCTATACACTTATCAAAGGTGCAGGCTGTGATGGCGGTCATTTAGGTAAATGATTGACATGGTCAAGGTTACTCCCTCCTTGGGTGGCGTTCCGCTCCAAGTGATAGCGAAACGACAACTTAAGCCTGTCAGCTCGTGGTGTGTATTTAAAGTTGACACACGCGCGCACGTTCGCGCGTCACACAAATAATAGGACAGGGGCCACACACCCCTACGCTGGCCAATAGGAGGCTTTGTCTACAGTACAAGACTGGACCATGTGCGTGTTGTCCTTTGCGTGACCCATGTTGATGTTGTAGCCTTGAATGTCACCTCCAAACTAAAGTCACTTAGGAAGTTATCATTTGTTGTTTTTAGTTTCCAGTAACTTAATGTTGCCCAATAGTATGGTCAAGAGGGATATGTGATATGATATTAATATCTAGATGAAAATAAGCAAGAGATGCTGAGGAGGAAAATGTTTATTTCCCGTAGCATCTGAACTGGGAGGATTGGACGACACCTTTTGTTGTCAAGTAGTTAATGACCCAACACAGACTGAAAATATGTACTGTTGACGCCTGTGTTAAGTGGCCCTAGACGAGAGAGCCCCCCCCGAAAATAAACAAAAAAACATATTGATGTGGTATAAATTCCCTGTATATCAAAAAGATGATGTCCATTTAGTCATTATTTATTTAATGTTTTTGTTTGTGTTCGCCCTTTTGATTGTGACACACTAGTAGTTGGGGAAGCAATGGGCAGTGGCATTTGTGTCACACACATGGTCATGTTCTTTTCCAAGAGCTCAGCTGATGACTCCTCTTTACAAATGGTCATGTGATCCAGCAAGTGCTTAGGTCAGATTAGCTTTCTGTTGATAACAGAAGGACGGAAACCTCCATAACCTTCCTCCTTCTTTTACATAATAGACGCTTCAAAGATTAAAGGCTGTTCTTTAGATGGTATTCCTGCCAACTGCATTTGGGTTTGTTTGAAGTGGCATTTTATTCCTGATTCGTCTTTTCAATTCATGCCCTTGATTTGCCTTGAAAGGTGTATGGAAATAGAGTGTGATGCTATATTTTGTATGATGTCACATGAGACTCGGGTGACTTGGGCCATCATCAGGTGAAGTAAAATTCTTCCTGGCAGCCCAGGAAAAAGCGGTTTTGTTTTTAAGAGTAAATGCGAATGAGGTCAGAAGTGATGAAAATAAAGTTCTGTTTCTGCTTTTAAAATCAGTTGTAATTTAACGTCTACTACTGCTAAGCTTATATATATGTATATATATATGTATATGTATGTATATATGTATGTATGTACATACGTATATACATATAGATATGTGTATATATATGTGTATATATGTGTATATGTGTATATATGTATATATATGTATATATATATGTATATATGTATATATATGTATATATGTATATATATGTATATATCTGTTAATATATGTATATATATGTGTATATATGTATATATATACACATATATATATATATACATATATATATACATATTTATATATATGTATGCATATATGTATATCTATGTATATATGTATGTCTATGTATATATGTATATACGTGTATGTATACATGTATATATATATATGTATGTGTTTATATATTTCTGTATATATAAATGTAGATGTATATATGTATTATATTTAGATTTATTTTACAGCAGAAGTATGAAAACAGCCAGACAATTGGACACCTTTAATCATTAATGGGAGTGAGTGTTAACAATACTCAAGAAAAAAAAAGAAAAATTCAACAGTTGCATTTGGGTATCTGTTAGTGAAGAAAAATAATTTAACCCTATGTTTAAGATTTTTTACATGACAACTCTTGCTATAATCTGTAGGCAATCAAATTTAATTTTGTTTTTCATCAAGGCTTATGACCATGCTAAAATTAGCTACTTGCCAGCAAGTTAGGTTCAAAAGACAAAAGTAAATGACATTGTACCAAAAAATCTTTTTTTCCCCCCCTAAAAATGCCTTGTGCTTTGTCTTCAGGTGCTGCTGGAGTTTTGGTTGGTCACCCATTCGACACCGTGAAGGTAGGGAAACCTTCAAGCAGATTTACCATTATGGATAAAAAATGTTTGTAGTTTTAATGGAGGAAAAACTTGACAGGTTGCTCTGTGTTTCTTTTTAATAAGAGTAACTGTCATTTCATTCGTATTGGCAAAGTACTGCAAATACATATAGTTGTAGCATGCTGTCTCATAATGTCATAAGTGTGTACAACATTTCTTTTATGTGTGTTCCACCAGGTCAGACTCCAAGTCCAGAATGTCAATAAGCCGATGTACCGTGGCACCATTCACTGTTTCCAATCCATCATACGCCAAGAGTCGGTACGTAACTTATCCATCTATTCTAGGCCAAACTACGACCCGGGATGAAAATCCTCATTAAAATGAACCTTAGCGTGTTCAGCAGTCCCTGTGATAGGAAGTAAAATTGGAATGAAGAATAACTCAGACACAGGTTGTAATTTCTTCCAAGTATATTCGTTTTCAGAGTTATTGAAAAAGCACAAAACAAGATTACGGCTGATAATACCTTGCCCTTGACAAGTATAAAGTGTAGTTACAAAAAATATCAATACTGTCCCTCAGCCGAGCTAAGATCGCTAAAGCCTTTGACGCGTAGAATCATCTTGGGCGGTCTTGTCATGCTGCTTCCAGGCGGTCTTTTTGATGTCCATATCAGGTTGTCACGTTCTTCTGTCTGGTCCAGGTAAATCCATCCTCACACTGGCTTTCGTGACTATCATGTGTACATGTACACATGTACACATGTACACATGTACACATGTGCACATGTACACATGTGCACATGTGCACATGTGCACATGCACATGTGTACATGTGCACATGTGCATGTACACATGTGCACATGTGCACATGTGCACATGTGTACATGTGTACATGTACATGTACTTATGTGTACATGTACTTATGTGTACATGTACTTATGTGTACATGTACTTATGTGTACATGTACTTATGTGTACATGTACTTATGTGTACACGTACTTAAGTGTACACGTACTTATGTGTACACGTACTTATGTGTACACGTACTTATGTGTACACGTACTTATGTGTACATGTACTTATGTGTACATGTACTTATGTGTACATGTACTTATGTGTACATGTACTTATGTGTACATGTACACATGTGTACATGTACACGTGTACATGTACACATGTGTACATGTACACATGTGTACATGTGTACATGTGCACATGTGTACATGTGTACATGTACACCTGTGTACATGTGTACATGTACACATGTGCACATGTGCACATGTACATGTACACATGTGCACATGTACATGTGCACATGTACATGTACACATGTACATGTACACATGTGCACATGTACACATGTGTACATGTGCACATGTGCCCGTACTTATGTGTACATGTACATGTACTTATGTGTACATGTACTTATGTGTACATGTACTTATGTGTACATGTACTTATGTGTACATGTACTTATGTGTATGTGTACATGTACTTATGTGTACATGTACTTGTGTACATGTGCACGTACTTATGTGTACATGTGCACGTACTTATGTGTACATGTGCATGTACTTATGTGTACATGTACATGTACTTATGTGTACATGCACTTATGTGTACATGTACTTATGTGTACGTGTACATGTACTTATGTGTACATGTACACATGTGCACATGTACATGTGCACATGTGTACATGTACACATGTGCACATGTACATGTGCACATGTGTACATGTACACATGTACATGTGCACATGTACACATGTGCACATGTACATGTGCACATGTACACATGTGCACATGTACATGTGCACATGTACACATGTACACATGTGTACATGTGTACATGTGCACATGTGTACATGTACACGTGTACATGTACACATGTGTACATGTACATGTGTACACGTGTACACATGTGTACATGTACATGTGTACACATGCACATGTACACGTGTACACATGTGCACATGTACACGTGTACACATGTGTACACGTGTACATGTGTACATGTGTACATGTGTACATGTGTACGTGTACACGTGTACATGTGTACATGGACACATGTGTACATGTGTACATGTGCACGTACTTATGTGTACACGTACTTATGTGTACACGTACTTATGTGTACACGTACTTATGTGTACACGTGCACATGTGTACACGTGCACATGTGCACATGTACACATGTGCACATGTACACATGTGCACATGTACACATGTGCACATGTGCACATGTACACATGTGCACATGTGCACATGTACACATGTGCACATGTGCACATGTGTACATGTGCACATGTGTACGTGTACATGTGCACATGTGTACGTGTACATGTGCACATGTGCACATGTGTACACGTACACATGCACATGTGCACATGTGTACATGTACACATGTGTACATGTGCACATGTACATGTGTACATGTGTACGTGTGTACATGTGTACGTGTACACATGTACATGTGTACATGTACACATGTGTACATGTACACGTGTACGTGTACACATGTACATGTGTACATGTACACGTGTACGTGTACACATGTACATGTGTACATGTACACGTGTACATGTACACATGTACATGTGTACATGTACACACGTGTACACGTGTGTACATGTACACATGTGCACACGTGCACGTGTACACGTGTGTACATGTACACATGTGTACGTGTCCATGTACACATGTGTACGTGTACATGTGTACATGTACACGTGTACATGTACACATGTGTACATGTACATGTACACATGTGTACACGTACATGTACACATGTGTACATGTACACATGTGTACATGTACACATGTACACATGTGTACATGTACACATGTGTACATGTACATGTACATGTACATGTACATGTACACATGTACACATGTGTACACATGTGTACACATGTGTACACATGTACATGTGTACATGTACATGTGTACACATGTACATGTGTACACATGTACATGTGTACATGTACATGTGTACACATGTGTACACATGTGTACATGTACATGTACACATGTGTACACATGTGTACACATGTGTACATGTACATGTACACATGTGTACACATGTACATGTACACATGTGTACACATGTACATGTGTACATGTACATGTGTACATGTGTACATGTACATGTGTACATGTATACATGTACATGTGTACATGTACACATGTACACATGTGTACATGTACACATGTACACATGTACACATGTACATGTGTACATGTACACATGTACACATGTGTACACATGTACATGTGTACATGTGTACATGTACATGTGTACATGTACATGTGTACATGTACGTGTACATGTGTACATGTACATGTGTACATGTACATGTGTACATGTACATGTGTACATGTACATGTACGTGTACATGTACATGTGTACATGTGTACATGTACATGTGTACATGTACATGTGTACATGTACATGTGTACATGTACATGTACGTGTACATGTACATGTGTACATGTACATGTACATGTACACATGTACACATGTGTACACATGTACATGTGTACATGTACATGTGTACACATGTGTACATGTACACATGTGTACACATGTACACATGTGTACATGTACATGTACACATGTGTACACATGTACACATGTGTACATGTACATGTGTACACATGTGTACATGTACACATGTGTACATGTGTACACATGTGTACATGTACATGTGTACATGTACATGTACACATGTGTACATGTACATGTACACATGTGTACACATGTACACATGTGTACATGTACATGTGTACACATGTGTACATGTACACATGTGTACATGTGTACACATGTGTACATGTACATGTGTACATGTGTACACATGTGTACATGTACATGTGTACATGTATACATGTGTACATGTACACATGTACATGTACATGTACACATGTACATGTGTACATGTACACATGTACATGTGTACATGTACACATGTACATGTGTACATGTACACATGTACATGTGTACACATGTACATGTGTACATGTGTACATGTACATGTGTACATGTACATGTGTACATGTACGTGTACATGTGTACATGTACACATGTACACATGTACATGTACACATGTACATGTACACATGTACATGTACACATGTACATGTACACATGTGCACATGTGTACACATGTGTACATGTGTACATGTGCACATGTGTACATGTACACATGTGTACATGTGCACATGTGTACGTGTACATGTGCACATGTGTACATGTACATGTGCACATGTGCACATGTACACATGTACACATGTGTACACATGTGCACATGTACACATGTACATGTACATGTGTACATGTACACGTGCACATGTACACATGTGTACACATGTGTACATGTACACATGTGCACATGTACACATGTGTACACATGTGTACATGTACGTGTACATGTACACATGTGTACACATGTGCACATGTGTACATGTGTACATGTACACATGTACACATGTACACATGTGTACACATGTGTACATGTGTACATGTGTACATGTGTACATGTACACATGTGTACACATGTGTACACATGTGTACACATGTGTACACATGTGTACACATGTGTACACATGTGTACACATGTGTACACATGTGTACACATGTGTACACATGTGTACATGTACACATGTGTACACATGTGTACACATGTGTACACGTACATGTGTACACGTGTACATGTACATGTGTACATGTGTACATGTACATGTGTACATGTACACGTGTACACATGTGTACATGTGCACATGCACATGTGCACATGCACATGTGCACATGCACATGTGCACATGCACATGTGCACATGCACATGTGCACATGTACACATGTGTACATGTGTACATGTACATGTGTACACGTACACGTGTACACGTACACATGTGTACATGTACACATGTGCACATGTACATGTGTACGTGTACACATGTGTACATGTACACATGTACACATGTGTACATGTGTACATGTACATGTGTACACATGTACATGTGTACACATGTACATGTACATGTGTACATGTACATGTGTACATGTGTACATGTGCACATGTACATGTACACATGTGTACACATGTACACATGTGTACACATGTGTACACATGTGTACACATGTGTACATGTACACATGTGTACACATGTGTACACGTGTACGTGTACATGTGTACATGTACACATGTGTACATGTGTACATGTACACATGTGTACATGTGTACATGTACACGTGCACATGTACACATGTGTACATGTGTACATGTACACATGTACACATGTGTACATGTGCACATGTACACATGTGCACATGTACACATGTGCACATGTACACATGTGCACATGTACACATGTGCACATGTACACATGTGCACATGTGCACGTGTACACATAAGTACGTGTACATGTGCACATGTACATGTACACATGTGTACATGTACATGTACACATGTACATGTGTACATGTGTACATGTACATATGTGCACATGTACATGTACACATGTACATGTGTACATGTACACATGTACATGTGTACATGTGTACATGTACATGTGTACATGTACATGTGTACATGTACACATGTGCACATGTGTGCATGTGTACATGCACATGTGCACATGTGTACATGTACATGTACACGTGCACATGTACACATGTGTACATGTACACATGTACACATGTGCACATGTGTACGTGTACATGTGTACATGTACACATGTGTATACATACATGTACACGTGTACACGTACACATGTGTACATGTACACATGTACACATGTGTACATGTGTACATGTGCACATGTGTACGTGTACATGTGTACATGTACACATGTGTATACATACATGTACACATGTACACGTACACATGTGTACATGTACACATGTGTACACATGTACACATGTACACATGTGTACATGTACACATGTGTACACATGTGTACATGTACACATGTGTACACATGTGTACACATGTGTACATGTGTACACATGTGTACATGTACACATGTACATGTACATGTACATGTACACATGTGTACACATGTGTACACATGTACACATGTGTACATGTACATGTGTACACATGTACACATGTGTACACATGTACACATGTGTACATGTACATGTGTACATGTACACGTGTACATGTGCACATGTACATGTGTACATGTACATGTGCACATGTACATGTGTACATGTACATGTGTACATGTGCACATGTACATGTGTACATGTACACATGTGTACATGTGTACATGTGTACGTACACATGTACACATGTGTACATGTACATGTGTACACATGTGTACATGTACATGTGTACACATGTGTACATGTACATGTACACATGTACATGTGTACACATGTACATGTGTACATGTGTACATGTGTACATGTGTACATGTGCACATGTACATGTGTACATGTACACACGTGTACATGTACACACGTGTACACGTGCACGTGTACACGTGTGTACATGTACACATGTGCACATGTGCACATGTACACGTGTACATGTACACGTGTACATGTACACATGTGTACATGTGCACGTACAAGTACATGTACACGCACACATAAGTACATGTACATGCACACACACACATAAGTACATGTACACATAAGTACATGTACATGTACACATAAGTACATGTACATGTACACATAAGTACATGTACACATAAGTACATGTACACATAAGTACATGTACACACAAGTACATGTACATGCACACATAAGTACATGTACACATAAGTACATGTACACATAAGTACATGTACATGCACACACACACATAAGTACATGTACACATAAGTACATGTACACATAAGTACATGTACATGTACACATAAGTACATGTACACATAAGTACATGTACACATAAGTACATGTACACATAAGTACATGTACACATAAGTACATGTACACATAAGTACATGTACACACAAGTACATGTACATGCACACATAAGTACATGTACACACAAGTACATGTACACACAAGTACATGTACATGCACACATAAGTACATGTACACATAAGTACATGTACACATAAGTACATGTACACATAAGTACATGTACACATAAGTACATGTACACATAAGTACATGTACACATAAGTACATGTACACATAAGTACATGTACACACAAGTACATGTACATGCACACATAAGTACATGTACACATAAGTACATGTACACATAAGTACATGTACACACAAGTACATGTACATGCACACATAAGTACATGTACACATAAGTACATGTACACATAAGTACATGTACTTGTAATAATGTAAAGATAAATGGTATTTACCTTTTGCCCCATGTGACTCTTTACAGTTGTTTGGTCTGTACAAAGGCATCGGCTCCCCCATGATGGGCCTCACCTTCATCAACGCCATTGTATTTGGCGTCCAAGGCAACGTCATGCGCAGGCTGGGCCAGGACACGCCCACCAACCAGTTCTTGGCGGGCGCTGCGGCAGGCACCATCCAGTGCGTCATCTGCTGCCCCATGGAGCTGGCCAAGACTCGCATGCAGATGCAGGGCACGGGTGAGAAGAAATCCTCTCGAAAGATGTACAAGAACTCGGTGGACTGCCTGGTCCGCATCTACCGCCGTGAGGGCCTGTGGGGCATCAACAGGGGCATGGTGACCACCCTGATACGCGAGACCCCCGCTTTCGGCTTCTACTTCCTGGCCTATGACGTGCTGACGCGGCGGCTGGGCTGCGAGCCCGAAGATCGCTTCATGATCCCCAAGCTGCTGTTCGCCGGCGGAATGGCCGGCATCGCCTCCTGGCTCTCCACTTACCCGGTGGACGTGATCAAATCCAGGCTGCAGGCGGACGGCGTGGGCGGCGTCCACCAGTACAGCGGCATCGCCGACTGCGTGCGGCAAAGCGTGCGCAAGGAGGGATACATGGTGTTCACGCGGGGACTCACCTCCACGCTGCTGCGCGCTTTCCCCGTCAACGCTGCCACCTTCGCCACCGTCACGCTGGTGCTCATGTACGCCCGCGGCGACTGCGAGGCGGAGGAGCCGCCGCAGCCCGCCAGCCACCACGCTCAGGCTCAAACTCCAGGTCAGACCCAAACCTCTGGCCTATGAGACTGCAGACAGAAAGCACATTTTGAAGTGAGGGAAAGTGCAAAACACTATGGCTAGGCTACATATGTATGTTGTGATATACTATATGTATGTTGTCATGTGTACAGATAAAAAATTGATAAAGGTTACGCGGCGCTGGTCGTGAATGACTTTACGATATTTAAGCACTTTTTTTCGTGGCTCAAAACCGCAAAAATGAAATTATAAGACTTGTCACTGTGTCGTTGAAAAGACAGTTGAAATATGGCAGAACTGGAATTGTTTCAACGCTTTACTTTTGCTCTTTGTCAATCTAATGAATGTCGTATTCACGCACCAGCTCTGGATGGTGCTCTAGTCAATTTGATCGTTTTTTGGCAATGTCAAGATCAATCCTCTTCTCTCGACCGCTGCTTTGCACAAAAAGTCGAGCTATGCAATCAGCTAAGAATCTGTATATATTTTTATGTATATGCTCTTAAGGGAATGGATAAAACCATTCCATGTGCACTCGAGGGAAAATATATTTTTCGCGGCATTTTTACTGAGATACTTGAATGGTTAAGACGATAGAGTTGCACAGAGAAAATAATTTTTTAAACGCCACGGAAGTCACCTTGGGGAAAATAATACCAAGTATTAAATTATTATTTGTTTTGCTTCACAGTAGCATTAAAAGTACAAGTTAATTCTTGAACGTTTGCTCAAATCGAATGCTTCCTTATACAGTCATTGTTTTTTTTCTTTCAGTGAAGCTGTAGCACTCCTTGGTAAATATTTTTTCAGAAATTTTATCTGAATGTCACAAGTGTACAGTCTCAAAATGATATATTTCAATTGATTGTGTGATTTTAACTTATACAGATGTTATATTCATGTACTGTAAATTAAGATTTTGTTGTTTTTGAAATCTGTAAATTTGTGGTTAATAAATATGATTCTTACATTTGATATTGTTATAGCATCCTTTTCAATTGTATTTTTTTTAACTTTGCATCTTAAAAACCAAAAGGTCTTAACATACATGGTCTATTTTTTTTAAAGAAATATATAGTCTTACTATAATTGGTGTTTTTTTTTCAGGAAAATAGCCTTACTATATATGGTCTTTTTTTTTAAGAAATATAGTCTTACTATAATTGGTCTTTTTTTCCAGGAAAATACCCTTACTATACATGGTCTATTTTTTAAAGAAATATAGTCTTACTATAATTGGGGTTTTTTTCAGGAAAATAGCCTTACTAATACATGGTCTTTTTTAAAAGAAATATATAGTCTCACTAGAATTTGTCTTTTTTTTCAGGAAATAAGCCTTACTATACATGGTCTTTTTTAAAAAGAAATATATAGACTTACTATGATTGGTCTTTTTTTCAGGAAAATAGCCTTACTATACATGGTCTATTTTTTAACAAAAAAAGCCTTACTATACATGGTCTATTTTTTAACAAAAAAAGCCTTACTATACATGGTCTTTTTTTAAAGAAAATAAATATATAGTCTTACTATAATTGGTCTTTTTTCAGAAAAATAGTCTTACTATACATGGTCTTTTTTTTAAAGAAATATATAGTCTTACTATTATTGGTCTTTTTGAAAGAAATATATAGTTTTACTATAATTGGTCTTTTTTTCAGGAAAATAGCCTTACTATACATGGTCTTTTTTTTAAAGAAATATAGTCTTACTATAATTGGTCTTTTTTCCCAGGAAAATAGCCTTACTATACATGGTCTATTTTTTTAAAGTAAAATATAGTCTTACTCTTTTTTTCAACAAATAAAAGCCTTACTAAACTGCATTGACATTTTTTGAACAAATAAATGCCTTACTATCAGGGGTGTCAGTAGGTCCTGAAGACAAAAGTGAAAAGAATTAATTCAGTTTACGTACCTCTTATCCTCACTAGGGTCACGGGGGGTGCTGGAGCCTATCCCATTCAGCTCGAGGCGGTATCAGTGGCCAGCCAATCGCAGGGCTCAAGGCAAGGGTCGGAAACCTTTGTGACAGAGAGAGCCATAAACAATTCATATATTTAAAAGTTATTCTTTGAAAATACATGAGCCAATAAATCAATGAGAGTATGCATGCAGAAGAGAATTATGATTTAAGCGACGGGGATTGACCCTCGTTCTAAGAACTGCGAGGCCGACATGTTAACCACTCGCCCACTAACCATGCAATTGGCAGCAACAACAGGATGTTGCATGCAATCCCAGCAAGTGTTGGAGAATGACTTCACTGAGCATTTTGACAGTGAAAAGACTTTGCGCACACTTAGGGTGACGGAGCACTTCGCCATGAGGTTGCTGCTTGTGATTCTTCTCATTGCAGGTAAGAACATCACAGTCAATGTCAAAGGTCCTGGCTGGTTACATACTTTGGGGAAAAAAAGGGATTAGTTGAGGAAAATATGTCTTCTTGCAGAGAAACTGCTTTGTATTTTTTACGATGACAGTTAAAAAGTGTTTTTGGAGACGAAAAGTTCTTGTACAAATACTCATGATAGCTTAAAAACATTTGTAGCAGTATTACTCGTTTTTTAAAATTGCCATGGGCTAGTATATTGTTGTTAAAAGTATTGAAGACAATTTGTAATTATATTGACTATTTTATAACTCAGTTTTTTCCAAAGTCAAGTTGTATGTGATTAAAAATGTTTTACTGTTCGATAATAATATTTAATGCCAAAAATTCAAAAAGGTTTTCATTCCAAGATTAAAAAATAAAACGCTTTGCATCCCTGCCCCCAAAAAATTCTTTACACAAGAACGTCTTTTACAAAAGTGTCTAAAGTATATCTTTCTCTTCCAGACGTGAGTGGTAACACTGAAATGATCCCGGTTACCTTTCCATGCGCCAGTTCACTTTGCTATAACATTTGGAAATTCGATTCAGAAAGAAACATTGCAATCATAGGTGAAGAAATAAAAGACAATGCGGAGTACCAGAAATGCAAAATGATACTCCGGACAGAAGAAAACGATGGACTTCATTACTGCAAAATGCCTACAGAGAAGTTTTTCACCTCTCGAAGCAGTAAGCGACATTACACAACATTACAGTCCAATATCAAAAGGATACAATTGTATTTACAATATGTTAACTATGAGTATCGAGTTAATCGTGGTGATTGGATGATCAAATTCATTAAAAAAAGACTAGGAGAAACTGAGAAGCGTTTAAGTCTAATAAATATTTCAGCTTGAGTTTGTTCATTTTAGTCATCATTTTTGAAGTTTCACAATTGAAAAAAAAGATCAATGCGACAGAAACTTAATCTATAAACGCACTGGATGAGTTTTGAGAATAAAAATGGTCATTTTCCTCACAGCCCGAATAATAAAAGCGTCTGTATTTACCATTTGGTTCTTTAAGATGTCCCCGAGATAAGAGTATCGCCGGGCAACACGGTGTCTTTCCAGTGCATCCTTCTGTCCTCCTTGACATCGAAGAGCTGCTCCCAACGCCGGTCTGAGATGCGCTTGACTTGGTTGGATCTGTCGGACCAGAAGATCCGGGACAACTCAAGTCATTGGATTGCTCGCAAGTCGCCATGTGACGTCACATTATCCGTCACCTTGCAAGCGCCCGGAACCAGAGCGTTCAAATGCCAGGCTAGCGCTGGAACGTCCACACAGAATTCAGCGGTGATGCGAGTCCAGGTGCCAGGTAAGGATGGGCAGGCTAATACGCTCCACTTATAATGGCGTTTTAACTAATATTACCATTTGAACATTTTAGCTGTCAAAGGGAGAAGGGGAAGCTTTGATATGGGAGTCCAACCTCAGAGTAGGGTACCAATTCTGCTTAGAAATACATATATGTATGACACCAAAGTGAATTTAACGTTGTGTTTCTAGACGAGAAGCGTGACTTTGCCATCGAGAAGCGTCACTTTGGCATCGTGGTGGCGGTGGTGTTGATGTGCGCCGCATTGACTGCCTTGGTTACCATGTTTGTTGTAATCAAGCGACGCAAGAGAGCTCGTAAGCATTCATTTGGAACTGTACGACCACAATAACACATAAATATATTCATTTTTGTCAATTGTTATATTATTCAAACACTCATTTCAGATCAGGCCAATGCCTCCGGTTCCGTCGTCAATAACCAAGAAGTAAGTGAGCTTTGATTTGGAACACCATTACACAAATTAGTTTTTTTTTTAAACCAGGGATCTCAACAATCTTTAACAAAAAAATGTCTGTGTTAAGACCTACCATATGCATGCATATCCATCCATCCATCCATCCATCCATCCATCCATCCATCCATCCATCCATCCATCCATCCATCCATCCATCCATCCATCCATCCATCCATCCATCCATCCATCCATCCATCCATCCATCCATCCATCCATCCATCCATCCATCCATCCATCCATCCATCCATCCATCCATCCATCCATCCATCCATCCATCCATCCATCCATCCATCCATCCATCCATCCATCCATCCATCCATCCATCCATCCATCCATCCATCCATCCATCCATCCATCCATCCATCCATCCATCCATCCATCCATCCATCCATCCATCCATCCATCCATCCATCCATCCATCCATCCATCCATCCATCCATCCATCCATCCATCCATCCATCCATCCATCCATCCATCCATCCATCCATCCATCCATCCATCCATCCATCCATCCATCCATCCATCCATCCATCCATCCATCCATCCATCCATCCATCCATCCATCCATCCATCCATCCATCCATCCATCCATCCATCCATCCATCCATCCATCCATCCATCCATCCATCCATCCATCCATCCATCCATCCATCCATCCATCCATCCATCCATCCATCCATCCATCCATCCATCCATCCATCCATCCATCCATCCATCCATCCATCCATCCATCCATCCATCCATCCATCCATCCATCCATCCATCCATCCATCCATCCATCCATCCATCCGCAACACGCTTATATATTTATTCATGTATTTATTTATTAACTTACTTATTACCTATCTATTTATGTCTAAAATGCCTTACCTATTTCTGCATCCTCACCCTCTTGCTACTGTGACAACGAAATTTCCCAAATACGGGATGAATAAAGTTATACGGCTACTATTTGAAATACAATACCGTAGACGTGGATGTGAAAAAAATGTGGGAATAAAAAGGCCATTACGGTGGTTGAGTGGTTGGCACATTCGCCTCACAGTTCTGAGATAAAGGGTTCAATCGTTGGCATGTTGTCTCTGTGCCCGCTTGAGTTTTCTCCGGGTACTCCGGTTTCCTCCCACATGCCCAAAACATGTATATTGCTCAGGGAATTGTATTTATTCATTTTGGGGGGATTTTTTTTTCCATTTTTTAAAGTTTTCCTCACCTCAGCTTGCCGACGATGTCATCTACATGGACGTGGACCATTCCGGCAGTCCGGAAAGAGTTCCTTTCCCTCAAGGAGGCGACACGGAATACGCCTGCATTCGATACCAGTAGGCCTTCACGTATATTATTGCTTCTGTAATAAAAGATGATTTGCATATATTGTCAGATGAGCGGAGTACTTATATGTATTTGAACAGTCTACCTCAATAAATAGAACTTCCTCTTATTTTATCATGCGACGAGGAAAGAATGACTTCCTTATTTCATGTTTTTTTTTTCTGTTTAGAGTGACAAAACGTCCTCGATGACATTTTTAATCTGAGTTCAGTTAGTTTTATTAAGTTATTAGGATATAAGAGTGTACTGTAAGGTAACGTTGTTCAATAAAATGTGCACTGGCGCACCGCAAAAAATGACTTTTCATGCTTATAAAACCATACTGTGCAGGTCTTTTTTATTAACTCATTTTATTCTAAGCCTATAAATTACTCTTTTAAAAAACACAAGTTTAATTTTTTTTGTCTTGGGGAAAAATACTTAAAATTAGAAATCATACAAATAATGTACTACTATTACAGTACTCAACCTCATCATTACATTTTTCATTAAAATCCTGGCAAAATGACGACTTTGCCTTAAAAATAATTCAATTATTTCTCTTAAAAGTCTCATAAAATTGATTTTATGACACAATGTCAATGTCGATTGACATCTGTCACTAAGGAAACATCCACATAGAGCTTTTGCACATTTTAACCAATCAGGTAAGCAAGCTGCCAATTTAAAAATAATATGAAAAAAAATCTTATTTGATAAAGTCTCTATAATCTGATTCAACTTTAAGAATAATCTTTTAACTGATCACAACCAGAACTAAAATAGAACAGGTTTTATAAAATAATGTTCCTATATATTTTCAGTGTGACTTTCATCTTATTTCTAAAAAAATATATATCACCAACTGATTATGAACTTATCTGCAATCATACACACACATGCACACACCCCTACACGCATACACTGTAACACACACGTCAATACACCGACTCAGCAGGCGAGAGACTGCCGGAGCCGGTCTTAGCGCTGCCCTATTTGCATTTTAAATGCTTTTAATTAGCTCACTCCTGTGTTGTTCACAGTGCATCTCCACACCTAAGAAGTGTGTGTGTGTGTGTGCATGCCTGAATGAGACACGGGAGCGACTGAGGGGGTGGACCATTGAGCGAAGGCAAAATGGGAGAATTTTAGGACCACTTGGGCCTCTGTGAAACAAAAGTGTCATCAGTTTACCTCCATTCATTTGGTGTCAATCCAAATAAAAGCGGAACATTTATATACAGAATATTTCTGCACTTTAAAGTACAATTGTGGTGTTAATAGATGAAAATAGCTCTATAAATTTGATATTTGGACAGATGTGCTCCTAAAATATGAGCTTTTATGACATGGATGGAAATCAGGCAATGAAACGTTTGACTGCTGTTGAGGGAATGAATGTCTAATCTATTTTGATTGGAAGGCGACCCCACCCCAACGCCCCGGTTCGAATGAATTGGGTGTTTATCGCAGTGAGTCGCAGAAATAAGTAGATTTATTTGATTAAATTTGGTTTGAGCTAAAAGACTGCTTGGTAAAAATCGAAGAGACACTTTTTTCCACCTCCAAATGATGAACAACTTATACTTTATGCGCTCGTCTTTCACAACAATTTCCCCATCTTCGTTTCAAAACGCCTCGAAACGTCTGATTTCAACACACTGGCCAGGTATGGAAAATCTTACTTGATTTGCACAACTTCCTCCCAACATCTCGCATTTAGGTGTGTTCACTTACGCATTCAGATGATAAGGTCAAAGCCGCGAAGCCGGTCCGATCAAGGCACCAGTTTGTCTGATGGGTCAGCGGGGGCCAAATGCTGCCGTCCCCCACTGTGTGTGTGTGCGCGCTTCCGTCAGTCGGGGGTTGCGTGTGGAACAAAAGGGCCTTGATGACCGAAATCCTGCAAAAGACAGAAGAGAGGTGTTAAAAAAGAGCAGGACGAGCTCCACGCCCAGTCTGAACGCTTTACGCTCCAATCCACAAACATGGCTCGCGATAGAATGAAGAACATTGCCGAGGCCCGAACAAATCGGAATAAACTTGATAAACCTACATAGTCACTACTTATTTTTCGATGTCAAAGGCAAGGGCAGGCATGTTGATGAGGTGTTATGGTTGAAATGAAAATCAAAATATAGAAAGCTTTTAAATGGGAAAAGTACTGGTTGAGTGTATAGCTCTGTTGTGCAAGATTTTCAAGATAAAAGCTGTCCATCAGTTCAACAATTTGAGATGCAAGCACTATATAGTGGTAGGGAACTTAACTCACTATAAAATAAAACATATAGAATGACTGTGTGTTTAACAACACATAACTTAGATTTTTTTTACTGCTACTGCTTCATGGGAAATGCAGATATTCATATTCATATACTGTAAGAACATAAAATTATACTTTGTTTATTTAATTTGCAAGATAACTGGGATTATTGGAATTTCCAGTATTTTCAATGAGTAAAAATGGTTTAAGTGCGAAATGGTTGGGGTGCACACACACAAACAGACACACACAATTCTTAAAAATGGACCACCATAAAAAAACAAGGGTCGTAGGAATGTCACCACGAAGCTAAATTGCTCTTAAAATATGAATAAATAAATGTAATATGTATATATAAATATCAATAGAATATGTAGCCTACAATGGGTCATGAAATTTTGAGCAAAAATAAATACTAACGGAGGGGAGATGGGGGTGTTTGTATTATTCATCATATATCAAGCAAAATGGCAACCACAAAGCAGGCCAAATTGTCAAGAATTTGTAATGACTTTGATCGACAGTTGACAAATAACCTTGAACTGTTGACAAAATAACATGTTACTCAAACTGAAAGTTCCCCACTGGGGGGTCCTTTTGTCTTAACACTTCACATTGAAGTTGACCCTGACTGCGCCACTGTGAAAGGGGGGAGGAAAGGAGGAGGAGGAGGAGGAGGAGAAGGAGGTGGAAGAGGAGGAGGAAAGAGGAAGGGGGAGCGGTTTCATTCCCGATGGACAATTTCCTGAGTGGCCCTTCTCGGCTTGGCGTCTTTGTCACCTTCTACGGACACGATGGAGTGAGGACGCGGCAGTCAGGAGCACCGATTTGGGACATTTTGGTGGAGAGCCGAGCAACTCGTGCTTTTCCTCGATTCCTGCGGGACGTGAACGCATCACCGCAGGTGAGTTTGGGACTCACCTATTCACATGAAACTTGTGGGGAATTTGGCTTTTGCTATTTAACGCAACTTTTTGTTTCCCCTTGTATTAAAAGTTGGGGATTTTTGTTACACCCAAAGCTTTCAGGTCGTTTGGGCGGGGGTTTCATTACAGAACGGTGGACTTTGAGTGACGATCAACACACGTGCACGACATGCATTTGAATGGAGTCTTAGAGAAATAAATGGATTTATTTACGTATGTGTGATGGAATGTGATGGCACATGACAAGGCTTACTTTATTCAAGTAGTGTGAAAGGTTATATGGTAAGTGACTGTGGGGGGAGTAACAAACAGCTTAAACTTAACCTAATTTAAAGACAGTGTACAGGTATGTGAATGCCTTGTTTCAATTGCTGTTATTGTTTTGCCTTATTTTCAGTAAATGTTAGTTTTGTATTGTACAGCCTTAGATCGAACATTTTCCTATTTCTCCGCTATCCGACAGTCATGATTCAGAGGAACGAGGTGGTGCTGTCTATCCTGAGTGAACTGCAGGAGGCCACAGAGTGCTCGGGCCTGGACTCTCTCATTCTGAAAGCCCTGGAGGTGGAGCGACTCCTGGCTCCCTTCCCGCTGCCCCGCCAGCCCTGTCAGAACTTCCCCGAGTGGGTCGGCGTGGACGACGTGGCCTGGCGTTTGTACCCCCGAGACGCTCCCACGGACCTCCTGCCGCTGCGCTGCAAAGGAAAGAGCAACCTGTTGTTCGACGCGGCAAGCACGCTGCTGGTGGGCAATAGTGGGCTGAGCTTGGAGCTACAGGTGAGGGTCCATCGTCACTTTACTGGAAGGCTTTGGGAAGAGTTGACTTGGCCGGTCACCGCATCAATATCTGTCCTGAGCTACCATTTTTATACCACCCACCCAACAGGTCAGGGCGGTTGTAGAAATGGCCCTGTGGAAGAGGTACTATCTGTCCGGGATGATCGACTCCAAGATGATGCTCCAGGCGGTCCGCTTCAGCCTCTGCGCCGAGGAGTCCCAGGCCATGCTGAACCTGTCGGCCAGCGTCCTAGAAGCCATCTTCGACGCGGACGTAAAGGCCTCCTGCTTCCCTGACTCGTACGCCAACATGTGGCACGTGTACGCGCTGGCGTCCGTGCTTCAGGTCAACATCTACTCGATCTACCCCATGTTCAACCACAAGATCCGCTCCTACTTCCACCGCGTCATCCGACCCAGGACCTGGCCCAAAGAGTGCGAGCCTCGAACCTTCCACATCATGTGGTCTGGCCAGCTGCAATCCCAGACTTTGTTCCGACCCGATCACTTCGTGGCGCTGGTCCGCATTAACGACTTTGCTTCGAGTTCGGCTCAGAGCGAGGAGCTCCCCAACCGGGACTCTCAGTTCTCCTACACTAGCCTGAAGGACAAGTACAACATCACCAAGAGGACCTTCTACCGCTGGAAGAGGCAGTCTCAGGAGCATTGCAAGAAGTCCACCGCCCGCTACGAGGCCAAGTACTTCCTGCAGGCGTGCTACCTGGAGGGCAAGCTCATCCCGCTGCACCAGTTTAAAGAGTTCTTCCCAGAAGTCTCCAGGTCGTCGTACTACAACTGGAAGCAGGAGCTCCTCAAGTCGGGCGGCACTTTCTCCACGCCGTCTTCCACGGGAGAGATAAGTCCCGGCGAGAGCACGGAGCAGGAAGCCTGGTCTTCTCCCGAGGGCCGACAGGATGAGTCCGATCAACAAGACAGCGTGGCCGGCCTGTTCGGCCTCAACCTGGGGCATCTGGATCTGGAGCGGGCCCAGAGTGTGGCCCACATGCAGCAAGCTAAACGCTGCCTACAGAACTGCATAGCCACCAACGCCTCCTTTCCATTCAGGCTCTTCAAGCGCAACTTCCCAGGCATTTCCAGGTCCACTTATTACAACTGGAGGAGAGAGGCCTTGCTGTTCAACGGAGGCTACAAAGCCAGCAGCTCAGACAGCTCCGACGCCGACAAAAGCCAAAGCCCTAAAAGCATCTCGCCGGCATTGCAGACCGCCGGGGAAGGCCCTCCGCGAACGAGAATCTGCAGGCGAAGCCACCGAAGCTTCCGGTTGGCGTATGTGAGCAAGAAACAACTCCGAGATTTCGCTAAGATGCTGGTCCGTAGGTCCAAATTGTCCCTTAGCCAGTTCAAGCTCAGGTTCCCTACGTTGTCCCTCTGCTTCTTTTGGCTGTGGAGCAGCGGCAAGAAAAAGAGGACAGTGACGATGGAACTCTCCGACGCGAAAGCCGAGCAAAGCCCAACGGCTAGCGTCGATGTCCCCCGTAGCCCAAACGGGCCGCCGTTTGCGGAGGTCGACCCGTGCATGGGTGCCTCCGCCGCTGCTCCCCCGGCCGCCCCGCTTCCCGAGTGCGGCCTGGCGAGCTTCCCGCCGGGCTTCCCGCCGTCTATGGACGTGGTGGCTCTGGCCAACTTCAAAGCCAAGGCCAAGTTGTTTCTGCAGCAGCGCTTCGAGGAGAAGTCCTTCCCCACGTTCAAGGAATTCCGCTCCTATTTTCCCTTCACTCCGCGTTCCACCTACTACATGTGGAAGCGGGCTCTGCACCACGGAGTCTCGCTGGTCCACGGTTGAAGCCTCGCTCATCTTCTCAGTTTGGAAATTTGCACATGTGTGAGACTGCGAGTGGCGGGTGTGTTCAAACCCTGCAGGCAAAAGGCAGTTCAAAGCCTGGATTTCTTGCTAAGCACCATACTGGGCACTCTTTACCATGAACTGTTGTACACTTTCTGCATTCTATTTGTAGGAGCCAGGGTTCTTGCAACAGTCTTTTTAAAAGCCCTTTCGCTGATTCAATCACTCTTTAGTAACTTGCACCAAATACCAACACACTGTGAATGTACCATCTTAACCAAATGCACCTTTGTGGTTTATCCTGAAGACGCTTGAATGTAAAAGAAGCTATTTTCATTTCAAGACTACCTATATTTCCATTTGACTGTCATGAGCTGCCTTTGTAGGTCCACTGTTAAACTTTTAGTACTGGAACAATAAGTGTGACATGGTTTTGTATTTGTCTCTAGGCAAATTCGGCTAGAAGCGTTTGAAAAGTCTACTGACCACATTATCAAGTATTTGGCTTTGATTTAAAGTGGATCACTTTTCCATTCCAAAGTGGACCCTAAAGTCTTGATGGCTTTCAAACGGAACCTCCGCTTATATATTTTGAAGTACTTTTAAGCATTTTTTGAATTTAGTGGGTCGGGTTGTGTGTGTTTCACCTCTTGTGTGCATCTTATTGTGCTCATGCTAATAAGGTAATGGTCAAGGGTGGAGAGAAGGGGGTTCTTAATTGTATGCAAGGGGATCAAGGTGGTGGAGATAAGGGTTGTTTTTTTGTGTGTGTGAAGGGGGTTCAAGTAGTGTAAAGAACGGGTGGGGGTTGTCTCTGTAACTTTGATCAAGTGATACCACCGCTCACTTGTAAAATGTCAGTGAATTGTTTGATAGAGGATGCAAATTTTGACTTCCACTTGTCTGATCACATTTATTCCAGAGTCAAGATGCTATTGATAATAAATGTTTTTTTTTAATTTTATACAATAAGAGATGACCCTGTTGACAGATTGTCACTAATTCTAATAAAATTCACAATACATGAATTGAAATGAGATTCATTTCAGCGTGTTAAAAATTAACATGACTGAAAACCATCACTTTCCCTCTTTGTAATGTATTTTATCCATTAGTGAGACTTAATGTTTTCTGGAGGAAGATATATAAAGTCACTCTTAGCTTAGGTTGATTAAAATGTTCTTGCAAAATTCAATGATGATATGACTGAAATAAATCTATGTAAATTCTATTTACGTGTATTTAAAAAAAGCTTTAATATGAAGTTTGGGTGGTGAATTTGGGATTCATCAAAAGTGAGCCAATTGACTTTCGTGCTGTCAAGTTATTAAATGGAATAATACATAAATATTTAATACACTCACTTTGACAGATTTTCTCTGCATGTTATATCTCACTACAGAATGTTAATGCATACTACATTGCTAAATATTTCCACGTTTTTTTGTTTGTTTGATAAAAGCGACATTGCTGGGCAGCTTTTAAAGTGTTAATGTGAGGAGTCGGTTATAATTCTGGAATTAATGAAGGTAAGAAGGTCTTGGGAGAATTTGGCTTTCGAGTGGGCTTTCAATCAATGTCTTGATTGGATAAAAAAGTTAAAATGTGGTGGATTTGGGTTGTCTTTCCAAGTATTTAATCAGTGCAGAGTTGACGCCCACAAATGTATTGACAGGCAACTACATTTGTATCCAGCAGATGCCAGTAGTGTAATTCTTTCTCACAAGACTATTATTTGGGCTGGGGATGGGCTGCAGAGACTTTACAGCATTTTGGCCTAGGTTTTTATTACATTTAAGACTAAAACCAATTTCAAAAACACATTTAGGTCAATTTTGAAAAGATGACCACTAATAACCATCTAAATTGAATTTGATTTGTCTATCGCCATCAATGGAAGGCCAATGAGTTCAATAAAAATCTACATGTAGCTATAAAATGAAAACAAAATCTGCAGCTTTGGACAAAACAGTCATAAATATTCCCTAAAGTCCATATGCACGGTTGCCATTCTATTGTTATCCATCATAGCATGAAAATATACACTAATTGCATAATAAAAAAAAGAATGCACATTGCACTCTGGGTGGCAGGAAGAGACAGTCAAAGTTAATAAGTGAGTGTCTTCATCTGTCATGACAAGACTTCATAAAGGCAATTTCTTTATGAGTGACACTTGTGAAAGACATTATTAATTGAAGCCTTGATGACAACATAGTGGGAGTAATAACCTTGACTTGTCCCAGCTCTATTATAAAGAGATTTGTACCTCTATTCTTCTTCAATATGGCTTATCATAGCTGCCTTTGGGTCGACATGCAGTGCTAGCCTTGGACTCGTAGTCGCCAAATTGTACTATATACACTGTGCAACATAGATAAAATAAGAAAGGACACCTAGAAGATCACTACTTGGAAAAAAATGCAATCTCCAGACAGAATAGCTGAAGCTGATATTCTAAGAACTCTGACGCAGACAGATCTCCATCTCAAATAATCGTTGGCTATTCAAGAAACAGAAATGTCATTCACCAAATGACAAAAAAATGCAGTACTGAGAGAATTCAAACTTGTATGTATTACTTTACCACCCTCTCCATTTCGGTATGTGTACTATGGCCAGCTGGGGGCAATATAACACAAATGTGGATACTATAGTACTTTGCCATGGTGGAAATTCCTTTCTCAATACGGCTGGAATATTAATGCCTCTCTGTAGAGGATAAAGAATATACGCTCACGGGTTTTGTTATCTTTCTGTCTTTGCTGCTAAATGCTGTTTATCCATTCTCTCAACAAACACAAGCCAGCCCAGTCAATTGCTCAAAGACTTCACAGCTGGCAAAATGCTTTTTCCAGTACAACAAAAGAGTTAACTGCAAATTTGTGCCTGACATTGTGGTCTGAATGCACAACAAAGCGCAATTCTTGTGACCACAGGCCGTCCACTTCCACCCCGCCACAATCGAGTGGCAACAGAACAAAAGTTGGCGCAGGGTTTCCTTTGTGGTGATGCATTCAAGCATAAAAATGGGGGGAAAAACAACAACATTGCGGTTATTTCTTCAGGGATTACAGAAAGGGATTATGCCGACATAAAAATGGCAACAAAATTGTGGCGGTGTGGGGCAAAAAAAAATATGAGGGAGTTGTCTACAAAGACATTTTGCTGGTCTGTCGTAAGAAGGCCAGAGCGTGAAGTTAAAGCTGTTTAGTATATTGATAATGGTAATTAGAAAACAGCATTGGATACAGTGTGTACACTCCGTGTCTCAACGGACTGAATCATAGCACTGTCACTTCTAATCAAGTGTGTAATGTTTCACATAAAGCCCAAGGGAGTTCTAAACTGGTACGTCTGATTACATTTGTTCATCTGTTTTCTTTAAAAAGGCCTTGTCAAGGGATTTAGACTGTCGCATTGTTTTCGCAGAACAAGTGTAACTGGGAGGAAAAACATTTTTTTTACACATTGTGCATTCATGGTTGGAATATACAAGCGCTTTCAGTGTATTGACTGCTTTTTGCTTCTCGTTCACATTTATAAATGCAGCAAAATCAAACATATTGCAGCAGTGGCAGAAGAAATGGGACGACTAGTGCAATGATGATCAACAGGCGCCTCTCGTGGACAATATATCGCGCAGGCGTTTGAATTATACGAAGCAAGATGACAAGGGAGGGAGCTGAATGACACATTTAAAGACTCATACACTCTATTAAAAGCCCTACACGACATCATATGATATTTTGAAAATCTACCCTCGCCAACCCGTGCTTCCATTACGATCGAAAACCAGGCTATGTCATGGTGACGCTGACCCCAATCCCCAAGGTGCAAATGGAAGTCAGGCCACATAAAGCAGACACGATCAAAAATAAAAAAAAATGTGATTTTTAGAGTACACGTATGTAGGTCAGAGGTTTCAAAATGGCAACCACCAATTGCGGCCTGTTGGGAACAAAATTTTGTGGTCCCTATTTGACATCCAATTGTAGGACCCGCACATATTTTGCCTTGGGAAATTAAATCATTTTAATTTAAATGAGTGAAGAAAATGCACGATCCTTTTGCGGGGCGGACAATCGATTAGATTTTAGCAAAGAAAAACGAGTTAAAAAATGCAAAAAGAAAAAGAAACCATTAAAAATTGGTAACAACTTGACGTCTATTGCCATCAAGAGGTGATTTTAAATATCTATTTTCCTCTTTTATTAACTACCGCAATGCATACTCTGAGCTGGCAGTAAACGAGTTAAACCAACTTTGGAATAGAAGAACCACAGCAGCAATAAAATTTTGTACATTAATACAACTCCAATATAAGCTCCCCGAAAGTTTAAAAAGTAATATGTTATCATAATCAATCCTCCCAAAAAGCCGTTTAAGGCCATTCCCAGTTGGCCTTTACTGTCAAACTGAGCAAAAACCTAGGAAAATTCCACAGATTAGTATCTTATCTTTTTTTATCATAACTTTTTTCACCAATATAATATTTTCTACTTCTTATAAAAGTTTGCCGGGCCTGCTTAGCTATATTTCGTGCTTTACTTGTCCCCCACTCTGCTGTCCTGATCCGGGTCCTACCCTTTCAACTTGATTAAAAAGCTATAAAGTCTGAAGGAGAAGACAGAACACTTTGGGGAGAGTGTCCGAAAGATAGATGTATGATGTGTCTGGTTTGTCCCGCAGCAATGCTTGTGATTGGCCGGGCTGGCTCCAGCCGGCAGAGAACAAACACTCTGGGCCGATAATGACTAATGCGCTCGATACTCTCTCTGACGGATAAAGCTTGTTTCCGATCGGACGTGCTGCCCGACTAGCGGGATTCGAACGCTCATCTGTTGCACGGCCCCTGCACTTTGTTTCCGCAGCTAATAAATCAAAGTGGACTGAAGTTGCGGCCCACAGGGGTTGGGGGATCCATTTAATTTTCACTTAATGAAAACAAAGCACCATGTTATCCGCTGTCCTCTTTGGCCTGGCCTGGAGGAAAACATTCCGAAGAGCTTCGCCATCTATCGCCATCCATTACATAATAAATGTTTGTTAACGGTAGGATTTAGCAATGATCACTTGGTAAAGTGAGTATTTTTTCATGTCAAACCTTTCCATTCATTTTCTTTTGTGTCCTTGGCTTATTAGAAAGTTTTATTGCGCTGCTTTGTGTGAGCCATCAATTCAAACTTTTTTTTTCATTGTTTGTGATTTCATTTTCCTGTTTTCACATCAAATGTTATTTTTGTCTTTTAACTAAATGGGTGATATAGACAGTTACTGCTTCCACAAATTACAAATATATGTATATATACACACACATATATATATATATATATATATATATATATATATATATATATACCTATACACATACATATACCCATACACATACCTATATATATATACATACCTATACACATCTACACAACCATATATATATACATATATACATATATATACATATACACATATATATATATACATATACATATATACATATTCATATATATACATATATACATATATATATATATATATATATATATATATATATATATATACATATATATATATATACATATATATATACATATACAGTTAATCTGTCTAAATTCAAAGACTAGTAATAGATAAAAGCACATTTATATCAGGTGGGTCTTTGCAGCCACCTTTCACCCTAATGTTGTTTTAAAACAAATAAAAACAATAAGCCTTGCATGATGCTAGCACACCATAGCAGAACATATCTTAACGTAACGTAACTGCACATAACCGACCAGAACCTAATTAAAAAATAATAATAATCTCAGGTGTTGGAGTATGCTAAGCATGATAAGCATTCCAGAGCAATGAAAGGTTTTTATATTGTTTGTTGAAATTGCATGATTACAGTTATGCATTTCAAAGGATTTATGTGTAGCTTTCCCGCAGAGATTTTTTTTACAGAGGAAAATGTTTCACTGGATAATTAAAGCTCAACTCTACATCCAATTGAAATATGAAGAATGAATTGATGAATATCCACAGCAGCTGCACGCATACAGTCTGAAAAGTGTAAAACACCCCCGAGGCTCCAACACGTCTCCTTAATTGCACATTTCATATTCAGGCAACGCTAAATGCAAAAGCATGCGCCTGCTAAAGAGAAGTATTCTGTAAGACACAGTTCATAAAAGATCAAGAAAGCCACTTGAATATTTCATGTTCATCTTTTTTCCACTGGCGGAAAGTGACTCAGCACAAACAGCTCGTGTTTATTTCAACGTAGACCACAAACGAAGACGTCAGTTTCCTCCTGTCAAGTGAATCTATCAGAGAAAAAATCTTTATGATGCCAATAATGAATATGGCGTCTGTAGCTTTCTTGTCAATCGATAGATTGATCCAACGTTTGACAGAATGTTGGGATGCAATTCCAACATTACGATCACTGATTATCACTAAAACAGGATCTTCTCTTTTCAAACCTTTCAACGTTTTATTTTTGTTGTTCCCTATCCGTTGGCAGTGCAAATTCAAAAGTCACAAACAAAGACCAGCAAGCCAAACCCCCTGCGGCGACAATACTCGCTCCCCAAACCTGAACCACAATGCACTTCCATAGAACACCATTTTTTCTCCTTTTGTCATGCTACGAACAGGTTCGTCAGTGAGGCACTCTAACAAAGAAGGATGTCAATTTAAGCGTCTGATGCCAGATTAAAAAAAAGCAATTAATATCACACTGTTTTGACACCAGCTGTTGTTTTAGCATAGAAGGGGAAATTTGCACTCACCCCACATGATATGATGCTTAATCTGAACACAGGGGACATCGAAAGATAACTATAATGAACAAAAAGTGAGTATGTACTGGAAGCAATAGTTTCTTAAAGGTCATCACAAAAGCATGAAGTAATACAAACTAATTAAGCTCTAGGATTGCACCATACACAACAGCAAATTGCACAACACTTAACTATGTTATGCAATACAATAATCGATTATTCTGCATGCTGGGTCATATCATAACCGTGCAGATCACAATACTACACAATAAGCTCTTCGACATAGACAGATCAGGCCCATAACCAAAGATCCAAATCTACTCCATCAATCCACCACTCATTGGCCAACCAGCATCCAAGACGCACGGAATCCAAAAAAATGAGCATAACATGACTAAAATTGGTGTTTTGCTGATATGTCGCCATGCTATTCATCCTAAAAATTGCTGGTTGCAGCGTGACACTCGGCGTTTAATCTGATGAAAATGTAAAATTAAACGCAGAGGTTGTTAAAAAGGCGGCGTGGTGAGTTTAATTGTCTCCGTTTCTAACAAGGCACTCACTCTCAGATATCACGCTGTAAATCGGGGAATAAAGCATTACGATGTCGAAAATTCGGTCTGCAAATGAGGACGTGAAAGCCTCGATGTGAGCCCCACGTTGTTGAGGGCGACGGTCTTAATGGAGCCACCCATCTGGAACGGAGCGTCAGAGGTCTCGGGTGCACAGCTTAGAAACCTCATGCCGTCTGCTTCTTAAAGCCGGCAGAGTGCAGGATGCTAATGGCGGTGAGTTAGCCCTGCAGGCGGCCACCTGTATAATCTCCCTTAATACCCTCGCTACCCACGGGATATTTGCCAAGGCCATTTTTGCTTGAGCTATTCCTCCACATATTCTGGAAAAATTGAGGAAATGGTGCATTTTGTAGGCACTCCAAATAATGGGGAAGATTCAACATCCGTCGCCAGCGAGTCCTTTGACCTAAATTTACATTTAAAGGGCAAGTAAAACCTTTTAGAGTCACTCGCATTGAAACAACCTGTTAAAGTCATTTCGATGGAAAGCATGATGACTCACTGGTTTAAATAATACTGAAAACAACTCCAAATCGTTGGATTTGGCGGTAAGACTACAATTCGGTTGTTCCGAAATATATGTACTATTGAAGGAATAGAATTTAAGCGTACAGATATGACTACAAAATGTGTACTATTAAAAGACAAACTGATATTTAACTTAAGAATAAAGGCGCCATTCCAAGAATTAATTTGTATTTGGGTATATGCATGCATGAAGTTATCCAATCCAATCCAATGGTATGTTCGACAAGTATTTCTTCCCTAAAATTTGTACTGTCATTGTAATACAAAAAATCTGTGTCAAAATATACTATCATCTGCCATCTTGTGCTGCCAATAATTTATTCCCCATATCAACTTGCCTGCACTGTGTATTTCCAAATGTACGCATTTCTGTCGCTGCTGTCTACTACTCAACAGAAAATGAACGGAAATGAAAAAATGAGGTAAAGTTATCGGAAAATCATCAGCCACACGACTGCGTTCCGGCTCGGTGAAGGATGCACAACAACTCACGCCCAAAATGGATGGCTGGCGCTTGCTGGCAGTTACCCAGGTAACACATCTCTCAGTAGAGTTGAGAAGTATTTCTATCTTGGAAGGTGTTCCTGACAACTCAGTGTCTCATGGTTATTTGCCTTTCCAGAGTCGCTACGTGAGTAGAAGTGATTACAAGTGATTTTGACTCAGTTGGAGGCGATCGTAGAGTAGCAAAATAACATGTCTTATGTTACATTTGTAACCAAATGGATAGGTACTGGTAGCTCAAGCTTAACGGTATCAAAAGAATGTGTTCCCATTGCGGTAGCCTTATCTGTAAGTTTTACGAATATCAAATCATTTGTGAATGGCAGAAGCTGAAGGGTTAGTTTGGAATGAGACAACCAACTAGCCACGATTCGTTCTCAGAGCTAACAAGATCAAATAATTTAATCCAAGCCACGGATGCAGAAGAACTTGCTTCAAATCGGTAGTATCACTAATGCTCACTTATTCATGTTTACCATAGTAAGATCTCGATCAATAAAACAGAATAGTAGAGTAAAGGTATTCTGTCAATACTGACATGAATGAAGACTTGACACCCCACAAACCCACAAAATGAAAGCCAGTCTGATAAAATGAAAGATCTGAGCTGTTCCCTGGTGAACAAATGCTAATTGCAGGTGCACGCTGCAAGTAGCAAACACAAACAGCAGATGGCTCACGCTGGGAGATTATTTATAACACTGTTGTTTACAAGTAGCGACATCTAATCTGTATGCAAAACATTGTTGTCTTCCAAATCTTTCCAAGCACACTTTGGTGACGAATCAGCTCGGATCTCTAACTTATTCAAAAGCCGCCATTTTGCTGTAATCAAAGTCTCGGCCCATCACATCATCATCGCTCATCTGGCCGTATACTTTGAACGCCACTGAGACAAGTCCTCAAAGACACTGACGGGAAAATGTAATTATAATGTCATTAAATGCTAATTAAAAACGCTACCGCCGTAAGCCCAGCGGGGCCCCCGACTCCTCACTTCGCCATTTGCCAGCTCAGTGGTCTACGGAACTCGGGAGGCTCACCCTCGTCCCCGCCAAAGAAATTTACACGCCATGAGGAGCCTTGTTGGTCCTGCCCTCCTCCCATGTGTTATTATTACCAAAACAAAATAATAGCTTGATTGTCTTAACATTGCCTCATTTTTGCAAAAAAACAAAAAAAAAGCCACTTTACAGTTTTGGGCTGAGTTGCAAGTTTGTTTACATCAATTGATTAAAATTATACCGAAAATGAAGCAATATTTTGACCTCATTCTTGTATCACTACATCCTTGTTTTTGTACATTAACATAACATTTTCCAAATATATTCATATAAAAAGAATCTAATTAATTATATAACTTTCATGTTGATTTTGCATTATTATGACTTGTTGTCCTACTTTGCCCTGCATGTAAAAATATAACAATGTTTTATTTCAACTTTTTACTCATAATTTCTTTTCTATGCAATACTACAAATATTTTTCTGCTAAAATTGTGATTACAAACAACTAGTGGTCTGTTTTTCTAAACACTTCTATTTTACATTAACTTTTATTTTCTTAAGTCTCATATTTTACTGTGTGTTAAAATATATTTTCTCCATATAAGCTAGACCTTTTTTTCTTGTAAATTAAAAGTGCTTCCACTTTTTTTTTTTTTAGCTATGCAGCATGAATCAGTATCTATTGATCGTCGGATTCTGATTTGAGATTTTGTTATATATCTGGGCCAATTAATTAATAAACAAATAATTATTTAATTATTGTGTATGTTTATTTGCTAAAAGTTATCCCGTCTGTAAAATGCTGTAGCACACTTGTGCTTTTCCTTGTCAAAACTCCGACTAAACGCGCCTAATTTCTGATTTATAGCAATTTCATTACAATAAATTAAAAAAAATTAGAGGGGCGCTGAATCAGAAGGTCCCTAGGCGTTATTAGATGAAATGCTGAGATTGTATCCAAGCAATTATTTGGACGCAGAGAGAATTGTGGAGGGAATTAAATGAAATTTCGGCTATTTTGCATTGAAATGAGATAATGCAATGCATCTTCTCTCATTCAAACAACAGATTACACTTGTACTACATGGCCTTATAAATCAAGAAATACTCAAAAAAAAATATCTCTGCTGCTTCTTCGACCTCTTTTTGTGAGAAGAAATTGAGAGAGGAGCAAATCCCATCCCTTCTCCCCGTTCCCCTGATTAATTAGTTCCAAGTTATCCGTGGAAGTAATATGCCGATAAGGGCCCAAACATACACTTGAGCCAATTACTGACGTCTTGCCTGAGAACTCACCAGCAGCGCAAAACGTGTTGAAGTATCTTTTGATTACACAATTGCTCGTTTTGGCCTGACCGACCCAGATGGAGAGGTAAGCGTGGACGATGAGGAGATAATTGCGGAACCTTAGTTGTGCCTTAAGGAAAAGTATGTCGGAAAAAACGAGAATATAATTTTACCAACCAGTCAGCAAGTTACACTGTCTGGCCCGCTTTGGTGGGTCAATGCTTTCTTTGTGCTTTGTTATCGGCTTCGCAATTTGACATTTAGAATTTTTCACTCGATCAAGTCAGACTGTTTGTGCGTTTGCAGGGAGTCAAATGCTGCTCTGCATTGCAGTGCTTTGATTTCCCTGCTGCAGAGAGCTCGATACATTGATTGTACTGCTGCCATATGCTTGGCAGGCGCCCTCTGACCCGAGGGCCGAGAGTTTTACTTCCGAAAGCCCAAGCCGCTTCAGGCCTCCCGGGCCTGACTCACCGAATAATTCAAGATGGACTCCCGACAGAGCACTCAACTCAACTTGAGCCCATCTCCAACTGTGCCTTTTTTATCCATTTTAGCTGAAAAGCAGCATGGGCAAATCCTTCACTTGGTCGCCATTGTTCACTCCACTAAATCGAAAGAGTCACTCAGCAATTTGACTCATTTTCATGTTTCCACACGGTAAGAAAAGGGGAATAGTAAAATGCTTCTCTGCTGTTTAAAATTGTTTTAAATGTATAATTTAGTACACCTAGCGCAGGGGTGTCAGGTTGGTTCGCGGGCCGCGTTAACGTCAACTCGATTTCATGTGGGCCGGACCATTTTAGATATAATATTTACATTTTTTTAATAAATGGATTAAAAGAACTGTATTAAAAGACCTGAATATTCAGTTTTTTTTAATAAATCTAAAACAATGTTTATTTTAACTTTTTAAAAATATATTTTTAGATTTTACAAAATGATTTTTGAACTAAAAACACAGAAAAAAATGATTAAAAAATTACAATTATTGATTTAAAAGGGGGAAAATCAGGAAATTTAATATACATCTATACTCTTCATTTTAATTTGATTCTAAAACAGAAAGTCGGCACTCATGATTTACTTTCCCGGGTCACACAAAATGATGCGGCAGGCCAGATTTGGCCCCCGGGCCGCCACTTTGACACACGTGACCTAGTGGTTGACAGTTCTGCCTTACAGTTACGAGGCTCTGTGTATGAATCTCTGCTCTGGCCTTTCTGTGAAGACTTCTTTTGATGCTTGCCTGGATTTCCTCCAGGTAAGACAGTTTTTTTTTTGCATTTGCAAGTGCTATCTATATCTGTGACAATTCCTTCAACTATTGCACTTTGTTGGTGTCACCAACAAACAAAACCTGCTGCTCCCAGGATAAACATTTGTGTGTGGATGAAAAAGAAAACGCATAAGAAGGAAAATAATTTGATGTGTTTGGAAATAGAATTGCTTCTGTGGCGCCAACTAGTGCTATACCATTGGCGGAGATTTCTTTTTTCGGTACTCTGTAGTTGTGGAATTAACATAATGCATTGCAGAAACTTATTTTTATAATACCTCACACGACAAACAGCTTATTTATTTATTGTGCTATTCACTACAAAGACCCAAGTGGAGGAAATGACAATATAAATAGCAGCTTAAAAGTGATGTTGCTTGAAATAGGCAAAGAAAAACTTTCTCTTTTCTTATTTTGTGCTTTTTAGTACTTTTAGTCTTTGTATTATCTGAGAAAAATCAACGGAATCAGACTTTACGCTCTTCTTAGCGATGATTAACATCCAACCACAAAAGGCTAAAGTTAATATTACTGTGCCACTTTGCAGATTTGCCAATTATATATGAAAAGTTTATACTGCAGGAACAATAATACAAACATGTCTATTGGGTGTGTGAGGGAGTTGCATAATAGTACAGAGGGGGTTTTAAAAGTCCCAAAAATATTAAACAGACAACATCAAACACTGTACATCGTCGTTATTTGCCTATTGCGACCTGTTTTGGAACTTATTAACTGCGATAAATGAGGTATTACTGTACTGCTTTTTTCCTCTCAGGAATAGTGTAGTACATTAAAAACATCTTTACAGTATATTTTTATTTAGTCCAAAACCTTTCCTGCCTTAAATTCTCTAGTTAAGGTTTGTTGTGAGCTTTGTTGGATTTATTGCATCCCTTTTTTTTTTAATCTTCATGTATGGAATCTGGATAACAAATGTGTCCATGCATACACGTTTTGCGCAGTGTGGCATTCCCATTTCCATTCGCATCATCTCCATGGGGTAGTGTTGCAATGTGAATAAATGAGGTGTCACTGCATGTGTAATGGAGTGTGAAGATGTTATTTTAGTTTTCTCCCATTAAAAAAAACATGCACTTTCTATCCTACTTTTCAAGCGCTCTCCGCTTGTGATCCCTTCCACTCAGCTCACGGCCTTTCCCCATTTACCGTGGCGCACTTTCAGTCCCTATTTTACCCAACACGCTGAATGCGCTTCCTCTGCTGCCAGCGCTCATTGATGTCGTCGCGTTGCGTACGCCTGTAACCATAGCGACTGTAGGACCGCGTAGGATCCTTTGACTTTTCAGTCTTACTGGCGTCCTCTGAGGAGCCGAGTTTTTACCGAGGTTAAGAAAAACGGAAAATCCCAGCGCAAATCTTCTCTTCCAAGTGAAAAGAAAGCTGATTGATGTTTGACTCAGTGGAATATGTTTATGCATCAAATCGGAGATAGCAAATGATGAAAAAGCCAACTATATTGATTTGCTGTTGTTTGTTTTCTGGCCCTAGGAGACAATTTTTTTTCCTTAAGTTGATGTTTTTGTCAAAATTCTTCAGATATTGAGAATATCAGATGCTGTTTATTTTATGCCAATGCTAAGTTACCGTGATGAACTGGAATAATTGGCTACTTGTTTCGAATGTAAAGGAAAAAAATGTTCTTGTTAAGTATGAATGGATGGATTGTATATTCAATTTTGATATTTACTCTCTTTATTTACCTCTTGCTACTGTGACAACGAAATTTCCCGAATACGGGATGAATAAAGTTATCCAATCCAATCCAATATTTACATGAATGTACATAAATGGCACTTAAATCGAAGTAAATAGTTTATAAACAGCAGTGATGTTGGTGACATTGTTCATAAAAGATGCAGAAAGGCACCTCCAACAAAGCCTTCCCTCCTCCGTAGCATCTCCAAACCCAATTAATTCCTCCCGCTGAACTTTCCTTCCCCATCCTTTCATTAGTCGCATGGAATGGCTTTAAAAGCCCTCCTCGTTTAATTGTTTCTGTTTGACAACGACCAAAGCGGGGACAGTAATTAAAAGAGAAAACCACAGAGGGGAGATAAACTGGGTGGGAGTGGAGGTAGACGAGAAGTGGAAATGGGAAAAGGCAAACGGGGTGACTTTGCTTGAACTTTGTTTGTTCAAAACTGCACAGTAATAGCTCAACAACACTTTATGGACATAAATATCGTGAACGCACTAAAGGAGTGAGCGGAAATGATGTGTCACGCAGTAAAAGCAGTTCACTTTCCAACTCAATAATTAAATGCAATGTACTGTACTATCGCGAAGTTTGAATGTACTGTAGTTAAACATTCATAAGAAAGGATTTTTAAAATACATTTCAAAAGAAAGGTTTAGGGAAGCAACACCTCTAACAACTACTAAAATAGTTGTTTATTAATCAATGAATTTTATCATTTTATTATTAGGGTTTGCACTTATTGATTTTTTTTAAACCGGCGACTGTACTTCAGTAGAGAGTATAACTATTTTGGCCAGCTCTATCGGTTTGTGTCCTGCCCAATTTCACCCATGATCATCAAAGCACTGAAGATGTGTACGGCAGCAAAAAAAAAATGGAAATATCGCCAGATATCTTTGAAGAGTCCTATCTTCAAGTTCTTCTGAAATAACCGGAACACTCTTTCATAAGTGACCTCGCTATCACCCACTGGTTCAACTCACAAACCGAGTCGAAAGACCCGCCCCTGCATTTTAGATAGCAGCGGTCACACGGCGACAGTATGCCGTTACACACATTTGGACCGTCAGCTTCAAAAGCACCATTATCTCCTCGCTGACCCCACAGGCCGACCTGCTCTCTTCACGGTTCTCTGCCGCAAAGCGCTGACGCGACGTTTACTCTTAATGGAATTTCCTTATCTCCAGTTTGTAAGTATTCCGTCAGTCTGGATAGACGGCATTCTGTTCTTTAATTTATTTCTAGGCTTCCCGACAGGTAAGATAAAATTGTCAAACACATATGTTTGCAGAGGGTTGCAGGCACGCCACGAGATTTAGCGTTGGCATGCCGAAAAAACAAGTATTACGGTGGAATATCAAGGGTTGTCCTGTTGGCTTAACTGTTTTGATGAAGTTCGCGAGAGTGCTGCATTGATTTAAAGTTCAGGTCTTAAAAATGGGATGCACTCTACACATTACAAACACTGCTTTGCAGTCACCTTGCCATGTCAGACCCCAAATTGACTTCATTCCTCTCAGTCTCAACGAGCTTGCAATGCTACTTCCACCGAGGCAGCATGTTCAATCCTTTTTCCGTATCACGTTTCTGATTTGGACGTAGGGTTAAATAAGGTGCATACTAGTACAGGTGAAGCGAGGACACTACAGAACTGTAGTCACGATATTTGTCCTGTCACAACTCAGCTCCTAACAAGTGAAGCGCTCACTGCAAAAGAATAAGACGGTAGAACACTCTCATCCGGGCGTCCTCA